>NC_090931.1:320975161-321600161 GCF_040938575.1 Ambystoma mexicanum | reverse complement strand
CTCTGGCATCCGGCAAGGTGGAAGCTTTTGACAGAATCTACTCTGGGAGATGAAGCACAGGAACTTGGGGCTTTCAGGGATCCCAATTTTTCTTCTACAGGTTGCACATTAAAGATCGGGTGCTCATCTCTGGTCTCCAGAATCGCCTAAATTGTAAAGGGATTTTGTCCAATGTCACTTTGTCACTGGATCTAAGGAGGAATCACTGCAAAATCTTGTTTAGATGGTCACCATTGCCTGGCGATTGGGGCAAGAGTGTCATGATTTACATCATCCCCTGCATGTCAGAGACTGACCTTCATCACAAAGATGATCATAAAGCCTGCCTGGGGCTGGAGCACGTTTTGCGGCAAAGAACAGTGCTGTATCCAAAGCAAGGCTCTGGAGAAAATTGGCTCTCTGCATGTTAGTTAGAAACTACCACCCATGAGTACCTGATGCGTTTACTATTGGACAGAAATATTGTTGTGGGTTTTCCTCTAGATCCAGGGTCCCCAACCAGTAGATTGTGGGCCACTGGTGATGAGCACTATGTTTATTTTGGTGTCTGAAGTGCCTGAGCCTCTTCCCCTGCCCTCCCGTCTCCTCTTCCTGAAAAGCAATCATTCAAATGCTGTTTGCATGGTGAGACAAGGGGCTGCATCTGGATTTGAAGGGTCAGAGCAGTGTTCCCACAAGGGCTTAACTATCAATAGCAAAAGTGAATGGGAAATGTTTGTTGAAGCCATTGTCGCCAAGAGGTGCAAATGCTGGCTGATTACAAAGGGAAGGGGGTGCAAAAAAATCTGCATGCCATGTGAAACAAAGCTTGGGCTGTGATTGTTGACAAGGAGGGTATCTGTATTATCTGCCAATGTGATTGCCAATCTGCACATCTGCCTTTTTCCAACATGAACTTTCTGAAATCAAAACTTTGATCCTGCCTGACAGTATCTGAGTGCTGTTGCTGTTTCAAGCTGCACAATTTACTGAGCACTGGTGGATAGTATGCAGTGTCAGCCTTCACTTTGAATGTCTCGGTCGGTTTCCTACATTCTGATATGTGTGACAGTTTATAGGAGACGTCTACCACCCAAAAATATGTCGTTAAGATCATGGTTAATGCATATGTTATTCCCTTTTTATGTATTAAGGCAGTGGTCTTCAAACTTTTTTGGCCCTGGACCCCCCTGAGCAAAGTTTGGGCAGGACGGGCCCCCCAAAAGTGCCAGATGGACGGTATGTAGAAATCGCTATGAACTTTTGCGTGCCGTCACTGCATCCTACTCCCAGTACAGACCCTGGGCTCTCCTCACCCTACTCCCACCACTATCCCAGTGTTGCCGCCCATCCTGCTCCCACCACAGTCCCATAACACAAGCATACACACATCCATACACATTTAAATAAAAAATAAATCGCCATAAACGTACCTTCTGCAGGGACCTGCGCGTGGTTGCTAAAATGCCCCGCTCCAGGTTGCTCTGCCCGTATGTGCGAGGAGGCGTAGGAGCACACCCTCGCACATACATACATACATGCAGTGCCCAGCCAGCATTTCCAATGAGCTATGCAAGGCTGGCGAAGCAAAACACCCCCAGCGTTGCATGGCTCAGTGATCATGTGTGGCTGGGGAAATGAACTGTCAAAGGCAAACAGTGTTTCCCTTTGACAGTTAAGCCAGCCCAGGAGCACTCCCTCAGCTGGAAAAAGCAGCTGAGGGAGGGCTCATTCTTTCACTAGGCTGGCTCCTTGGCTCCTCCGTAATGGGTGAGGTGGCCAGTGGGTGGACGCCCCCTCACCCATTATGGATGAGCCGGCAGACTTGGACTGGCCTATAGGGCAATAGGGCGATGACTGTACCAAAAATACAAAATGCTAGTGTAGGCCAGTCAAAATGGGCCACTTTTTTGGCCAATGTGGGCCAGTTTGAGGAATTACTTCACTATGCAGCTAGTAGTTTTGACCATTGTTGCTGAATAAATATTCTTTAAATATCACCATTTGTTTACCATTGAACAAAAAACAACCCATTGGGTGCTATTCAGGCAGTCTGTGACTAATGTGACTAAAGGACTGAATATCCATACCCCTTCCCATTTCCTCAAATCTTAAAAAAATAAAAATAAAACATTTTTTTTTTACATTGCATGCTGGGCTCTGGCGCCCCCCTGGGGCCGGGGGGCGCGCCCCGCAGTTTGAAAACCTGTGTATTAAGGGCAATCACTCAAAAACTAATTTTGGTACAAATTCTCATACTGATGGACCTCACCAACCCAGTAACTCTCGCCAGAAGCTCTCGCCTATTGGCCTTTAACTACAAGTAGCTCTTGCTAATGCAAAAGTTGGATACCCCTGCTCTAGAGTGTCTGTGTACTAGTACCTATTACCCATGTGTGTCTGATAAACATTAGACGCTGTCAATATCTTCTTTACATTTTTATCAACAAACCACAAGCATTTTCACTTTTAATAGTGTATTTTATTATTAGAACATTCTTAATGTTTCTATTTCCAACTGTATTGTTTAGCATTTTATATATATTCTCTCATAGAGATAACATATGAGCATAAAAGTCAAACAATATACTGTTCCCAATATTAGCAGTGAAGTAGTTGAGTAGATACCTGACATCATACTATTCTATTAATTTCCAAAATGTAAAAACAACCTAAGACCAATCAAAAGCATGTGTGTAGCCATTGTGGCTAAGACAACTTAAAATAATACTCTCATTGTGATGGGTGAGGTTATTCAGACAAAGCTCTAAATAACCCCTTAGATGGAAATGGTTAAAATATATTCTGTCAAAGGTCCATGGCTTCTATGGGCAGTTAACTAAAAACACCCAAAATCAATCTACTACAGCCATAGATGAAAAGATTATAAATAAATCATTTAAAATCCTTCTGCAAGAGTTCCTCTTACCCTTTCACTGTGCGTTCATGCATCCACTTGACCTGGCCAAAGGAATACGTGGGGCAACATGGTTTATAGTTGGACACTGTGACGACATGTGCACCAAGATCAGCAATGGAAAGTTGAAAAGGTAGCCGCACAAAAATATATTGTGGTGTCCCTTAATGGTGTAACCATGGAAAAAGAAAAACATACGTTGCAAATATGGGTACAAATTGCTTGTTTCAACACCCAAAATATTGAAACAGCCCACAAAATTCGAATTTGGAAAGATTGGCAGAGTAACAAGTTTTAGCCCCATTAGTTTATTTCTTTCAATGAAATGGTATCTGCGAATTAGTGTTGCCTCCAAATTATTGCAGCAAACATTAAAAACGGGAATTTGGAAAAATTGGCAAAGCGTTCATTTTTGGGCCCATAGACTAGAATTGCAGTCTTGGCCTAGTCATTATATTTTCTGCTTGCTCTCTTACCCAGGCAGTTCAATTCCTGTGATTAGTGGTCCTTTACGCTCTGGCCCCTCAGGATGTCGTGACGTAGCCTACAATGTCTTTTCAGAAACCCATCTAGCTCTCTGAAAACACCTGACTTTTAAAGGATTAGTCCCTCCCCTTGAGCTTAATTTATTCCACCCATACTCCCCTCGTTTCCCCTCATGTGACACTTACAGTACTGAGACGAGGAAGAGGCAGCTGAAAGTAGTTAACACTGTGCCATTTCACCACTTTAGTACTCGGACGAAGAAGATGCATGCAAAGTATTATGAAGGTCAGATATGTCCCCTTAATCAGGATCAGGTAAACGTAATTGGGAATGCACACCTGCAACCTGTTGAAGGGTTGCAGGTGTATAAAATGAGATGGAGAAAGCGACGCAAGTAGCAGCAGCAAGGATGACTGTGCGATCATCAGGGAACCTGGTTTGAAGAGAGTTGGGCCGCTGGAGGAAACTGCTGTGGGTCGATCAGCCATGTGCAGCATACCAAGATGCTGGGGGCTACAGAGAAAGCGGGTCCCAGGAAGGATGGTGTGGGAGCTGACGCTCTGTGGAACGGACTGAGAGCCGAGAAGGGAGCTGTGTGGAGATATTTCCCCTTTTCCTTGTTTAAAAGTGCTTGCCCCCCTTTGTCAAGAAGCCGACACAGGAGTGTCTGAGGGGCAGGAGTTGGACCCCTGACAGCAGAAGGCTGTGTGCTCCAGGCTGCTGGGAAAGCTACCAAAGTGACAAGTGAGTTTCTGTCAAATGATAAACCCGGTGCATGAATGCCTGAAAAGTTCCATTGTTGATAAATGCTTTGTATCCGAGTGGTCGTGTGTCTCAGAGAGAGCGTATTTGAACGTTTCGGTTTAAGATCATTTCCATGGAACTTTTTCGAAAGTCTCTGAGTGCTGGGCATTTCAATTAAAGTAAAACAAATGAATATTGAACATCGGGTTGAATATAAATTGAATCTCAAGCCCCACCAATTTCTATTGAATACCGAACTGATTAACAACATTGAAATTCTCCTCCTCTCCCATTAATAGTGACACCCACTGGAAAGCCCTCAAGGCCCACTTTGACGACTCCAAGGTCATCATTAATGTCTACCTAAATGGCACCGTCATAGTCAAAGGCCCTCGGGCCAATCTCCTACTCTTTGATAGGCACTTCTCTCGCCTCATCAATTTCCTTTCATCTCCTGCTGTCCCTTCTCTCCCCTCCACTGCTTCCCTGTCTCACCCCTCCGCCCCCCCCCCCTTTGGCTACCTTGCCCTCTCTTCCCTCCCCTTCTGCCCCCCCCCCCCCCTCGGGCTGCTTCCACACCTCTGCAGGCCTTACCTCCGATTTATACCCCTCCCGGAAGGCCTTTAAGGCTGGCAACCTTCATCCTGCCACTCTGAACTCTCGCTCTGCTGTCAAACACTCCTCTGACATGTGTCGCCTCTTCGAATGAATTCAACCTCAATGCCCTCGGTCTCACTGAGACTTGGTTCACAGCCAGCTCTGTCACGAGCCTTGACACTCTCCTCCCTGATGGCTACAAAATCCTCTCCGTACCCTGATCCACCCGGTCTGGAGGGGTTGTAGCCCTGATCTTCGCTGAGTGGATCCCTGCCTCTATCATTCCCATGCAGACCTTTTCCTCTTTCAAATGCCTTGTCTGCAGGCTTTTTCTCTCTCCTGACAACTCTCTTACCCTGGATACTATCTATCGGCCTCCTGGTCAGATCATCTCTTTCCTCACTGAGTGGGCAGACCTCTCTTCCTCCCTCCTGTCCTCTACCACTCAACTCCTCCTTCTTGGTGACCTGAATATTCATCTAGATTCTCCCTGTTCCTTGTCTGTACTCTTTCGTGACCTCTGTGATTCCCTCTCCCTTTTTATCTTCCCTTCTGGCCCGACTCACTCTGCAGGGCACACGCTTGATGCTTTGATCTCCTCTGACCTACCCCTCTCCATCCCTCTGACCACTCCTCTCTCCTGGAGCGATCACTCCCTCCTCTCCTCCTATCTCACCCTCTCTATCCCCCAAGCCAAGCGAACCCCAACACTGCCACCTACCTTCTCGGACATCCAACCCATGAAGCATGTGTCAGTTGAGGCTTTTGCCGCCACCCCCTAACTCCCCTTCTCCTCCTCCGGCTGACTTGCATCTTGACACAGCTCTTTCCAAGCTCTCCTCTTCTATCCCTGATACTCTTGATGCTCTTGCCCCTGTCATGAAGCCCAAAGCCAAGTGTAATTCTTGGTACGACTCTGACCTAGCTACCCTTAAATGTAAGTGCAGGGTGGCTCAGAGGAAATGGAGGGCTTATTGTTCATTCTCTGACAAACTGGCCTGCCGCCTGCTCCAAAGGCAATACCGACTCTCTATTCATACTAAGAAGAGACCCCACATCCAAGCCAGTGTCTCTGCGGCATCTAATAACTCTGCAAACTCTTCCAAATCTGCAAGGAGCTGGCCAACCCTGTTGTAACCTCTACCTCTTCTATCGCCTCGCAGACCATTTGCATGGCCTTTGCATCTTACTTAGGATATGATATTTTATTTATATCGCGCTCATAAACAGATGTTTCAGAGCGCGACCAGGCAAAGGGAGGGGGAGCAGGGGAGAAAACAAAAACAAACGATCTTACTAGGCCCAGTGACATTGAGAACGTGCAAGTGCATGGGAAAGGGAAAGGGGGAAAGTGCAAGGGAGAAAGGGAGCTGGGAATGAGAAGTGCAAGGCATTGGAGAAACAAGATAAATAATAAGTTGGTGGATAAATAAATGAATAAATAAAGGTGATCAAGAGCAGTGGTAGTGCAGCCAGTGAAGGGCAAGTCAGATAGGGTAACATCTGATAAGTGCAGAAGACAAGTGGAGTGGGTACTGTAAGGGTACAGATAACAGACCCCAGTGGAGGGATGGCCGGGACGCAGTGCCGGAGGGTATCCGGGTGGGCAGGTAACTGAGCCCGAAAGGGCCCTGTTGGCTGATGAGGCAGTGCCGAGAAGAGAAAGCAGATCAACAGGGAAGGAGAGTGGCAAAGGCAGATGCGAAGAGGAAGGTCTTCAGGAGCTTCCGGAACCCTAGATGGTTTTCCTCAAGTTTCAGGGTGGCAGGGAGGCCGTTCCAAAGGGAAGCCCCGGCCGAAGACCTGCCCCCTGCACGTTTCTTAGAAAAACTGCTGACCCTGAGGGAGTTAGAGCTAGAGGAGCGAAGGGCTCGAGAAGGGAGGTATTTACGGAGGGATACTTGAAGGTATTTTGGACCCAGGCCCCAGAAAGCCTTGTGGACAATGTAAAGGGTTTTAAATTTAATCTTTGCATCCACTGGGAGCCAATGGAGGGATTTCAGTGCTGGAGAGATACAATCCCAGGGCTTGAGGCCAAGGACAAGTCTCACAGTCCTGTTCTGGATTAGCTGTAGAGGGCGGAGAGTGGAGGCAGGTAGCATTAGAAAGAGGCTGTTACAGTAGTCCAGCCTAGAGAGAATCAGAGCTTGAGAGACCGTGAGTTTCTATGGGAAGGAGAGGAAGGGAAAGGTAGCTCTGAGCAGGTGTAGTAAGAAGTTAGATTTTTTGAGACTTCAGAGATGTGTGAGGAGAAGGATAGTGTGGAGTCAAAGATAACCCCGAGGTTCTTTGCTTCGCAGGTAGCAGCAGGAGGAGGGCCAAGGGAGGCAGGCCAGAGAGTAAGGGGAAAGGATGGAGAGGGTGTGCCGATGAGGAGGATCTCAGTTTTATTAGCATTTAAACTGAGATCATTGGCGGAACACCAATTTTGAATAGCGATTACACAGTCAGAGATGAGGGAGGGAGAGGAGGTGGCAGAGGGAAGTCTGAAAATGAGTTGGGTGTCGTCAGCGTAGCATAGGAGGTTGGAGCAGAAGATGGAAATGCAGTAGGCAAGAGTTGCCAAGTATGGTATTACTTCATTTCTAAAACCCAGGACATCCTGTCCACCCTCACGTCCCCTCCCCCTCTTCTGCCTTCTCCTTCTGTGAACTCTGGCCCTCTTGCAGCCCCCCCCCTGCCCTTTTTCTCTTTCTTTCCTCTTTTCTCCCCTGACGAGGTTTCCAGACAAGTCTGATCTATGGAAGTCTCATCAAAACAGGTTCTTCCCTGTTCCTCCAAAACCATCAAGGAACGCATTGATACCCTTGCTCCTGGCCTCGCCGACTTCTGCAATTACTCCTTCTCCACCTGAGCCTTCCCCTCCCCTCTGAAGCACTCTTGTGCACCCTCTTCTCAAGAAACCCACAGTGGACCCTGGTTGCGCGGCAAAATATCGCCCAATCTCCATCGCACCTTTTCTGGGCAAACTCTTGGAAAAACTTGCCATCTCGCAGCTTAACCTCCACTCGATTCTGTTGGTTGTCTCCATGACCATCAATCTGGCTTTACAGCTGCCAGAAGCACCGAAACTGCTCCCCTGAACATCCGTGAAGACCTACTCTCCAACCTTGACTCTAACATGCCTTCTGTCCTCATCCTACTCGATCTCTTCTGCCTTCGACACAGTCAACCATAGCATCCTGCTGAACCGTCTCTGTGACAACCTGGGTATGATTGATCATGCTCTGGCCCGGCTGACTTCTTTCCTCTCCCGCCCAGGTCCAACTTGGGTCCTTCCTTTCCTCTATCTCCCTCTCTACCTGCGGTGTTCCCCAGGGGTCTAACCTCTCTCCCTGGCTTTTCAACCAATACCTGGCAACTCTCGCCCATCGCATTGCCTCATTCTTCTTCAATTTTCAGTGCTATGGGGATGACACAACTCATTTTCAGGCTTCCCTCAGCCACCTCTTCTTCTTCTCATCTCCGATTGCCTATCTGCTATTCAGGAGTGGTGTGCCGCCAACAATCTCTGCCTTAATGCCAGTAAGACAGAGCTCCTCCTCGTCGGCACAACTTCACTCTCCTTTCCTGTCACCCTCTGACCGGCCTCCGATGGCCCTCCTCCTGCCCCCACCTGCGAGTCTAAGAACCTCAGGGTCATCTTTGACTCCACGCTTTCCTTCTCTGCCCACAAATCTCGGATGTCTCTAAAAGGTAAAACTTCCACTGTACCTCCTCCAAGGTATTCTGCCTTTCCTCTCCTTCCCTCAGAAGTTCAGTGTATCTCGAGCCCTGGTTCTCTCTAGGATGGATTATTGCAGCAGCCTCTTTGTAAATCTACCTGCTTCTACTCTCCTCCCTTTTGAAACACATCCAGAACAGGACTGCAAGACTTGTCCTGGGCCTCAAGCCGTGAGATCTTAACTCTCCATCCCTGAAATCTCTTCATTGGCTCCCAGTGGCTGCAAGGATTAAATTCAAAACCCTTTGCATTGTCTGCAAGGCTTTCTGGGGCCTGGGTCCAACTTATCTTCAACTCTCCCTCTGCAAATACCTAACCTCTCGAGCTCTTCCCTCATCCGTCTCCAAATCACTCAGGGTCAGTCGTTTCTCAAAGAAATGTGCTGGAGGTAGATCTGTCTTCGGCTCGGGCATCCCTCTGGAACAGCCTCCCTGTCACTCTGAAACTTGAGGAGAACCATCTCCGGTTCCGGAAGCACCTGAAGACCTTCCTCTTTGCTTCTGCCTTCATGTGGGCCCGCCAACCCTGGTTCTCTCATCTGATGGAGATGTCCCTATCTCCTCCAATGAAACTACCTTGCCCATACAACATACTATCTCAGGACAAGGGGTAAACACTGCACCAATGCCCGCAAACTCTGAACTTAGCGGCCTGGCTCCTGAGGTCATAGAGTTCGGCATCTCCAACTTTCTCAGAGATGCATGGACATATTTAGGGAGGCCAGAAAACTTACCACTCAATATTGATACTCCAGTAAATGGAAGCACTTTATCTGGTGCAATTCCAAGGGCGCCAATACCATTGACTGCTCTCCTACACACATTGTATTATACCTGACTCACTTACTAGACTCGTTTTTTTATTCCCTGAAAGTTCACTTAGCTGCTCTCTCAGCTTACACTATGTCACAACAGAAGGTGTTGTGGTGGAAAATAACAGTTATTAAGGCTTTCATGGAAGGTGTTAAAAGGATTCATCCCCCCATTTCTAACCCGGCTCCCGGATGGGACCTAAATGTGGTATTGACTAGACTTATGGGGTCTCCTTTTGAACTTATGCGTAAGGCAAGTCTCACGGATCTTACCTATAAAACAGCCTTCCTAGTGGCTATCACTTCTATTAGAAGAGTTAATGAACTACAGGCCCTTTCAGTTCTAGACCCTTTCGTTACAGTCCACAGAGATAAGGTGGTTCTGGGCACTCACCCTCGATTTGAGCTTACATTTATTTCTAGGTTCCATGTGAACCAATCAATCGAAATGCCAACTTTCTTCCAGAACCCCACTAACGTTGCCGAAACAAGTCTACACGCATTAGATGTGCGTAGGGCAGTCATGTTTTACCTAGAAATAACTAGACCACTAAGAAAGACAAACCAGTTTTTTGTTTCAGTGGCAGCTGGTAGTGAGTGTCATGACCTTAAACCCTGGCCAGGGAACTCGGGGCCTCTGGCCCTCGCCACAGTATTTCTACAAGGCCCCAAGGGCCCAATCATGCCTCTCTCGGGTACCCTGGAGACAGTCTTGGCGCCAGGCTCATATTCCAGGTGAAGTTTTCATTGGGCAATGGACCAACATGGCTGCCCCCACAAGGATCAATGTGGAACTGCAGCATGCAGTCTAGCATCCAGGGCGTGGCCCGCCCAGAAGGCACCTGGGATAGCTGCTGGCTATTTAAACCAAGCCTGAGTTGAGGCACCGGCTTCGCGTTATTCTGCTCTTGCAGCGTGACGTTCACCGGGTCCTGCTCAGCACCTTTTGCCTGCATGGGCGAGAGAAGAAGAAGAACCACGTTATTCATCCTTACCTGCTCTGCATCTTGCTCCTCTGTCAATCCGGAATCTTCCCTGGAATTTATCTTCCAGCAACATCCTAGAGAGGAGAGACGAGAAGAGGACAATTAGTAAGCGATCATCCATCTGCTCCATCGCCTCCAGGCTCTGCTTACTTGCCAAGCTCTCCTGGAAGTCTACCGCTGTACGGGCCTCTTCCATCCGACACCCTGTTTCCATCTGGCCACATTCTTCCAGGAATCATTTGGTGACCTGCGAGGAAAGACAGCACAGGTTAGCCTTACCCAAAGGACGCTCCTAGTGCCGCGCCCTGCACTTTCTCTTACCTTCTCGAGCTCAGCCCTCTATATCAACTCGACGTCTCCATCACCCCTTCTGCATCAACAAGAAAGAAGATGAAGGTCAACCGGGGCAACTACAATTACGGACATTCATTTTTAGCCAGATTAGAGACTTACCTCAAGAGTGGAGTCGCAGCCGGTCTGGACTCCCGGGCCACGCCAGTGAAGTAACTCGGCGGAACGATGCCCAGCTACGACGCGCCCGTTGCGCAACACGGCAGGACGAAGAGCGCACCTTATCGAAACAAAAGGTGAGAAAGGCTCCAAGGGGCGGTCGCAAGGGGAGCACGGGGAAGGTGGGCTCCGAGAGTAGGTGTTGTAGCTAAAACCGAACTCCTGTCATCCAGAACCAGCCCTCGGCAGTGCGAGTCCCCGGGAAAGGTGCAGCGGTCCCAGAAGCATCCCAGACCAGTCGGGTGGCGTCCCTGTGGATACAAGGTGAGCGTTACAGGTAGAGAAGGAGATCCTGTCTCTAAATCAGCCATCAAAAGGTGGATTGTCAATTGCATCACACTCTGTTACACTCTTGCTAAGTGAGAACTGCCCTTCAAGCCTAGAGCACACACTACTCGAGGCACTGGGGCTTCCATAGCATTCATTGCAAATGTTCCCCTAGAGTCCATTTGCAAAGCGGCAACCTGGAGTTCTGTAGACACCTTTACAAAACACTATTGCCTAGACACTCATTCTAGGTCTGATTCTCAGGTGGGACAAGCAGTACTAAAATATCTTTTCACTACTGTTCCTTTTCACAACCCACCTCCAACTCCAGGTACTGCTCGCTAGTCTATGCACAGCATGTGATTCAAAGCAGATTAACAAGCATCAGAAGACATGCATTACTTACCGTAATAGCATTTCTGATGATTGTATTCACATGCGCCCACCCTTCCTCCCCAGTCGGGTGTGGTCTAACTACTTTCTCTCTCTTTTATGTACTCACTCATGATAGTCATAAGGCTCCCTCACGGCAAAATAAATACAATCTGAGGGACCTCGACGCGTGAGGGATTTTGGGTACACTACTCGTCAAGTTAGGGTTAGTGTTACAGGCACGCCCATGTCGACGTCCCTTTTCGATCCTCGAAAGACAAGATGCAGTACTCTGCGGTTACCACTGGATGTCGGACTATATGCACAACATGTGAATCTAAGCAGATATAATCATCAGAAATGCTATTAAGGTAAGTAATGCATGTCATTCCTAGCCATTCTCTTGTTTTTCTTAATCAACTGGAAGCAAGACGTTAGCGACTGTGCTTTTGGCTACCTCAGAGCATACCTCTGGCCTTATTAACATGTGAACTCGGTTTGACCTATTGAAGTACCGAATTTAAGATGCATAGAGGAACCCTCTTCCTAAAAATCATGGAAGCGAATGATGAAAAGACTACCAACACGAAGTCGTAATATCGGGGAACAAACCCAAACTAAATAGAATCTGCGAATTAAAACAACAATTTTTTCACAACATTGACTTTACTCTGAGAAAGGAATATTTGCTTTAAATTAGCAAAGAAATCTACAAATAAAGCCACACTTTGGGATTGGAATCCAAGTATCAGCCCCCTTTAATTATTCCATAGCACTAAAGAATTTGTAAGCTGCCTTCCTAACTTTCATACTTTGCAGCCTTATCTACTAGTTTCATCCGTGTTTTCTGAAATTTATGGTGAACTTGTTAGAAATGATTGGGCCACAGTTAGAAATAGCTAGAACGGACGGTTTCTGCAGACTAGAGAACAATCCTGAAAAACATTGAAACTGTAAATCCTCTTTTTTTAAATGTCAATCAATAGCCAATAGTCGAGATTGTTGTTTTGGGAAATGTGTACATGATAAATCTACTAGAGTCTGAGATAATAAAAAAAATATTTTGCAAATAATTTTGATTTTGTGCAACTGTACGTTTAGGCTGATGCCTTTTATGACAAATGCTGAAATAAAGTTTTATAATTATGAAACATACTTTGAAATCTGACTCTTTTGGAATCGGATGCATGAATGCACTGCAAGTGAGTTTAATCCTGACAATTATGCATTTTAGGAAAGAACTGGAAAAAGGCCTTTTTAAAGAGTAAGCTCAAAATAACAGAACAACCAGGACTTTAACGAAATCTAAAGGGGCATTTACATTAATTGACTAGAGTCTACATGTGGTTAAGGTGTTTTCGGTGGGGGCTGGGTGGCATTTTTGTAAATGCTGAACATGTTTGAAAGTGTTTGAATTAGACTGTTGAATTGTACAGGTTTTCTGTGTTATTACACGTATCACATGGGTGTATAAGGTTTCGATTTAAAACCATTAATTCTCTTGATTTTAAAAAAGTCTGTCAAGTTTTGTAAACTTTATCCTTTGCATACAATTGATGTATTTGTGAGAGGGTGTTGCACAGTTTCAGTAGTGCAAATGATAGTCCAATGCTCCTTTTTGTGATTTAGTTTTTTCCTTTCATTGTTACCGTTTCATTGCTGCTTCTTCACATAAGCGCAATAACACAATTTTTCCAGTATGATTCTCTCAGAGCTTAACATTTCACTCGCTATGTAACATTTATAGCTGCGTGACTCCGTTTTTATATTTTCGTGAATGATAAAGGTATGCAATGTTTTACTCTTGCCACCCCCATATCCCTTTCTTGACCTCTGTCAAGATTTTTGATAACTAATGTCAAAGAGGCAGGTTTGTGTTGCATTAGAGCAGTTTTGCAGTTTAGAGAGTGCCAACTAATGTGAATGCTTATCTTGTAGAACTGGTCAATATGTAAAAAGTTCTTCTGAAAATTCATTATTGTATGCATTTGTTTTGTTTCAGACCTTGAATACAACAGGGAAAAGTTCAAAATTGTTGTGTTCTGTTAAAAACAAAATGACTTGGCTTACTCGCACAAAGGGAATGATTATTTCTGAATGCCGTCTGATTCAGCGTTGGGAAAATGTGGCAAGCGAGAGTTATTCAGGCAACCTGCTTCTGCGAGGGGGAACCTGTTGAGAACACCACTCTGAGACATTTCAGGCATGCTAGGCTTATTCAGCTGCCCCCGCTCCCACATGAACTGTAGGTTGACTTGCAAGTTGATATAGATGGGGCCGAAACACATCGACGGGCAAAAACAGGTTTGAGATGAGATGGATGGTTCCAACATGTAACATGAAATATCTTTTGGGCTTTAGTTATAGATGGACAGAACCGAATGCCTTATTTTTCTAGCTTGTTAAGATTGATCAATATGTGCTTTGTAAATTATCTTGCCATTTGAATCTTAATTCTGGACTCCTTGTTCCCTGCTAAGGCTCTAAAAGTTAAAATCCCATGGCGACACGTTGAGGATTTCATCAGACTTTCTTGTATTTATAGTGTTATTTCCATTGAGCATTTAATTATATATACAGTTGCGAGAGCAACTAAAGACCCCGCAATTATACTAAGACCAATGAATGTATGAGCATAGTGCAGTTATACTAAAACCAATGAATGTATGAGCATAGTGCCGAAATACCTAATGAGTCTATACCTGTCATGCCTGCGCCATGGGCACATCCATTTATGCTCCATTTGGACTTTACTACTTAATGATTATAGTCATCTAACTACACATACCATAATGCACCTGGCCGCAAGCATTGTTTCCTGGCCGTTCCAATTGGGTTTCTATGGAACTACACCCCCCAGAAGCCTTAGAGTCTGGTCCTGCTTCCACCAGCCCAGGAACAGAAAGGGAGGTGGCCGATTGCCTGCAGGTGTGATTCGCCAGGTGAAACCAATTGGCCTGCCTCTGTGCTGGGCTAGGCAGTATAAAGGCGGCTGCCTGCAGTGGCTCGGTCTCTTGCATCTGAGAGTCCTTCCTCCACCTTTCACGATTGTCTTCGGATCCTTGTATGCTGTTTACCTTCTCTCCTGCTTGGACCCTGCCTTGCAGCTTGTTACACCCTGCTGCCTACAGCCCTAGCCTTTTGGACTCCCTGCCTTGTTGCTTGCTCCACCCTGCTGCCTCCAGTCATAGCCTTCCAGGCTCCCTGCCTCTCATCCCTGCTCCTCTGGGCTCTCCACACTGCAGCGGATCATGCTCTGCTGCCTTCCAGTCTCCGCCCTTGCCCTGCCGGGCTCTCCACACTGCAGCTGATCACGCTCTGCTGCCTTCCAGTCTCCGCCCTTGCCCTGCCGGGCTCTCCACATTGCAGCGGATCACGCTCTGCTGCCTTCCAGTCTCTGCCCTTGCCCTGCCGGGCTCTCCACATTACAGCGTATCACGCTCTGCTGCTTTCCAGCCTTAGCCCTTGTCCTCAGGGCTCCCTGCTCTGCAGCCTGCCTCTCTCCGGCTGCCTTTGCCCTTGTCCTCTGGGCTCCCTGCTCTGCAGCCTGCTTCTCTCCGGCTGCCTTTGCCCTTGTCCTCTGGGCTCCCTGCTCTGCAGCCTTCCTCACTCCGGCTGCCGTAGCCCTTGTCCTCTGGGCTCCCTGCTCTACAGCCTACCTTTCTCCGGCTGCAAACAGCCCTTGTCCTCTGGGCTTCCTACTTGCAGCTTATCACGCTCCGCTGCCTACCCCCTACCTTTTTCCCCGCTGGGTCCTCGGCCTAGCAGCCCTCTACAGCCCTCTGCAACCTTCTACATTCGGCGGCCCTGCCCCTCAGGGTTCACTCCTTACTGCACGGCCCTTCTGGGATCCTTGCCGTGCAGTCTGCTTTACTCTGTTGCCCTAAGCCCTTTTCCTCTGATATTTCTACCTTACCGTCCCACTCTTGTGGGCTTACTCATTGCCTTCCTGCTCCTCTGAGCTCTCCACCTTCCTTTCTGTCCTCTGTTATCATATCCTGTTACTCGACTTTCCCTTCCTATCCTTCTGCTAGTTTGCTATCATCTCCTTTCCTGGATTTGTCTGTTGTATCTTCTCTTGTACTGTTTGTAGACCCTTTGTACAGAGCTTGTCTGCTGGTTCCCATCAGTCAACCTCTGCCCCTTCCCTTGTCTCGTTTCTATATCACAGACACCCATAGCTGCTGTTCCAAGTTATGAGCAAACAGCGTGGGACTCTGTTATAGCAAACTGTGCAGAAGGCTAGAGTATTTCCAAGGTTCGTGGAATACTCTTTTCCTATTCTGCATACACCCCAAGAGGGTATTCACTCTGTACCTTTTCCCTTGCTACTCTTCCCTCCCTTTCCTTTCCGCTGTGTGTGTTCCTATCTGTCCACTTTATTTCAGCACCCAAACTCTTCTGGGCGTCTTGTGCCACTCTTATTAGAGTGCCATTCGTGACAATACCTCCCACGTTAAGGTTTGTGGTTTTTGGGAGGCTGCTCAAAGCAAACCAGTTAACCTAATCGCCTGTGGGAACCAGCAGAACACCAATGTTCATAATAACTAATAACCCTCATGATGCAAAGCTGTGAGAGTGCTCGGTCCAAGCTACACCTTGTGTTGACACCCAGGCAGTCCTAGATTTTCCAACCACCCTCCAATGATGTGGCATGCTTAAGGTTCACCTGTTTACCCGCCTGACCTCTTTCAGGAAAGCCCATAAAACCCACCTATTCTGTTAATTAACCATAATGCCCTGTCATTTTTTTCTGCGTCTACTGTTGATTCAGTTGTGCTTGTGGAATTGGTTGTTGCATGTTACAAACGAGCATGCTTCTTCGGTCTCTTGGATTACAAAAGGAGCTCCTTTTTTCTAAATATTTTTTCTTTGCATTGAAAAAATGCTTGCGAGCGTCTTTTTATTTGAGAAGCACGGCAAACAATGCAATTTGCTACCTGCTGTTTGGTGCAGGTGTTAATAATGGCTCGCACATTGTGGGTACTGGACCCTCCACCCTTGGGTAAAGGCCCTTGCTGCACTCTGGTGCGAACTCGGACAACGAGGATTTACCACCCGGTAAGCCCTGTGACTGAAGGCATGGCCAAATTGTGACTTTTGCAGTTTTCTGTAGACTTGCTCAACCCAAGTGCCAATACTCCAGGCTTGCTGAAGTCGAACATTAAGGCTTCCATATGTTTGGAAGGTGGTTCACCCGGATTCGGCATATGCTAATTATCCAAGAAATACACCATGACTTCTAATTTGGCATAAATGATAAACGGGCAGTATTTCGAATTCTGCATGTTAATGGTACTTCCAAAAATGATAATTCGGTCCTAAGTGTTTTCTTTTAAATGTTTCTTACACAGTTACATTTAAAACATTTGGGCCTTTATAGTCCTTTTGAAATCACAATAGTGCTAAATCAGTAAAATATCGGTTCCCTTATGCAAAACCTATCATTAGTCTGCTCGAGTATACAATTGCGGGATCTTGTTAGTTTGTCAAGGGCGCCAAATTGCACCAATGCCAGTACCTGTGAATAAGAGTATAGCAGTTACCAGGCAAAACGTACGATCGGCTTGTTCTGAGGAAAGCATGGGAAGCGCTCTACAGAGTAGACACCAGCTGCGAGATTGGGTGTAGACCAGAATGCCAGTGAGGGATTAGCAGGATCTCCTCCGCACGATGCACGTCCTTCTTATTCCGTGTCACAGGATGTCATCAGTAAAAAATGTACGGTGGTGCATCCCCCTGTTTGAATACCTGAATACAATTGAAGCTCCTTCGCCTGAATAAGGTTGTAGAAAAGTGGACAGGGAAGGAGATTGAGTCTCGCACGTGCCCCTTGATTTGGAATCTCGGTGGCATTGCCCTTTCTTCTACCCAGCTGATATTTCTGATTGAGGACACTAATGGCAGTTTCAAACAGTGGAGAGGTCTGCCAATTCAAGCCTGCGTTGCCCAATTGCCTCATGCTGCAAGATAGGCATAGCGTGGGCGTTAGATTATTTTAGTCAAGAGGCTTTGCCTATTCGAAAAGGCTTTCTTATTGACCCCCAAATAGGATGGAGTTCTATGTAGGCTGTATGGGTGTGTGAGTAGGGGGTGTTCTTTATACATGTTTACAATATTTTATATTTCATTCTATCTGACTGCTTTATGTGAATTTTTAGGATTGAGTAATACTTAATATGGGTTTGCGGTGTTCTCATTCGCTGCTCTTTTTTTATTAGTGTCTTTTTTTTTTTTTGCAATCGAAATAAACTTATATTTGATGTGCCATGGAACTGTGGTAGTAATAGCACTTATGAACAAAGATGGCAGACTGATTACCTTGTGGCTTTTTTCATTGCAGCGTTTCTTTATCGTTGTATTAGGAGTAAACCTGGAACCACCAATGAGTCGGGGTGCAAGCCTTCATGTATATAAAATATACATTTCATGTCAGACATTGCAATGAACAATTCTTAATAGACATAACAGGTATGATTGAAAGAGCAGCAATTTTCATATTTTCCTAAATTAGTTGAGGCTTGAAGTGCACCGTAAAAGTAATAAACACCATTCCACGTTGTTGCAACAACTTTAGATAAAGGTGGCCACCTAGTTGTACTTTATTTGTAGATCAGAGTATTTTGGAGATTGATGTATGGTGTACTTGTACCATTGTTTGACCTACCATCTTCTGTTTTCTCAGACAGGCATTTTTGTGTGTGAGGCAGGAGAGCTTGAGTTGTATTTTTCCCCTGGAAAGACAACCAGTGTGGACAGAGCCACCAGGTTTCAAGTGGGAGGGGCTGTAAGGGGTTAGCTGCCCCATATATCTTTAGCACCGGGGCAGGAACCCTCATCTTGGCCCATAGACTGTGGCACTGACTACGTGGTTGATAGATGTTTACGCCATGTGATCAATGAATAATAGTATGGGAGCTGCATGTACCTGTAGCTTTTTTTCTGGCTGGTGATTTATTTTGATCAAAACTGTATGTAAAGTTCTGGGCGTAGGCATTAAGATGTCAGGGAGGGGGGAATTTCATCTCAGTGAAATTCTCACTTGATGTAGTACTTTGATCTAGTACTTGATGTAGTACTGTAGATTGCTCAAGCGGGGGCTTACTAGTGTGTAACAAAATGCATAATTTTAAAGATCATGTGTTGTCGTTTGCTCTGAAAGCTAGACTTTTACAAAGTAAACCCATTTTCTTTAAAAGAAAACCTGCCCTTCCTGTCACCATGTGGAGGAGACTGCAGTGAGACCGGACTTTCCGACAGACCTTAATGATAATATTTATCCGACAGCCCAGAGATCAACATATTTGAAATCTTACCTGTGGAGACACCAATGAATAAGTAGAACAGCAACCCCCATGACTGTCCTGATAAAGCAGAGGACATGCAATATTTCTTATTTCTCTGCTCGGCCTATAGCAATATACGCGAAAATAGCTTGAAGCATCGGCAAAGTGGAGACGTTCCGCAGGTTGACTGATCAGATAAATATTACATCAACAGAGGCATATTATTTGGAACGTGCCTGGGGTTTAAGAATGAAAAAGCTTGCAGAAGATGCGTAACCTGGGTTTACTGCTGCAATTAAGGGTGTATAATAGAAGAGGTAATTAAGTTTTAGAATAGCCACATTGTAATTTGGTTTATTAAATGTCTTAACGGTCGTAGACTTTAATACGTATTTTTTTCATCTAATGTTTTATTGGCATTTCTTATACACAATATACTATAACACATTGAACCTTCCCCCCAACACTTCCCCCTCCATCTTGGTGTCTTGGTCTGTTTCCTCCTGTAGATCCTTTTCGTCGTCGCTGTCCCTTCTTATACCAGAGTTCCTTCTGCCTGATTTTTCCTTACTCTTTGTTGACCGTTCTTTCTTTCTCCTTCCATCTTTTCTCCGATATTGCTTCCCTGCCTCTAGTGGGGAAATGCTCTTCAGACCAGTCCCAGCAGGTTCATCTTCCTTGGGTACCAGGCTCTCCTGGAGTCCTTCATTAGAATTTGCATCACCAGGTCCCACTCCATGAGACATTTCTGGTAATCCCCCCTGAGTGTGTATGTTACTTTCTCCATGGCTGCCAGGTTCTAAATTTTACTCGCCCATTCGTGTTCCATGGGTGCCTCTTTTGCTTTCCATTTGCTGTCCACTAGCAAGGCCCCGGCCATCGCCAGAATTGCATTTATTTTCTGCTGGGCTTTTGTGGGTAGGTTTTCTTGTTCCCCATCTAACCTCATTATAAAGAGCCCTTTGTTTGCTTTCTTTTCTATGCCCAGCATGTCTTTAATCGCTTCTTGAATCATCCCCCTAAAAGGTTTGATTGCTGGGCATTGCCACCATATTTGTCCCCAAGTTCCTTCCTCCCCGCAGCCTCTCCAGCAAGCTTTGGATGATGTTTGGTAGATTTTGGACAGTCTACTAGGAGTGAGGTGCCATTGATACATAATTTATGTCCAGATTTCCCGAATTTGCAGCAAGTGTGCCAGTTTGGGTATATTTACCCACAGGTTTTGCCAGTGCTCTGTATCGATTTCTTGTTGAACTTCCTTTTCCCAGTTGCTCATGAACTGTCTTTCCCCGGGTTGCTCGCCTTCTTTGATCCGTTTGTATAATGCCCCTACTAGATGTGTGTCCCCTGCATTAGTGGTTACACATTTCTCGGACAGGGTTAGTTCACATGTCGCTGCCTCCTTTACTTTGGGATTTTGGGCCCAGTGTCTCAGTTGGGCATAATGACCTCTTTCCCCTTCTTCCACTTCAAAGTCACTTTTACATTAAAGAAAGGATTTGGCCTCCTCGCCTTCATACAGATCCCTTAGCAACCGACATCGCCTTTCCTGCCATATGTCAAAAGTCTGGTGGCAAGGGGAATCTTGTGGTTTTGGATCACTTTACTACCTCGTCCCACGTTTGCCCCACCAAGGATTCAATATCACTACAATACATGTTACGGTGTCTGTCCTCCTGGGGTAGCCACAGCACCTTTTCCAGATATGTACCCACCACCTCTCTGTCCATTTCCCTCCACTTTTTCCCCTCTGTCTATCTTAGCCCAATCTCTCAACACTCTGATTTGGGCTGCCCTATAATATGCTACCTGGTCGGGTTCTCCCATTTCCCCCTTTGTTCCTGAGTTGCAGCATCAGTTTATGTGAGATTCTTGGTTTCATTTGCCCCCAAATAAAGGCATGTGTGTGTTTGCATATTTTTGGGAAAAAGGGCATTGGTACTTAAGTGGGGATTGCCATTGTATTGTATTTTATTTAAATAGCGCACCAAGCCCTTAGGCATCTGGGCGCATTTCTTATATTGGTATAGCAAGGTAATTACAAAGTCCTACAGTGGGTAATTTACAAAGAATCAAAGTTAATAGTTATACTGTAATTTACAAAGACGAGCAGTTAATCACAGAAGAATATATACACGGTAAGAGAGTGATGCAATTGACAGGTGTAATCAGTGTCGAAGGTTTAACAGGGTGGCTGGTCAGACAATCTGAGCCAGGAAATTGCATGATTTCTGAAAATATTGAAGGAGGTTTCGGCTCTGAGAGTTGCTGGTAGTGAGTTCCATATTTTGGCTGCAAGGACTGGGCAACTACTGCCACCTGCCTTTTGGAGCTTGAACCTGGAATGATCAGGCAGTTGGAATATGAGGATCTGGTAGGTTGGTCTGAGGATTTCCATGTGACTGTATCACTCAGGTATTTAGGTGCTAGGTTGTGTAAGCATTTGAATGTAAGCAAGAGGGTTTTGAGTTTGATTCTTTGAGAGACAGACAGCCAGTGTACACTGCACCTTAGCTCTGTGATGTGGTGAGATCTGGGGTGGTTAGTTGCTGATCTGAGTGCATTATTTTGGAAGATTTGAAGCTTATTTATTTTGTGTTTGTTAGTACCGAGGTAGAGGGCGTTGCAGTAGTCCATTTTGGATAAGACTAGGGTTCTGGCTAGGGCGATGCAGTTACCTGTAGTCCGAAAAGGTCTGCAGGCGTTTATAAGCTGGCATGTGTAAGCAGTGGTAGAGGCAGTTGCGTTAATTTGTCTTGTCAGGGAAGTGGAGGAGTCAATGTAGATACCTGAACGTTTTTACATCTTTTCCGACCATAATAATGTTACAATCAATATTGAAGGTATTGAATTGTTTGTCAAGTCTGTTGAGTCTGGCATGAGTACCTACGAGGAGCAGCTCCGTTTTGTCGTCATTAAGGCATAGACCGTGTTTGGCCATCCAGGCTTGGATGATTTGGTAGATGTCATTTAGGTGCTTGGAGTCTGTATGGTCGTCGACAGAGATAGGAATAAGGATTTGGGTGTCATCCGCATAGTTTGTGTAGGAGACACCCAAACGGTCTAAGTCGTCAAAGAGGGGCTTCGTGAAAAAGTTGTATAAGGTAGGTGAGGTGCATGATCCTTGGGGGACTCCGCAGATGACAGGGACTGGGGAGGCGGAGGCAGAGGGAGAAAAGACTCCAGTGGTTCTATTGTTTAAGAAGGACTGAATCCACGTGGTGGCTTCGTCAGAGAAGTGTGCTGCGGATGAGAGGTGTTTGCATAGGACTTTGTGGTCCACCACGTCGACAGCCGCAGATAGATCTAGTAACAGGAAGAGTGCCACATTGCCTTTGTCTTTTATGAACTCCATTTGTGTTACTAAGTCTAACAGGGCTGTCTCTGTGCCATGTCTAGGTCGGAAACCTGATTGACAAAGTCCTAGTAGGTTTTTGCTTTCCAGGTAATGCTGAATTTGTAGATTGGCAGCCCTGTCTAAAATTTTAAGGAGAAAGGGCACAGTTGTGATTGGTCTATAATTCATTGGAGTGTTAGGGTCAAGGGTAGGTTTCTTCTGAAGTGGCATGACCCAAGCATCCTTCAGATTCTTTGGTACTGTGTTGGATGCGAAGGAAGCATTGATGAGGGTTGTGATAAAGGGCGCTAGCTCTTTTGCTGACTCTTTAATAATTGTGGCTGGGCAGACATTGCCTAGGCATCTAGATGCTTTAAGACTTAATATTATATCTTCAACATCCTTGGTGGTGAGAGGAGTGAAATTGAACAGATCTTCTTTGTCAGGTGGGGAAGTTTGACTTGCCAGAAGGGCAGTGTTGGTGGTCAGGCTAGCTCTCTTTTTCTCTATTTTAGTTTGTAGAAGCTCGATTTTGTCAGAGAGTGCTGCCTGAATATTAGTGCACCATGTAAAGTCTTTAGTGGATGTTACAGGTGGCGCAGAAGGGGTTTAAATCTTTCTTAGGATGATAAATAATTCTTTAGTGTTAGATTTAGCTTTGGAGATTCGATCATTGTAGGAATTCCTTTTGGCTAGGCAAATTGCTGTTTTGTAGTTGGATGCAGTTGTTAGGAAGATCTCTTTGTTCGCTGCCGAAGGGAGCCTTTTCCAGGAGTCTTCTGCGGCTCTTTTATTCTTGCACAAGGTTCTAAGTTGGGGGGAGAACCAGGTGTTTAAGTCTGAACGCGGTTTGGCTTTCCGCAATTTTAATAGAGCGATCATGTTGATGGCATTCAGAATGGTGGTATTGTATGAGTCCACTAGAGAGGTTGGGTCGATATTCGAAGTGGCAAGGTTAGTGAGGGGCTTGAGGAGTGGAATTAATTTTTCAGCAGTTATATTGGGCGTATTTCTGGAGAGTTTAGGGGGTGCCATAGGCTTGTCTACGTTGAAGGGTTTGGCATCTTGTAATGAGAAGAGAATAGTGTGATGGTCGGACTAGGCAAATGGGTGGCTAGACAGGATGCAAATATTGCAGATGATGTCAGTTATCCAATCTAGAAGTCTACCTTTTATGTGTGTAGGTTGGGAGATACGTTGTGTGAAGCCTAGCTCTGAGATACTATTAGCAATTGTGAGTTAGTTGGTATCTTTAGGATCATGAAGACCTAGGTTAAAGTCTCCCAGGAACATCACTTGCAAACCTGGCTTTGTTAGCTGTGAGGAGTGAGGTTATGTCTTCCTCGAAGGAGGATAGGGCAAATGGTGGCCTGTACATAAGGTGAACGGTTATGGTTTGCGTGGGCGACATAGGTAGCTTGATCGTGAGGAGTTCTCCTGAGGGGAAGGTTGAATTGGGGCCAGGCCTTAGTCAGAGTGTTGTTTTTGAGATAAAGGCAACCCCTCCACCTTTTGTGGAAGTCCTGTCCTGCCTAATGATGGTGTATTTGTCCAGAATGGCCAGTGAGAGCAGAGGACTGGAAATGGGCTGGAGCCAGGTCTCTGTAATGGCTAAGAAGTCTAGATCATTAGCGGTGATGAGGTCACAGATATCGAGTGCATGGGCTGTACGTGATCTAGCATTGATAAGTCCCCATCTACGGCATGTTATGGACACTGGGGCTAAGCTAGTTGTCAAGCTATTGTTGCTGGGATTTGCAGTGTTGTCAGGTATACGTGCCTGATTTGGGCGTGAGAGGGTGGCTTTGGCAAGGTTTTTGTTGATGCTTTTGAGTAGCGAGTAGCTGGTTCTGGGGAGTCCATATTCTAGTCTAGCATTTCTAGTTTTCGTGGCGCTGGGTTGGTTGGGCGTGGGTTTGGAGGCATATAGTTGGATCCATTGGACAGGAGATGGTATAGGAGGATAAGAGGGAGTAAGTAAATTCAGATTGTTAGGTTTGGTGACTGTTCGGGCCAACTGTGGTAGGAAGGTTGTAGGTGTAACCTTGTGAGATGGAGGTAGTTTATCAGTCATGGATAAGTTGGGGATGTCTCTCTGTGGCAGAGATAGGGCATTCGATCCTGGGTGTTTATAGTGGATAGATGTGGAGCTAGTACAGGTAGGTGCTGCCATAGTATTGGAAGACGTGGTCGAGCTGAGTATAGTATGCTAATTAAAGGCTGGAGCATTGCTAAGATCTGGTAGGTTGGTGCCAGTGCACAGCTAGCGTGACCCTAAGAACTAGTACAGAAGTCTCCTAAATGTTGGTGACTGTGGTACTAACAGGTGCATGGGTTTTTATGCAATACTGCCAAGGACATAGGCTAAATGCGAGATTTAGGCTAAAAGCATGATGTATGCTAAATACAATAAGTTGGCAAGGGGCAAGACATAGGAAAACTGCGCGACCTAGGCTGGATGCAAAATGTAGTCAAAATGCAAATATATAGTCGGGATGCAAGACAAGAGCTATATGCACAAACTGGGCTAAATGCAAAAAGTAATCAGAATACAAAAATATATACCAGAAGCAGAACATGAGCTATATGCACGACATAGGCTAAATGCAAAAGTAGTCGGGATACAAAAATATGGGCAGGATGCAAGTCATGGGCTGTATGCACGACATAGGCTAAATGCAAAAGTAATTGAAGAGGGAAAAGTGTGTCTGGCTTTAGTAAGCTGGTTGTACGGCGACTCCTCTGTATTGGCCTGTTATGTTAGGTTGGTAATATTAAGTTAACTGATGAATTAGTATACTCTTCAAACTGTCGGGTTTTGTAGAAAGTGGATACAGCCAGAAACCGCCATTAGACAACTGAATTGTGATTGATTCCCAAAACAGTGCCAGAAAACAAGTCATAGCACTTATTTAGTACTCATAACTTCCTTTTTATTTTGTTTGTAGTGCCCTTAAGTGCGACATGTGTTTTGGCTAAAGAAAGCCTTTCTCAAAGCTGGGAAAATACTCCTTGGAAACAGACCAGTGCGTACCTGAACGCATCCTGATATTTTTTCAGGACTCAGGGGGTTTAACCTGCTTTAATACGAGTATTTGCCCTGCTTTGAGAAAGGCTTTCTTTAGCCGAAACACGTGTTGCACTTAAGGGCACTACAAACATAAGAAAAAGGAAGTTAGGAGTACTAAATAAGTGCTATGACTTGTTTTCTGGCCCAGTTTTGGGAATAAATCACAATATAAATGCAAAAGTAGTTAAGATACAAAAATATAGGCCGAAAGCTAGATATAGGATAACTGCAGAACATAGGCTGAATGCCGGGCCTGGGAAAGATGCGAGACATGGGCTGAAAGTTAACATGGGCTAGCTGGATTGATGGCTGAGTATAGGAATCACATGGACTACGATTGGGTACAGTGGCCACATGGATATAGGGCTAGATGCAATACTAGTATAGTAAGGGCAAGGGGAGATGAGCTTAAAGGCGTGGGCTAATAGCATAGCAATTTAAGCCTTGGTTGCAGGCATTGCTTGAGAGGACTAGGGTCGATTGGGCGTCTGAGGTCTGATCTATGAAAAAAAAGAGTGAAGCATGTTGTAGGAGACTTCTGGCGATGTCGGCTAGGTAGTTGGGAACGTCTGTAGTTTCGGTGTGTCGGCGGCGCACGTGCAGCAGACAAGTTATGACCAAAGGAGTGCACGTATCGGGCAATACTCTAGTGGTGCGAGGCTTACCTCAGAAATGGCAGTTGCAGAGGGGTAAGTGGTCTGCAATCCGCTCCGTTAGCAGACAGGAGCAAACAGGCTCTTCAGCAGCGGGCCTTGTGCAGAAGGGCCGGCTTCCGCCTGCCGGCGTCGGGTATTGGTTTATAAGCCAAGTGACGCTTAGTGTTTCTTAGCAACACAGTAAACAAAGATGCACAGAGATGCAGTTGCCATTTTAGGTCAGCTATGAGGAACGGGGACTCAAGCTTTCCATACCGCATGGCAATGGCGAATTTGAGACTCCACAGGTCTCTCTGCAGTGAGAAGGCCAGATAGGAGAGAAGGCAGAGGAGGCTACTTGCAGTAAGTTTCGATGGGCTTGCTGATCAAATGAAGTGGCGCTTGCTCCTCATGTCCATGAGTAGTTAGGAGTATGCATGCAAAGCGCAGGTGATCCTTTGCTCGTTGCCAGGTGGAAGCTGGAATTCGAGGTGCAGGGCCAGAATTTGGGGCCTCATCTCGAAGGTGGAAAGGAAAAAAAGAAGACAACAGCACTTATGCCTCTATTGTGGTTCGGCAGGACATTTCCTTCGGGATTGTCCAGTGAAACCTCCCTGGAAACCTGTAGGTGCCTTGGATAAGGCTGAAAAGGAAAATCAGGTGGCAAACTCCAACGGCCAGCATGCATAGAGGTCTGCTTATCGAGCCAGACGAAGGAATCTCAGATCTCTCAATTCGTTGTACCCGTCATCCTGATTGGCCACCAACAACCCTCCAAACTACATGCGTTAGAAGCATACGTGGACAGCATTGCGATTGGCAATTACATGGATCACGAACCTTGCAAACAAGATTAATATCACTGTTTACCCTAAGCCAGTGGTTGAAAACGTTACAGCTGTAGACGGTACTCAGCTAATATCGGGACCAGTGACGCAGTGCATGGAGGTTTGTACCTTGCTTTGCCAGGATGGACATCGAGAAAAGATTTTGTTTGACATAATCAGTGCTCCGCAGTTCAAAGTTATTTTAGGAATTCCATGGTTAGAAGAACACAACCCGCACATTGATTGGCGCGCCCAGACCTAGGCTATCGCAGAAGAGTGCAATAACTCCTGTTCTAGAATGGGGTAGACTCAGGAAACCAGGTACAGGCTGTACGAAGAGGAGGCCCTACACTGGGATTACTGGGCATCCTACCCCGGAATATCGAGATTTCCAGGACGTTTTTGAGAAGGAACAAGCCAATGTTTTACCACTGCATCGACCATACGATTGCCAGATTGATCTGCTACCTGGATCCCAAGTCCCGTGCAGTTGGATCTGTGCCCTGACTGAGCAAGAAAACACGCATTTGAAGGCATACCTTGATAAGTACCTTGCTAATGGATTAATCAGACCTTTGAAATCGCCTGCAGCCTCTCCCCTATTCTTCGTGCCGAAGAAGGAAGGCGACCTTCACACCTGCATAGATTACTGTGCGCTCAAACAGATCACAGTGAAAAACAGATACCCACTTCCGGTGTTGTTGGACCAAGTTAAGCATGCTAAAGTTTTCACCAAGTTAGACCTTCAAGGAGCTTACCATCTGGTGAGGGTTAAGAAAGGTGATTAGTGGAAGACCGCTTTCCGCACCCGTTATGGATTGTACGAGTATCAAGTGATGCCTGTGCGATGCCCCTGCAGCCTTCCAAAATTTCATGAACGACGTGTACAGGAGTTGTTAGACATGCGCTGTGGTGTATATTGATATGATATATTGATGTACTCAGCTTCAGATCAGGAACACATTGCCCATTTTCGAGCTGTACTTACCAAGTTGCGACATCAACTGTACGTTAAACTTGAGAACTGCTCTTTCCATGTGACCGCTGTGGAATTCCTGAGATTTTTTTTTATTACCACAGGGCATTCAGATGGATAACCGGAAGGTAGAAGCAGTGCTAACCTGGTCATCTCCCATGTGGGTAAAAGGAGACTTGGGTGGGTCTGCTTTGGATTGCTGAGTACGGTTATAACAATTCTGAGCACGCATCTACCGGCTGTACTCCCTTTTACATCCTGAATGGTTGCTATCCACGAGCCTCAGCTTTCGATCCACCAGAGCCTTTAGAGATGCCTGCGGTGCAGAATTTGCATGAAAACATCACCCGAGCTAAAGAAGAAGCACATCTGGCAGCAGCCAAAGAGAGTCAGAAGAAATGTGCAGATAAGCACAGGCGAGACACTCTGAGTTATCAGATGGGGGATAAGGTGTGGTTAGCTTCCAGGCATATCGCTCTTAAGGGGCTGCAAAAGTTCCAACCTCAATGTTTGGGCCCATTTCCAGTGGAAGCAATCATCAACCCTGTAGCATTGAAGTTGATTCTCCCACCTCATATGAGGATACATCCTGTGTTTCATGTCTCCCTATTGAAACCAGTGTGCCCTAGGACCAGAGTGCAAGAATCCCCAGACCCAGTGATGGTTGAGGGGGAGCCTGAGTTTGAATTGAAAGATATTTTAGATTCAAATATAGTCCGGGGAAGTTGTTTTACCTAGTAGATTGGAAGAGGTTTGGCCAGCAAGACAGAACGTGGGAACCCAGCAAAAACATTCATGCTCCCCAACTACTTAAAAGGTTTCATCAAAACCATCCACTAAGCCAGGGCCGGAAGGTCCATCCTTAGGAGGGGCCTGGGGCGGCGGTGGGGTTAGGGGGGTCTGTCATGATCACCTCGAGGGTCAAGGGTCTGGAACCATTTATGCAGGCTTGCAAGGGTTCATTGTGCAGACATGCAGGGACAAGATGGTTAGTAGCATGGCGTGCCAGACATTCCTCCCTTTCATCAGTGTTAGAATCCACAGGGGGCCCCCAAAGAGCTTCTATGGTAGAAGGTTTCTCCCAACATGACCGCCTTGTGGGCACGGACAGAGTAGCATGAAGGAACTAGTGTTTTTTATTGGAGGACTATATAAGCCCCGCTTGTGCTTCGCGCTGGTTACGCTGACAGCGTTGCAACGCTTAACGGCGCTCTGTTCACGGACCTGTCATGGCAAATAAAAGTCATGTAATTAACTTATCGAGTTACTTGAAAGTTTCCACAGACCAAAGATTCTATGTACCTGATAAGAATTCTCACAGCAGCTGTTTTCATAGTAAGCGGAGCTCTTCTCCGTGTTTCCGCATCACGGACCACTACGTTGTTCTTCGACCTCCGACATTCCGTCAACCTGCAAGACAAGGTATTTAGGTTAAAAGAGACATTAAATCACAGAACGCTGAAAGATGTAAAACTACGCGCTTACTTACCGCATTCTTTGAAGAATTTATTTTCCGAGTTTCCAAGAAATGGCCACGCCGAACACCTGCAGCAGGTCAGGAAGTCCAGCATCACTGCGCGTCTTCCTCGATACGCGCGCACCCTCACCTCAGGAGAAAAACAAGACTTTGTGGTGTTCATTAAGACACCCGTGAATCTTCACGTGTGACTTTTTTCTCTCTTCAAACCTGCAAAAGAGAGAGAGAGAGAAAGAAAAAAGAGATTAGACATTTACCAGAGAATCCATCACTCAGACACTATTGTCCCCAGAGACTACTACACAAAAAGATGACAGCAAAGTTCAGAATTTCAAGATACTTACCACTTCAGAGGCGCCTTAGCAATCTTCATTCTGGAGAAGTCTTGCCTCAATATCAACGCACCCCTGGACGATAGCATGACAGAGAGCGCCCCAAAACAAAATCACAGGTGAGAAGGGAAGCAGGCACCCAAACTATTGTAAGAGTTCACAGCAGGGTGGGTGGAGCCCCCCCTTAGAGTTTTGAGTTCACATTAGTATCATTCCATATTCTTTATTCTGTCGTTGACACAGGGGGACCCCCTTTTATCCATTATTTGCAGCCCAAAGAGTTTTCAGGCAATTTACGCTCCTGTAGAGACAAGGTAAGAATACAGATATCATGAGTTTGCTTCCCATGTATAAATCCTGATTGATCCGCGTCTATTAGCCCAGGGAGTAGGGTTTCTAATCGATTTGCCAGGATCTTGGTATACATTTTTGCATCCAGGTTAATAAGGGCAATCGGCCTGTTTGCGCCACGTGTTGTATGATCCTTCCCTGGTTTAGGCAATAATACCACTTTTCCTTCTTCCATTGAAGGTGTTATCCCTCAGCCACCCCCAAAGTTATTGCACAGGGAGGCAAGGCGTGGGGCCAAGATCTCTTTGTATGTCTTATAAAATTCTGTTGTGAAGCCCTCGGGGCCCGGGGCTTTATTGGATGGGGAGTGCAGAGATTACCACGTACACTTCTTCTCTAGAAATCTTCTTCTCTAGTTCCTCCCTTCCTTGTGGCAATTTGCCATTTTTTAGGTATTCAGCCTGGCCCTCCTCCTCTGGGTCTTCTGTTTTGTATACTTCCCCATAAAATTTCTCAAATTCCTTCTTAATTCATTTAAGATCTGTTCGCATCTCCCTCTATGCCGTCTTAATTTTTAGAATGGTTCTTTCTTTTTCCTCTTTCCTTGGCATTCTCCCCAAAAGTTTGCCCGCCTTATTTGCCTTAATATAGTACTTCTGTTTAAGGTGCATAAGGGACCTCTCTGCTCTGCTAGTTTGTAGTGTTTCACATTGTCCTCTGACCGTCCTGTATTCCCTTCTAATCTCCCCTGAGGGCCTGTCAGCCATTTTAAGCACAATTGTCTTCAGCTTCTCTTCAAGGTCCTCTTCTAATTTCCTAGTTCCCTTGTCCCTCTGTACCTTTATTGCTATTATTTTCCCTCTTATAGTAGCCTTGAATGCGTCCCAAATTATACGTGGGTCTACCTCCTGGGTTTCATTTGCTTGGAAGTATTGATCTATCCCCTCCCTCAGTTCTCCCCTAAGGATCTCATCCTTGAAAATATGTGCTGGGTACCTTCATCTCCAAAGCCCTGCTAATTGTTTTGGTTGTGATTGTCGGGATGATGGAGGCGTGATCCGATAGGGTGATGGCCCCCACCGCCATGTCCGTCACTTTTCCTAACAGGGAGCGTGACACCCACATATAATTTATTCTAGAAGCCGTTCTGTGCACATAGGAGTAGAAATTGTAAACCCTGGAATCCCCCTTCTTTTCCCTCCATGTGTCCACTAATGCCAAATTTTCAATTTTTCCCTGTAGTTCCTTCAACGGTTTGTTTTGGGTGTGGGAAATTCTAGCACTCCTGTCCCTCGCTGGGTGCCACGCTAGATTGAAGTCTCCTGCAAATATTATGTTTCCGTTGGCGAACCCTTCTAGTTTTTCCACCATTGCTTATATACAGCGATCTTGTCCCTTATTGGGAGCGTAAAGTGAGGCTAGGGTTATTATCTCCCCCTCCCTGGAGAGTTACTGCTATGAATCTGCCGTTAGTGTCTCTGCTCGTTCCCATGACTCTCAGGTCTATGTTATTTTTCATTGCAATAAGAGTACCCACTTTCTTCCCCGGGTTATTTGATTGTTGTATTCGGTCATAGACCCGTATTCTAATTCTGTGTTTATCTTTCTCCTCTATGTGTTTCCTGCAGGGGCATTAAGTCTGGGGCTTCCCTTGCTAGAAATTGCTCAATTTCTTTCCTTTTAGGTGGCAAGTTCAGCCCTTTTATATTTAGGGATATCATTTTTAGAGATCTATACTTAGCCATTGTTTATATGTATTTTGTGTGTTCACTTTTCATGGTTGGCATATTTGGACACCACCAGACCTGCCCCCCCCCCCCCCCTTTTCCATCCCTGGGGTGGCTCAACCGGCCTCTAGCCACCCCCCCCAACTCTTTCCTTCAGTGTTAAAAGCCTTTCCTCCCCCAGCACCCCCTTTAGCTGGTCTTCCCTGACCCATGTACGAACCAAGATTCCTCCCTTCTCCTCACCCACCCCACCGCTCACGCTGCTTTTACCCCTCCCTGTGCGCACTTACTTTTTCTCAGAACCATTGTAGATTATTTAATGGTACTTCTTTCCATGGGCTCAGAGTCGGGAGCTGAGTTTTTTTCGGCGTTCTCTGGCCTAGTGAGCCCCTCCTTTTCCTTGCTTTCCTCTTTGACTCTTGCGTCAACCATTCCCATGCCTTCCTTTTTGGGTGGTCCTTTCCTGGGCCCTGCTAGTCACTCTGTTCCGGTTGCACCTCTATGCCTAGTATGTCCGCCCCTTCTTCTATTTTAGTGATTCTACTCTGCCTTTTATCCACTGCGAACAAGAGGCCGAATCGGAAAGTCCATTTATATCTAATGCCACGCTTCATTAACTCTTGCACTATCGGGTGCTTCTGTCTTCTCTTGGTGAGCACAATCTGGGAGAGATCCTGATATAGCTGGATCGTAGCTGTATTGAATTTGAAGTCCTCAGTACGCCTGACTGCCACCAACATTTTTTCCTTCTGTGTATATTTGTGCATATCTCCCAGGACATCTTGTGGTCTTGCTCCTGGCTCAATCCTCTTTGGTCCCACTCTGTGTATCCTGTCTATCAGGATTTTGTCTGGGACTGGGACATTGATCAGCATTGCAAATATTTGTTTCACTGATTGTTGCAGCTCTGCATCACCCACTGTTTCCGGAATTGCCTTGACCCTGATGTTTACCCTCCGTGACCTGTTTTAAAAGTCTTTGGTCTGGATTTCTAGGTTATACGTGGCCCTGGCAAGGTGCTCCACTATGTCCTCCGCTTCGTGGGCGTCGTCTGCCAGCTCCTGTAGGGCCGTTTCATTCGTGTCTACTCTTGCTTCCAGTGTATTTAATTCACTTTTTACCTCATTTAGTGCTACCATCCGTTCGTCTTTCATTTTGTTCATTTGTGCTTCCATCACTTTTGCCAACCTGTCTCTGAAGTTCTGAAAGCCATTGTTCCATAAATTCTTTTGTGACCCCTCTTTCTTCTTGGCTCTCCTCCCGCAGGGGGTTCTTCTCACTCTTGTCTGCCCCCATGTTGCTTTCTGGCTGTGATCCCCCTCTTTCCTGCACATTTTCTGTACTGTCCCTTCAAGGTTCTTTTTACTCCGCTTCGTGGGGGTCTGAAGGTCCTTCCCTTTGTTTTTTGACATCTTTACTGGTCTCCGGGGTATCCGGTCAAGGGTTGCCAATCTCCGTCTGGTGTCGCTGTCTTGCTGTTACCTTTCCTCTTGATTCCCTGCCCTGATTTTAATGTTCACTTTTTCTTGCTTTGATGGCGGGGGACGCAATAATTCCTGGATTGCCCTTGTGCCTTATTGGGGGAGGAGAGGATCTTAATGCCTCCCCTTCTTTACTTCAGATTTGGGCCCCTTGGCCTGCTCCTTCCTGCCCTCTTCTCCCGTTATTCACTGCCCGAGGGGTGCTCCCCTTTGGCCCCCTGCTTTTGTGGAGCCAGTCTACGGCTCCTGCACCGTTGCTCTCCTTTCTTTTCTGTCCCCTGTTGTGCTAGATGGGGCATGGGGTTCCACAGATTAGCCTTCTTCCTTAAATGTCCAGAGTTTTCCCTCCTCTACTGCAGCTCCCTCTGACTTGCTATCACTGCTCTGTGGAATGACATTTTACAGTGCCACTGATCTTTGCCCCCCCTGTTTTAGGCTTGTGGCTTCCCTCAACCTTCCACGCTACCTGGTTGGGAGATCTGACCGTTACAGAGCTTGGTAAGAGCTTGCCTGCTTACTGTGTCTCTACTGCGGCTCCGTCCTGCTTGTTGGAGGGTCTGCCTCCTGGTCAACCCTGCGCTCCTCCGTCCTCCTTTGCTTCAGGCTTGCTTCTTTGCTGTTTCACTGCTCCCGATTGACCGGAGCCGCCTAACTGCTTCCGGTTTGTGGGTTATTCCCACTTTGCTTTCTCTGCCTCTGCCTCTCTGCCAGCGGGTCTCGAGCTGGTCCCGCTCACTTCCTGCTACAGTGCCACTCGGCTAGTCTTCCTGCTCCCCCCTGCCGGCTGGCTCCGCTCTTGTCTTTTCTCCCCTTTGCCACGGGCCGGCTCAGGTGCCTCCTCCACTTCACTGCTCCCAGGCTGCTCCGGTTGATAGCGTCTCCCGCTCTGTCTGCTTGGGGCCGCGGCTCTGGTCCCCTGCTCGGTTATCCGGGCTGCCCCTCCACTAGGGTGTGGGGTTTTTATGTTGGTCCTGGCCAGATTTGCCTCTGGACCCTCTCTGCTCCTCAGCATCCCTCCAACTGGCACTCCCTGCGCCGATCCCGTGCGGCTGCCGTCCCGGCCTCGCTGACGCCACTTGCCACGTTCTCCCCTCGTCCCCGGTTCAGGTACTTTCCCCAGTGTCGGTCTCACTCCGGCTTTTCCCTTTTGCTAAACATTTTTCCTGGGGAGGGGATTTTAGCTATTCCAGGGTGGTGGGGTTGTGGAGAGCACTGCCTCAAAGTGTTCTCACCCCGGCGGCCATCTTGGAAGTCCGACTTTAATATGTATTGACAAATATTAGCTCATAGGAAAATAATGTATTGAGCGAAACTGTGGGTGCAGCAATCGAGGAATAGAACATGATTATTTGACTATCTAATCTCTTACCTATGGGGAATAGGAGAAGGGGGCTCACAGAGTTACTTAACAGCAAGGGTAATCGAAAGAAGTGCTGTAACTGTACCCTCACTACTCAATATTTACCACGTAAATTGGGAAAGGTAATTTTAGGTTACGCACATGCACTTTAATTGATGTATACATGGCCGCTTAATTGATGATGTGTGTTTAGGAATGGCACTTTCACATCACGCCTTGAGTGGATAGGATTGGTTATTTTTAGATTATGCACCCACTGTTTAACTGATGCATATAGGTCAGTTTAATTGTTGACATGAATCGGGAATGGTACTTCTATATCGGGCCTTAAATGGTTTGTGTAATTAAGGTATTTGTTTTTGCTTTGTAAATATTACCCTATATTTTAAGAAGGGCAGTTATGGGCCGTGGACTTGCATTTCATTAGTGGCTTATACATTTGTTTGATTGACCCAGAGTTTTAGAACCACTGCTTTCATGTCAGTCCCGAATGCTATTGTGCTACGTTTTGACTTCCATGGACGCTCTATTTGGGCTATTAAGGCCCTTTTTTTATTATTGTTCTTTGGTATTTATATCCACATTTGTTTTATGTGTTAGATGCTGTGACAACTGCCAAAATAAAGCAAATGAATCAATGAAATGAAAGCCACCAGTTGATTTTTGTAACACACTGTATGTTTAGTGGCAATGCAATCTGTCTAGAACCAATGCTTAACATTAAGATACATTCCTGCAACAAACAATTAGTAGGAGCAAGTGATGGTACCACACATGTATCATAGGATCACACAGCCCTGGATGTTAGGCTCCTGTCACATTGCATTTTCCTACTTGCAGTCCCATCTTTATAGTGTGGATATAACATTTCAAGTACTCTACAATGATGCAAAATGTGAGCTAAAAAGGTACAACTTGCAAAACCCATCAGCCCTCATCCAGGAAAGCTTGAGTGCTTTGTTTTTGTATGATTTTGACACAATCAATGATTTATTTAATTTCCTTTTAGATTATTTGTGCTTATTTAGGACTGCTTGATATGGGGCAAAGGCATTATTTTGTCCGGACTAGAAAGGTACGAATAAGAGTGCACAGGCACCCATCCTTTCCTGTGAAGCCACTTCCAGTTTAGGCAAAGGTTCTGTTTTAGGTTTGAGCCATAACCCCAACTTTGGTAAATCTATAAGTTGACTCCCATGCCCAGAGCGCTAGTTTAATTTTTACAATGAACCATGGATTAACACCTCTACCTGCAGCTTTCTCTTCCCAGAGAAGAGGGCATGAGCCAACTAATTGTAACTTAAGTTTTTCAGCCTCCTGAGGATGAACTGCTTTGCCAGCTCCTCCAGCCTACAAACATGTGACCTGCCGCTTTCCTACAGATTTATGCAGCAGATGCATCAAACAATTTAGGCACTTTACAAATTGTATTTAGAAAATCTATTCTGTGGGTCACCTTCTTAAGGATAAGCAAAACAATAAAGTTTGTACATCTCAAATGGAAATCTGAGGGACAAGCCAATTAAAATCGAAAAGTGATGGATTCAAGAATTTAAGTTAATCATAACCTATTTGCTTGCTCCATGGGTAGCCTTCTTGACCATCATTTGTTATTCCTTCTATGCCATTGCAGAAAGGGCACCGATATTAGCAAATCTGACTTGGTCCTGCCACCAAAAGGAGCTGTCCATGCCAGGGCATGTGTCCTCTGCACGGGTACACAAGTAATCACAGACCTTCTTTGTGGTCTAGCATTTTGGGCAAGATTGCTCTCATTGGTGGCGGAAGCAAGACTGGCATGCATGGTATGGAAGACTGCCAAGACACATGGCAGATGTTGTGATAGGTCACAGGACTCCCATCCATCTCTTTTTTGTTTTAGCTTGTTCCCTTAAGTGTGGACATGTATGTTCAGACGTGGGTCCCATATGGACCTCGATGATTGCATCCAACAATGTCAAAGCACATCTGAGGTTGCTTGTGTACCCATGCAAAATGGCCTAGTACTTTGGACTGGACTGTTCCTATTTTTGGCAGGTCCATGACTGGTTTGCCCCTCTTCTGTATTGGCGCAAACTGGCTAATATTATGATGCTAGGGAACGTTGAGATGTGGAAGGCCAGTGGATATGATTAATTTAACCCCCACTCCGCTTTCAGCCATCACGTTTTGTATTGAAAGAATGCTGAATGTAACATAAACTAAAGTTAGCCCTAGCACAGATTCATTTGATTGTGTCACTTCCCACTGGTCAAGGATTGCTTCATTAAAGTCCCTTCTCCCCAGAAAGTTGATACAGTGGCAAAGTTTCCTGCGAGCTTTTTGCACTTTTTAGTTGCAGAATTTACTTCCTGAGACTGTGTGCAGTGTCTTTGTTGCTACAGATGAAATAATATTGCCTTTTGATACACATGGGCTGCACTCTTAGTACTGCAGTAATTAAAGGAGAGGATGGAGAAAGTTCTGCCTGCGCATTGAAAATCAAAATTGGGCACTGTGAGAAACCTGAGGGTATCCTCATTCCTAGTCCCCCTGGATCCTCTTCTCAGGTGGCCAGGGAAAGGCCATCACTTTCGGATCCCGACCATGGGGGTGGAGGATCACCGGGGTGCAGGGTCCTTGTGGGTTGGGAAGAGGGTATTCACAGGTGAGACATGGTATCTCCCTTTCCTTTATGAGAACCAACCTAACCCTGCCCGGCCTTTATGGGCTATTGTGAAACATTTCCCATCATTTCCCTCATTCAAACTACTACAATACTGGGACGAGGAAGAGACCACTAAGAGTAGTGACCACTAGTAAATCATTTCACCACTCTAGTACTGAGACGAGGAAGAGCAGATTATTGTAAAGGTCGGACATGTCCCAAGTTCTCCTCCAATGATTTCCAAAACATTTTTGTTTGTTGTGATGTAGTCAAAAAAAATAAAATTCTACTTTTCACAAAACTTGACATTTCTCGCAACTCATTAAAACAGTTTCACAAAAAAAGAAAAGAAAAATAAGAAGGAAAAAGAGGAAATACAAAGTTGCAGTCAGGTAACTAAAATTGGGAACTCACACCTGCAACCTGTCAAGTGGTTGCAGTTGTATAAGAAGGGAGGAAACCAGCAGCAAAGGGACCAGCAGGGGCTCATATTTGCGAGGAGGCAACCGTGGTGGGTCCTGCAGGAGAGCTAGGACGCCAGCATATGACCCAGAGGAACTGTGGAGCCCAGGTCAAGTTGTACCGTAGGAAAATCACGTGTGGGAGCCTCTGTGGTCTGAGATACGCAGCTGGAGCTGCGGGCAATGAAAAGGAAACAAAGTAGCCGCCAGCATCTGCGGAATGGAAGCGGAGCTGCTTGCAGGAACAGAAGAGCGTCCGAAGTGCGAGTGGGGCTCACGGATGAAGGAAAGTCAGCAGGCGGAGCAGAAAAGGAACAGCGCAGCTTCCCCGAGGGAACGCCAGGGACCAGTGAGTGAAGGGGAACGTCACTCGAAACCCTGGCGCTCTTGGGGGGCTGTGTGGAAGCCAGACGAGTGCTGAATGCCGAAAGAACTGAATAGTACGTTCACAATGAAACAAACCGGAAGCCACGGTTTGGGAGAAAAGTGAAGCGGCAAAGCAAACGATCACCAATATTGAATACCGAACTGAATGAAAACTTCATGGGCAAAACTACGACCTGATGACAGATGAATGTGAAATTGCTCATTTGAAAGCAACGCATGAGATAAGATTGCAAGTGTGGAAGATTGCGAAAGAGCATGACTGAAAGGTGGGGAAGAAATAAATCCACCACAAAGTGAACTTTACACATGAATACAGTGTGGCAAGGCCAAAGATTGACAAAGGATATGTAACACATTGTAGCGAAGCCAATATGCTGACAAGGAGAAGCTAAGTGAGGGTGAAACCTTCACATAAAGGCGAGAGGCTGATGAGAAGAAGCAAAGCAAGTGTGGACATGCACACAGGGTCAGATACAGACGAACCTGTGGGGCCTAAAAAGCCTAGGGTTCCTGGTTGCACAACCTGTCATGGGTGGACCGTGTGGTCTGACAACTGCGCCTAGACCCGGTAACCCTCAATTGTGAAAGCCAAAGACATTCTTGAAGTAAACCAAGAAGGAGTAATCTGATTGAACTGTTAATGCAATCCAGAAGGAGTGTCAAGTGGATCATGAGTTGTTTTGAATATTGAAAGACTGAGACGAAGTATATGTTGGCAAGTTGAAGTCTTGGGGAAGGGAAACCTGAGACTTACTGAACTTTGGTGCTGTCTTGAGGACGGGAACCTCAAGACCCCTTTGTTTGGAACTGTGTTGCCTTGAACCTTGGGAAGGGAACCCCAAGGATTTGTGCAACTGTCTTGAACTTGGGGAAGGGAACCACAAGGATTTGTGGAACTTTCTTGAACCTGCGAAAGGGGAGCTGAAATGCAAGCTGAGAGCTCAAAGAAGCTCAGAACTATATTTTAATCACCATTTTTTTTATTGTTGACATCCCTACACATTGTTTAGATTTAGTTGTGAGGGCAGGAATAGGTGTTGGACACAGACAGACTTTTAAGTTGAACTTTCTCACTGAGAATTTCCTTAGTTCCGTTTAGGTAGGGAAATCCCACCTTAGTATAGGGCAAGTTAGCCTTCATCCAGCCTGACATTTGTGTTTATAAAGCAATTTTGTTTAAACTTTGAATCTGTTGTCTGTGTCTTGCTTTATGATGCCTTCACAGCACCCATGAATGTGAATGGCCAAGTGATAGGACAGCATGATTTCACTAAGTTGTCAATGCTGGACTCAGAAAGCCTCCTAAAACAGTCTTTCGGGGTTCCAATTACATCCAACTGAGAGTTGTTGAAATGTTTGTTATGTGCAAATTAAGTTAAACTTTTCGAGTATCAACGATTGGTAATAGTACAGCCCTTTGTGCATTACTTGTAGCAAAATGTCTTCTTGCTTAACTTAAGGCCAAGGTACTTGACGTTCCCAACCCAACGGATAATTCTTTTCTGTCCCTCTTTTGATCATATTCTGTCTCTCCTTTAAGTTTGTTTTACATCTTATTTTGTTTCCTTAATGCATGATTTTATGGTGATTGAAAGCTGCAACTTTTTTGTTCGTCTCGGGAGCATAGCTCAGGGGTAACATGCTCGCCTTGGAAGCAAGACGACATGCAGCACCACAAGTTCTATCCCCAGGTCCACGCTTAGAATCCTCTGGGTATTAAGCGCATTATAAATAACCTATCATATCATATTATGCACTGACAGCCTTTTCAAGAAATCTTCAACCATTCTGATGTATTCATAGTTCAAAGCGTTTGGCTGGTCTCTACAAAAGGTTTTCTTTAATTATTAGCAGGGTATTTTATTTGAATGCCGACTTAGCTTCCGGAAGCAACTGAAAGGAAGTTTTCATGATCTGATTAATTATTTTGAAACATTACATGGAAGACTGCACATCCAGTACATTGATTTCCTGTGTGTAGTATAGGATATCTTTGTTCTTTTCGTTCTCTCAAGTCAGTGGTTCATCCAATTAACAAAAACATAACCCTTGAAGTGAGATTGTACCAGTGATTGCTAAATAGTCCAGCCTGCAGCGACTTGTAGTGCTAATACAACTGATGTGAATCTCCCTCCTAACAGAGGAAGTGGCCAAGCTGAAGAAACATCTGGCCCTTCTCCGGCAAGAATATGTCAAGATGCAGCAGAAACTGGCAGAGACTGAGAAGAAATGTACTCTACTTGCCGCTCAAGCCAACAAAGAAAGCTCCAGCGATTCATTCATCAGTCGACTTCTCACTATTGTGGCTGAGCTCTACCAGCAGGAGCACTACAGGTAAGGCACACAGGATACTACGTCTTGCACACAATATATATCCTGTATTGACAAAATCTTGTGCCAACGTCCTTTGGGTGTGATCTTCAATGGTTCATTTGTGAAGGGGCTTTTGTAGCTCCAGGCTTCTCTGAATTGGTGATGTAAACAATGTGTTTTGAGTAATGCTGGCATAATAAAATTCCTCTGCTCTGTTTTCTCCTGATCCTGCTTTTGAAGGATTGTGCTTTCAAAAATATCCAGGACGTTCACGCACAGGGGATCCCTCCATACAGTTGTAACCTTTTTGCAGGATATTTTTATTGCTTTAAAGCCGAGGTGATGAACTGAGGTCCAAGAAAACTGAGTGGGATCACAACTGGACAGTCACAAACCAGTGACACCATCAGCCAATTTAATATCTTTTCCCAGTCACAAGCAGCACATGATTGTTTTAGTGACACATTGAAAAAAGGGCACCACGTGGTGGTGTATTTGCCTTTTTGTATTAATAAGCATGAAGAATAGCAAATATAAAAAAAGAAATAGAAAATGGTGGTAAAATGTATCTCAACTTTTAGAGTTCGAGTTTCTTTTTTTATTCTAACTTTTTTTAATCAGTAGTTGCAACTTGGACTGTAGTATATTTCTTTTTGAACATAGCCGTGGCATTACTATTTGGTGTTAGCTGTGAGGAAGGTTGTGTCCTCTTATATGAGGAATATGCATAACCACAATGAATACCGCTGAGGTAAGGCATAGTCTTTTGATTAGTGATGTCACAGTTCAAACTAAATGTTTGTTTTTTATTAGGCTGTGGTATTTAATAGTTAATTTCATTGGTCCTGAGTAAGTCATCAATGTTGTCTTCTTGCCGAAACGAATACAATAAAACATCTTGTACTATATATGCACTCTACAATTCTATTTTACGTGGAAATATTTTTAATGTGTCTATTATTAATAGTCTTGTGGAAAGTGTTAGTATTTTCTAGGATGTAAACATTTTTTAAGTGTTTGTGTTTACGATTTATTGTTTTGTAAGAATTGCTTTTATTTTTTAGATGGAGAATAATTGATGTATACTAATAAAGCTGTTTATGAGATGTATATATTCCTTTGATTGCTAAATAGACCATCCCCATGGATTGTTTTAGACCCCATGTGATTGTGTCTGCACAAGTGGCCTTGAGCAACATTTTTATATTTAGATGGGTGTGGTATTTAAAAGTGTTATTCAAAAAGTTCAGAATTCCTAAGTGCATCATGTTTTTTTTTCTGGTGGGCACACATGAAGTGCCCATTTGCCTTCTTGTTCCTGCAAGAATGCTTGCAAGTAATATTTGCAGGCCATCACATGTGTCCTTTGGAATATGCTGGCTCTGAAAAAGGACGTTTTTAAACAGTATTTTTCTTGCTGTATAAGCGCCTAAGAAAGGCTTTGACCCTTTGATGGGTTCGCTGGAATGTTGTAATCCAGAATTGCGTTTCAGGTAACCACAGCACAGAAAGCTGGCACTGGTGCAATTCCAGTTGATGCAACTCTAGCTCCGATTTCGCTTTTCCTCTTGTCCTTTAAATATGTCTCGTTAGTTTACCCTTTCCAGAAATAAACTGGCAATTCTTGCACGATGGTTTTGAACTTAATTTATGACCTCTCTTCTCCCCCCGACACGGTTTCTAGACAAGTACGATCTATGAAAACCTCATCAAAACAGGTTCTTCCCTGTTGTTCTAAAATCATCAAGGACCACATTGACACCCTCACTCCAGCCATGGCTGTCTTCTGCAACCACTCTTTCACCTCTGGAACTTTCCCTTTCCCCCGAAGCACTCTCTTATGTACCCTCTTTTCAAGAAACCCTCAGCCGACCCCTCCCTTCCGGCTAATTATCACCCAATCTCGATCACTCCTTTCCTGGGCAAACTCCTGGAAAAGCTGGCCATCTCCCAGCTTAATCTTTACAGTGAAACTGTTGGCTGTCTCCATGACCATCAGTGTGGCTTCAGAGCAGCGAGAAGCACGGAAACTGCTCTCCTGAACATTCGTGGAGACCTGCTCTCCAACCTTGATGCTAATCTCCCCTCTGTCCTCATCCTGCTTGATCTCTCCTCTGCCTTTGACACGGTCAACCATGCCATCCTGCTCAACCGTCTCCGTGATAACCTGGGTATCACTGATCAGGCTGTGGCCTGGCTGACTTCTTTCCTCTCTGAACCACCCTTGCAGGTCCAACTTGGGTCCTTCCTCTCCTCTATCTCTCTCTCCACCTTTGGTGTTCCCCAGGGGTCTAACCTTTCTCCCTGGTTGTTCAACCAATACCTGGCACCTGTCGCACACCGCATTGCTGATCTCTGCTCCAACTTCCAGTGCTATGCGGATGATACCCAGCTCGCCTTCAGCCTCCCCTCTGCCTCCTCTTCTCCTTCCCTCATCCCTGACTGTCTGTCTGCAATCCAGGAGTAGTGCTCCACCAATGAACTCTGCCTGAATACCAGCAAGAGAGAGTTCCTCCTCATCGGCACAACTGCACCCCTCTTTTCCCTCCACTCTCTGGCCAGCCCCCTTTGGCCCTCTTCCCCCTCCCACATGTGAGGCTAGGAACCTCAGAGTTATCTTTGACACCACACCCTCTTTCTATCCTCACATTTCCAAAGTCTCTAAGAAGTCAAATTACCAACTGCTCCTCCTCAGAGGTATTCTTCCTTTCCTCTCCTTCCCCCAGAAGCTCACTGTCTCCAGAGCTCTGGTTCTCTCTAGGCTTGACTACTGTAACAGCCTCTTTTTAAATCTATCCACCTCTACTCTCTGTCCTCTGCAACTCATCCAGAACAGGACTGCAAGACTTGTCCTTGGCCTTAAGCCCAGGGATCGCATCTCTCCAGCACTGAAATCTTTCAATTGTCTCCCAGTGGATGCAAGGATCAAATGCAAGGCCCTTTGCATTATCCACAAGGCCTTCTGGGGCCTGGGACCAAGTTATCTCCAGCTTTCTCTTCAGAAGTATCTTCCTTCAATAAGCTCTTCACTCCATTAACTCCCTGAGAGTCAGGCGCTTTTCTAAGCAGCGAGCTGGGGGCAGATCTCTATCTTCGGCCGGCGCTTCCCTGTGGAGCAGCCTCCCTGTCTCTCTGAAACTTGAGCTGAACCATCTCTGGTTCCGTAAGCAGCTCAAGACTTTACTTTTTGCTTCTGCCTCCCACTTCTTTGCTGATCTCATGTCTGATACTGCACTGGTCTACCTGGCTACCCTCTGAGTCACAGGCCAGAGTGGCCAGGTAGACCATTCCTGCCCTCCCAGTTGCACACCTGCACTGCCTTTGGTACCCCTGCACTGGGGCTGTATCTGCAACCCTACTGCCCCCCTACTTGTACTTATCTAACCCCTACTGTCTGCACTTAACCCCTGCACCGCCCCTTGTTGGCCGCACTTCTCTTTTATGTCTTCTCCTATGTCTCACACTTCTCCTACTCCCCTTCCCCTGGTGCTTCCCCCCCCTCCCCTCTCCCCAACACTTGTGCAATCTCAGTGTCACTTGGCCTAGAAAGATCGTTGTCTTGTCCTCCCTTGTTCCCTTCCCTTGCCTTGCTGCACCTTGAAACACTTATGTATAGGCGCGCTATAAATAAAATATATCCTACCTAATGCAGCACTCTGTTCTCTCATTTAAACTTGAAGATCCTGTACATTTCACGATTTTCAACATGTTGTATTCCATCATACATCCAATATGTACATAATGCTCTTGAATACTTTAACAGAACTTCACATTTGATAATGTTGACATTATACCTAGAACACTCTGAAGAAACAAGTAGACTTCATTCAGGTCACATGTCCTTGGGAGGGAGGGCACAATGCATACAAGATCCTCACTTCCCGTTGTCCCTGATGCTGATGGGCTCCTCTCCATACTCGTGGCCTGGAGGCCTATGGATCCCCCCTCTGCCACCACTTCTCTGAAGGTAAGCTCTCTGGGCTAATATGGGGACTGATCGCGATACACACTGGGCACCTGTTTGAAATCCTTTTCTTTTGCTCAACATCTCCGCGTTTTCATTGAAACAAAATAATATTTCCACCTACGTTTTCAACTGCTGCTTCATTGCAAGACTGGTGTTCAGAACACCATCTTCTTTCCCTATACCAGCACTTCCTCCATCATGGGCGACGCCGTTTCCAGCAAAGCTGGTGTGCTTGTCCCTGAGCCTGCTCGCTTGTGATTGGTCCCTTCTACAATCTTCATGACCAAACAGGCGAGCCGGCAATCACATGCTGGGCCACCTCCAAGTCCCACAATCTAAGGCCCCTTTCCGGGCCTGGCTGGAACGTGGGTCTCCCTTTTTTCTCTCCTTCCACCGCAGCACATCTTGTTTTCACCTGGACTTTGGGCTCTCTGTGACCTCCCTGTATGACACACCAGAATGCATGTCATTCAGCAGATTCACTTGTGAGTTGGCAGCTCACCTACTTCGATTAACATTGACACTATATTTGAGCCACTTTTCTTTTTTCATGTGTTAGTGTGCCTGTGCATAACATCGACTCTAGGTGCTTTCTGGACGTGCTATTATGCCTCTCCCATCCCACTCTCCCCTCATCTACTCTGTGTCTTTTGCACTTACTTGCTATGTTCGTCCTACCCTACATCACCCCCCTCCCCTCTCACTCTTTTCGTGTAAAGAACTTGCATTATTGTAACGGCCGTCAGGCACATGCACACATTTTTGTCTGGTAACAGTTTGTATTCCTCCTGTCAGATGTTGTACCATTGAACGCATTCCACTTGCACATTCAAATGTACCAACGACTCTTAAGAATGTCAATCCTTGTAACCCTCCCTGCGTTGGAGCCCTTTGAAACGCTTGTTTAAGTGTATAGGTGCTATATAAATGACCGATAAATAAATACATTTTGAACCTCTTCTAGGTTTTCACTTGCTTATTTCCATTTCACAGGATCTCAGTTAACCCCTGATGCACTGTCTATTAATGATCCTCTCCTTTGCTTTTGCCAACCTCGATTACAGGTTTGAAAGACCTTCAAGTTAGCCAGTTATTCAGAAAATACGAGGGAGCGACATAAGAAAGTACTTTGCCGAGCCAAACGTAATTCTTACGATGAGCATATTGCTAAATCAAACTCCAGTATGAAAGAACTCTTCTCTATTATAAAAGAATTAGAATCTCCCATAGCGATTCCTGATATCTGCACGAAAGACAAAACCTGGTGTGCAGACATCCAGCAGGCGCTAGCTAACAAAATTCAGCAGAAAAAAGAAGCATTAAATCTACAGTGCGCGTCAAAAAACCCTCTGCCTCGTGCCTCACTGAAAGCACACAATAATACATTCCATTTTTCTAAAATGTCTATTCTGGAAGTAGAAAAAATAATTCTGTCACTGAAGCCCTCCAACTGCAAAGGCGACATTTGCCCAGCACAACTTATAAAAGATGCTGCTAGAGAATTATCTCCATTCATTACTAAACTAATCAATGCCTCCTTCGCATCAGGAACTATCCCAGCTAATCTTAAACAATCTTGGGTGCTCCCTCTCCTCAAGAAACAGACACTAGATCCCCGCATCCCGACCAATTACCATCGGATCACCACAGTTCCATTTCTACTTAAAATATTGGACAAAGCTGCCTATAATCAAATTCAACAACATCTTGAACGGCACAAACTACTAGGCAATAGACAATCTGGCTTTCACCCACTACACAGAACGGAAACGGCCTTAATGATTTAAAATCACAAATAGACGAGCAGTTGATCTGGTCGATCCTAGGGTTCTCTGCAGACACCTTGACTCAGCTGCCAACTTCTCCCAGGAAGCTATGCGATGGACTGAATCCTTCCTGAGCGAGAGAGCGATGAGAGTTTTCTCCCCATCGGCAGCCGCTGACCCGACCCCTATTCAGTGCGGTGTTCCGCAGGGCTCCTGTGTCTCGCCAACACTCTACAATATTTTCACCAAACTCTTGTTTGATGATCTGGACCTTCTGGGTGTCACTTACATAAACTATGCAGACGACACTCGGATTCTCCTCCCGCTTTCTGGGGATCACAGTAAGGACACAGAGTTGGTGAACAAGGTATATCTTATCATCCAAGCATGGATGGCCACTCATGGCCTATGCTTGAACGATGATAAGACTAAGCTGTTGATTTTGGGTTCACAGGCCAACATCAAAAAAATAGGACAGGAGTTTGCCTCATTTAATAATGACGGGAACACTATTAAAGTCTCCAAGGAGGTAAAAACCCTTGGTTTCTATTTGGATTCCACACTGTCTTTTGACAAACAACTAAAATCACTTAATTCATCCACGGCTCACACCTGCAAGTTGCTAAGAGCAGCTGAACCCTTCCTTTCGCAGGACAGTTGGCTGATTCTGGCCAGAGCCTTAATACTCTCCAGAATTGACTACTGTAACGCCCTTTACAGTGGGGCCAATAAAACTACTATTCGGAAGCTCCAGATATTACAAAATAATGCCTTAAGAGCAGCCTTAGGTACTAATAAAAGAATTCATATTTCATCCCTCAGATGCCAACATAAATGGCTATCCAGAAGCAACAAAATTCAGCTTAAGACGCTGTCTTTGACGCACAAAGCCCTTAATAATGCTGCCCCTAGCTACCTGTCAGATAAATTCCAAAGAAGAATCTCTACTATGCCAACTAGAGCTGGCAATACTAATTGTCTGACTATACCTAGATTTAGACTTGCCACTATCGGTGGCAACAGTTTCCCTGTAAAGGCAGCGAACTATGGAATACTATTCCTCAAGATCTGCGTAGGGACCAACCTTTCCTACACTTCAGGAAAAATGTTATCAAACATATCATCTTGACCGACCCATAGTCTCCTACCCCTGCTGGCCGCTCACTCACTATCCCTTACATAACGGCATGTTACCTCTGAAGCACAAGTGGAATTTGCTCCATTTGTGAGTCTATTGCTACATGGTAGTGGAACATCTTGTAATTTGTATATTTGAACTTTGTCTACTTTTGAAACTTATAGCCATTTATGTCTCTACTCTACCTGTGAGTCTGAGGGTTCACCAGAGCGAATCATCCTTAAATTGTATATTTGTACATTAGATATTATTGTAACTATATAGCTTCCTATTTGCACTCTGAACTGCGCTCTGTATCTACTGCAACTGCCATTATATTTGTATATCCTTATATTGTATAACTATGTAAGCTTTGCATCTGCATATTGTTGCGCCCTATTGCCTCTGGGTCTGGTGCGAGTAATTAGGTGAATAAACAAATAAACAAACAAACCTTAGCATTGTCGCACATTTTTATCTCTTTACTGACCATTCAAAAGAAAGGATTTTATAATCTAAAAATAAGTACTCTAGGCGATCCCTCAAACAAGTTAATTGCAGTGATGGGTATGATATACTGCAGCATATAATCTTTGAAAGTTGCTATTTATTCAGCGTTATTTACCAGTTACTTTAATCCTTTATCTTTGCTACTCACTCTGCACTCCTAGATGTCTAGTTTTAGGATTGCGTAGCAATAGGATCAAAACTATTTCACAAATATAAACCTCAACCTTCATCCCCACCTTTGTGTGCTTCCATTTCCCGAGACTCGCATGCAGCTCTGTCGATACACGTTGCACCCGACCCTTAAATTCACAGTTTCTATCCTCTCCTGACTGCTTTGAATCTCATGCAAATTTTGCACTGTATACACATTTAACTCACTCTTTTTTACATCTTCTTGAGCTGGAGGAAATGTGTTCGAATCAGTGGTGGGAATTGCTTTAGATTCTTGGCCTTTCACATTTGTTTCTTGTAGATTTGACCCCTTATTAATTTTCTTTTACATTCTGTATTAAGTTACTCTCCCCTCAATTATCCACATTCCCACAGCACAGAGTTTCGCACTGTCCAAGAGTCAGTTGTAACTAGCCAATGTCTAGCAGTGAGTGCAGATTTTGAGGGCTGGACACATGACACGTTTATCATCTCATAGATTTATTTTAGGGGTTTTTAGGTTCTGTTTTAGGAGGGTTTTTCAGCTGACAGTATTAGTGTAGGGTTCTCAGAAGCCTGCCCTTTTGACCTGCAAGGTTTGTACAATGTCTAGCCAAACTCTACCTTGATACGTGTGATGATCAGTGGACTAAGGAAATCGGGAAATCAGGGAGTGGTGTAAGTACAGTTTACGTACACATTGTTTTTAAGCAATAGATTACCCAAACAGGTGCACATCAAACATATTATTTATTATTTATTTATGAGTGTATTTGTTTAATTTAAACCTTTAACACAAGACACAAAATATATATGTTTTCAATCTCATTAATATAAAAACAGTAAGTAAATACAATTTTTTAAAAATGGCTTGCCATATATAAAAACAAGGTAAAATTCATCACAAGATTGGGGCCAGCATAAATGTTACTCCAGAATTGATCAGAGAGGATAAAATACAGATCATAATCCAATCTGCCAAATCCCTTCATATATAGGTCATTAAGCATTTTACAGTTTGTCAATAGATGCCTAGTTGTCTCAATAGTTAGGCCACACAACCTGCATAATCGTTCCTCCACAGGTATGTGAAACCAAGGACCTCTGCTAGCTAGTGTTGGTAGCAGGCTGAATCTAAGCTGCATGATAAACCGTCTGACCTGACATCAAAAATATACCTATTTATTAACATGTATGCATTAACCTGAGATTACATGCAAGTAAACCCATGTAGAAATGAGTAACTCTGTAAAACCGTATCAAGGACGGGAAACGCAAGGTGGAGTTTTCCAGCTCATGTGGACGCAGCTTCCAAAGAACATAAGTGTTAAACCCACTCTTAACAAGTCCCTGTCACTCCAGAGACACTCTAGTCTATCGAAAGAAAACCAAAAAGTAGTGTTCAACATGAAAAGTCCAAACTCTTATTAAGTCATGTAGCCTCCTGCCTATGCTTCCAAAAAGAAATGTACAAATGGGTCTTGCAAATTCTTAAAAATCCCATTTATAATAATAATAGTAATATTTAGTTATATATAGAACTACAAGCCCACAGGACTCTGAGCACTGAGATAATAGTTGATATTATATCCCACAGTGTGGTATTGCGTGGTATTTGACTTGCAGGGCGCGTTCCTTAGTTTCCATACTCTACCTAAGAGAAATGCACTCCCCCTCATGGTGATGTGTGACAAAATATGTACCAGTGCTTTCTGTAAAATGGTGCATGTCACCATAAGCACACTTCCCATTTGGTGCAATACTCTCACCCAAAGGCCATCCATGCACAATGAAACCTTTATTTGACATTAACTGCAAACAAAACTGTTTGCAGTAAATGTCAAAGGTTTCAAACATCCCCATAATTGCCAGCAAGGTTGAGTTCTATGCAAATGGTACTTGCCCTTCATAAAATCTTCTCGCCAATGCGAGTGGGCTAGTAGATTCTTGCACACCCTGTCCAAGTCTTGGCCAACTAAGGTTCAACAAACCTAATCTACCAATGTTCAGGTCTAATCTACAAATGCCAAAAATGTTTCCCTGGACAACCCTCCAGGGTGTACTCTGATGTCCGACCTCTCTATGGTCTTATGACTTCTACAGACCTCTCCATGGTCTTTATCTTCTATAGTCCCTTTCACTGTCTCTCTTTTCTAGACTTCTCTGTTTTTTTGGTGGCTTAACCCTGCCCATGGTATGTCTCTTCTTTAGACCCCTCGCAGTAGTTTGCCTTATCTTTAATCTTTAGGTTTATCCATGCGCTTTTCTCTCATCTCAGAACATACTCTTCTCATGGGCTAGGGTACTTGCTCCTTCCCCTGCCTTTGGGTTTGGGATGGTGGCTTCCTTTCCCTCCACCACATAAGGTTTGTTTTTTCATGTTGTAAAGAGTATTTCTCCCTCCACCCAGTCAGGGTCCTTGGTAGGTAGTTGATATTATGGCCCTCTTGCCAGCGTTTTCTCTTTCTAATGCTTCTTTCCCACACTTTTCATTGAAGATCCTAGTCAACCGGCCTTCTGCTTCTGCCTTGTAGCTGGGAGAGCATCTGCTGGATTGCTGTCAGCAGGTAGGCTTTCTCGTTCCAGGTAGCAGTCTCCCTATTCCAACAGGGAGCTCTGAGCAGCACATATCTCTTCCTGCTGACTTGTGCAGTTTTCTGGCATCCACCAGCTTTTCTTTTACACTCAAGTTGGTCTTTGTAAGTCAGCCCATGATTTGTCTTTCCCTTAGGTAAACCTTATTGGTTCCCCTGTTTGACCCCTTCTCTAATGGATTATTATTGGGTCTTGATACCATTATTAGTCGCTGCTTCCTATTGGGTGTGTCGTAAATTGGTCTCCATGCTCTTAATGACTGGTTCTGCAACTTTAAATGTGCACTGCTCCACCTTGGAATTCCCTGTGTGTTTTTGCGGCTCCGCAGTCCTCAACGGATGCCATTTTCGCTGGTCTGACAGTTCTGGCATTCCAACCTGACCGCACAGTTCTCAGCTGACTTGGACTCACCCTTCTTGTGTGCACAGGTATATTGCTTCTGTTAAGGATGTACGGTTCTGTTTTACCTTCGCTCTGTGAATTGTCCCTTTTTAGGAAATGCAGCAGCTGGGACTTCTAGTCCAGTTCTGCTGTCTGAAATTCTGGCGTTCTCTATAGGGAAATCATATTACCGTACCTCGGAGAGTGTGATAAGTCCAGGGAATCCCTCTTTGTCTGTACTCTGGGAGGCACATTGTGTAGTGGCCAAAGCATCCTAGTCCGCTGTGAGTAAGCACCCTCATGGAACAAAGGATGAGGTGTGCCTCTAACTCATGACAAACCATGTCCCAGGCAACAGTTTTCAACTAGAGTTCAAGATAGGTAACCAAAGTATAGTTCAAACATACACTTTAATGGGGCTCAATGCCATAGTAAAGTATGATATTTAATGAAAATGTGTAAGAATTTTCTTACAGGTTTCCTGTTGAGGAAGAATGCAGCTACCTATCCCCGGTGTCTGAGTAGGTCCCAACATAGGATTCCTATACCCAGTTTCCACCACCAAATGTAAGGCAGGGTTAGCTGCAGGGTAGGACATTACACCATGTTGAAGTCATTGAGGAACAAGGGAGCCACAAATGGGTATTCAGCCTGGCGTCTCAAACCCTGACCAAGAAGACTAACAACTTAAGTCTGGGAAGTCGGGCCACTGGAAATGACTGTTCTTGCCATTGGTTGTCGCCTTGGTCCAGAGTTTGCGGGTGCTGAGGTTTGACTCCCTTTGCGACGTCTTAGATCTTGAATCACAAAGCTAGACTCTTGTCAAGATGTAGGACCTCTGTGTAGTATCTGCAACGAAGGAGGACCATGAAAATGCAGCAGGTGAAGAAAACAGTCTTTGTGACATGCAACGGTCTGCAGGCATTGCTGAGTGTGTATAAAGGACTTTGGATCCTGCAAAGCCCCTGGTCATGGTGGAGAGCAGCAGCAGCAGCAGAACATTGGAGGTCAAGTCCCTCAGAGAGTTCACTTGTCGCAGCACTGGAGGCTACACAGGTGTCCCAGCACTGTGGATGGTACAGGGCAGCTGCAGCCCAACGGCTACTACTAGCTCTGAGAGGACCATTAGCACAGTGCAAGACAGTATACTGGTTGTGCCCACCAGTTCAAGGGAGGTATACACTGTGCTGGTCTCCCTTCATCGATAAAGAGCAGAGCTTCATCCTCCAGAAGTTGGCTTTGACAGCACATGTCACAGCAACAGCTTCCTTGCATCTCGTGCTTCAGATCCTCAATTTCAGTGGTCGACCTCCTGAATGGCTCCAGATCCCCTCCTGATATAGAGGAACCTGGCATGTAAGTGGCCCCAGCTCACCTTTGAGAGGGCCAGTCATATTTGTACTCTTGAGTGCTTACCCAATCGTGGATAGCCAGCTCAGCTACAGTCATGACTTTACTCTGGTTTGAAAGTGGATTCGGATGTCCAGGACTCCTTGCCCAGTCGAAAACCAGTTTCCAACACACAAATGCAACTTCTTGAGCTCTGGACAGAGCCTGAGAAGAGAATTACCACGTATGTCCATTTCCTATAGCTGCCTTGGAGGAAGACTGCCAACAAAGCCTGCAAGCCAAAAATATAGTGCTTAAAGTTAGCCATTTTGGTTACTGTTGTGGTAAAATAGCCACTGCATGGATCTTAACTTCTCTTACTTCATGCTGAAGAAGTGCAGCCAAGAAGTGTACATGGAAGGTACCACTATCTCCAGCCAGTCTGTGCTACACTGGTTAAGGGAAAATTATTTTAAAGTAAAAAGAAAGGGAGATCAAATGTTCCCCACACTACTGTCCAAAAGGAAGGTTGTAGTGCTGCACAATGCGTCTTTGGGGGGAGTGAGTCTGCCGGCACTAGTGGCCCCAACGTTTAACCAGTACCCAAATACAAAATGAGGTGAGCTACTGAGTGAGGTTAATAAGGACAAGGGGATCTAATCTACCCTTGGATGGATTTGCTTTTCCAATTGGTCATACTTACTGGACAGACTATCAGTGCTACAGTGTTTTGTTCCTGGCCATTGCCTTGAAGTCAAAGCTCTGAAGCTGAAGGATAACGGAGCTGAGCATTTTAGGATTCTTTACCTTCATGTCATTATCTATTTTAGGGGCATGTAGTCAATCTGGATTTTAAATGAGAAGCTCCACTATGGCAACACATTCTATTCTGTAGTTGCCCTTCTGAGCTTTGTTCCTGAAGGCTGTCCAGTGATGAAACACAGTGAGCGTTTCCTACAATTCACATCCAGTTGAGGCAAGACTGTACCTCTGCCTGCTTCTGAAGCATCGGTTTGTGCAATAAAGGTTCTCTGGTAATCAGGGTCTCTGGGAACCAGTACCTGGCATTTGGTTTCATTTACTCCCTGGGAGGCCTTGTCACATTCCTCGAGGTCCAAACTAAGTTTTTACGGTGCTTGAGAGAAGTTTTTACAGTAAGCTGTCCTGCTACGACCCCATAGTCTGCCACGAAGTTTTGGTAATTCTCAGGTAGTCCCACAGTTTGTTCAGTCTCCCAGATTTGTACAGCCTGTACCTATTGGACAGGTGCTGGATCTTTCCACTTCCTACCTCCTTTCCAATGTAAACCACTGAACATTGACCAGTTTCACATTTGGAAACCTTCGTAGTCGGGGTGGTTTGTTGAAGAGCCTGCAGCACCCTTCTGAGGTGGAAAACCTGTTCATCCCATTTCCAACTAAATACTGCTTTATTGTTCAGATATGCCATTACAGACTTAATTGAGCCCATTCAGACCATGACGACCAGCTGTTGGCAGGTGCGTTCTTCAATTTCAGAGGCATTAACCTAAACTGATGAATGGCTTCTGGAGTTGAAAATGCAGTTTTCTCCGTGGTACGGTGAGCTAAGGTAATCTGCCAATAACCTGAGGGCAGGCCAAAGATGTTGCTTCCTTTTCTGGTCAGCCCATCAGTTCCCATGAAGACCGAGCTTGCGGGAAGAACCTACCCCTATTGCGATTGGTCAACACTACTGTCCTCTTAGCAAGAGCAGAAAAAAGAGACGCTTGGAGATCCCCTGCATGTACTCTGGAAACAAGTGTCACTTCACAAGACTGTCCTTTATTGAGTTCAGGAAACGCCTATGCTCAGAAATGATGCGAACTTGGAGCATTTCTAATTCTCTCCTCGGTCCTCGATTTGCTTCTTAAACTACCCCTTCTGCGCCTTCCTACCTACCTGTTAAGTTTGTAGGAACTAGAGCCCCATTGACAGTTGCCACCTTTTGGATGTGGGGCAACTGTATGGATTTAGAGTTCACAGGAGTCACCCAATGCTCTCATTTCTAAATCCTCAGCCTTAGCCAATATCTTCCTTAGTTGGTTCTCCTTAACCCCTGGGGAGATCATGCACTTAACCATTGCTGTGCATATGTGCATTCAAGATCATTAGAAGTTCATCCATTTTGAACACATCGATGCCCCCAATCTACAAGGGATTCTGGGGATGACTTGGTAAACCTCTCACAATCGAGCATTGACTGGGTTAAGCAACAAAATAATTCAATATTCAATATTAAAAATAAATCACTTTATTAGCTTAAATCTCAGTATGGTAAAAGGCCTAACTTGCTCTATGCTAAGGTGGGATTTCCCTAACTAAAGGAGCTAAGGAAAGCCTGAATCAAAGAGTTCAACTTAAGTCTGTCTGTGTCCATCACCTATACTTGCCCTTACAACTAAATCTATACAATGTGTAGGGATGTCAGCAACCAAAGAAACAGTATTCAAAATAAAAATCGGATCTTCTTCCCTCTCACAGCTTCCATTCAACTCCCTTCCCCAAGTGTAAACTAGTTCGACACAAAGTCTCAAAGTTTTACCTTTCTTAGGTTCAGGATGGTACAGTTTTAAACAATCCTTGGGTTTCCTTTCCCCAAGGTCCAAGTACCACAATTCTTTCAAGTAACGCAATTCTTCCAAGTACTACAGTTCAAATATTAACAAATCTTGAGGTTCTGTCCTCATGTTAACATAGGTAATTCTTGCAGTCCGGGGGTTCCCTTCCCCAAGACTTTGATTTCCTCACAAAAATGTCCTTCAATGTATATTCATGCCATTTGAAGGTTTCCTCTATTCAGGATTCAATATGCCCTTTCCTTGACTCAATTTTAAAGTTCCATTAGTTTTACTTAATTGTGAGATTCTGCTCACTTCGAAATTCCCCTTGCATTAGATTCATTCACTTTGGATTTCAACATAGTAGATGTGCTTAATTTCAAAGTTCCATTCACTTTGGAATTCAATTGTCAGTAATTCATTTCAAAAGTATTTTATTCAGTTCGGTATTCAATAAACGTTAATGGGGCTTGAGAGGCCTTTTCTATTCTTCCCGATGTTAACACAGTTCAACATTCATTTATTTGTCTTCAATTGAAATGCTCACCACTCGGAGACTTTCGAAAACATGCTCCCTGAGTCACACGACCACTCCGATACAATGTATTTACACTTCACTCTTCAACAATGGAAATAGTCTTTGATCGGAAATCTTCAAAAACTTGTTCCCTGAGACACACGACCACTCGAATACAAAGTATTTGTTAATAGTGGTAATGTTCCAACCTTCATGCACCGCGTTTCTCGTTTGCTAGAAACTCACTGGTCACCTTGACAGCTCTTACAGCAGCACAGAATACACAGCCTTTGGTTCCTGCTTCCAGGGGTCCAAATCCTGCCCCTCTGGGACTTCTGTGTCACCGGCTTCACACAGGGAAACAAGCACTTCAAATGTAAGGGAAACTGATTGCCCTTAGTTCGGTCCACGGAGCCCCGGCTTCCACGCCATGCTGCCTGGGACCCACTCTACCTTCAGTTCCCAGCGTCTCAGCATTCTCTACATAGCAGACCGGCCCACAGCAGTTTCCTTCCACGGTCCACCTCTCTTCGAACGCAGTTCCCTGCTGTTCTTTTTGGTGCCCCTCTTGCTCCCCCTTCTCACTGTGTTGCTTTCTTATCCATCCTTTATACACCTGCAACCCTGTAATAGGTTGCAGGTGTGCTTCGATTAAATTTGCCTCACCATGGTTAAGGGGACATGCATGACCCTCGGAACATTTTACAGGCATCTTCTTCATCTCTGTACCAGAGTGGTGAACAGGTATCGTGTTCATCACTCTCAGCTGCCTCTTCCTCGTCTCAGTACTTTCAAGTGTCACATGAGGAAATATGGGGGGCAGCTGACTTATAATAATCCATAAAGGTCGGGGGAGGGTTAGGTTGTTTGTCAATAGGAAAAGGTGGATACCATGTCCCATCTATCTTACCCTTTATCCTTTTCACCCTCTTTCTGGTGCATCTGGACTGGTGATTTCTTGGTAAATGGGACATGGGTAATAGTATCCTATAACTGCCTCTGGAGTAGAGGGTTCTTTCTGGAAGGGAAATGCTGAATACTGTGTCTCGCCTGAGAACATCTCATTCCCAAACCCCAAGGACCCTCTACCCAGGTGATTCTCCCTCGCTTCTCCAGCCCCAGGGTCAGGATCCAAAAGCGATGGCCTTTCCCTGGCCACTTGCGCAGAGGATCCAAGGGGAGTAGATGCAAGAACGCTCTCGGGTTTCTCACACAAGACTCCCATGGAAGCCCCAAGATGCCTCTCTGCGGTTTCTGCTGTTTCGGGAATGTTTTTCAAAGCCCTCAATCTAATCACAAGACAGGGTTTTCAACAAAAAGTAAGACCAAACTGTTCATAGTCTACAATTTTTATTTTATTTTATTTTTATATTTGTAAAGCGCCTGGCAGCCCGGAGGCATCGCAGCGCTGTTTCAAGAATGTGACTTAGTTACAGGGGTTGGGGTAAGCATAAATTATACATTTTTACAGGTAGTGTTGCAATGGTCATAAGTTATACATTTTTACAGGCAGTGCTCCAATGGTCATATGCCTTACAGGTAGGCATGACGAGCGAACGGCTTACACGAAGAACAGGGTTTTTAAAGCTTTTCTGAAGACTGTGGGATTCAATGCCTCTGAAGGCGGGAGGTAGTATGTTCCAGTTGGTCGCCGCTAGGACTGGTAAGCTAGAGCCGCCTGCTCTAATCCTGAGCCTTTTAGGAATAGAAAGACCGTTGGTTTGACTAGATCTAGCAGGTCTGCTTGATGGGGGCGCAGAGAATCTTTGCGCGAGGTAGCGAGGTGCTGTGTAGTGGCGACATTTGTGGGTCAGAGCAAGGTATTTAAAGATTATGCGTTCTTTAACGGGCAGCCAGTGGACGGATTTTCTGGTGGCCGAGATGTATTCTCTTTTAGAGATCCCTGTGGCTACTCTGAGAGCATTGTTCTGCACTGTTTGAAGTTTCTTGATGTTCCTAGCTGATGTGCCTAGTAGGAGGGCGTTGCAGTAGTCTAGGCAAGATCCTATGATTGCTCTGGCAATGGTAAGGGAGTTTTGTTGCGTTAGGAAGAGCCTGGCAGCAGTGATAAGTTTTGAGTGGTAGGCTGCCGCTGATGAGATAGCATTCACCTGTCTTGTCATGGTGAGGTTGGAATCCAGGTAGACTCCCATTGTTTTGACTGACTGGGATACAAGAATACGAGAGCTGTCTATGAGAAAGTAGTCATATTGGGGACCCATTTTTTTTATTGTGGTTGGAGAGCCGATGATGAGAAGTTCAGTATTTTTGCTGTTGAGGCAGAGCCAGTTTTTGGCCATCCAGGTCTGGATGGTGGTGTAAATGGATTTGAGGGTTTTGTGGTCTGCCTCGTAGTCGCCTGACGGGGGGGATGAGGACCTGCGTGTCGTCTGCATAGTTGGTGGATGAAATACCCATCAGATCGAGGTATTTGAATAGGGATCTAGTGAAAAGGTTTTACAAGGTGGGCGAGATGCAAGACCCTTGAGGAACCCGACACTTGATTAGATGTGGGTGTGTGCAAGCTTGGTCTGAAAAGACTTTCATTGCTCTCCCGCTGAGAAAGGATGCAATCCATGCAGTGGCATTTGGTGAGAAATTGCCAGCCGTTGAGAAGTGGTGGCAGAGGGTCTCATGGTCCACCAGGTCGAATGCCCCTGAGAGGTTGAGGAGTAGGAGTGCCGGTTTGCCCACGTATCTGAGGTCATCAATTTGGTTTTTGAGGTCTAATCGTGCGGTTTCTGTGCCATGGTTGGGTCGAAAGCCTGACTGTCGGAGGCCAAGCAAATGATGCGTTTCTAGGTATTTTCGGACTTGGCTGTATGCTGCTTTGTCCAAAATCTTCAGTGGGAAGGGGACCGTCGTGATGGGCCTGTAGTTTGCTGGAGATTTAGGGTCAAGTGTAGGTTTCTTCAGCAGTGGGCGCACCCAGGCTTCTTTGAGGCAGGAGGGCACTTGGTTTCATTGGAAGGAAGCGGTGGTGAAGGCAGTGAAGAACAGTGCTAAAGTCGGGGCTCTGTCCTTGATGAGCTGGGCAGGGCATGAGTCCCCCTTACAGTTGGAAGGCTTGATTGAGTTTAGTATGGTGAGGACTTCCCCTTCTGTCATCTCTTGGAATGAGAAGGCTGGAATTTCATCATGGGAGTTCTGGTGAAGATCGGAAAGTTGTAGCGTTAAGGCTTTTTGGTGGCTGATAATTTTGTCTTGGAGGGTGTTCAGTTTATTGAGCATGGCTTCTTCAATGCTGTTGCATCATACTTTATCTTTGTTTAAGGGGTTGGCAGGGAGAGTGGGGGTCTCTAGTTCTCTGAAGATTGCAAAGATTTCTTTGGACCCAGATTTAGCGTTGGCTATCCTAGAGTTGAAGGAGCTCGCTTTGGCTGTGATGATGGCGGATTTGTATTGTTTAGCGATGTTTTTAAAAGTGAGTTTGGTGACTTCATTAGGTTTCGCTTGCCAGGCAGCGAGAGCTGAACATTTTTGTGAACGTACTTTCAGGAGATCCTGGGTATACCATGAGTTAGTTTGTCTAATGGGTTTGGCTTTTCTTTGCTTAAGAGCGGGAATAGTGTCTATGGCTTTAGAGATGATGAGGTTGTAGGTGGTTGAGAGGGTGTCTGGATTATTAGTGAATGGATGCTGAAGTTCTGGAACCTGGAGATGTGGGAGTAGCCTTTCCTTAGTGAGTTGCTTAGCGCTCCTGGTGAGGGCGGGTGGCAGAGTCTCTTGGCTGGTGGTTGGGACTTCAGCATAGATAAGATTGAAGTGTATGGCCGCGTGGTCTGACCAAGGGATGGTGGTGACGGCTGGACTAGATAGTGGACAGTTGTGTTGGGCAATCCAGTCCAGGGTGCGACCTTTATTGTGGGTCGGTTCTGACAATGCTTGTTTGAAGCAGAGTGTGGTGTGGGCGTTGTTGAGGGAGGAGGCATTCCCATTTGAGGGGTCATGGAGGCCGAGATTCATGTCCCCAAGGAGGATGGGCATGGTGGATTCCTTAAGATTGTCGCAGAGGATGTGCAGGAGTGCTTCCTGGAAGTCTGTAGCTGGTCCTGGTGTGCGGTAGGTGACATGAGCGGTGATGGTACAACTGGGAGAGGGGTTGATTTTGATCAGCATGTAGTCACAGCTCGGGCCTAGGTCTCCTTGGATTCTTCTGATGGGGATGGATTGCTTAGCGATCAGAGCAACCCCCCCTCCTTTTTGGGATTTCCGGTCTTGTCTAAAAATTGTGTAACCCTCGGGTAGGGCAAGGGACAGTGTTGGGCCAGAGGCTTCGTGAAGCCACGTCTCACTGACAAATAGTAGGTCGAGGTCGGAGTCGCAAAGAAGGTCATGGATGTCTAAAGCATGCGCAGCGAGTGAACGCGCATTGATGAGGGCACATCTGAGTATAGTTGATGTGCTAAGGTTCTCTGATTTTGGGGTAGGTGCAGAGGCGGTATTGATCGTGCTGGGTAGCGGGGGGGTGGACCCTTAGGCAGGCTGGCATGCCCCGCATTGATACCGTTGGTGGCAGCGCCCTCAGCATGATTCACATTTGCAGGGGAGGCGCCCTCAGCATGATTCACATTTGCAGGGGTGGCACACATGTCATGGTTTACAATTGCAGGGGTGGCACATATAGCATGATTGGCATTTATAGTGGTAGCGCACTTAGCATGGTTCACAATTGCAGGGGTGGCACATATAGCATGATTGGCATTCGTAGTGGTGGCGCACTTAGCATGGTTCACAATTGCAGGGGTGGCACACATAGGATGATTGGCATTTGTAGTGGTAGTGCACTTAGCATGGTTCACAATTGCAGGGGTGGCACATATAGCATGATTGGCATTTGAAGTGGTGGCGCACATAGCATGGTTCACAATTGCAGGGGTGGCACATATAGCATGATTGGCATTTGTAGTGGTGGCGCACATAACATGATTCACAATTGCGGGGGTGGCACATATAGCATGATTCATAGTGGCAGTGGTGGGAGGGCATGCATGAACATCATTCACTGTGGGGGGGTACACATAGAGTTCTGTCAAGTGTGTAGTGTTGGCTGCAGACAGAGTGTTTATAGTAGCTTGTGATAGTTCATGGCGGGTTTCTGTGTGGTATTGCCAGCTCCTTGCGGGGAGCCACAGCTTATCAATGCTGGGCGACAAGCAGGAGGCGGTTTTTGACCTGTGTGGAGTATTTCGGTGGTTGGTATGGGTGCTCGCGACCTTGGGATTGGTGGAAGGGCCAAGTGAGGAGGGGGCGCAGAGGAGAAGGTGGGATAAGGGGGGGCGTTGCTAGCCGCCATGGGGAGGTCAGCATATGGATTGTAGTGAATGGAAGGGTAAGCCTAGTGCATAAGCGCTCATTTCTGAGGCTGGGAGACAAGGGTAGACTGGATGCAGGCGGGGTTGCTGTGCTGGCGCGTAGGCGGTTGAGGCTGCGGGTCAGCGTGACGATGAGCCGCTGAGGAGAGGGGCTCTTACCTGGAAGTGAGCAGCGCACCCTCGAACAGCAGAGAGCAGATGAGAGCTCCTGAAGTGGGCTTTTCCTCGGGCCTTTGCCTCGCGGCTTTGCCTATCGGTCGCCTCCCACTACCGTTAAAGCAGTAGGGGAGGGGCTGGCAGTCTCCACGGGCCTATTGTGACCTCCGGCTGCGGCGGTGAGATTCCAGCGGCAATGTTTGTTTCCATATGTTGCGACGGGGGCGGCCATCTTGGTGAGGCCAGCAGACTCCTTGTGTGCCGTATCAGGCATTTTCCGTTTTTCTTCAGATGAAGGCAGCAATGGCCAATTCATCGCAGTGCTGATGGAGGAAGGAGCGGTTTTTCTGTTCCAAGGCTGCTCGTGCTCTCGCAGCAGAGCAGATGAGAGCTCCTGAAGTGGCCTTTTCCTCGGGCCTTTGCCTTGCGGCTTTTCCTGTCGGTCGCCTCCCACTACCTTTAAAGCAGTAGGGGAGGGGCTGGCAGACCCCACGGGCCTATTGGGACCTCGGGCTGCAGTGGTGAGATTCCGGCGGCAATGTTTGTTTCCATATGTTGCTACGGCTACGATGGCGGCCATCTTGGTGAGGCCAGCAGACTCCTCGTGTGCCGTATCAGGCATTTTCCGTTTTTCTTCAGATGAAGGCAGCAGTGGGCAATTTATCGCAGTTCTGATGGCGGAAGGAGCGTTCTTCCTGCTCCAAGGCTGCTCTTGCACTCGCAGCAGAGCAGATGAGAGCTCCTGAAGTGGCCTTTTCCTCGGGCCTTCGCCTCGCAGCTTTTACAATGGTAGATATGGCAGAGCAATCGTGCTTAGCGCGAGGCAGGAGGTAGGCTAGTTGTGAAATACAGTTATTTCCTATAGTTGCCCCCCGGAAAATACATCACACTGGTATACCAAAAAATTGGCACTTTAATATAAAAACATACACAGAGTATCTATAATGTGAAATGAGTACTATAGGTTAAACAGAACACGTAGTTACACTGCGTGCATAAAAAAAGTAATCTGCCATAGATGGACCCTGCTCACTCCTAAACTAAATTAATGCCCATTACCTGGTGGTATGCACAATACTTTTTAGGCTAACGGGTGGGTGTCAAAAAAACAACCAACAGTTAGATATAGTACACATTTCCAGTCTCTTGGCCTAAAGCTCCAGGGGACCAGGAAATATTTCTATGTACAAAAGTGCATTCAAAGTCATTTGAATACGTTTTCCAAGTGGTTCAAAGTTCCCCATAGGAAATAATGCAACACCCTGTAGGCAGAGCTGTGGTTATGGGGAAAAGTCCCATAAGTCTTAAGTTCTAAACACACAGATGTGGAGAAGGCAGAAACCAATCCGGGGGTATGCCATAGGAGACACTGTATAAATCTTCCAGTGACAAGTTCGACACCCAAAAGCCACAGGAAGAAAAGTTTCGGCCAATGTAAGTCAGTGGCCAACCGAGGTAGTAGGGTAACTGCAGAAATGCATGACCACCTACCCAAGGCACCTCTGATGGTAAGATCAGAGAATATTCCCCAGACTAGGGTGCAAAAGTAAGTACTCACAGTGCCTGTTTGGGAGCACATGGCTCAGGAACACCGATACAAACGGGTAAACAAAAATCTTCTCTTTCAGGTGGAGTTACAGGATCCAGTCAGCCGGTGACTTCAACCCGGGACCTACGATGACCGAAATCACCCAAAAGAAGAAAATTCTGCCTTCGCAGGAGGGTCACCACTAGCCAGGAATGAAAGCAACAGCGGACAAGGCACCAGGACGGAGGAGGAACCCGGCCAAAGGCACCTGGACAGCTTGATGGGCAAACGGAGAAGCCAGTCAGCAGAAAACTGTTCGAAGATGAGAAAAACGATATAGTGAACACAAGATGGCCCAAAGGCAGAGCAGAGGTGGCATACTGGTGCCCTTCCACCATTCTGGATGGCAGAGACTTTCTACCTGAAGACACTATGACCAAAAGGGTACAAGAGTGTGGAGGATAATTGGGAAATTAAAATGTTATGTACTGCCTGTGCCTGGCCCTGCAGTATTATAGTGACTATGCCCTGTAACCACCCATGTTTAAACAGCGTTATCAGAGGCGGACACTGTACGAATTACTACGCATGTCTTTGTAATGAAATCCTTTCAGGTAGCTTGGTGGAACGCTCACTTTCGCATCCCTCACTTCCGACGTGTTTCCCTTTTGGCATATTCAGAAAACGACTGAAAAACTGGCTATTCAATTCACTGAGACAAGTATAAAAACGTGCCCCTTCTATAACCTAGATACTGGACCCAAGGCAATTATGGGACAGTATGGATCCAGGAACTGACAATAAAAAAAAAAACATTAACTACTAACTACCCTGCAGCTGGGGAGCAGGTGTAAGTGGATCTAGGACACTGGCCTAAGCCCCGCCCACCTGGTGTGTTCCTGCTTGCCGCTCCTTTTTACCACTTAGCAAGCCCCTCCCACCTGGTGCCTTCCTGCTTGCCGCTCCTTTTCACCACTTAGAAAGCCCCGCCCACCTGGTGCCTTCCTGCTTGCCGCGCTTTTCCCTACTTAAGGAGCCTTCCAGCCTCTTTTCCTTTGCAGCTAGGGAGCAGGTGTAAGTGGATCTAGGTCACCTGGCCTAAGCCCCACCCACCTGGTGCCTTCCTGCTTGCCGCTCTTTTCCCTACTTCAGGAGCCCTCCAGTCTCTTTTCCTTTGCAGCTGGGGAGCAGGTGTAAGTGGCTCTAGATCACTGGCCTAAGCCCCGCCCACCTGGTGTCTTCCTGCTTGCTGCTCCTTTTCACCACTTAGCAAGCCCCGCCCACCTGGTACCTTCCTGCTTGCCGCTCTTTTCCCTACTTAAGGATCCCTCCAGCCTCTTTTCCTTTGCAGCTGGGGAGAAGGTGTAAGTGGATCTAGGTCACCTGGCCTAAGCCCCAACCACCTGGTGCCTTCCTGCTTGCCGCTCCTTTTCACCACTTAGAAAGCCCCGCCCACCTGGTGCCTTCCTGCTTGCCGCACTTTTCCCTACTTAAGGAGCCCTCCAGCCTCTTTTCCTTTGCAGCTGGGGAGCAGGTGTAAGTGGATCTAGGTCCCCTGGCCTAAGCCCCACCCACCTTCTTAGCCCTGCCTCTTCCTTCCTGCTCTTAACTCTTAGATGAAGGGCGTCTCTCGCCCGGGCGTCCAAAGTGAAGGGCAGTTAAACAAAAGGGCTATTGCTTTTTGGACCTGTTCGGACCAGGAGGATCCAGGGTCCGACCCCCTGCTAAGACAGCAGGTAAGCATGCACCAACATGCGTTTACACCCTCTGTCCCAAAAGGCCATCCCCCACCCTCTCTGGTCCTCCCGTGTTGTTCCCTTGTGCACCGTCCCCCACTTCCCCCCCTTCCTGCACACAGGAGTCTGCCCTGATACATTCTGGTTTCACCATCACCATCTTGTGGCCATTGCTGGATTTTACTTTTATGGACTTCATTGATTCACGGTGCGTCACCCTTTCTCAACTCTCATGCTGGACTTCCTTTGCATCTTGTACTCATGGTGGCCCTGAATCATGCTGTTCCATCTTCATCTTGTATCCTGGCTTGCAACATTATGTGTTACTACTGACTTCTGCAATTGTATTCTCTCTCCTCTCTTGCTTCTCCACTCTTTTTGACTGCTTACTCTCTGTTCTCTCCTCCTCTCCCCTCTCCCTTTTCCTATTTCCTCCCCTCTTCCCCTTACTTTCTTCTATGCACTTACTCTATCAGAATTGTCCCTGGACCTACTATGATAGCAACCTCGTCTGTCGCTCCCCTATCCCCTTACTGTTGCCCCCCTGCCCTCCAGCACTATCTGAAACGTTGTCAGGCCTAGTACGATAGTCACTTGTTTTGTTCCTCCCCTCCCTTTCTGCACCCCTCTCCCTCACCTTTTGTTTTCCTCCAGCTCTACCAGAAATGTCGTCAGGCTTAGTACGGTAGTCGCCTGTCTGTTTCCATTTCCTTCCCACTCACCCCCTCCCTTCCTTATCTATGTCTTAGCACTTGCACTATCTGAAATGTCGTCAGACGGAGTACGATAGTTAATTTCACATCCTTACTGTTCATGGCCTGTTAGAATGTCGTTGTATTTTCCCTTGTTCCCTTCCTTGCCTTGAAGCGCTTTGAAACACATTGTGTATAGGCACTATATAAATAAACTATCATATCATACCCCATTCTCCTTGCAAATGGTAGCGGTGTGCAATATAATTCAACATAACATAGCATATACAAGAAGGATCTAGGCTCTCGCTGCTTAAAAAAAGCAGCACAGGGGAGCAGACGTTGTCACATCACGAACGCTCTTGCTTGCCTGAAATTGTATGGTAATCTTTAAGGCGTGTACCTTGACAACCTTACAACAGGGTAACCTCACTTGCCTTCTGGACTGCAATCTCGAAGGATCTCCTAGGGAACCCACTTGGGAAGCAGCCTTAGGGGCTGGTTGATGCTCGGTGAGTAGTTGTACATTGATTGTAATCTGTTTTTGGCCTGTTTCATGTGTTCCTGTGGAGGGGTTTGAGTGTGTTTTTCAATCGTTTTTTGACCAGTTTGTGCTATTCTGGTGGGTTTCTCTTGTGTTTCTGAGGCTTCTCACCCTGTTTTTCTGAGCTGGCCTGCATCTAGAGTGTGCAGTCCCTGGGGTCTAGTCCTTTTGGTCTCTGGCTTTCTCCCAGTCCCCGCCCTTCCACCTTGCAATTGGTTAGAATAGTCAGGTTTGTCTCTGCCTTGCTCCTGGCAGTCATTTCCACTTGCCTTCTGGACTTTTTTTTATTTCTCTGCCGCACCTGTGTGACCTCTCCCCTTCCCCTTGTCTGTGATGGGCTGTCTCCCTCCAGGAGGCAGGCTCTTAACCACACTCCGTAGGGCAGCCCGCTGCCCATGAAGTACCTTTGACTAAGGGACCCCAAGGCAAAGGGCAGCTCCCAAAGAAGCAGCTCCAGACTGTGTTTGCCTGTGTTCGCCTGTGTTCGCCTAAGAAGCCAGTAGCCAGCCATCAACGAGCAGCAGCTGACAAGATAATTGTCGTCTGGGTGGGGAGAACGGCAATCACTGTATTCCAAAAAGCCCTTCCTCACTTATTACCTACACAACATAAGCATATCAAAATCAGCCAAACACGTGCAATAATTGCACCAATCACACACGCCCGTAACATCTTCTGGGAAGAACAGTGGAAATCAAAGCGAACTTAAATGCCCTTCATATTGTGAAGCCTAGTCCTTTCCCTGCTGTCTAGGAATCTCAAACTTAGCTGTGTTTAGATCTGCCTTTTGTGAAACCCAGGCCTTTCTCCCACTGTCGAGGAGTCTCACCCTCTTCACCCCAGAATCAGAAGGGAACGAGTAGGTATCAAATTCTGGCAGAAACAGAAAGCACAGGGAGGGACCTACAATCCATTACCTAACCATCCCCAACTGGTGGGCGTAGGGATGATAATTTGGACCTCTCTTGCACAAACACCGCCAAGCTTACAGAGGAATTCCACAGTAGGCAGGGACCCCCACTAGAAGTCAAGGGAGCGAGCCATAACCGTCCTAACCGAACAATCTCTAACCCTAAGGCGGGGGGGAACACACCTCCACAACCCATGTCCACATACTGCTAGACTTCTACAGAAGATCTTTACCACACCGCAGCATACCTACCGACTAGGATGCCAAACGATATCAAAGCACACATGATGGTCATAGATGCCGATCACAGAAACCAAACCAAACAGGTAAGGAAGAAGAAAAAAAAAACTGCTAACCCAATACTAAAACCTAATATTTCTGCAAACCCTTCTCCTACAGAAACTCGGACGACCACATCTTTGCACAGCAAACCGCATACTTCACCACACTGAAACAACATACAAACAACACATAACCATGCACAACAGCACATGGGAATCGTTCAGACTCAAAAATCGCACCTAAGCTCAGCGAACGATGCAAACCTAACTGAAACTGCCAACAGAACATCATATTTCACTTTACTATTCCCACTGCACCCTACTAACCGCTCCCACAGCCTCCCTGTTTCACACTTCCCTTTTTCAGATCTGCCAGAGCGCCAGGGGCCACTCTTATGGTGATAGTGTGCGGTACAGGTAACCATTAACATAACACTGGCTTACATGAAAGAGCGGAGCTGCTGTCAAAGGCTGATATAGTGAGGCTCTGTTCTTTGTTAGCAAGATAAATTTAGTATGCAACGTTGACCTGTTGGGACCGCCCTTTACATTGCAAAGTATGTGGCCTGGTGGGTATAAAGGCTGGGGGGGCTCCGAGGGAAGGGACGCTCAGAATTTTGTGCCTCATGTTGCTGTTGGGTCTGTGCTGTCGCTGCTTTCTAATAGTGTTCACCAATCTACCAGAGTCATGAGTGATCCGTTTGTTCCTCGATAACAGGAAAAAAGGCCCAGGAATGGTCCAAACACGGGACTGTGATGAAATGATTATTGCTCTGCAGGAGTACAGGGATAAGTTGTTCTGAAGGGTCTACTCGGCCCCTTACTACTACTTAACTAGCTGTATCCTAATCATAATGATGAAATAGGCACAGCCCGACAGGTATACCTCCTTCACCTTTTGCAGTAGCGTAGGCCAAGGGCAGGCTATACACTTCAAGAAAGGTGTGAGCTGGTTGAAAAGCAAACCAAACAACAATAGAATGTGGGTACCCAAAACTATTATTTTCAACCAGCGTTCTATAAAAACAGGTACTTTTTTAATGTACAATTTATACAAGACATAAATACAAACTATTGAAAAACACTGCAACCCACTGCAGTAAAGGAAAACGCAGACTTCGGAGTAAAGGAGCACACTGAGCTGAAGACTGGGATGCGCAGGCTTTTATTTCAGCATCAAATGTCAGTTATTAGAGTGTTACAATACCACTAGTACACCAAATAAAAAGGATACAATTGGAATCGCCCCGAAGTGCAGAGGAGTAGGACCACGTCCGTTGAATTTAGACCTTCCAACTAATGTCACTCTCTAGCTCGGTGAAATTACAGCTAAAGAGAGTAATTAGTGGAAAGGGCGTGTAAGAGACCAAGATCACAGGACTGTAAAAACAGAGGAGAGTGACTTTAGTATAAACCAATTGCAATCTTAACTTGTTAATCTTTCTGAGCAACACTAACCTGTGAATGTAACAATCCCCAGGAGAATCCAAAGTCCACAGGTCTTCCAAGAAGCAACGAGTTAGGGAAGGTAATTAGTACGGGAACTAACCCGAACGGAACGAGGGCCGCACTAGAGTCGGGTTGGTGCACTGAAGATAGCGTCCTTAAAGTTCTGTGCACTAGTCCTGTATGGAAGACCCAAGAGGAGGTTGGATGATGGTAGACAAGGTCCCTTATGTGAGATGACAGGTTAGCCCTAAATGAACCAGTGAGTTTGAAGGTTAGAAGGAAGCACAGCTTGAAAGAAAGGATTACGCTCTGGGTAGCGTGGGAATAATGAACTGTGAAGATGGACCGTGGAGACACGCGATGCAGTGTTGAAGCTGATTGTTCAGCCAGGGCTCCGAATGGAAATGGAGCATTTGGGTGGCTGTTGAAACGTTGCACCGCTGAGGAATGCGGTGGAATTGTCGGCAGTTGGACGGGCCGACGGCTCCAGATGGGAATGGAGCGTTGTTAGTTGAGTTTGTTGCACCGCTGAGGAATGCAGTAAAAGAGTCAGCCGTAGAATGAGCTGACGGCTCCAGATGGGAATGGAGCGTTGTTAGTTGATTTCGTGGCACCGCTGAGGAACGCAGTGAAAGAGTCAGCCGTGGAATGAGCCGACGGCTCCCGATGGAAATGGAGCGTAGTTAGCAGACTTACGTAGCACCTCTGAGGAAAGCGGTGGAATGACAGCAACCTGCTGAATACTCCGAGATGAACGGGAGTACTGAAACTGCCAAGGATGCGATGCAGTAGTCGCAAGGAAAAAAGCCAGAGCTGCGGGACACAAACTCCAAGCTCCGAACCGAAAACGATCAGAAGCAAGGATCAGAAACCCTTCCGGGTTTAAATACGAGTCACGTGAAGACTCGCGTAATACGCGTACGTCTTCAATAGCACCACGTGACATGCCCTGAATGAATGAAACAGAAAGCATTTCCCTGTATCCCTGACAATGCGCATGTAGAAGAAGAATGTAGTTCGCGCGTGCTTTAAGTAAAAAGTACGCTTCCCCGGGAGTTTGCTGAAGAGACTCCATTGGGTATAGAATGGCTTGGCTGTTCTATGAGCCGTGTGGGCGTGAGATCTCTGGTGTCTGGGCATATGGCATGCAGGCATGACATAGAGATGTCTTTTAAAAAAGGTAGAGAGTTGGTCTTACAAGTCACTAGGGCCCTTTAAGGCAGCCAGACAAACAGAACCACTATGAGAATCTTTATTCTTGCTTTGGGCCACTTGTTGGCATAAAAACGGGAGTCTGGGTGATTTTGGGGCCGATCCAAGGTCGACTCAGGGAACAACATCAATGCAATTTAATGACACAGAAGTGGTTTGCAGGTCGAAGATGCTGGAGGACAGCAGGTGATTTCGGGTCTGCAGTTCTGGAAGACAGTCTGGTCTTGGGCACAGAAAAGCAGAAAATGTGGGTTTAACAACCAACTGGCTCAACATAGCATCGTGGTACTGCAGCAGTGACGTCTTAGAGCCTGAAAAGGCTAGTGGCTAGGCAGGCAATGTCGAGTTGGGGACGCTAGAAGACTCAGTCGATCTTGGATGAAGAGACGGCAGAGCTTTGGCGTCAAACGAAACTCAGACTGTGGAGGAGGTTGGTTGCATCTTGGATGACATTGAAGGTGTCCAAACTGGCATTGAGATGGTTTGGAGATGCAGGTAGAGCCAGGGATCACTTCCTTGGTGCTTTGCTTGCTGGGAAAACCCAGTACAGGATGTGAGGGGCAAGGGAAGGCCATTCCTCTGCCCTTACCAACCAGAAAGGTCTATAGAGAGCACTCGCAGAGCTCTGTCGCCTCCAGTGAGCCAGGTCCTGGGTACCAGTGGTCTTAGTTGCAGTAGACCTTGTCCACCCAGGTGATCATCCCAAATAAGACCTTGGGATGGTCATGGAGAAGAGATTTCCTCGTTCTTTGGGCTCCTGATATTCACGTGTCTAGCAGAGGACTTTGGGGTAGACTGAACTCCCAATCAGGTTCCAGATAAAAACCTTTTTTAAGAATGGTCGAAAGGTGAATTAACTAATGGGCCGGGGGGACCCCCTTCCTTACATAAGTAAAGGTCCACAGTGGATTAGTTCTCTTCTAACTTTCTTTAACAGGTGCAATCCTTACTGCTGTAACAATAGTCCACTGCTATGAGATGTCGGTCCCAGAGTACTTTGTCTGCAGGAAATGGGGCGTGGGACAGAAAGTTTTGTAGCTCTAGCAAATTCCAAGATGGTGGGGCCACTTTGTGCACTGAAGCTTTTACATGGACTACTCTAACTTTGCCTGCTTACATCAAAAGGACTCCAGTAATCGGCAGCCTGGTGAGGGGTTGTGGCCATTGTAATGACTGTCTTTGAAGCACTGGCTTCCAGTTGAACCCTATGGGTGGGTTTTTGTTCCCTGGAGGACGTGAACAAACTTTTATGGGGATCAAAAGGAGTGTTACCTGTGTGGGACTCACATGGTGTTACGCGTAAAGACAGCCCAGAAAACTTGAATACACACTAGGCTCTGTCATGAATGAGTCTCTGTCCACCAAGCTGACAACCAAATGAACAAAATGCTTGTAGCTGCATAATTGTGTAATCCCAGTAGCCACCATGTCAAAACTAGGGAGGGCTTATTTTTATTTGTTACCAGTCGCTATTGGGCTTCTGGGTGTCATACAATTATGATATTTTGAATTGTGGGTGCTTACAGTAAAAAATCCACTCCTGCCTGCTTAAACTTTGGGTTAGAAGCTGTGTTCAGGAATGTACATGTGACCATTGGCCCTACCATGTAACCCCTGTAAGGGAGCGGCTGGAGAATGACCGTAGACAGTCACAGAAGGGTACATTTGTGCACTTTACTTTTTGGTATGGAGCATTTGAAAGGGGATTCAGATTAGAAGATCCTACTTTCAGAAAAGAATTAGCTGCATCTTTTTATTTTGATTATAAATAAAAAAAAAAAAGGCTCAGGCTTCTCGGACGGCATTCGCTCACAGGGATGAAATCCAGCACATCTAGAGAGAAGGACCAGGGGGTGATGAAGGCCAGCTCATAAAACACATCCAGTAGCCAAAAATGGGAATACTCCTACGTCCCGTCCCCTTTCCTCCATACTTATGGAACATTCCTCGTCCTGTGGGACGGGACCGGAGCACTTTGTAAAAAGCATCACATTTTTCAAAAATGTGTCCTTCCTCTCCTTTTACGTGGGGTACTGCACGCAGCCGTAACTCCGCCCTCCTTAGCTCGGCCCAGCGCATCGCCCATCAGTCCTTTTTTCCGCACGTTCGGAACTGGACGCACTTGCATCTTCAGAAGATTTTTTCCTTCCAGTATTCTTCTCTCCTGCTCTGGTTTAGCGGTCGCGTAGTAGTCCGTCTATGCCGGTTCGGTTAGATTTTCCCTCTTGTTCTTCTTGCGAGCGACGCTTCGCTAGGGCAGATCCCCATCCTCTTTGTTTAGAGTGTTCGGGTCCGGATCACCAGTGGTACTCGTGCTTCTACTGCGATTAACTTTCGGTCCTGGCACTTCAACGTCATCTGGAGCGGTGGGAGGAGGTGTTTCAGTGCATACCTCCCCTGCATTTTCAGAGTTTCATCGACGAGAAGAAGGGACACCCGCTAAGTTCTTTAGTTTTTAGGGCACCCCGACCGGGGGACTCCTTCCCGGTCCGGGAGGTGCTTCAAAAGCTGTTACCGGGGTTTCCCCTGAGGTGCCTTTCAGGTCTAAACAAGGTACCAGAGTTTTCTCAGAGGGCCTCCGTAAGGGGCCTGCCTACACCGGATTACAATCCGAGGCCCCTCCTGTGGGGGCTATTCAACGGCCCAGTTATACTGAGACTGGGGGTACCGTCTGGAGCTTCCCATACAGACACTGGGGCGCGCCCTGAGGCCTCAGTTGAGGCTTTCTGTACCGAACCAAGGTTCGAGGCCCCTCGTGATGGAGCTGTTACCGGACTTGGGTCCGAGGTTCCTCTGTCTGAGGCTAAGGTGACCGACAGAACTGAGAGGCCTGTGAAGGTCTTGTCGCTGACCGTAATTCCTCTGTTACCGGCGTGATCGAGGTTCCTCTTTTAGAGACTAATTTGGCTGATAGTATGTCTCAGAAACATCCGAGGCCACACAGTACCGGTTCTGCCGAGGTTCCTTGTGTCAAGGCTAAAGTGAAGACCCTAGGCCCATCTGTGAAGACCCCTGCATTACTTGCACATGTGACGCAGTTCTCCTCAGGCGCTGTCAGAATGGCACCCGTTCCCGCGCGAACTACGGCAGCCATTTTGGACTCTTCCCTTACACCTACACCTACGCCATCGGCGTTGGGTGATGGGAGCATTTTTTCAGGTGAACATCAATTTCCTTGTTCGCCGTTTCGTCCAATTTCTGACTGGACCGCTTGGATGCCATTACCGCACACGGTCTCGCTTCCTGCAGCATCTTCGCCATTGATCTATGTTAATCCGTTCTGGAGAGGGCCCTTCTTGGCAGGTGTCATAAACCCCCGGTCCAAGCCACGTCCCCGAGGCCAAAACAAGGGTAAGGGGGTTGCTGGGGTAGTGGGAGGAACCTCCTTAAGTCGTTGTCACCTTTGTCCCCAGTGTAGGTGCTCCAGGTGTGGGGGTAAAAGGTGTGCAGGAGGCAGAGCCCAAGGAAGACTACACTTCCCAGCAGCCTCGGGCCATGGACTACAGCCCAGCCGGCCCAGGAAACGCCCAGGACAACGCCCGACAGAACGCGCATGCGCGAGGAGGCTATCGCTCATGCGCAGCACCCGAAAGTTTGTCCGTGCTCGATTCAGCTACCGAGAGGACGCATTTGACCAAGCTCCAGCGAAGCTTCTCGCGGGGCCGCCCTCGCTGCCGGATACACTTCCAGGCCCCGCGACCGCAAAGATAAGTACATTGTCTGCTATTTAACGCTTGCTAAAGGGATATTAAAGTCGGAAAAAGGCTCCGGTACCAATAACAATTGGGAATCTCTTAAACTTCGGGGGAGACCCGTGAATGGTTCTGAACTAATCATTAACCCACTAAACTGCATGAGATGTGCACTTGCCGGTTGCGAGTGTCAACGTAACTTGGTGCTCGCCTGTTGCGTGCAGTTCGATTCCGGATTCGCTATTACGAGTACTCATGAAAAGCCAGAAGGTGTAAAAGGGGCAAAGCTAATTATCTCCTTTTTTGTCAGGAGTTTACCGCCACCTTCAGAGACCTGATTTCCCAGCTCACAGTCAGCGGAGTCGGCGGGCGGAAGAAGCACTTGGGAAGACCAGAGCTAAGTGCATTAATGTGACCAAAGCATTGTATTAGAATTAATGTTGTGAATCTTGTAATGAATCTAGTATATGTAGAATCTGAATATTGAACTCAAAACAGAATACTGTGTCTAAAGAAACCCAAGGTTGGGGCAAACTCTGTGAATGAGGACAAAAACAGAGTGTTGGACTCCAGTCTAAGGGTTAATGCATGCATGAGATATGAACGCATGAATGAAAGCTCAAATGCAAAAAGCTGCTAATCAAAAGGAAAAAAGCTCAGACTCAAGAAAGCTGAGAAAAGCACTTTAACCCCAATAACCCCTATCCTATCCATAACCTCTCCCTAACCCTCGATCCGGTGACCCTATAACCCCGAAACCCATCCAATCCGTGGACCCTAACCCTCTTTCCCCGTGAGGGTCGCGGTGACCTGAGTTTAAACCAATCCAGGCGCCAAGACCGTCAAGGGGAGGTAGGAGTTCTTGCTACTTCTGCGTTGGGACGGACTTCGCCTTGACAGCAGGCCTCTCCCTTGCGGCCCTGGAGCTACTCCTCTCATGAGGCCTCCGCCCGCCCCAGTCTCTAAGCCTTCGGCGGAGGATGCCTTTTCGGAAAATTTCAAAATCTCATGCACTCTGACTTCTGAAGGAGTATTTCAGTGGTCTTTTTAAGGAAATCTGCCCTCCAGTGCCGAATCCTGTGCAGGCTGACCCTGTCGTAGCACCGGTTGTTCCGGCAGCTGTTCCACCTCTACCGGTTGGTCCATTTCAGCCCTTCCGCCCCTGCCTCCCTTGTCTCCAATAGACAAGTCTTCGGCGGAGCCGGATGTGACGGAGGTCGATCCGGACGCGTTGGATGACACGCAAGGGGATCAGGATGGCGATGACCAGCCCCGCTCTGTTGGGCGTTTCATGACCGGGTACTGGACATGATGGCTCTTCTGGCTGTTCCAGTACCTGAGGCACCCCCTCCCAAGGAAGGGGTGCTTTCTGGGGAGTTCACCTTGTCTCCTCAGGAGCGCACCAGTTTGTTCTTCCAGAAGGACGTCTTGGCCGAGGTCCGCAAGGTCTGGGATAAGCCACACTCTGGACTGGACGTTAACAAAAAGATTGACGCTTGTTATAGGCTTCATACTTCGGAGAAGGTAACCTTAGCGTCTTGCCCGCTCCCTTACTCCACAGTGGTGGTGGCCGCCACGCTACAATCCAGACCTGCTTAAGAGTCGTCTACAGCAGCGGCTCAGGTTCTGGCCAAAGAGGACAAGCTGCTTGACTCTTTGGGGAGGAAGATGTGTTTATGCAGTTGGAGATCATGTCCGCATGGTGGTTCCAGAGGCTTCTGGGCCTCATGGCTTTGTGCGTGCTGGCTCTTCCTCTTGCTTGCCTCAAGAAGAGGCGGACGCAGATGGCTCTTCGAAGCTCATGGCTTCAAGCAGTGGACCCAGATTCCAAAATTATACTCTTTCCACCTTTCATGAGGGCGGACCTCTTGTGGTGGTGGTCTCTCAGCAATCTGTCGGTGGGCGCTCCCTTCCAGGACCCTTGCCCACTATTGACTGTCACAACGTATTCCTCCCTTCTGAGTTGGGGTGCAACGCTGGATCATCTTCAGGTTTTTCGATCTTTGGTCGCCACAGGACAGACAGCTTCATATAAATTATCTGGAGCTGCTGGTGATATTCCTGGCGCTGAAAGCATTCAAACCAGGCATTGTCAACAAGGTGATCCGTGTCCGCACAGACAATGCAGTGTCCTTGTTCTATTTCAACAAGCAGGGGGGGGTACCAGGTCTCCTCCTTGTGGATTGGGCCATTCAGCATGGTATCTGGCTGGTAGCAGTACACATCCCGGGCCAGCTGAATGTCACTGCGTATGCCCTCAGCCGACGAGCAATTGTCAGCTACGAGTGGGAATTGAACACGGAGATCCTTTCGGATATTTTTCACTGTTGGGGCACTCCAGAAGTGGACCTCTTTTGAAACGTCTACAAACAGGAAGCTTCCCCTGCATGGCTCCAGGAATGGGCTGGAGCCTCCTCACTGGGGGATGCTCTCAAAATTCCATGGCACAACACGAAGGCCTACGCTTTTCCGCCCCTTCCTCTGATCCATCGGGCGCTTTGCAATCTAAGGAACACAGTGAATTGCTCCCTGCTGTTCTTAGCCCCTTGGTGGCCGGCCAGGTTTTGGTTTTCGGAGCTTCAGCATCTGTCGGTGTGCGGGCCGCACAAGCTTCCACTGGTCCCCGATCTGCTTCATCAGAGCGATCAGCAGCTGTGGCACCCCTCCCCACAATCGTTCAGCTTGGCGGCCTGGTGCCCGAGTTCAGATCTTTAGAGCATTTCAATTTGTCCGTGGATAACATGCACATCATTCAGGCAGCCAGGAAACCCTCTACAAGATCTCAGTATAGAAGTAAATGGCTACCGTTCTGACACTGGTGTTTGGCTAAGCAGCTGGACCCCAGGAAGGCTACTATCGACATGGTCCTGCCTTTTGTCTCACATCTGGCAGAGTCTGGCATTCACGTCTTGTCCTGCAGGACTTATTTATCTGCTGTTGCTGCTTATTTGTCCACTGACCAGTGCTAGATTTCACTGTCTAATCCAGTCATTAAAAGACACTTTGCGGGCCTGATGCATCTTTATCCTCCTGTTCGCAACTTGCATCCAAGGATGAATTTGAATGTGGTCCTTATGGCCTTGTGTCATAAGCCTTTTGAGCCCATGGCTACTGTTGATTTTAAGTACCTTTTTGTGGAAAGTGTCCTTGTTGATTGCTGTGACTTCGGCAAGGCTTGTAAGTGAGCTTCAGCCCTTGTCGGTAGAGCATCCATTCCTTACTTTTCATAAGGATAAGGTTGTTCTGCAGACGAATCCCTCCTTTCTTCCGAAGGTGGTCTCTGATTTTCATTTGGATCAGACGATTTAATTTCATGTCTTCTTTCCAGACCCGGCCTCAGAGGCCAAAAGGGTTCTGCACTGCCTGGACGTTTGAAGAGCCCTTAAGTTCTATCTGGACAGAACATCTGAGCTTAGGAACTCTTTGCAGCTTTTTGTGACCTTCGGAAATCCGCAAGGAAAGCCGGCCTCGAAAGCAACCATCTCTCGATGGATCGCTGCTTGTATTTCTGAGGCGTATACCATTCAGGGTCTTCGGGCCCCAAAGGGAATTAATGCGGGGCAAGGCGGCTGCCGCTGCCTTCTAAAAATATGTTCCTTGGGAGACCATCGCTAAAGCGGCTACGTGGGCCACCCCGTCGGCTTTTTGTAAGCACTACTGTCTGGACCTGAGCTCCAAGGCTGATGCTCAGTTCGGTCAAGCTGTGCTTAGGAACCTGTTTCAGTAACGTGTAGAGGAGGTCCCAAATAAAGCCTGCACTCCAGTCGCCCATTTTGAAGTACCAGGAACGTTCACACCGAGATACGTGATGCATGATGAGAAAATAAACCAGCAGAGAGCTGCAGTAGGGCTCTGCCCAGTACCTATCAGAAGAACAATGCCTATTGAAGTCCCAGTACCCAGAAAACCATGGAAAGTAAGGTATCCATTAAGAAAACCCTACCAGCGTATGAGACGAAATGAAGATTGCCTAAGTACCGTCCCAGAAGAAACCAAAAAGGCCTTAATGGAAGACGAATGGTGACATCAAGAGGGCCCGGACAGACTCACAGATAGAAGAAATGACAACCAAAAAAATGACACACAGAGACGAAACGCCATGAATAAAGATATCGTGAACCTAGAAGATGAGAACGATGTTGAAATGCAAAGAAGCTTAAGCTGTAAGCAGGATGAAGATATTCAACCAGCGAATGCCTGTACATACGCTTGGAACCACAATAAAGCTAAGAAAACAGTGCAGCTTGCTATGCTAAGTAGAAGAATAGCGCGACAAGCGCCATTATACATAATCTACCTCAAAATGAAGCACAGTATTATAAGTGCGATTCCACTTTGCATGAAAAGCAGAATCAACTCAAGTTACTAGAGGCCAAACAAGACGAGATTCATATTCTAGCAAAACGAGAAGAGACTGCTGAATCGAAACTCAGCAGATACAACTCGTGCCAGTAGATCCAAGGTCATACCAATAGAAGAAACTAACATTAGCTACATATAATTGAAACTTAAGAACAGAATATCCCGTCCTTGAAAGGTTGAGATAAGGAGGCGTAGGCAGGTGGCAAGCTGAATAAGAATTAAATGCACAAATTGAGAGAAACTAGACAAATTCACGGTGTGGGTAGCACGTCACCAGCCTAGCGAGAAGGAGCACGGGTTCACACCTACTTTCCAGACAGAAGATGCAGTTTCGAGACCATCCACAGTAAAATAATTGACACATAGTTGCTGAAGCGATGATTGATTGTAACCTTAATTGGAGGAAGGCCGGGTAGCTGAGGGGCACCCTGCACCTGGCTGACCGTTCTGCGTACTGCTAAGCAAAGTGGACATTTATGGATGGGGTTGGTGCCAACCCAATCACAATGGACCAAATAATCTAGGGTCCTATAGTTAGTAGAACCAATAGGATGTCGTACTTTTAGTGACGTCTACAGTAGTCATATTTGAAGGAAGGGCTTAGACGCCCACCTGACAGTGTTTACCCAATCCCCTCACTCCTTTACCATATACAGATATAGTACCTATATTAAAGTTACCTTTTCCTAACCAAAAGAATTGCATGTTAACTTTTGAGTGTTACACGTCAATTATGACGGGTTTTGAGTATAAATGTCAATGCTTGTATGAAGTTCATTGGAGTTGAAGCGAGACGGACTATCACATCACATCACTGCTGATTTCTATGACTTCCCGTTTTTTGTACTTGTCATTAAACGGACTCCCTTTGCCAAACCATTGAGTTGTCCTTATTGATTGGTGTTGGAGTAATAAATCTGCACCCCCATCCATCTCAAAGGTGCAGCTATCTTGTCTTAAAGTACTTTGGAGCAAACCTCGGCTCTACGGGCCGGCAGAGGGTCTCCGGAGTACACTTGGTAGCAGAGAGGATGGTTTATCGATAATCGATTATTGGTTAGAATAAGACACCTATTGACTGTCGACATAAAGTAACTCTGGGTCTTCGGCAATGTCAGGAGTCCTTTGCCCTTCGGCTGAGTAGGCAGTGAAGCTCCCCTTAGACTGTGGTAGTATAAAAGAAGACTGCAGACCAGGGCCTGAAGGGACCCGTGTTCCCCACCACATCCCTTGCCATTCCTACGGGGAGCTGAGCGGGCGAAAAAACGAAGAAGGCGGTAACAAAGGCGGTGATCCCGAGGGTCCAGAGAGGAACCATGCGAACGGTGAGTGAAAAAGACTAAATGTTCTGGCAAAAGTGCATGCTTTAGAACAAGTAAAGGGAAAAGGCAATGGAGGGAGGCGGGAGAAAACTAAATATAGTTGGAAGTAGAGAAGACTGTATATATATATATAAGGGGATAATTACTTGAGAATAATGAAGTAAATAAAGGTTACCGGGGAGGACACCCGAGAAGAGAGAGGTTACCGGGGGGGACACCTGAGAAGTAAGAGGATTCGCCTTAGTCCTACACTTTTAATACAATCGGCTAGAAGAAACGTGTACCCAGTGTCCCAACTAAAGGGGGAACGATTAGACTACCACAACGGTTAAAGACGTCATGAAAGGGGTAGGTTTAGACTCCATGAAGGGCCAATGATTAGAGGCAGAGATAACTGTGACCAGCTGGTGTTCGTCTAGTCTGTCAAGCATCTGTCTTACATGTTTTTTTCTTGTGACGCCATATATCAAAAATTTTCTTTCAGAAAACTGATTTTAATTTTACGCGATTTAACAGCTGAGATAAAATCGCATATGAATTGATGTTTTTGGAGTAAATTAGAAGGTATAACATTTTGTGAAAATTTGGATTGGAGCTTGCAGTGTTTGGTGCTCGCTCATATTGTTGGAACACAAAAGTATTGACCAGTGCTATATAAGAGGAAAGGGAACAGATTTGAGCATGGAGGACATAACCCCATTGACACACTTATGCAAACAGTTGCCGAAAAACGCACCCAAACTGAAGAAATACAGTACAGAGTGGGTTAAAGGGACTACCCACAAAATGTTTATACTATGGCCACAAGGTGGGTCCTTATCTAAAACCGTCTTGCAACATATGACGACATATTTGCATGCCACCTACACGGGCAAAAAGCTAGAAAAACGCCTTGCTGTTCTGGAGTTTTGGAAAATGTATGAATAGGGAAAGGAAGAGGAGCCGCCAATAGATTGGATACTTAATGTATGCACAGAGGGGGGTGAGATGCCTACTGCGCCACCTGCCCCATCCGAAAAGAAAGTTGAAGAAAGTAAGGATGAGGGATTATACCCGCTGAGAGAACTTAAAGCAGCCACGGGGTACAGCAACCCAGCATATGAGTCACCTTTGCAAAGTAGTGATGAAAATTAAGGGAAAGATAAGGAGAATAATATTACCTCCACAGTCCCACGGGACAAGGGGAGACACAATGATGATAGAAGAGATCAGGCACAGACAAGTGCACCTCTGGACAAGGAGAGAGAAGGGAAAAGATGGAAGGGAAACGAAGATAGAACTGATGAGATAGCATTCGCAAAAAACTAATGGATCGGAGGACACATTTTATTAAAACTTGATGGCAATGGCATTGATGACGCAAAACAAAAAGAAAGGATAGAGGATGTACAGGGAAAGGGAAAAGAGAAGGAATTGAGAGACAAAAGAATAAGAAAGAAAGACAGACCAAGGCGAGAACAGCTATATCGCGAAGAGCAAGAGAGACAGCTCGATCTCAAACCAAGAGCAGCCAATAATCGAGACAGACAGGAACAGCAAAGGTTAGAGGAAGAGCAAAGGATACGTGAGAAAAGAATAAAGAGACAAAGAGATGAGGAAATTCGAAGGGCAGATGAATGAAGAAATGAAATGAAAAGAAAAAGGAAAAAGAAAGAGTAAGAGAAGAGGCGAGTGTCAGGTTTAATGGGGCTTGGTTGAATGTGGTAGAGTGAGCATATGATTAATACCAGTTATGGTTTTGGCCTTAACCTTGAAGTGCAATGTGTGGAGAACTTCCCAAGCCAAAATGGAGACTTCAAAATAGATCAGTGATTGGTCAGATGTAAAAGAAAGGCATTGATGGAACATTCTAAACTGCCTTTCATTGTCAGCAGTCCAGCAGGAAGGTCGTATGTATTGGAGTTCTGAAGATTTGGAGATGTAAGCTGGGCCTTTATGTTAAGGTCTATGTTATTTGGATCAGGAGAGTGTTGGAGAACAGAAAGAAGCAAGCTAAGTGACATTACTTTAATCTGAACTCTGTTCATAGCTTTGTGAGGAATTAATTTCCATAATATAGCTTATTTTCCTGTTTCCTGTTTTTTTCTTTTTTATAAAAAGATTTTGTTTAAGGAATTGTTTAGTCTATATTCTTAAAAGACATTTATTAAGATTTTTTTTTAACAGTTTTTTCATTCAAGAACTGTGTACATATTTAGCGCATGCCTAGTTGAGCATGAGCTGTTATGCATCGTGTTTAATGGCTCTTTGATGTAATTTAGAGCACTGTCTTTTCTTTCAGTGCTTTTATTAGCGTCTGGCTTTTTTTTTACCAACATTCTAATCTATGCGCGCGTTCATTGCCAGTCAGCCTTCATAAGGAGTTTTATAAGGAACGGAACAAAGTTCTTTTCTTTTTCCTTCGCAATCTAAAATGAAATTGAAAAGAAAGAATACTGAACTTCTACGCATGCGCGTGAAGTAAGACTTTGCCTGGTGGACGCTTTCCCTTTAACGCATGCGCAAGAATACTGATCTTCTACGCATGCGCGCGAAGTAAGACCTGGTGGACGTTTTCCCTGTTCACACATGTGCAAGAATCATTCTAAATGAACACTAGTTTCTTTTTTCTTGCGTGACCTATGTAAGAAGATAAAAAGGAAGAATTCTTTACTTTCACGATTGCGCATTAACTCAGTTAATGAACACTTTGTTTTAACATGCGCGAACTATTTCAGAAGTAGAGTGTTTATTTTTTACGCATGCGCATGAAACCAACTATCTAAGTGCATTCTGTTGTCTTTAACACACGTGAATTACATTTGAAGATACAAGAAGTGTTAAAATTACACACAAGTGCAGAACTTCAGAGATAAGGATTGAATTAGCTCTTTTCACATTAAGAGAGACTTGAAATATTATAATTCAATCCAAATAATTATTCTGCATTGGAACACTATTAGTTAGTGCCTGAAAATAGAGAATCTATCTCAAACTATTCTAGTGTTGAAGACAGGTGTGTCTATTATGGAATAAGAACTGCATTTAAACTAATTCATGAACTTACTGAATGAATCAGACAGCAGCATTCCAGCACAGGATGTAAAGAAGATAGAAATAGTGACAGAGACACACTACTATTTATCAGTAAGAATTATCATCTTCTAAGTTATCAAAAGAGGATATTCAGGTATGGATGTGTATTTCTTATTTTAATTCTGAGTTTTTAGTTTAATAAGAGAAATCAGAACCTAGAAAAAGAAAGGTTAGTGATTAAAGTTTCTCTCTTCTTATTTTCTACAGGTTGAGTGATGTAGAAGCTGAGCTACCTGAAGTTTATTATTTTGTCCCATTTTCCCCCTTTCCCTTGGGGATGCTATCAGCTAAACTGTCAATCTGGAAAAGTGAATACCCTTCATTTGAATGATAGACGTATCTTCATGGCCGAAGGCCAACCGTCTTATGCACAGAATTATAGAAATACGGACTGCTATACTTGACGAACAAGCGGCCATTTTAAACGTAGCCAGAATCGCCATTTTGCTTGTTAACCATTGCTCATTGCTTTCTGTCTAAAACTGCTTTGCAGATTGCAATTCTTGCGAATTCTGCTTACTCTGCTCAACTGTTAACATTGTTGTCTGAATATGAAAGGGCAAGGTCGCGGGACTGAGGAGTTCGTTGAAACTCCTCATGAGTAGCCCAGAAAGGAATGGCCACGCTCCCTCTCTGTAGCCTTGAGGGAGAGCTGCAGGGCATTTAATCATTTCACAGCTGCCAGCCAGTCTCGTACTGTGGTAGAATATGTTAGAATAAAGCAGCTAAAGGCTTCAATTATGCTCTTCTTACGGCCCCCCTCACAAAACCCTTTAGAGCGTGTCGGCTCCCAGGACACGAATAGCACCTCATAGATAGCAAAGCTTGGAATGTGGCTCTTCCCCCGTGTGCAGGTTGCTTCCAAGAACAGAAGCACCGTGTTCTGTTCAACAACTAGAAGATGCCTCCGCACTTTCTAAATTACACATTGTTACTAGAATAGACATCGAAAGTGTCATAATTGTCATACTCGTCGGAAATGTCCATCATCATCCCGAGTTCAAAGAAACTTAATAAAAGGGGGGTGTTAAACATGACATAGCTGATTGTATGATATGCATTTTGTATATATGTAACTGATGTACGTAATTCGCTCTCTTGCGTCCCTCGAGGTCTAGAGAATACACGTCGCGGTGCGTGAGACCACAGTTGGCCAATTGGGACTATTTTGCTTGCAATAAACCCCAGCATTGGGAATTTGAACCTCGTGTCTGGCGCATCCTTTCGTGTATGGTTATTGCCTTGTTTCCATATCGCGAGGGACCCCTAGGGGCCCCTTTCAAGATGGCGCTCGAATAGGGACCCTCCCCCACTTGCCCCTTCGTATATGTTGTAACGGAGTAAAGGCGGAAGAACGGCGAGGACGGGACGATCGAGCCGGGATCAAGAGGTGTACGGGGCGCCCTGTAGAAGTGAGGAGAGATTCCTTCGCAGATCTGCACACATCTGATCCCTGATCGACGTACCGGGCCAGAGGGCAAAGGAGGCGGGGGTCCCGAAACGAGACAGAGGCCAGAGAAGCGCAGACACGACGTTGGGAGAGGTTGCGTCAGGACAGGCGATTTGTTTTATCAGGTCAGTCATTCCCCGATTCAAACGAAAACCTGATTTTTGGTAGAGTGTTGATTTTGCAAATTCAAACGTCCAGGTTAAGGTTAGTTAACCAAACATGCCTGGAGTACTGTCCACTTTAGCGGGGCTTTTCCGCTGTGGTAGACAGTCCTTGGAAAATGGCCAAAGTGCACCGCCTGGGGGAACGCCGGCTTATGACATGTATGCAAAATATGGTGTGGGTGCGATAATATTTTGTGAAATTTGGCATAGGCAAACTAGAAAGCAACAGGACCATCAGTGGCCGATTAATGGTGCATTGAGATTGCGAGGATAGATAACCTAGAAAGGGTGTTGATAAGGAAAAAAGCGCGACCCGCAGCTTTTGAGACTATCAAAGATTGGATGAGGGAAGCAATGCTCCGATTTAGGAGTAGAGAGAAGCATGCGCGTAGGCACAAATCGAAGCTTGAGGTAGCAGAAGAAAAAGACGAGGAGGAGTGGACGGCAAGTCTAAGACGAGAAGGGAGACATGAGCAAATGAACATAGAAGGAATATACCCGCAGCAGGAACTACACATAGCAGACGAATTAATGGAACATTTGCTAACCCATACGGGTCGAGGCCCAAAACCAGGATCGAAACCAAACACGCCAGTAGTGACTGCGCAGGCCCAACCAGTAGCTCTCATACCCCCTCCCAAAGCCCAAGCACTTCCCCCTCACGCAAGCATTAACCCACGCCCCAACCACAGCTCGAGCCCTCCCACAAGCACAGACCGCAGACGCACAATTTCCCAGCACCCAGGAAGGCCCTTCACAGATGCCACCAGTGTCACTTGTCCCATCCGCACCTCCCACTCCAGAGACAGATTCAGCACCATCCGCCCCTCCCGAAGTAGAAATTGAGACCGGGAAGGGGAGAGGCGGGGCTGAAGAAACAGGATTTGGACGGGTAACTTGCATCGCGATCAGCAAAGAAAGAAAGATTGAATTACAGCAAGAGGCAGAAATGTACATAGAAGGAAATGATGGGACGGCAGCTTTGGCCTCATTATATGAGTACCGAAGAAGCAACGAGAGACAGGTAGTGTTGGAATGCATGGGGACATTTTTGGTGGGAGAATGGAAAAAGTTACTTGAGAAATTACCGCCACAGCGATTGTTAGATTTGAACCAATTAGCATGTTGTAGAATAAAAGATGAAGAAGTAAAGGAACATGTGAATGAACTTTTTGATCTTAAAAATGAGATGGATAATGAGTATGCTGAAATGTTTGCTGCACATGGATACAGGGGTTGGTATATTAGAAGAGTTGGGAGAGGGACGGTGTCATGATGCCTACCCCCGGAGCACCAGGCCAGGCCCAGCACCCCCGGAAGCAGGCATCATGCCCTCGGGTAAAAGCCCAGCGGCCCCTTATAGGGGCTCTTTGGACTCAGTCCTGGCGCCTTTGGCGCCAGGCTCATGTTGGACATCAGTCCTGGCGCCATAGGCGCCAGGCTCATAAAGGGAGGTGTTTTGTGCACTTACCTGATGCAGACCATGCTGCACGCTTCAGGCCTCCCTGAGACCTGAAAGGGACTATTTTTTCATAGGGACTATTTTTTTACTCGAGCGTGGCCAGGGAAGGATACATACCTAGTTGGGGAAGGATACATACCTGGGACTTCTTTGGAGGCTATTTAAGCCACGCCCAGACAGCAGCTCATGCTTCGCGTTGTTCTGCTTCCTGCAGCTTAACGCTCACCGTGTCTGCTCCTGCTCCTGGACTCCAGCCACGCCCGCCTGGAACCTGGAAGACCTGCAAGGAAGGAAGAGAAGAGTAAGGTGAAAACCAAGGACTATTTCAAACTTCTTACCTGCATCCAGAATCTTCTCGCCAGCATCCCTGAAGAAAGACTTCCATTTAAAAGCATTGCGTTGCTCGCTGCAGCGCCACGCTTCACTCACCTGTCCTAGAGACATCTCCCGGCTCCATCGTGGCTGTCAGCATCGGACGCCACATCTCTGCACCTAGGGGAGAGAGGAAGAAACAAAAGGTGAGCAGAAGGAACACAGAAGGAAAGCCTGATTAACAGCCATAATACTTACCGTCTTTTCTTCCACATTTCGGGTCGGCGCCACCCCGTTGGCAGGTACCGTACCCCGGCCCCTATGGGGAAAGGACAAGAGACATTTCTGGGGAATAAGGACATTTAGAGGGATCGCCCTCATCACTACTCACCTCGGCAGTTTAACCCCTCGACGCATCGCCTTCATTCTGTACTTGAAATAAAGGACAGATCACAGGTTAGAAAGACAACATAAAGGGGGCCTCACTTGAACTTTGAACTTTCATACTTACGGCGCATCGCTCAGGAAAGTCAAGTGGATTTTGCCAGCGCCATTCTGAAAACCAGTGAAGTAACTGGACGAACACGCGCCCCTGCACCAGAAGCAGGATGGAGAGTTCATCCTTCCAAACCATAAGGTGAGCTTAAACCGGGGTTTGGAGGAAGTTAGAGAGGAACGAAGGGGGAAGGGGGAAAGGGGGGAGCTAGCACACTATTCTGCAGACTGTTAATCCCCTTTCTCATCTGCAGAAGGATATTCCTACGGGCCAGGCAAGCACGATTTGGAGGTCCTGTCCAATTGGTGTTCCGGGTCCTGCGCATCACGCTAGAAGAGGCTACAGCAATCCAGACTAGACCAGCGCCCCCGTGGGAACCAGGTGAGCGTTACAGAACGCGAAGCCTTACTACAAATTCCCACCCAGGCGCTATGGAAACTTCCGAAACTGACCAGTTGGCCCAATTACTGGGGGAATTACGGGCCGAAGTACACGCCGCTCATCAAGAGACTAGTGCCCTCAGGAGGGAAGTGATTGTAATAAAGGATAGAGCTGATGACCTGGCTAGACAGCTTTTGCAAGGTCAAGCTGGACAAACTCCTTTACCCGGTTCCGGGGGGAACCCCGCTCCTGTGGTTTCCAGTAACCCGGTGCAGATTAATCTACCTGGAAACATGCCGCTGGCCCCACCTGAACGCTTTGCTGGGGACCCCAAACGATTCGCCGTATTCATGAATCAATGTCGTTTGCACTTCCTGTGCAGACCTGGGGCCTTCCTTAATGATCAGACCAAGGTAGCCTTTGTGTTGTCATATCTCAGCGGCTGTGCTGCCGATTGGTCAGTCCCACTAGTAACTCAAGATGACCCGATTCTTCGTGATTTTCAAGGATTTCAAACAAGCATGGAAAGGTTATTTGCTCAACACTCCCAGGGACAGGCTCTGGATGACGAACTTCTATCTCTGCAACAGGGCAATCAAGACCTTCTATCCTACATTGCAACCTTCAATAGACTAATTGTGGAAACTGGTTGGCCAGAGGATAAAAGAATCACGTTATTCTATCGAGGTCTACGCGGAGAACTTAAAGATGTCCTGGCACAAGTTGTAAATCCGCCCCAGGAATGCACTGAATATATAGACTTAGTGGTCCAATTGGATCACAGGCTGCAAAACAGAAAAGCAGATCGGTCCAAGTTTGAAACCCGGGTGTTGGCCAAGACCCACGCTAACCCCAAGGGGGCTGATGCCTCGGAGCCTATGCAAATCGGAGGTGTTAAAGGACCCCTAACTCAAAAGGAACGGGAAAGAAGACGACAGATGCAATTATGCCTTTATTGTGGGTCCTCTGTACACTTTCTACGAGATTGCCCGGTTAAGCCGCCCAAGAAGGTGGTAGGAGCCGCTGATAAAATCCATGGAAACTCTGTATCGGGAAACGACCACGCCCGGCAAGCGTAGGGGTCCGCTTGCCGAGCTTGAAAACTAACTCTCAGACCTCGTATTTCATTGTGCCAATGGTCTTCGTAGATCCGGAACAGCCTAAACGGTTGCATGCTATAAAGGCATACATCGATAGCGGGGCTATAGGAAACTATGTGGATCGAGAATTGGTCTCTAGGATAAACCTCCCTCTGCGTCCTAAAACCAACAAAGATGTCATCACCACAGTAGATGGAACCGAAATTGCCTCTGGACCGGTAACACATTCCACAGCTGAGGTGACACTTGTAGGTCCGGATGCCCATCGGGAGGCAGTTGTGTTTGATGTAATCAAGGCTCCACAGTTTCAGCTTATTCTCGGAATCCCTTGGTTAGAGACACATAATCCTCGAATTGATTGGCGAGCGAAGAGAATAACCTTCCCGGATTGTGCACAAACCTGCTACCCAGAAAATTCAAAGATTATTCTAGCATCAGTAACCTCTGTCCCCGTGCAACTACCTCCAGAGTACCAAGACTTTCAGGACGTCTTCCAAAAGGAACAGGCCAACACGTTACCTCCCCACAGATCGTACGATTGCCAAATCGATCTGGCGCCCGGTGCACAACCCCCTTGTAGCAGGATTTACGCCCTTACTGAACCAGAGAATCTGCATTTGAGACAATATTTAGATCAATACCTCGCCAATGGTTTCATTCGCCCGTCAAAGTCCCTGGCATCCTCAGCTTTGTTCTTCGTGCCTAAAAAAGACGGCGACCTTAGAACTTGTATCGATTACCGCGCATTGAACCAGATAACTGTTAAAAATCGTTACCCTCTGCCTCTGATCCCTGAACTCCTTGACCAGGTGAAGGACGCTTGCGTATACACCAAGTTAGATCTACGGGGGGCTTATCATCTGGTACGAGTAAAAGAATGCGACGAATGGAAAACGGCCTTCCGTACAAAATATGGACTATTTGAATACCAGGTGATGCCTTTCGGGTTGTGCAACGCGCCTGCAGCCTTCCAATTCTTCATGAACGATGTCCTTCGGGAACTCATCGATGTCTGTGTTGTCGTGTATATCGATGACATTCTTGTGTACTCCTCTTCGGAATCTGATCACAGAAAGCATGTCAGGGCCGTCCTAAGAAACTGCGCCAGCACAAACTGTTTGCCAAGCTGGAAAAATGTGTTTTCCATACCACCGAGGTTGAGTTTCTCGGATTCATCCTGACACCAAAAGGGGTCCGAATGGATTCACGGAAAGTGGATGCCATCCTCAAATGGCCATCACCTAGTTCGGTGAAAGGTGTCCAAAGCATGCTTGGTTTTGCCAACTTTTATCGCAGGTTTATCCCGGAGTTTTCACGTGTGGTGCAACCCATCACTGCACTCTTGCGAAAAAATAAACGTTTTGAATGGACCGAGGAAGCCGAACAGGCCTTTCAGGAGTTGAAAGCTAAGTTCACGTCCGCACCTATTTTGAAGCACCCGCGTCCCGATCTTCCATATATAGTCGAAACCGACGCGTCCAGCTTAGCCATGGGAGCTGTCCTGTCTCAGAGAGACCCTGAAACCAACCAACTGCACCCCGTAGCATTTTGGTCCAGAAAGTTCTCGCCGCCGGAGATAAATTATGCGATCACCGATAAGGAACTATTAGCCATTAAGTCCGCCTTCAAGGCTTGGCGGCATTATCTCCTCGGCGCCCGGCATACCATCACCGTGATCACTGATCACCGAAATTTACAATATTTAAAAACTGCCAAGGCTCAATCGTCTCGACAGCTCAGATGGACTTTGTTCTTTGCTTAGTTCGATTTTGTAATCACCTACCGCCCCGGCTATAAGAATGGTAAGGCGGATGCTCTATCCCGAATTGGAATGGAAGAAATAGACACAAACTCAGAACCTGTGCCGATAATTCCCGAACAAAGAATTTTGGGGATAACTACTTTACAAACCCTTGAAGACATTCAAGCACGAGTGAAACAATTCCTGGACTCTTCAGCCTTGCAGGATTGGATCAAAAGGGGGTCTAACTTTTCAGTCAAGGATGGCTTACCTTACTTCCAAGGACGCTTATTTTTGCCAGAAAAGGAATTGCAAGAACTGGTTATTTCCCGTCATCATGATACCCTGATGGAAGGACATCCTGGCATTGCCAAAACAGAGGAAAAGGTTAAACGATAATTCTGGTGGCCTTCCTGGCGAAAGGATATTAAATCTTTCGTGATGTCCTATGGAGTTTGTGCCCAAAACAAAGGTCAAAAGACAAGACCCGCCGGTCTTCTTCAGCCCTTAGACATTCCACCAGCACCTTGGCACACCCTGTCACTAGATTTTATCACGGACCTGCCCTCTTGTAATGGTCACAATACTATTCTGGTCGTGGTGGATTTATTTTCCAAAATGGCCCACTTTATTCCGTTGAAAGGATTACCTTCAGCCTTTGTTCTTGCCAAAGAATTCCTCGAAAATATCATCCGTTTGCATGGATTCCCGTCCATACTAGTCTCCGATCGGGGAAGCCAGTTTATTTCTCATTTTTGGAAAAAGTGTTGTCAACTGGCACACATCGACGTAAGACTCTCGACCAGCCACCACCCACAGACCGATGGTCAGACGGAGCGAACGAACCAGACCCTTGAACAATATCTACGATGTATGTTGCACCAATCGGAGGGTAATTGGAAGGACATTTTATGGGTGGCAGAATATGCATACAATAACTCAATACACTCTGGAACTGGTCAGAGCCCCTTTTATACCCTATATGAACATCACCCTCGTACTTCAGACTTGGACTCACCTCTGAGCCTTGAAATGCCCGCAGTGGACCATTTGCATTCTTCGATTACTCAAGCCTTCAAGGATGCAACTGCACATTTGCAACATGCGAAAGGGAAATACAAAAAGAATGCGGATCTGCATCGAAGAGAGGCGCCTCCATACCAAATAGGGGATCAAGTATGGTTGGCTACCAAACACCTATCATTCAAGGGGCCTCGAACTTTTAATCCAAGGTATTTAGGCCCTTACTCGATCAAAGCTATAATCAACCCAGTGGCAGTCAAGCTCGATCTACCAGCTCACATGCGGATTCACCCTGTTTTTCATGTGTCACCTTTGAAACCAGTGCACCCAGGAACCAGATTAACAAAGCCACCAGAACCGATTCAGATAGATGGGGAGCCTGAATTCGAGGTGAAGAACATTTTGGATTCTAAGATCTCAAAATCAAAACTTTTCTATCTAATTGATTGGAAAGGGTACGGGCCTCAGGAAAGGTCTTGGGAACCCAGTGATCACGTACATGCACCTTGGCTGGTAAAAAGGTTCCATCGGAATTTCCCAAACAAACCGAAACCTCCAGAAGGAACAACCTTGGGAGGGGCCTTGGGGGGGGAGTGCTGTCATGATGCCTACCCCCGGAGCACCAGGCCAGGCCCAGCACCCCCGGAAGCAGGCATCATGCCCTTGGGTAAAAGCCCAGCGGCCCCTTATAGGGGCTCTTTGGACTCAGTCCTGGCGCCTTTGGCGCCAGGCTCATGTTGGACATCAGTCCTGGCGCCATAGGCGCCAGGCTCATAAAGGGAGGTGTTTTGTGCACTTACCTGATGCAGACCATGCTGCACGCTTCAGGCCTCCCTGAGACCTGAAAGGGACTATTTTTTCATAGGGACTATTTTTTCACTCGAGCGTGGCCAGGGAAGGATACATACCTAGTTGGAGAAGGATACATACCTGGGACTTCTTTGGAGGCTATTTAAGCCACGCCCAGACAGCAGCTCATGCTTCGCGTTGTTCTGCTTCCTGCAGCTTAACACTCACCGTGTCTGCTCCTGCTCCTGGACTCCAGCCACGCCCGCCTCGAACCTGGAAGACCTGGAAGGAAGGAAGAGAAGAGAAAGGTGAAAACCAAGGACTATTTCAAACTTCTTACCTGCATCCGGAATCTTCTCGCCAGCATCCCTGAAGAAAGACTTCCATTTAAAAGCATTGCGTTGCTCGCTGCAGCGCCACGCTACACTCACCTGTCCTCAAGACATCTCCCGGCTCCATCGTGGCTGTCAGCATCGGACGCCACATCTCTGCACCTATGGGAGAAAGGAAGAAACAAAAGGTGAGCAGAAGGAACACAGAAGGAAAGCCTGATTAACAGCCATAATACTTACCGGCTTTTCTTCCACATTTCGGGTCGGCGCCGACCCGTTGGCAGGTACTGTACCCCAGCCCCTATGGGGAAAGGACAAGAGACATTTCTGGGGAATGATAAGGACATTTAGAGGGATCGCCCTCATCACTACTCACCTCGGCAGTTTAACCCCTCGACGCATCGCCTTCATTCTGCACCTGAAATAAAGGACAGATCACAGGTTAGAAAGACAACATAAAGGGGGCCTCCCTTGAACTTTGAACTTTCATACTTACGGCGCATCGCTCAGGAAAGTCAAGTGGATTTTGCCAGCGCCATTCTGAAAACCAGTGAAGTAACTGGACGAACACGCACCCCTGCACCAGAAGCAGGATGGAGAGTTCATCCTTCCAAACCATAAGGTGAGCTTAAACCGGGGTTTGGAGGAAGTTAGAGAGGAACGAAGGGGGAAGGGGGAAAGGGGGGAGCTAGCACACTATTCTGCAGACTATTAATCCCCTTTCTCATCTGCAGAAGGATATTCCTACGGGCCAGGCAAGCACGATTTGGAGGTCCTGTCCAATCGGTGTTCCGGGTCCTGCTCATCACGCTAGAAGAGGCCACAGCAATCCAGACTAGACCAGCGCCCCCGTGGGAACCATGTGAGCGTTACAGACGGTAGAACCATACATACAGCGGAGACATTCAATGTCATCTGTACAGAGGGGCGACAAGCTGAAAGTATGTATACGGGAAGCGATAAAGTGGGTGTCGAATCCTAGTATCCCAAAAATGGTCATACATGACCTATTTGACGAATATTCCATGCCAATGAAAAGAAAGGCACTGCAATCGATGGCTGAACATTTGATAGAGAAGGATATAAAAAACAATAAGGCTAGCCCACCTGAGATACTAGCGGTATACAAGAGAGCATTTGAGCGAAGTACAGGAGAAACAGGCCTATCACTGGACTTAGGAATACTATTGAACCTAAGAGAAGGGGGCGGGATCGTGAGTGAAGCATTTCCAATGAGAGAGGTTCCGCCCACGTTTATACCAAAAGTAGAGGTCCCTGCAACGGGAACAGTAGGGGCGCAGGTAACACCAGCCCATTTCACCACCCAGTATGTGCATGTCCCCTTTTCTAGGCAAGAGGTGAATACTATAAAACAGACGATTCCCGATATAAGAAAGAATCCAGCAGGTTTCTACAAGGAAGTAGAGTCAACCCTGAGATCAGCAGTGCTTACTATGAGCGATATAGATTTGATTTTCCCAGTCATTTTGCCAGCAGATATATGGAAACCGATAAGGACGGTAGATGACGTGGGGGCTTTTGGCGCCACATGGGCGGAGTTACTATTGGAGGACAAAAATAAAAAAGTAGGGGAAAATCCGGGAACCCGCATGGCAGATCCACCAGAACGGATAATGCAGAGATTGGGGGAAATAATTCCAGAAAAAAAGATTCAGTGGGACAAATTAACTACATGTGTACAGGGCAAGGATGAGCCAGTAACGGATTATTTCAATAGATTTGAAGGAGTATTCACAGACTTCAGTGGGCAGGATGTGAGCACAGAGTCAGGGAAAAGGCTATTTGTTGATAAATATGTGAGGTGACTAATATTACCAATTCAAGATATGTTAATGGCGTCGGAAAGTGCCTGGGCAGCAAAACCGGTGAGTGAGATATTGCACATAGCCCAATATTACGAGAACAGGGTAAATGTGGCGAAAGAAAGAGAGATGAAGGATAGAGTAAATTTAAAAACGAGCGTGTTACTGCAGCAGGTAATTGGATACAATAGAGGTAGAGGAAATGCACAAGGCAGAGGAAATTTGAATAATATGCACAGGGTGTCATTGGGATTAAATCAATGTGCGTACTGTAAAGAGGAAGGACACTGGCGAGCGCAATGCCAGCACCTACAGAATAGAGGTGGGTTTGGCCAGAGAAGGCCTCATAGAGGACATCAGGGGTCAAATGGCCCAAGCAGAAATAGCATGCAGCAGCAACAGGGATATACCAATGGAGGTAATCAAAACCAATCCTATGGTCAAAACCAAGCTCTCACAGAACCAGGCATTGAACCAAAGTGTTCCAAACCAAAATCAGGGCGGGCAGGGCCAACAGAGAAATGATCAGAGTGGAGGACACCGAGGGGGAAATGGGAATATTTTTGATACACAGCCAAACACGTATTATAGCGGCAGCGGTGACTACACATCGGACGATGTGTTATTTTCGCAATAGGACAGCCCACGGCAGGGGTCGGAACTAGTGTCTATTCCCGTGAATCAGAGAGGACCCTACATAGAAATGAGAGTCGGGAATAAGGAGCACCGTTTCCTTGTAGATACAGTGGCACAGAGGTGTTCGATACACCACCACTTGGTTCCGGAGATCCCACTGTCGGGGCAAAAGAATGTTTCTGTAGGGTTCGCAGGTACACCAGTAATTAACCCCATGTCTGAAGCTGTCCCAATTACAATAGGACCATTTACGGAACAGTGTCCATTTCTTCTGACAGAAAATTGTGGGGAGAACTTGCTAGGATTAAATTTGTTGAGAAAATTGGGGGCAGTTATACATTGTACGGCAGATGGGGTGCTCCTCACGATTTGGCCTCACGATGCACCGATGATGGAATTTATGTCAAAAGTGTTACCAGAAGAGCTAAGTAGAGTACCAACCTGTCGGTAGGCAATGCATGATAATGATGTAGGATGCTTGAAAATGGAGCCAGCAAAAATAACTTTGAAAGAAGGTGTTACATTACCACGAATTCCCCAGTATAAAATTTCTGTTGAAGGTGAGAAGGGATTAAAGAGTATTGTTACTGACCTGGTGAGATTGGGGGTGGTTGAAGAAATTGCAGGTAGCACGTGCAACAGCCCGATTCTTCCAGTTTACAAGAAAGGAGGCAATGAAGTACCATATGGTTTCATAATTGATCTGCGCGCATTGAACAAAGTGGTAGACCCACAACTCCCTTTGGTCCCAGATGTCACAACAATACTGACAATGATACCGGCCATTGCGGAATACTTTAGTGTAGTTGATTTGAAGAACGCGTTCTTTAGCATTCCAGTGGATAAAAGCAGTAGATATCTGTTCGCGTTCACTCTAGGAGGGCGATCATTCACATTCACACGCATTCCACAAGGATACACAGAAAGCCCGAGCATTTACAGCAGGGCACTAAAAGAACAGCTAGATATGCTAGAACTACCAACAGGTTGCATACTCTTGCAGTACATAGATGACTTATTACTAGCTGCTGACACAAAAGAGATCTGCAAAGAAAGTACTATATTACTATTGACACACCTAGCGACCCATGGTCACAAGGCGAGTTTGAAGAAATTCCAGTATAATCAAAAGGAGGTGTCTTATTTGGGTTACCTACTTTCGAGGGGATTGGGTCCTCCGACGTATTCCATATCTATGACATGTAATCACCACAGCTGTGCTGCTTCGGAAACTTTTTTCGGCGTCTGCGTCCTGCATCGATGACGTCGATGCGCCGTCGTTGAGGACCTCCTCTGACGTCCGACGTCATCCGATTTGATAAGTAGGACGCACGACGCCCGTAGCCTCAGTTCCGTTTTTTTCCGCGAACGTGTTGCTTCGTGAATCTCGGTTAACGCTTCGACTCTTTGGAGTTCTGTTCTTCTCGGTTCTTCGAATCTGTTCGTTTTCGTGAAAATCCTTCGTGTGAAGATGTCTTCTACTTCGTCTTCGACCCCGCGTCCGGGCTTCAAGAAGTGCGGGGAGTGTGGGTCCAAGATGTCAGTGACGGACTCGCACGACGCCTGCCTCTGGTGCCTCGGGGAGGCCCACGACACGGATGACTGTATCTGACTGCCAGTCGCTCACGTCCAAAGCCTTACGCGAACGTAAGAAGAAGTTGTCGGTAGGTCGGGTGTCCAAGCCCCGGAAGTCGAGATCTGTGGGGCTTTCGACGGATGATTCGAGGGGTGACTCTCCGCATCATCATCGGAAGTCTCGTGGGTCTCCTTCTAGGAATTGGTCTCGCCACTCCTCAGCCTCTTCGAGGCATTCTCGGAAGCGCCGACACCAATCGTCTTCCAGGTCCTCTTCGGAGGACTCTGCCCGGCACGTCGCTTACCCCACCAGCCGTGCGACGCCGGAGGAATGGGCTTCCTTCGGGAAGAAAATGCTGGCGATTCTTGAGTCGCAGGGTACTAAGTCGTCCGCGCCCCCGAGTGGGGTCGGTCGTGAGAGGTCGAGAGACACCGCTCGCAAGAGTGGTCGGCACGAGTCACGGGAGAGGTCCCGTTCGGACAAGGAGACTCGTTCTCAACGTACCCGTTCCAGGTCCCGGTCCTCGACGCGTTCGAGACCGTGTGCACCTGTGAGGTCTTCGAGGAAGACATCGACATCTGAGGCGTCGAGGGCGTCAACGGGCTTTCTCGAGGCTCCGAGGAAGTCGTCGACGCTCAGGTCGTCGAAGGACACGCTCGGGGCTCCGGCTTTGAGGGCTGTGTCGACGCCGCCGAAGCTGGCGGCGCTGCATCTGACGTCGACGCCGATTTCCTCGACGCCAGCGCCGATTCGCTCGATGCCATCGACGCCTTTCGGGTCGGAGGTCCCACGTGGCACGGGGGAACCCCCTAGGAAGGCTCTGGTTAAGAGCAGGCACTCTCGGGTGCCTTCTTTTCGCCACATGGAATATATTTCAGAGGCGGATGAGGATTCTGATGGCCTGGTTCCTAGTCAGGTTCCAGATGAAATTGTCTCGGGCCATAGTCAGTTTGACGATTTGAGGCAGTCACTGCATGATGCCAGTGGACTGGACACCTCTCCGGAGGTGGAGTTTTGTAGGCCTGAGCCTGGCTCTCATGCCGATTCCTCGTACCGGCGCCTTATGGCCAGGGTTTCTGAGTACTTGGGATGGTCTGCTCCCCCAGGGGAGTTTGTGCAGGATGATCTAACGGACATCCTTGATGTTGGTCCCCCAACTGAACCGGTACTGCCGTTCCATATGGCTTTACAGAGAAGGGTGGCGGCGGCTTGGACTGCTCCGGAGAGTCTCCCGGCGGTGGGCAGATCCTTGTCGCGAAAATACCGTCCAGCCAGTAGCGACCCCTGCTACTTGACCAGGCACCCCACTCCGAAGAGTTTGGTGGTGCAGGCGTCGTACCCTACCATCCCTCCTGATAGGGACGACAAACGTTTTGATGGCTGTGCGAAGAAAGTGTTTTCTTCTGGTGGTATGGCGCTTCAGGCGGCCAACTCCATTTGTGCCTTGTCTCGTTTCACACACACTCTGTGGAACTGTGTTGCGTTAGCGGCTGAACATATTCCCGAAGGGGGCGAACGGGATGGTTTCCTTGCTATGGTCCAGGATGGTAAGGATGCCATGTGTGAGTCCGTTCAGTCGGGTTTGGACTTAGCTGAATGCGTCAGTAGGTCCATGGCGGCGAGCACCGTGATACGCAGGTTTGCGTGGTTGCGGAAGTCGGGGTTTGCTCCTGATGTGCAGTCCCGGCTCCTCAACATGCCCTTTGACGGTGAACACCTTTTTGGCAGCAAGGCTGACGAGAGCCTTGAGAGGTTGCAGACCTCAAAAGCTGCAGCGAAGTCGTTGGGTGCTGCAGTTCGCCAACCTCTGCCTTTTTGTCCTAGGGGACAGCAGTGGAGGGGTGGTTCCTTTCGCTATTACTCCTTCAGTAAAGCGAGAGGAGCTGGCAGTCAAAGAGGCCAACGCAGGGGTACCAGAGGTGGACGACAGGGTACCCGTGGTGCCAAGGCCGCTCGGGCAGTGCCTCTTTGCCCTCAGGTAACGCCACAGCCGCTCCCACTCAGTCATGAGGCCATGTCCCATGGTTCGTCGGTTGGGGGAAGGCTGGCACAGCATCTTGTAGAGTGACAAGCCATTACTTCAGATGTGTGGGTTCTGGAGATCATAACCCACGGCTACTGTCTTCCCTTTCGGCACAGGCCTCGCGACAATCCACCGGGGAACCTCTCTTTGCAGAGTCCGGATCCGCTCCTTGCGCAGGAAATTCAAGCCTTGCTGGAGAAAGGCGCCATAGAACTGGTGCCTGTAGCGGAGAGGAACAAGGGATGGTATTCCCCTTATTTTTTGATTTCGAAGAAAGGCGGGGGATTGAGACCCATCATGGACTTGCGCGGTTTGAACAAACTCCTCAGGAAGGACAAGTTCAAGATGGTTACTCTCTCTCAAGTCCTCCAGGCCCTTCAGCTTCAGGACTGGTTGGTGTCACTCGACCTCAAGGATGCTTACTTCCATGTGCCGATCCATCCCAAGCACAAGAAGTACCTGAGGTTCGCGGTTGGCGACTCGCACTTTCAGTTTCGGGTCCTGCCGTTCGGATTGACCTCCGCCCCGAGGGTTTTCACCAAGCTCATGGTGGTGGTGGCAGCGCATCTCAGGCAAGGGGGGATTCACGTCTACCCCTACCTGGACGATTGGTTTATCAGGGGGAGCTCTCCCGAGCATATCCTGGATCATCTGTCCGTCACCTGCCACTCCCTTCACAGGCTGGGCTTCTCCCTCAATTTAAAGAAGTCCCATTTGACGCCAACACAGCGGCTCCAGTACATCGGAGCAGTGCTTGACACTTCCCTGGGGCAGTGTTTTCCTCCCCAGGTGAGGGCTCTTCACATTCAGCAGATGGTGCACAAGTTTCAGCATGCCCAGACGCTCCCAGCGTTCGAGTTCTTGAGGTTGCTCGGCCTCATGGCATCCTGCATTCTTCTGGTGCCAGAGGCTCGCCTACGGATGAGATCTTTGCAGTGGGCACTCAAGACGCAATGGTCGCAGTCCTCCGGCAGGATGTCGGACCCGGTTCAGGTGCCGCCCTCGGTCGCCCGGGACCTTCTGTGGTGGGCCGTCGAAGGCAACTTGATGAAGGGGGCTCCATTTTGGCTTCCCTGGCCGCAGGTGACGATCGTGACGGATGCATCCCTCACGGGATGGGGAGCTCATGCCAACGGGCTGACAGTCAACGGTCGTTGGTCTCCGTCGGAGTCCAGACTCCATATCAATCGGTTGGAGCTGAGGGCCGTCAGGCTAGCCCTGAAGGCTTTTCTGCCGACTGTGCGAGGAAAGAGTGTCCTGATCCTGACGGACAACACAGTGGCCATGCCCTACCTCAACAAAAAGGGGGGGGCAGGGTCACTTCCTCTGTGCAGGGAGGCGATGCAGCTCGAGTTCTGGGCCATCCAGCAGGAAGTTTCGATCTCGGCAGTTCATCTGGCCGGAGACGAAAACGTGACGGCGGACGCTCTGAGCAGGCAGAGCGCGATCTCTCACGAGTGGGAGTTGGCTCAGGAGATTCTCCTGGAGCTCTTCGCCCTTTGGGGGACCCCTCAAGTGGATCTCTTCGCCTCCAGTGTCAACCGGAAGTGCGAAAGGTTTTGCTCGCGGGAATTTCCTCCAAAAGGAGCCTTAGGAGACGCGTTCGTGGTGGAGTGGTCATTCCCGCTGCTGTACGCGTTTCCTCCAGTCCCCGTCATCCCGCAAGTGCTGCGGAGGTTACGGAAGTTCGGTGCCCGGATGATCCTCATTGCTCCGGCCTGGACTCGGAGGACGTGGTATCCGGACCTTCTCAACTTGTCCCTCTGCCCTCCACGTTATCTTCCCTACCGGGACGATCTGCTCTCACGGGAGGGGGGTCAGGTTCTCCATCCAGAGGTCAGATCCCTCAACCTTCACGCTTGGCTTCTGAAAGGTTGAGGTATAAGGATTGGGACCTCCCTGAAGACGTGATGGAGGTGTTGCTTTCGGCCCGAAGGCCGGCAACAAAGTCTCTGTACCGTTGCAGTTGGCGTAAGTTCTGCGACTGGTGCAGGGTTCAGAATGTGGATCCTTTTGCATGTGACATCCCCATGGTTCTGTCCTTTTTACTTTCTTTGGCCCACAGGGGCTTGCAAGTGGGTACCGTTAAAGGTTACCTGGCGGCGCTGTCCATCTTTAAGCGCTCGTCTGAAGAGTGTTCTTACTTTAAAATCCCTTTAATTTCACAGTTTCTGAAAGGGCTCACTAATGTGTTCCCTCCGTCACCTTTCCTGCTGCCCGGTTGGGATTTAAACCTTGTTCTTAAGTTTCTTATGTGTGCTCCGTTTGAGCCTTTACATTCTTGCCCTTTGAGGCTGTTAACTCTGAAAACTGTGTTTTTAGTTGCGGTTACTTCCGCTCGCAGAGTGAGTGAGTTACAGGCATTTTCAGTTAAGCCACCCTTCACTGTATTTCACATGGACAGGGTTGTCCTTAGAGTTCGTCCTTCTTTTCTTCCGAAGGTAGTGACGGAATTTCATTTGGCACAGAAGGTTGTTCTTCCGGCATTCTATCCTCCTCCGCATCCTGGTAAGGAAGAGGAGAGGCTCCATAGACTTGATCCTAGGAGAGCTTTAAGCTTTTATGTTTCACGCATGTCCCGGGTCAGAGTGGACGATCAACTCTTTATTGGTTACGCTGGAAAGCGTTTGGGGCAAGCTGTGACGAAACAGACTTTGTCTCGCTGGATTATTTTGGCCATCTCGGAGTGTTACCGCTTGGCGGGTAAGGACCCTCCGGCTGGCTTGCGGGCCCATTGTACCAGGGGTATGGCTGCATCTACTGCCCTGCAGAGGGGTGTTCCTATTCGCAACATCTGTGATGCAGCCACCTGGGCTTCAGTACATACATTTGTACGTCACTATTACCTCGATTCCATCCGAGGACAGGATCTGGCCTTTGGCAAGGCAGTCCTTTGCTCTGCTATTTGATTGGCAATTCTAAATTTTGATTCTAAATTCTTTCCCTCCTCCTTGCTCTGGTACTGCTTTGGGAGTCTGTCATAGATATGGAATACGTCGGAGGACCCAATCCCCTCGAAGAACAAGTTACTTTCTTACCTGGTAACGTTCTTTCGATGGGATGGTCCGACGACGTATTCCATATCGCTCCCGCCCTGCCTTCCCCGCTGCAGAATTTCTTTTGCGATTGCAGCTTACGTTCCGCAAGGCTTTGTGTCTAACTGGCAGTTGACTAATGTCACACGTTCTGGGGGAAAAAACTACAACTGAGGCTACGGGCGTCCTACTTATCACATTGGATGACGTCGGACGTCGGAGGAGGTCCTCGACGACGGCACATCGACGCAGGATGCAGACGCCGAAAAAAGTTTCCGAAGCAGCACAGCTGTGGTGATTACATGTCATAGATATGGAATACGTCGTCGGACCATCCCATCGAAAGAACGTTACCAGGTAAGAAAGTAACTTGTTCTTCGAAAGAATGGAGAAGATTAACACCAGAACGCATAGAAAGTATTTCTAGTATGCCTATTCCAAAAACTCAAAAAGGAGTGAGAGCTGTAATAGGCATGGCCTCTTATTGTCGGCAGTGGATCAGTAATTTTGCGTTGATTGTGAAGCCGATGATAAAATTAACTAAAAAGGATGCAGTGATGCCTTTACAGTGGGATGAGGAATGTTAGAAAGCGTTTGAGCAATTGAAAGCTGCATTGTGTGCTGCGCCAGTTTTAGGCACTCCTAACTATAAAAAGATCTTTAGACTATTTGTGAGTGAGAGTGAAGGATGTGCATTGGCGGTTTTGACACAGGAACAAGGTGGAAGAAATAGGCTGTGCGGCTATTATTCTTCCGTGCTGGACCCTGTAGCGCGCGCACTACCACGATGTTTGCGATCTGTTGCAGAGGCTGCTGCGTCAGTGAAACAAACGGAAGGAATGGTATTGGGGCATACTTTAATTCTGATAGTGCCACAGCCACATGCCATAGACGTTCTATTAAACAGAACACAGACGCAACACCTCACCTCTGCTAGACTAACAAGATATGAGCTCATCTTGTTGCACCCCACATCCAAATTATGAGGTGTAGCGCATTGAATCCTGCAGAATTAATGCCACTGCCCATAGCAGAAATTGGTGACAACGAATCACTACCCCATGATTGTTTAATGGTCACTGAAGAAGAAACAAAGGGAAGAGTTGACTTGAGCGACATCCCCACAGAAAGAGCCAGATGGGGAGTTGTTTTGTGACGGCTCTTGTTTTAAATTACCTGATGGCACATCAACGGCCGCATATGCGATTACTACTCTAGAAAGGGTTGTGGAAAGCAGAAGAATCCCCTACAATTCGGCACAAGCCGCAGAAATTATAGCCTTGACTAGAGCTTTTGAACTCTCTGAGAATTTCAACGTAAATATTTATACTGACAGCCAGTACGCCTTTGGCGTGGTTCATAACTTTGGCCGACTCTGGGCTAAGAGGGGTTTCTTGACATCACATGGGGCCAGGATTCAGCATGGCCCTTTGATTGTACGATTGTTGTCTGCACTCACGTTTCCAAAGCGCTTAGCTATAGTAAAATGCGAGGCGCATAAAAAAGTAACATGTAAAGTGGGAGAGGGAAACGCATTTGCAGACAGGATTGCGAAACAAACAGCCACTGATTTGAGTACTAGAATGATGACAGTACAAACAGAGGAAGTACCTTGTATGATAGAGAATGGAGTTGCCACAGTCAAAGAAATGCAGGCTGAGGCCACGACCGAAGAGATTCAGGGGTGGGCTGAGGGCTCTGCTGAGTTAGATTTGGAAGGATGTTGGGTGGACAAAGAGACCAAGAACTGGATGTTGCCAAATTGTTACGTGGCGCATAGCCCTACCCACATTTGCGCGAAGAAGATGGTACAGCATTTATCCACAGTATGGAAAAATGAGCACATAAAAAAGAATGCAGAAAGGCTAGTGCAGAATTGTATTACGTGCCTGCAACACAATGTAGGGAAGGGAACCGTGCCTCCAGTAGGTAGTTTTGGCCCACCCTCTATGCCATTCGAGGTGATCCATTTTGATTTCATAGAAATGGAAAGGTGCCAGAACTACAAATATGTGTTAGTGGTGATTTGTGCATTTAGCAAGTGGATGGAAGCATATCCTTTAAAAGACTGTACTGCCATGTCAACGGCAAAAGTAATGTTGAAAGAGTATTTCTCCCGGTTCGGGCTGCCCCGTGTCCTGTGGTCAGATAACGGCCCACACTTTGTGGGCGCAGTAGTACTACAGATCTGTGCAGGTCTACAGATAGAGAAACGATTCCACAGTTCCAGGCATCCCAGTTCTGCCGGGCTTGTTGAGAGACATAACGGTATCTTAAAGTCAAAGATAGCTAAAATCTGTGCTGGGAGCAAGTTGAGCTGGGTGGATGCATTACCCCTAGCGCTATTGTGCATGTGCACGTCTGTGCAGGCTAAAACTGGGCTCTCCCCCTATGAAATTATAATGGGGAGACCGGCAAATGTATGGTGCGCACCGCAGCCCAAAAGATTATGTGAGGTCGAGCATCCTGTGTTAAGCACGTACTGTGGCCTTTTAATGCAGAAGTTGCGTTTGATTCATCAGCAGGTGCAGGAGGCGTTACCAGTGCGATACACCGGACCGGGGCACTCGCTGGAGCCTGGAAGCTGGGTCCTGATTAAGAACTTTGAGCGGGAGACCGCATTAGCACCCAGGTGGCAAGGCCCCTACCAAGTACTTTTGGCGACGCAAACAGCCATTCGAGTGGACGGTCGCAAGGCATGGATCCATGCGACACATGCCAAAAGATTCCCAGGACTGCTGACAACTTACGACGACCAGAGAAAGGAAACGGTCTCGGAAACGAAAGAAACTGTTGCCAGTCCACTGCCACAGCATCAGCCTGAGCGAGAAGTGAAAGTTGAAACAAAGCCTAAGCGAGAAGTGAAACTCGAAACAGAGCCCGAGGAGGCTGCCAGAAAGGGGAAAGGGCGAAAAGTGCCCCAACGTTGCTCAGCAGAAACAACATCACTGCCGAGCGATACAAACTCTGCATTGCAAACACCAGCAGAAACAACGTGTGTACCCCTTTGGCGCCCACCAGTTTCTGCAAACGCACCAAAGCCAAAGAAAGAAACTACATCATTGCCACGGCGCTCATCGCTACCCATCATTGTGCCGCAGGCTGACACTGAGCCTGATACTGGAAGTGCAACGGCACTATTCAAGGATCATACAATACAAGGAGTGAAATGGTATAATTTGCGGCCTCGACAGGCAAAGTGATCCACAGATCTATGGTGCTTTTCTTTTGCCTTTGGTTCCACTCACGGACGGAGTAGGAGCCAGGGGCGTAGAGGAGAGAAGTGTGAGAGTTGTGCAAGTCGGACAATTCAAGACTCACGGCTCCTCTGTGCGCTTATAATAAAGTACATGTGTCAGGAGCCAGAGCAGGACAAGCTGGACGCACATAAGTACTAAGGCTGATAGAGTATATGTGTCCTAAGCCAGAGCAGGACAAGCTGGATGCACATAGTACTCTATCAATAAAGAATTGTTCAGAAATCATCTGAGCAGTGGGAGAAAGAACAACTAATCTTGCTCGGAGTGGATAAGTGATCTAGGCTGTGAAAGGGTTGGCAGAATTGAACTGTGACATTTTCGTTGAACTTTTCTGGCATCAAGAACGAGAGACATTTGCGACGAACTTTGCCAGCAAGAATAAGGACGATGAAGAACAAATTAAGACCGGTTTCAGCCTCCTCCTGCACCCCTGCTGAAAAGATGATAGTTTTAGAGACTGTAAATTTAGGGAAAAAGCATGGTAAAAGGAATAAGGTACTGATTTGGACATTGGTCCTGTGTTTCTTAAGTATGGTAGTACCAACAATAACAGCTATTACACTATGGTTCCTGGAGTCCGTGCACCCATTAGAAACACTTTTGCCAAAAGCAGCTACTGAAAGCCTGGTTCATTTAATCACTGGTACTTTGTCCCCAATGGAAGAAAGACATAGAGAAGGATATGGCAACAATACATTGTTGCTCATCATGAACATGACCCATGCGGTTTTAAAGAAAAAAGATTGCTGGGTTTGTGCCCATTTACCACAGCACGGTGGGAAAAGGGATAGGCTGGTATGTACAACCGTTATCATTGGTTTATTCATGTGAAGTATCGTTGAGTGCAATGTTCTTTGGGAAATGGAACAAGAGTAATACGGGTCAGCTAGATGAGACCAATATGAATGAATTTGAGGAAGTGATCATGAGACCTGTGGGTTGTTCCATATTCCACAAAGCTCGCGTGTTTTTACCAGATCCCATGAGTAAAAATACACGAAAGACAACAAGACTAGATAGATTACATAGGCAGAATAGACCGACCCCGCCAACAGAAGAAACATCAGTAATGACATTTCGAATGAGGGATGAATAGAATAAAGATGCTGTGCCCCCTGCCTATACAGTGGATCACAGCCCCAAAACTGCTCCCCTATGTTTAAAGAAAAAAGGTTCCTATAAAGTAGGAATGTTTAGCAGCTGCCTGAACACAGTGGTTTTAAAGCACGAAATAGAACCCGTGTACGTAGGGGACCCTGTTTACTTTATATGTGGGGCAAAAGCATATCCATGGTTACCTAGGAACTGGGGAGGTACATGCTACCTAGGTCTACTGTTTCCAGGAGTGTTCCTCTTGGAGACAGCAGAAGTAGCCAGACGAACAAAAGGTAGAACTCAAAGGAGTAGTGAAGATGGAATGATAGCAATAGATATAGCCAAATCGTTTATACCATTCTTGGCCCAAATAGAAAATTCCTATAATATAAGAAAACTGTCTAGAATATTAAAAAATACAATAGATTCAACAACGGATATTTTATTCAATATGACGTTAGAAGAGAAAGGAATAAGACTAATGGCACTACAAAACAGGATGGCTCTCGATATTATATTAGGTGATCGTGGGGGAGTTTGCAAACTCGTAAAAACTGCATGCTGTGTGTTTATAGATGATTACTCTCCTAGGATATTTAAAGCAATCCGGAAATTACATGTCCTAAGTTCCACACTCTCTACTGAAGAAGGGGGTTGGGGGATCGGATCCTGGTTGTGGGGACTATTGCGGTCCTGGGGATGGAAGCTAATTTCGATACTAATGGTGGTACTTGGTATATTCATAACATGTTGCTGTTGCATACAATGCCTACCAATAGTTTGCACTGAGACAACTGAGGGATGTACTAAGGGATGTATGCACATGGTGTCGAGAGGAAAACAAACGCATGGCCGAAATAACAGAGACACTGATGAAACAAAAACAGTAAAACAATTCATGGCTATAGACATTAATGATGAAGATGATGCTCATGATAGCATGAAAGGTTCAGACATAGATACCCCAGACTTATCCTCATCAGAGGAGGATACAATGAATGAATAAGACGTTTGGCATACGGCCAAAAGGAGGGTTTGTCAATCTGGAAAAGTGAATACCCTTCATTTTAATGAAATACGTATCTTCATGACCGAAGGCCAACCGTTTTATGCACAGAATTATAGAAATACAGACTGCTATACTTGACGAACAAGCGGCCATTTTAAACATAGCCAGAATCGCCATTTTGCTTGTTAACCATTGCTCATTGCTTTCTGTCTAAAACTGCTTTGCAGCTTGCAATTCTTGCGAATTCTGCTTACTCTGCTCAACTGTTAACATTGTTGTCTGAATATGAAAGGGCAAGGTCGCGGGACTGAGGAGTTCGTTGAAACTCCTCATGAGTAGCCCAGAAAGGAAAGCCCACGCTCCCTCTCTGTAACCTTGAGGGAGAGCTGCAGGGCATTTAATCATTTCACAGCTGCCAGCCAGTCTCGTACTGTGGTAGAATATGTTAGAATAAAGCAGCTAAAGGCTTAGATTATGCTCTTCTTACGGCCCCCCTCACAAAACCCTTTAGAGCGTGTCGGCTCCCAGGACACGAATAGCACCTCATAGATAGCAAAGCTTGGAATGTGGCTCTTCCCCCGTGTGCAGCTTGCTTCCAAGAACAGAAGCACCGTGTTCTGTTCAACAACTAGAAGATGCCTCCGCACTTTCTAAATTACACATTGTTACTAGAATAGACATCGAAAGTGTCATAATTGTCATACTTGTCGGAAATGTCCATCATCATCCCGAGTTCAAAGAAACTTAATAAAAGGGGGGTGTTAAACATGACATAGCTGATTGTATGATATGCATTTTGTATATATGTAACTGATGTACGTAATTCGCTCTCTTGCGTCCCTCGAGGTCTAGAGAATACACGTTGCGGGGCGTGAGACCACAGTTGGCCAATTGGGACTATTTTGCTTGCAATAAACCCTAGCATTGGGAATTTGAACCTCGTGTCTGGCGCATCCTTTCGTGTATGGTTATTGCCTTGTTTCCATATTGCGAGGGACCCCTAGGTGCCCCTTTCAAAACTTTTGCTATCAGTTGATAGGTTATCATCCAAAGGGGATTGTGGGGGTTCAGCAGCTTCCGCGGACAACATCCAGATTGAAGATAAAGCCTGACAGCGAGTAAGCACAGAGAATTTGATGACGACATAGAAAGTAAGCAGAGACAGAGAGCACGCGATCTTGAATATCTGGGGAGAGAGGGTAAAAAACCTGATCCAGTAGTAGATTGGGAAGATATAGAAGAATTCTTCCCTGCGTACGATTCAGTACCAGGCACGTCTAGGGCAAATATGGAAGATGACTTCGACACCAGAACCATCAGAGAAACGATAGATAGAATATATGATGAAATGGGGTTAGAACAAACACCCCAAGGGGAGGGGGAAGACGAGTGCCTGGAGAGCACACAGCTGTACGACACTGAGGATGTCTCCCGAAGTAGTAGGAATCGAGAACTATCCCTGGATAGATTAGAAATAAGTAGGAGTAAGGAGGACACAAGAAGTGGCACTAGTTGGGGACAGACAATGTCCGACTCAGAAAGGGAGGAGCGTGAGGAAAACGAGGAAGAGAGACGGAGCGAAAGATGACTCCCCAGGTAAAAAGGAATAAGATGGCCCGACACTAGCAAGTCTGCACCAAGGGCATCAGAGTCAGCCACAGAGTCTGACCGACATGAAGAAGTATCTCATGGTCAGAGGGGGCTGTCTTCACCGCCCTATGTAGACAGGCTCAGGACATTGCCAGGAAGACGGTGATGCGGGAATATTATCCCTGCAATAGACAGAAGAACAATGAGAGAAGAGAGAGCGGGTTATGCATCCCAATTTCCGTTGCTTGAGAAAGGGGGAGTAAGGCCGCAATATATTCCATGGCCACACATGGATCGAGAAAATTTCAAAAACAAGCTTCCAATGCTGACATCGGGAGCCGGAAAGTAGATACATGAGTTAGAAAAAATGACAGGGGGAAACACGTTAGACCTAGGGAACATCAAAGGTCTCCTAATCGCCATACTTGGTGAGAGAGCAGACGATGTGTGGGCACGAGCAGGCTACCTTGCTGTAACCACAATCAATACCTCGCATGACGGAGCTCCATTAAACAATTGTAGAGCCGCAGTATGGAAAGCGCTACGAGTGCTGTACCCAGATACTTCCAATATGGGAGCTATAATGACACGAAAAATGAAAGAGTTTGAGGATCTGTTAATTTACATACAGAAATTTCAAGACACTTGGGTACTCGAAACTCATGAATCTTGGACGAAATATATCCGTGTGTTTTACCATATATTGTGCCAAGGGCTGCCAGAGCTGGTGCAGAAACAACTCAAGAAATTGGTGGGAAATGAGGCCAAGCCTTGGGCTGAAATACAGTTGACCATCGCACATTATTGCAGACTGCTGCAAGAAAAGAATCGCAAAAAAGAAGCTGCAGGGAAGGGTGAGGAAGCGAAATTGGTGCAAAAGAAATTGTCAAAATATGCTCTTGAGGGAGCCATGATAACTAGCGCAGCTGAATCAAGCATGCAGCAGGTGACTAATCCACAGCAGAATAATCAGAGCAGTACTGGATTTTACCCCAGGGGAAGAGGATGTAGGGGAAGAGGAAGGCAGAGCAATCAGGGGGGTTTCCAAAATAATCGAGGAGGTTTTCAAAATATGCAAAATGGTAACCAAGACATGTCAAACGGGCAAATGATCCGACCACCGCCAGTATGTTGGCTGTGTGGAATGACAGGGCACTTGGCGCGCACATGCAGAAACCAAGGCATGATGCAGAACGACCAAGGGACAGGAGCAGGCATGACGAATCCACCTGCATTTTTACAGCAGGGTATTGCACAGAATCACACAGTGCAACAAGCGCCAGGAGGGCAACAAGGCATGCAAACTCAGAGCCTGGGCAATTTTGCACAAGGACAATCCCAACAGGTGCCATTGCAATTATCACAGACGATGAGCACAGGGCAGACTCCGAACCCTGGAATGGGAAGTAACCATGGACATGGGGGAAATCCACAATTACACAGTGGGCCAAATTTGTATATGAACTAGGACACTCACTGGGAACCCTGATGTGTTCTATCCTATCAGTGACACCAGACCCTCACAGGGAACCTAGGGTGGATGTCGTTATAAGGGCTAAAGAATATTCCTTCTTAGTTGACACGGGTGCAACACCCTTGTGCATGCATGAAGGCAAGTTTTCTTTGTCCGGCGAGGCCATAAATACTCAGAGTTTTACAGGAGCTACCAGTCGTGTTCCCTTCACAAATGCACTTCCAGTCTGCATAGAAGAATGTGAAATGAATGTACCTTTATTATATTCTCGACAGATCCCAGTAAAAATTTTGGGTTGAGATTTAATGACAAAGTTAAACATGACAATCTCGTTTATGGAGGAGGGCATAGTATGTTCCACTCCAGGAATGCACTACTCAAATATATGCAAAATGATTAGGGCATACTCAGGACACATAGCCATGAGGGACAAACCATTAGAGCCAGAAATGTTCACGTATGCGTGTGCTTATGGCAGGATTGCCAGGCCTTACAGACAAAATCATGAGTACCCCTGATGAGTTCTTATTCAGACCCAGAGTACCAATGCATGAGGAGAAAGGACAAGTATTTCCCTTGATGATACACACAGCGGCAGTTCGAGGGAGAGTGGCCTTGATTGATGGTTATGATGACGAGGGCCAACAATGGTGCTCAGTAATAGCCAGTGAAGGAGGATATCGATTGACTGACGTCACCGATGACGATCTGTTTGAAGAGTAAACAGATATGGGAGAGACAATGGTGTAAGTGAGTCTCACATTGGGTAAAAAAGATTAAAAGAGAAGTACCTCGGAGAACGATGTTGGCACAAAATCGTCCTGAATATTTTGATGACGATATGGCCAAGGTGCCTGTCTCAGTATGGACTACAGGCCCCTTTGACGTAGGCCTCTTGAAGGGGATTGGAGAAGTGAAGATTAAACTGAAACCAGGAGCAATTCTACCAAAAGCCCAAAATTTCCCATGTACAGAGAGGCAGATGAAGGGATTTTTAAGACAATTTCTGCAATGATGGAACAGGGCATCTTAGTGACGTCGGAGTCGTCATGCTTTACTGTGGTTTATCCGATCAAAAAATCAAAGGGAGAGTCTTGGCGTTAAATCCAGGATTCACGCCCAATAAATGATATTGTTGAGGCCGAGTTCCCTCTAGTCCCTAACTCGTCTACAATTCTATGTAACATACCAGTTGAGGCAAAATATTTCACAGTGATTGACCTTAAAAATGCATTTTTCTCAATCCCGTTGCACTGTGACTCACAAGATTGGACGTCATTCACGTTTAGACAAATGCGTCTGAAAAGCACGAGGCTGCCACAGGGGTACTATGAGTCTCCTTCTATTTTCAACCGAGTCCTGCAGATGGACTTGAGCAATATTGCATTAGAAAGTGTCATCCTGCAATACGTGGATGACGTCTTAATTTGCAGCACAACAAAAGAGCAATGCAGGCACGATTCTGTTCAGCTATTAACTATACTGGCTGAGAAAGGATATACAGTTGACAAAGAAAAGTTACAATATTGTCTACAAGAAGTGCTGTACATAGGCCAGCTGATCTCACATGAGGGAAAGAGAGTGACTCCAGAAAGGGCAGAAGCCATACTGAACACGGCTGAGCCACACACGATAAAGCAGATGCAAAGCTTTTTAGGCCTATGCAACTATGTTAGGGTATGGTTATTCGACTACAGCTCTTAAACTAAGCCTTTACTTCAGGCCCTAAAGAAGGCCCAAGTAATGAAAGAAAAGATTGAATGGTCTGAGACCATGGAGAAAGGATTTGCTGAACTCAAAAGAGCTATTTGCACAGCACCAGTTCTCGGGATTCCCAATTATGCAGAGGAATTTTACCTGTTTTCATACACGAATGGCAGCGTCATGACGGCAGTACTCACACAGAGGACCACATTGGGGTACAAGTGCCTGGCATATTACAGTGGGAATTTGGACTCAGTAATGAGAGGTCATTTTCCGCGCGAACAAAGTTTAGCTGCCACAGCGTTCGCCATACAGAAGGCTACGACCATTGTGATGGGATGCTCCATGACATTGTACGTCGAGCACTCACTATTTGCTATCTTAGAAAAACCAAAGGGCACATTGACATCTCAGAGAGCTTCTGCTTATGAAGTGATCATATCATATCGAATCCATCGATCAAAATAGTCTGATGTAAGATAGCGAACCCAGCAATTTTTATAGCAGAGTCAGTCACTGAAGGAGAGCCGATACATGACTGTGCAAATTATGAAGAATTCTATGATGAAATCCCCAGGGTGAAAGAAAATGCCTTGGCAGAAGGAGAGATTGTCTTTATTGCCAGGTCTTCGAGGATCGGCCAAAATGATGGGCAAAGCAACACTGGCATTGCTGTGATGAAGCACACAGCAAATGGAGAATTTCTAGTGCTTCTTAGTGCACGAATACCATCTAATTATTCAGCACAGGCTGCGTAATTATTGGGGTTGATACTTGCCATTGAGAATCACGCAGACCAGGAAGTAACAATGTACAGTGACTCCGCCTATGTGACGTCAACAGTGCATGCAGGATTAGTGCGCTGGAAAAGGAGGGGCTACCTCCGAGCGGACGGCATGCCAGTACAGCACGCAGCCTTATTAGACAGGCTCATTAAGGCACTACAGCTCCCAGTGGGTATAGCGGTCGTGAAATGCGCCACCCACACCAAGGGGACAGATTTTATCTCACGCAGGAATCAAGCAGCAGACATGGAAGCCAAGCGTATGGCATCCAAAAGTGAGACGATCATGGCAGTAGAAGTTATCCATGCCAATGAGCAAATGATTTTTACAGTAATTTGGGGCAAACACAGCTAATGGAACTCCAAGGGGAGACACCACAGGAAGAGAAGAACCTGTGGAAACGTCAAGGGTGTTGTTTAAACTTCTCTGACAGCTTGTGGCGACAAGACAGCACTGGTAAACCAGTAATACCTGTAGCCTTATTAAAAATAGCGCTGGAGCAGCTACATTATCGAGCACATATGACAAAAGAGAATCTAGCAGCAACGCTCGCCGAAGACTGGTTCATACTGAATTTAGCAGAGCACGTTGCATTCTTTATGGTAAACTGTATAATCTGCCAGCAATTCACGGCTGGGCACACATTAAAAGTAATGAGAGGAGTCATCCCCAGGCCAAATCGGCCTTTTCAGCACTTGCATGTCGACTACGTTGACATGATTCAAGTATGTAACGGGTACAGATACTTAATTGTTGTGGTGTGTCCATTCTCTAGATGGATTGAAGCAGGTCCATGTACACACCCAGACTCTACCTGTGTGGCCAAATGTTTAGTGAGGGAAGTGTTCCCCAGGTGGTGGGTGTGCGAAGTCATGAGATCAGATAATGGCCCTCACTTTGTTAATACAATATTTGAACAGATTAGCTTGCTGCTTGGTATAAATCCCAAGTTCTTGCCGGCGTATCATCCCCAAGGTAACAGAATCTGTGAGAAGCTCAACGGCTTGTTAAAGGAAAGGATATCCAAGTTGAAGCTTACTCTAAAGAAGGGATGGTTGCACTGCCTTGCACTGGCACTGTATACATTTCGGAACCAACCCGGTTCCGACCATCTTACGCCACACGAGATAAGCACAGGAAGAAGAATGAGAACTCCTCTGACACCCCGAGCTAGATGTGATGCCCAATCAACAGGAGAAGTTTTAGGGTCTGAAATGCAAAACTATTTGAACCGCATGACATCTTGCCTTACTGTAATTTCAGACCAGCTCCAGCGACGTCGAAAAGGGTGCAGAGCAGCACAGAACACAGAAGGAGATACTACATCAGACCAAGTTCAAGGTTTATGTGTTCCACCCGTCTTCCTTGGAGACACCGTCCTTGTGAAGAATCACACAAGGAAAAAGTGGGACGAGCAAAGATTCAACGGTCTTTTTACAGTGGAGGACTGCACTCCATCCGCAGTGAAACTACAAGGCAGGAGAGCTTGGATTTTCCTCGGCGATCTCAAACCTTACATCGGAGAAGGCCCCCTGCCTGCACCCCAATGAGAGGAATCAACGAGCAACGGGGAAGAACCACAGCACGTGCAGACAAGATCCATGACCAGGAAGAAGGACGCATGCCCAGCCAGACAAAGACAAAGAACTTTTTGCAAGTTGTCGTTTAAATTGGACACTTCCACTAAGCAAAAAAGGGGACAAGGACATAAAAAATGGACACACTGTGCATCCTAGTTGCAGGGTGAAGAAGAAAATTGCACATACAAGCCACACCAAAGTCTGTTGACTACTGAACTTTGGACTGAGGCACACTTAAGCCTTGATGAGAAAAGAATATTCCAAATTTTGACCGAGAACACTTACATTGGAAGCAACTACAGTATCCCGACTCATTCCATACCGAGACCCGATTCGGAATCACTTATGGTGTCCCGCAGTAGTGACATTGCCAAGGATGTGGTCACCTATTTTGATCTAGTGCTAAGATCATACCCATCATTGGTAGGGAGGCTCGCCAATGTCACTGACTTTCTTGAAGATCCTGAAAATGAAAGACAATAAGACAACTGCTCTCTGTCATTGCCGAACAATTTCTCCTACCTCCTGAGTACAGTGAGGAGAAATCAAATGTCCCAAACACAGGCTGTTCAGCCTCACCTCATCAGTGTTCACAACGCTCTTCGTGCCAAGAATCCAAGTTGGAGTAAATACTAAATGGTTGCAGATAACCAGATGGGAGTTACTGCAGATGATCAACACGACCATAAAAGGATTCAATGCGATCAAGGAAGAGTTAAGAGCCATCCGATTGATGACTCTCCAGAACAGATATGTCCTTGACATGATCACAGCTATGGATGGAGGAGTTTGTGCAAACATTGGAGTATTATGTTGCACATTTATACCAGCTCACGATGAGGAAAATGGAACTTTAACAGAAGCCATAGGTATGCTGACGAAGCTACAGAACCAGATGATCGACGAAACTGACGAAGTTGATGATGATAGCTGGATTGGAACACTATTCTCGTGGGTCCCACAATGGATGGCAGACATATTCATGTTTCTGGGAGCCCTGCTAGTGATGATATTACTAGGATTTTGCGTTATCAAGATAATAATCTCGCAATGCCAGAAAACTGCGAAAAAAGCCATTGGGATGAAAATGATGATTGAGGTCAAGCCAGGATGGAAGCCCAAAGACCTGACTGATGAAGAAATAAGAGACTTTGTGAAGGCCAGCAGGCACGCATCAGAAGGTACAAAGTTTCTCTATCCCAGGAAACACAGAAATTATGTGGGAAGATGGGTTTACTGTAGCCCAAATGGACAATGCCAATTAATGACATGGAATAAAGATGAACATGTAAGAATGGCAGGAAGCCTGAAGGGAGTAATAAAGATATGGACTCCAAAAAGACACTTCTTCAAACCATCATGTATAGATGCAGAGGATGAAGAAGGGATGAACCCAGGCGATGGAGTAAAAATAAATACAGACTAATCGAGTAAGTTGAATCCAAAGACGGAGGTGAAAGTGGTCGATGAATCGCCCAGAGGGCGGAGTGTAGAGGAGGTCCCAAATAAAGCCTGCACTCCAGTCGCCCATTTTGAAGTACCAGCAACGTTCACACCGAGATATGTGACGTATGGTGAGAAAATAAACCAGCAGAGAGCCGCAGTAGGGCTCTGCCCAGTACCTATCAGAAGAACAACGCCTATTGAAGTCCCAGTATCCAGAAAACCATGGACAGTAAGGTATCCATTAAGAAAACCCTACCAGCATATGAGACGAAACGAAGATTGCCTAAGTACCGTCCCGGAAGAAACCAAAAAGGCCTTAATGGAAGAAGAATGGTGATGTCAAGAGGGCCCGGACAGACTCAAAGATAGAAGAAATGACAACCAAAAAATGACATACAGAGACGAAACGCCATGAATAAAGATATTGTGAACCTAGAAGATGAGAACGATGTTGAAATATAAAGAAGCTTAAACTGTAATCAGGATGAAGATATTCAACCAGCTAACGCCTGTACATATGCTTGTAACCACAAGAAAGCTAAGAAATCAGTGCAGCTTGCTATGCTAAGTAGAAGAATAGCGCGGCAAGCACCATTATACATAATCCACCTCAAAACGAAGCACATTATTATAAGTGCGATTCCACTTTGCACGAAAAGCAGAATCAACTCAGGTTACTAGAGGCCAAACAAGACATGATTCATATTCTAGCAAAACGAGAAGAGACGGCTGAATCGAAACTCAGCAGATGTAACTCTTGCCAGTAGAGCCAAGGTCATCGCAAAAGAAGAAACAAACAGTAGCTACATATAATTGAAACTTAAGAACAGAATATCCTGTCCTTGAAAGGTCGAGATGAGGAGACGGAGGCAGGTGGCAAGCTGAATAAGAATTAAAGGCACAAATTAAGAGAAACTAGACAAATTCACGGTGTGGGTTGCACGTGACCAACAGAGCGAGAAGGAGCACGGGTTCACACCTACGCTTGGCATCCGCCCAGGCAGAGGTATCAGAACTTTTCCAGACAGAAGATGCAGTTTCAAGGCCAACCACAGTAAAATAATTGACACATAGTTGCTGAAGCGATGATTGATTGTAACCTTAATTGGAGGAAGGCCGGGTAGCTGAGGGGCACCCTGCACCTGGCTGACCGTTCTGCGTGCTGCTAAGCAAAGTGGAAATTTATGGATGGGGTTGGTGCCAACCCACTCACAATGGACCAACTAATCTAGGGTCATATAGCTAGTAGAACCAATGGGACATCATACTTTTAGTGACGTCTACAGTAGTCATATTTGAAGGAAGGGCTTAGACGCCCACCTGACAGTGTTTACCCAATCCCCTCACTTCATTACCATATACAGATATAGTATCTATATTAAAGTTACCTTTTCCTAACCAATAGAATTGCATTTTAACTTTTGAGTGTTACACGTCAATTATGACGAGTTTTGAGTATAAATGTCACTGCTTGTATGAAGTTCGTTGGAGTTGCAGCGAGATGAACTATCACATCACTGCTGATTTCTATGACTCCCTGTTTTTGTACTTGTCATTAAACGGACTCCCTTTGCCAAACCATTGAGTTGTCCTTGTTGATTGGTGTTGGAGTAATAAATCTGCACACCCATCCATCTCAAAGGTGCAGCTATCTTGTATTAAAGTACTTCGGAGCAAACCTCGGCTCTATGGACCGGCCGGGGTCTCCGGAGTACAAAGGAGTTTCCATCCACCCGTAATTCCTGTGAGGAGTGCTTGGGAATCTACCATAAGTATGTAGGAAAGGGGACGGGACGTTGGAGTATAATAGAGTTACTCACCGTAGTGACTACCTTACTCCTAGTCCATAGTCCCCTTTCCTCCCTACGCCCGCCCGCCGTCCCCTCTGAAAGGTTTCCTCTGTTATTGCTTAAAGGTCTTAGACCTGGTGCTAGAAAAGGACTGATGGGCGCTGCGCTGGGCGGAGCTAAGGAGGGCGGGGTTACGGCCGCATGTGGTTCCCTGCGTAAAAAAAGACGAAGGACACATTTTTGAAAAATGTGATGCTTTTTACAAAGTGCTCCAGTCCCGTCCCACACGACAGAGGAATGTCCCATAAGTATGGAGGAAAGGGGACTATGGACTAGGAGTAAGGTAGTCACTATGGTGAGTAACTTTATTAAACTGAGCAACGGAAAAGGACTTTGGACCCAGCCTCTATGGCCAGACATGGCCCTTCAAAGCAGCAGCACAGCTTTAAAGCAAAATCTTCCAGCAGTAGGTAAACAATCTTCGTCATCCTATTTGAGTTGAGTAAGGGTCAGGGTCTCCCATAGATATACCCAGCCACTGAAGGGATAGCTTAAGTCAGCCCTCCAATCACAACAAAAGGTAGCTACTCAAATGTTTTGGTGACCAACCGATCAGGCTGGCACCAAAAGCAACCAATCACTCGGGTCCACCCACACAGTTTGTGTTTTGTTATGTCTAGTGCCACGGACCAGCCTAAACCAGGCCAAACCACTATTGGGGGAGGGGGTGCAGGGATCAGCTCAGAGCGAACTCATTTTGCAATACAGTCATTTTAGGCCTACCTTGTGGTTTCTCTAAGCAAAGGAAAGGCTCAAAAACAAATTGGCCCGAGATTTTAACTTTAGAAAAATACATTAGTACCCCAGTGGCAGCCATAAGGGTTCATTAGTCTGCTAATGCTGTAATATCGTCTGGGCCCCTGTTGAAACCAAAGCTAAATGACAGCTGTCACCAGTCCTAAGGGCCAAAAAAATGCTTAAAAAGCATCCTTGTCCTAGGTAGGAGCCACATGGACTACTCAAAAGACATACAGTGAAAAAGGGTTGCAGAAGAAGGGGGGAATTCAGTAGAAGCCCCTCTAACCACAAAAAGGAGTCAGTGATCCTAAAAAATCAAAAGGGAAAACATAATGTTTAGGGGGTTCCATAAATGGGACAACAGAGCCCCCAAAAATAAAGTTCTGCTCTAGCAGCCACTCTGATTGGGATTTCGCCTGTATCAAGCATCCGTGGAGATGTTCTCACCAGTGGCAGCTGAGAAGCTACCGTCACACCCCACCTACGATTGCCCAATAGACCACACAATGGAAATGAGGACTCCACGTAGACAAATGTACTTCTTGTTTCTCAAAGAACAAGTTGTAATAGCTTTTGTAGAGAAAGGCTTGCAAAAAGGTTCCATGTGAACATTGACATCGCCCACTGGTGCCCCAATCTCTTTTGTAAAAATAAAAGCCAGAGAGCTTCAGCCATGCATGCCCTACTGTGAGTTAAATCTGATCACAGTCAAGGACCGGTAGCCACAACTGTTAATTCCCAACTTTATTGAACATGTTTTAGATGCCTCCTGTTCACTAAGCTGGATATACGAACTGTGTACAGTCTGGAATGAAATCAGAAGAGGAAATTAATGGAAGACCCCAATCAAGACCAACTATGGCCACTTTGTGTGTACCATCATGCCCTTTAGCCTCTGTAATGCTCCTGTCACCTTCCAACACTTATCATAATGTGTTCCGTGATATAAGCAGAGTTTATGTAGCTGTGTATCTGGATGATATACTCAGATCTACTCCCACAATGCAAATTACCATGTCTGCCACGTAGAGGAAATACTGCACCGAATGCTAAAACACAGTGTTTATGCAGATCTATGAGTGTTTCCCGGTTTTATTTCATTTATTTTTTGGGCAACCTTGACCCCCTCACCCCCTGATTTTACCACTTTCTTTTACCTCATAAAGCGGGGGAGAGCCCCCACCCACTTTCAACCCCACCCTCCTCTTTATACCAAACCCATAATTACATTTATAGTTTGGAGGTAAAAAAAAGTGGTGAAGAAATCGGCTAAGTTGAATTCAGCAAAAGTGTGGAAGTCAGTTTATGCAAAGTTGAAAAGTGCCAGTTCCACATGAAGAAGGTGGAGTTATTTTTAGCTATCTGCTCTCTGGACCACAGGAAGCTTTAACACCATCCCAGAGTGGCCCATATCTACCAGTCTGTTGGCATTACAGTGATTCTTGGGAATTGCCCTCCTTAATCTGAGACTTGTCAAAGACTATTCTCGAATGGCACAACCCTTTAATCAATTGACTTAGAAGCCTGTTCCCTTTGTTTGTAAGGATGATATAGAGGAAGCCTTAATCAGCTCAAGGAAGCCTCATGTTCAGCCCTGTCTTGATCCAATCCTGCACTAGTCACCCTTTTGTACTAGAAGCCAAGCCCTCCTTGTGGGGCTAAGAGCAGTGTCATCTAAAAAAAGACAGGTTGGATTTTTTCATCCTGTAGCTTTCATAAAAGATTACCCCAGCAGAATTTAATTACTCCATCTTTGATCACACATTTCTAGCCATCATGAACAGATTCATCCAATGGCAGCATCTGCTGAAGGAAGCTTCACAAAAACCTAATGTTCCCCCAGGAGGGCAGAGAGGCTCGGTCATAGGCATGCCTGTTGGAATGTGATTTTTTTTTTAATTAGCTTCAACTACATTTTGTCCTTCCAGCTCGACACAAGTGAAAGCAGATGCTTTGTCCTGTACCCGATCCTACTCCTAGAACCCGTTGGGCCCCCTACCTAGTTTATAGCCTTTTGCAGGTCACCACCACATGAGCGTTGTTGATTGGAAAAGCATCTCAGGGTACCCCTCTAAGCCCCCAAAGTTATCAAGTTTTTAAAGGAGCACCCAGCGTTCTGCCTTCATACTTACACAATTGTCTAAATGCTCCTCTAGCAAACTCCCTTAGTGGTATTCCAGGCTCTGTGGCTACCACAGACAAAACAAGACTAAAGAGATGGTGAAACTATAGTTCTAGTGGCCCCACATGCCACAAGATGTCAAAGCCTATTGTGACGATTTACTAGATGTCATCACTTCTCCCTGAAGGAGCCCTTTCGCATGGGGCCAGGGAGGTGAGGCTGCTATCCGATAGTCCCCCTGGGGTGGTATAATGCGGGAGGATCTATGGGGAGGGATAAGGGTGACCATCTAGGGCATAGCCCTTATAAGAACATCACACCCCACACATACCCTAGCCTCTGCTCCCTCTGCTAACCTCTTTGTAGACAGTAGACCTATGTACTGTCATAAGGCTCAGGGTTTTTAAAAGTACTGAGAAGAACAGGAATCTAGGTAATCCAAGTACTGGGACGAGTTGGCCCCTGCAGAGCGTACAGATGAAACCTGTGAAACAGATGAAGGACTTAAACAGTGGGCCCAGACACTGCTGACAACATTGTATACAAATCAACAATGTACGCGGACAGCAGCCTGGAACGCTGCTGCACTACCAGAGGTCAAGCAAGACACCAGAGAAGCCGAAACTAAGGCTTGCTATCCCAGAAAGCCCCAGCTACGTGCTGAAAACTCCAACAAGGTAAAGGGCAGCACGGGAGACCCAGAGGGGATGCAGTGCAGCCTACCCAGAGGAGGCATGCAGTTGTTCTTAGACCCCTATGCAACCTATGTGATTGCGTGGCACCATAAAGAGAAATTGGCAGGGAGAGTTCCTCACGACAGTGGCAAGGATAAACCCACTGTCTGGGACCCGAAGCAAGAAAGTAATATGAGTCATCTTCCTCTTGGCAGGGAAGTAAACCAGGTGAGCCAGATTAAAGAAGAAGAGAAGGCACTGTTGCAGACTCTCCTAAAAACTCATAATTGGGTGTTGTAGGTGGTGTGAAGCGTAATGAAAAGAAGCCATGGGGAAAGGGGTCATTCCCACTGGTTGTAAGGAACTGATAGCAAGATACCAGGAGAAGGGAGTTATTCTCAGGAGAAGGGAGTCATTCTCCTTGTAACCCACTTGTAACCCAGACCTGCAGTAAAGCCTGGGTAAATTCCCCCGAGCTATCTGAGACATTCTCCTGACCCATCAAGAAAGTAGTGTTTGGAACTTTACTATCAGGGGAAGGGAACCATTCTCCCGGAGATATTTTCTAAGATCTGGGTACTGTTTCAACAAACCAAGGACTAGAACGCAGGGAAAGGGAACACCCTGGCAGACACCTTATCTCTAGTTGAGGCAGGGAAACTCCTCCCAGGAATAGGAATAGGGATAGATAGGTTATCATCGTGCTTTCTTGTTTAGTAAAAGTCTTTAACCCCAAACATGCCAACTTTGTGTCAGCCTCCTTCCTCGGCACCCTTTCACTATGTACATGAATGCACAGTCTATGCACAACACAACAGAAACAGACAACCACCCACTAGACACTTGAAACGGTTGGAAGTACCTGACAGCGTCTGGCGATCCTAACCACAGATGTCATCACTAATTTGCCCTTGTCACACATATGCACCCTCTTATCTGGGAAGTGGCTGACAAGTACTCTCAGATGGGGCATTTTATACCCCTCACAGTACTCCAGCCTGCAGAATGCTTGGTCCATCTGATAATAAACCACATTGTCCACCTCCATGGGTTACCTGTCTGGTTACTGTATCAGGGATCTCAGTTTACAGCTATGCTTTGGCATGCTCTACTGACATATTGGGGTTTCAAGTTAATCATTCTACCCCAAGCAGAGGACCTAACAGAATGACTTAAACAGGTGATAAAGCAGTATGCCTGCTGTTTTACATCTGCTCCCCAAGATAACTGGAGGCAACTCCTTCCACTAGCAAAGTTCCCTTCAGCAACCATCATTGCATGTCTGTTCTCCAATGCAATGATTTTGTCTTATAGGTGGCCACTTAAGCGCAACCTAATAGCCTAACCAAAATATAATGGACTAAATTGGAAATATACTTCCTGAATAATATACCGATATACCAATATACTAAATTCATTGCCAGAACAATATGCCAGCTCTGTTGTTATAGCTGCAGCAATTAAAATAATTAGGTACAGACGTTTGAGACTATTCTAGTTACATTTAGAGCAAATACAAGTGCATCAGTGTACATATTATAAGTGAATGTGTAAAAGTGGATAGAGTTGCCCATAGGGATGGCTGGGAGAGTGGCACTTAAAAGATGCTAATTTTCCCCAAAGTGATGCATCTGCTTGCCAACATCCCTTTTTGGATTTCTTCTTTCTGAAGTGGAGGGCCATTCTAGCAAAGTTATCCTGGGCCAGCAAAGGACCCTATAGAAGTGTTAAAGACCTAAATATGTTTAAGTATGAGGGAATTAAAGTATCTGACATACTATTTGGTGCCACTTCTACCCTTATGAAAATTGCAAGTTCCTGCCCAGCTATAAACTAGCTTGCAAATGTTGGAGCCCCGCTTAATGTGAATGCATGCTATTCCGCATAGAGCAAGATGCAGAGAATGTTATCAACTGGATACCAAATTAATGGGCCACTCTGTGACCTGTATGTAGACGGTAGGTACAAGTAACTAGATGTGCAATGAAATGGCCATCCACGAATGATCACTAATATGTTGAGCTATAGCAAAATCATGCAAGATGGAAGAACTCCCCTGACGGAACCCCCGGACACTCGCAACTCTGACATACATTATACAAGCAGGAAACGGCAGAAAAAAGATTATGAACCTTTGTAACATGATCTTTCACGACACGACGGCCAGCTTCACACAAATCAGGGTTAAAAAAAGCGATCGGTCTAGAGTGTAAAAGGGAGAATGAAGAATGTGAAAATGCATGTACGCTTCTCCAGAAAGTAACTTTGAATGCAGGATTTCGTATCATCCATTGTCCTCTAATGACCTGCTCATATCTCACTCCATTTGTGATTTCTTTTTTTTCTTTGGAGCATAGTGCCAACAGTATTATTTGTAGTCACACAGAGGTGACATTTTATCATTTACAATGCGATTTATGCCCAAATCCAGGAATTCTGGGTGAAGGTTGGATGAGATATAATTTCAAGTTAGATCCACACACAGTTCTGCTCATTGTTCTTAGATGCCTTGATCAAATTAGTAAACATTTTTACAACCTTCCGGTGACACTGGTCGAAAGCAGATTGGCTCTATGTGGGAGAAGGAAAGGGGGTCCAGACTTCACGGCATGGGTGGACCTTGCTAAATCTAGGAAGGAAATATGTAGAAACGTTCTCCATTATAAACAGAGCCCTAGGGACATTTGGGAGTTATTACATGATGAGCAAAGATTGGGAAAGTTGTCTTCAGTGATAGATAGATCGGGAAACAACAATAAGATGCACAAGATTATTTTAGAGGCAGATCCACAGCATGACAATGGAAGTGTAAATGAGGGCAAGTAGGATAATAGAATAGATGCAGATTGGTGTTTATTGAAGTACAGTTACAATTTGATGAGTTGCACAGCAAAATAATATGAACAGCACTGAAGCAAGTAAATATTACATGACTGCACGCTTGAGAATTGTGGCAAGTCAGACACAGGAGGCAGACAAGAGGTAATTGTTGTTCAAAGGGACTTTTATTTTAAATTAAAAAAGGTCTATACTTTCTCTGCCTCTAAGGTGTAACTTGGCCCTATCTGACAAAAAAAGAGAAGAATTATCTTTGCTAAGTCAGTAATTCTTACAAACCTAGCACAGTCCCCACTCCCAAAAGCCGGATCTAACCTAAGTGCTGAGCCTCCCACTAATGAAAAAAGGACTAACATAAAGTTGACCAGAACAGGTCATCTAAAGCATGCCTTCCTCAATGGCGGAAATAGTGTTTTGCTTCTGAACCCCCACCCAATTGTCCATCAACCAGTTTTCATGCCTTGCACCTGGCCTGGCGTGACGATTCACAGGATCTCATCGCTTCTCCCCAGGGAGAGAGCCTTTCCCTGTGAGGTTAGGGAGGTGAGGCTGATACCTTAGGATGGTAAAAAGCAGGAGGACCTCACAGGGAGAGGCTTCCCTATTATGGGCACAAGGACTCCTGTTCCATGATGGAACTCCCTAATCCTCCTTCCCTAAAAACTATGAAACCCTTAAGATCTGCCGAGGTTCAGGCTGACTGTACTATTGTGCACTCCTTTGCTTCTTCCTGTAAGATTAGACCCCATCAATATGAACACTCAGTATAAACAGGATTTGTATTATGAAGATATTGAAAAGAACAACATTCACCGAGTCATGCAGAGCACTCATGTGAAAGATACTGGGATGAGATGGTCCCAAGGAGACAAGAAGAATACACAAATAGGCCCGATTGAAGGACTGTGGCACTCCTCTGGGGATGTCCCAGCCCAAGAATATAAAACGCAAAGAAGGACTCAGTGAAGAGAGCAACTGGTGTGAAGCCTGGTCAGCCTGGGATATTCGAACTGGGAGAGAAGGCTGGATGTTGCAGGAGCAACCCAGGCTCTGGGAGGGCGCAGGCCGCAGACAAGACGAGTCCTTCTATGGCCGAGCAAGAGCAAGCCAATCTGGAAGCTTGTATCAGGGAGACGGTGGCGGACCTCGGGGAGGTGTACCGAGTGGTCCCACAACTACACCGATATGCCTGCCCGGAACGCCTGCAGACACACATCGGGACCTCAGAGAGGCAAGAGCAAAGCCAAACAAACGTTCACTGGGAACACAGAAGCCCAACACCCCAGGGAGAACCAGCGAGGTGCTCTAACCAAAGAAAAGGTGCAGGAGCTACCGGAGACCCATTAGAGGAGTAGAGGCATGTGAAGAAAGCCTCAGGAGTGATCTCCCTCACCCCAGTAATTGCAGTAAGGGTAAGAGCAGTTGGCAAGAACATCTTCGAAGGAATCTCCTTTTCATTGACAAAAGTGAACAGAGCCTCGGGAGCAGTATCCCTCATCTCAGTAAGTGGGACAAGACTGTGAAAATCAGAGATAAAGAGTATGATACATTCACAAGAGCCCTCAAAGTAGCCTAGAGGAAGCTATTAGGCCTCATAAGAACTATTGTAAAAAAGAGATAGAAGAGCACTTTGAGTCACGGAACCAGGAGAAGGGAGTCATTCTCCTGGGTTGCATTTGTTGAATCTGAAGCTAAAGGTTGTAAAGGACTGTCAAGAGAAGGTTAAACATGTGGAGCCAGTAGAAGGGAGTCCTTCTCCTGGCCTTTTCTCTTCAAGAAGAAGAACTGAAATGAAATAAAGACTCTTGAACATTACCCCTAGGACTGATCTTTACCAAACCAGGGAAAGGAGTCTTTCTCTTGGTATCATTTAGGTGTATTTCTGTTGTTTGGGTCTAGAGTAGAGGAGATTTTTGGACAGAGGACTGATATTTATTTGGACTCCCACCCTGATAACGAGCACCCCAGTTATTCCTTGGTTAGGTAGGGACCACCTTCTAGAACTAGGGAAAGGTAGGTGTTTTTTTCTTTCTTTAAACAAAAAAAAATCATACTGAAATGCCACCTATGTCTCCGACTTCTGTGAGAAACCTGATGGCATACTCACACCTACTCCCTCTTCTTAGGTGGCCAGGGAAAGGCCATCGCCTTTGGATCCTGACCCTGGGGGTGGAGATGTGAAGGAGGATAAACTGGGTGGAGAGTCCTTGGGGATTGGGGAAAGTATGTCTGTAGGCGACACATGGTGCCGCCCTTTCCCTTGTAATAGTAAACTTTACCCTCCCCTACCTTTTTATAAGTTGTTGCCAATCACTTCCCCCTTATTTCCCCTCAGTCATACCACTCTAGTACTGGGACGACAAAGAGGCGACTAGGAGTTGTGCACACTAACATGCAGTTACAAAACTCTGGTAATGAGACGAGGGAAGAGGCCTGAAAACTATTGTGAGGGTCTGGCATGTCCAGAGAACACCAATAATTATGGTCCGGCAATTACACACAATGGCTCGGACCTACAACCTGTTAATAGGTGAAAGGTGCATAAAAGGTGGAGCCGACAGCATGCAAGTCGAAACCTTGCAGGTGAGACGCCGGGTCGGTGGAGACGGGCCTGAGATGGGAGAATTCCTGCAGAGAGGAGGGCTGTCAACGAAGGTCCTCCTGGAGGCCAGGACGCTGGCAATTGCCAAGGAGAGACCATGACAGCGGGGCCAGGGTGGGCCGTGAGAAGGTCAAGGCTGACACAGTGCCCTCAGCTGGTGCCCACAGCCAGAGCTGTGGGGAACAGAGGACTTACAAGTGATGCAGGCCACCGGTAGCATCCGTGAGCGAGGAGTGGAGCTACCAGCAACCCACAGCGAGATTCGTAGCAGGTGAGCGCTTCTCACAGAGCTCTGGGGAAGTGTGCACGGAGCTGAGAACGTGGAGAGAGACCGCCCGGTGGAGCCGCCGAGGACCGGTGACTGAATCAGAGAGAACACTTGCACTATGTCGCTCCTGGATTACCGTAGGGCATATGAGGATGCCTAGGGATCTAATTGTTAGGGTCTCTAACGACAAACAACTCTAATTAGTACTAATACGTTTTTGTAAATCAACAGCTAATTTTTACTGAGTAGCCACCGTCGACACGTGTGTCAAACTTACAAACCTAGGTCTTGCTCAGGGCTATTTGTATTCATAGATACACACATATTTACCACAAATGATTGATTCAAAAAATTCACAAACAGCACATCATACAAATGACATCATTTATAAATTCCAGAAATCATATGAGGATGCCGGCTGAATGGAAATATGTGTGCAGGTAATGGTGAACCCAAAGTGAGGGGTGTTGGAACATTACGAGCAAAAGCACATTTATAAGTAAATGAACTGAAATACAAAGCCCGCATTATTGAATTCCGAACTAAAGGAAACCTTTAATAAGCCTGTGAATTAAACGAAAGCCAGTGTGAAATACACGTAATGAACATTGAAAAGCAAAGGATGAAATGTCATGAATAAAGTGAAAAGCAAGTAATGAGTACTAATGAAGATTGTGAAAGCAAGATGGTGAACGAGAGTGAGTGCCACAGAGTGAATTGTGTGAAAGAATACACTGTGGCAAAGCCAAGAGACTGTAAAGGAGAAGCCACAGGGAACCTGAACCAAAGCCCAGGTGTAGTAGAAAAGACACCTATTTGGGCAAGAGAACCTGGCATTATTGGTTTTGTGACCTGTAACTGTCCCTAGACCGAGCATACCCTGTCTGGAAAAGCTAAGGATAGTAAAAGTAAAAAATCCTCACTTTTGAATTGGATTGCTGAAGTTAATATGGAAGATAGCAGTCTGTATAAACTTATTGAAGAGCCTGGAGGATTGTAAGGTTAACCTGGAACAGGTTCTGAGAATTGAGATACTTGAACTGATTGTTTATTGGCAAAACGGAAGAGCTGATGTCTCGGGGAAGGGAAACCCAAGACATTGTGAACTGCATTGTTGCCTTGGGGAAAGGAACCCCGAGCCATTTTTGGAACTGTTATCTTCTTGAGGAAGGGAACCCCAAGACCTTTTGGAACTATTTTTGATCTTGGGAAGGTGAGCTGGAAAATAAGCCAAGAGCTTTAAGAAGCTCAGAACTTTATTTGGAACACGATTTATTTTGTTGCTGACATCCCTACACATTGTTTAGCTTTAGCTGTGAGGGCAAGTATAGGTTTTGGACACAGACAGGCTTTTAAGTTGAACTTCCTGGCTCTGACTATCCTTAGTTTCTTTAGGTAGGGAAAACCCAATTTAGCATAGGCAAGTTAGGCCTTACACCATCCTGAAATTTAAGTTAATAAACATATTTTGTTTGACCTTTGAATCTGTGTTCTGTGTCTTGCTTCATGATGCCTTCACACGCCTCACTTCAGCACACCACACTAGGGTAGTTTAAAGTTCGGGTCAAAATGTCTTTTGAGTCTTCCTTGTGATCATGTATAGCAGTCCTTGACTTTGCCACCAGAATGATGAGTCCTTGACTCAGGATTGTGTATTCTTTCACAATTCTTCGGTTTGTGTGTCTCTTGCCCTGACTTGGGATCATTTGGCTTTCACACTGCCAAGGGTTCTTTGGCTTCTCACCTCACTCCGGGGTTTTGAATTCCTGACCCCTTCCTGGGATTGTTGGACGTTCACCGTGCCATGGGCTCCCTTGTTTCTCAGTCTGACATGTGGCTTTGGATCTCACCCCTTCTTAGAGTGGTTTGGCCTTCACCCTGCTAAGGGTTCTCACGTTTCTCACCTCACCATGAGGCTTTGCCTGGTCTTCCTGTCCTCCCAGGGGCAGATGTGTACCTTGTTTGTTTTGGCAGCGTTCCTCGGAGAAGGTGTTCTCTTCAATTGTTGCAGGATTGTGGGTTGGCCTTTTCCTGTGTTCCTCACGTGGTCGTCCTCTGCTTCTCCGTTTCATGTAACCACTTTTGGCGTAGGCATTGCTTCTCCTTTCGCTCGGCCGAGCCCGACTGGCCCCAGACCGGTTTGGAGCTGGCATTGTTCCCCAGGTTCCTTTGCTCCACTGCTTCAAATGCCTTCCGCATTGCCCTGCTGCTTGGATCTGCTCTCTAGGGGGACGTTTCTTCTCCTTGTTTGTTCCACGGTAATTCCTCTTCCGGTTTCTTCTCCTTTGATGTTGCTCCTGCGTTGTCTTTATGATTCAACCTACACAGAGATTGGATGTTCTAATGATTGTGTTTCTCGTAATGAATGTCTGATACAAGAGTCAGAAACCACACCAGCCATTTCTAAAGGTCAACAGTACAATAATATTGCTAAATCCCCACAAATCCCCATATAGCCAATACACACAGGGGACTTTGCTGGAGGGAGGATGAATGGAATCCCTTTCTTGGCATTCCTTGTTCGCCAAGGGAATGGGTTCACTCCCATTGGAATCCAGCTTGCCCTGTCCCCTAGATGGCGTTCCTTTGCCCCAATTCCCTGAATTCGTCACAGAACACTGGTGTAAGCTTGGGTACAGTGCTATTTAAGAAAATATTATAGAGTATGAAAGTGTTTGATTAAAAAATAGCAGGTGTCACCCAACATAAACTTTGAGGTGCTGAAGAGGTAGAAGATTGCCTTGTAAATATGAATACTTTGAACTAACTCGGCTTTGGGGCCTGTGGCACTTAGACACAGAGCAACGGACGATTCCTTAAGTTTGTCAAATGTAAGCTTGCTTTATCTACAACGTGTGTTGTGAAGGTTTCCATGTTTAAAGGTAGTTTACTCACATCAGACTTTGCTTAATGCAGTAGTGGTATGTGTGTCTATTGGTTGGCACCCCTTTAGGTCTAAATACAGTTATTGAACCAATCATCATTACCCAGCAGAGGGGCAGTTGGAATATGGCACACCAACCTTAGATATATACATAAGCAGTCCAGCCCTATCCTAAGAACTAGTATTGAACAAGAATTCAAAGTGTGCAATCAGTTTGGACTACTTATGGGGAGTTTAGTTACCAAAGTTCTCTCTTAGGATTCAGTGGGGCTCACGTGAATAGCCCCCACTTGCAAGACAGTTGTTGGGGAGATGTACTTTTTTGTATATCTTGCCCTCTTCTTTGATGCTCCCAGCACGACTGCTGGACGCTGAACATTTTCACTGACCTTGAAGATGAGTGAGCCTTTTTTTAATCTTGCGCATCTCCTGCAATCACTTTTGTTTTGGGGACCCTGCGCCGTGTTTATGGGTTTCCACTGTGGGGAGACTTCTAACCTTTTGTTTTCCTATGCCTGCAATCCCCATTATGTGCGGTGTGCTGCTAGGAAATTCTCGGGTGCCTTTTACAATGTTGTTTTGAACGCACTGGGTAGACCATGTGTCTACCACTGCAGGTGAAGTCATCTCCTTTTTATGAAATGCGTTTTTACTCTTTCAGCACAAGGCAACCCAAGCCATCTTACATGGAGTGCTTTAAGGAAACTGTGTGTCCCCTTATTTTGTTGTCCTAAGTAACATTTCTGTTCTTTTACCCAGGCATCTTTCAAACAGGCTGGTGGCAGCTGTTTCATTGTTACCCTTCTAGTTTTGCAAGTTGTTCTGTTCAAGATGGCCGTTCTTGCGCCTTGTCTTGGGGACGGGCCCCTTTTTTCATACACCATGATGGATGTCTTGCAGAAAGCCTGAAAAGGTTAGATTATGTGAGTGAGCTGGCAGGAATTGGGGAGGGGCAATGTCTTTCCCCAATTCATAGTCCTGCAGAGGCATTACTGGGCAGATTCGTAGTGGCTGGCTGCTCACAATGGGCATCTACGTCCACATTTAAATGTTGCAAGTGTCCATATTGGAGGACATGCATCAGCCCCAGCATGAATTCAGGATATAAAGAGGGGAGCAAGATCCAGAATTCGAGTCGACCTAAGGGGCTGTAGAGATCTGAAGAAGACGACATCCGAGGGACGCTGCAGAACTGCTGAGGAAACCAGCATTGGCTCAGTCAACTCTTCTACTTCATGAACCTTGAACCTCTGTTCGATATCGAAGATCTCTACAAAGGTACCTTCCTTGTCGTGCTTGAGGTTTATCACCTGTTTTCAGTCATTGTAGCGTGCATCTTTGCTTTTTCTCCAGTCCTGGATCCAGCTTTGCTTCACTGCAAGTACTTCCTTCTTGCATAATGGCTGGAACACTTAGTGTACATCCTCAGGTCCCTGCTATAATGCTGGTAACCCGCTTTGCTGACCTTCCCAAGAAGGTAGCCCAAAGTCGATCCCACGAGCTGCTGAGTTCCTCCTGACCCTGTCAGGATCAATGCAAGATGTGCATCGGTCAACTGTGTTGAGGGCCTCTTCTTCACTGTGGGACAGAATCTGGATGTACTCGGAACCATCTCGGGTCACCAGAGTAACCGAAAGACAACTCGCAGTGATCGCTTTTGAACCTGGGACCCAACAAATATGCACAGTGACCACAGAGGCGAGACAAGTCTTCCCTAAGCGATTTGTATGGGACTGTGTTTTCTTTTCTATCGATTTAGGGGCCGAATATCCCTTGTATCTCTTGCCCGCCCTTCACCATAAAGTGTGCATTGCGCACAAAGCCCTGCTAATGTTTGCTCTATCTGGGGCTGGACCAGGGTGATGATGTCCAGTACTTCTGGGCATTGTCTCCTTGGACACGAGGATTGGTAGCTGATACGCAGAACTCTATGACCTGACTTAAGTCCTGTAAATATCTTACTCCTACGTCCTGTCCCCTTTCCTCCATACTTATGTACAGTCTTCCGTCCTGTGTGGCGGGACCGGAGCACTTTGTAAAAAGCATCACATTTTTCAAAAATGTGTCCTTCCCCTCTTTTTACATGGGGTACCACACGTGGCCATAACCCCGCCCTCCTTAGCTCTGCCCAGCGCATCGCCCATCAGTCCTTTTCTCCGCACGTTCGGGACTGGACGTACTTGCATCTTCGGAAGATTTTTTCCTTCTAGTGTCGTCCTCTCCTGCTCCGGTTTAGCGGTCGCGTAGTAGTCCGTCTTTGATAGTTCGGTTAGATTTTCCTTCTTGTTCTTCTTGCTAGCGACGCTTCGCTAGAGCCAATTCCCATCCTCTTACTTTAGAGTTTTTGGGTCCGGATCACCGGTGTGACTCGTGCTCCTACTGCGATTCCCTTTCGGTCCGGGCACTTCAACGTCGTCTGGAGAGGTGGGAGGAGGTGTTTCAGCACGTTACCTCCCCTGCATTTTCAGAGTTTCATCGACGAAAAGAAGAGACGCCTGGTAAGTTCTTTAGTTTTAAGGCACCCCGACCGGGGGACTCCTTTCCAGGGTCTTCCCGGTCCAGGAGGGGCTTCAAAAGCTCTGTTACCGGGATTTCCCCTGAGGTGCCTTTCAGGCCTAAAAAGGGTACCACAGTTTTCTCCGAGGGCCTCCGTGAGGGGCCTTCCTACACCGGATTACAATCCGAGGCCCCTCCTGTGGGGGGTATTCAACGGCCCAGTTATACTGAGGCTGGGGGTACCGGAGCTTGCTTTGAGGTCTCCTTGTCTGGAGCGTCCCAAACAGACATCGCGGCACGCCCTAAGGCCTCGGTAGAGGCTTTCTCTACCAAACCCAGGTTCAAGGCCCCTCGTGAGGGAGCCGTTACCAGACTCGGGCCCGAGGTTCCTCTGTCTGAGGCTAAGGTGACCGACAGAACTGAGAGGCCTGTTAAGGTCTTGTCGGTGAGGTGGATTCCTCATCGTTCCCGCCCTGGTGGTGGTACCGGTTCTGTCGAGGCGGCACACAGTGAGGTCGCTGACTATAATTCCTCTGTTACCGGCGTGGCCAAGGGTCCTCCTTTAGAGGCTAATTTGGCTGATAGTATGTCTCAGAAACATCCTAGGCCACACAGTACCAGCTCTGCCTAGGTTCCTTGTGTCAAGGCTAAAGTCAAGACCCCTGACCCATCTGTGGAGACCCCTGCCTCACTCACACATGTGACGCAGTTCTCCTCAGGCGCTGACAAAATGGTGCCCATAGTGAACTACGGTGGCCTTTTTGCACTTTTCCCTTACACCTACGCAATCAGCGTTGGGTGCTGGGAGCATTTTTTCAGGTGAACATCGTTTTCCTTGTGCGCCGTTTCGTCCATTTTAAGACTGGAATGCTCGGATGCCATTACTGCACACGGTCTCGCTTCTTGTGGCATCTGCGCCATTGATCTATGTTACTCCGGCTGGAGAGGGCCCTTCTTGGCAGGCCTCTCCCCTGCAGCCCTGTAGCTACTCCTCTCATAAGAGGCCTCCGCCCGCCCCAGTGTCTAAGCCTTCAGCAGAGGATGCTTTTTTTGAAAAATTTCAGAAGCTCATGCACTCTGATCCCATGAAGAAGTATTTCAGAGGTCTTTTTAAGGAAACCTGCCCTCCAGTGCCGAATCATGTGCCGACGGTTCCTGTCGTAGCACCAGTTGTTCTGGCAGCTGTTCCACCTCTACCGGTTGGCCCACCTCCAGCCCTTCCGCCCCTGCCTCCCTTGTCTCCAATAAAAGTCTTTGGCAGAGCCAGATGTGTGACGCAGGTGGACCCGAACGCGTTGGATGACGTGCAAGGGGATTAGGGCGTTCCATGACCGGGTACTGGACATGATGGCTCTTCTGGATGTTCCAGTACCTGAGGCACCCCCTCCGCAAGACATTCACCTTGTCTTCTCCGGAGCGCACTGGCTTGTTCTTCCAGAAGGACGTTTTGGCCGAGGTCCGCAAGGTCTGGGATAAACCACACTCTGGACTGCATGTTAATAAAAAGATTGACGCTCGTTATAGGCTTCATACTTCGGAGGAGGTAGCCTTAGTATCTTGCCCGCTCCCTTCCTCCACAGTGGTGGCGGCCGCCACGCTACAATCCAGACCGGCTTCAGCGTCGTCTACAGCAGCGGCTCAGGTTCTGGCCAAAGAGGACAAGCTGCTTGACTCTTTGGGGAGGAAGAACTTTGCTAATTCGGCCCTGCAGTTGCGCCAGGCGGACGCAGAGCTCATATTAGTGGGGGCGAATATGAAAATGTGGAAAGGTCTGTCGGAATTTGAGGAGTTCATTCCTGCGGACAAGCTGGATGATTTTAAGGCTGGCTTGTCAGATGCCAGAGTCCTGGCGCAGGGTATGCTTGAGGCTGCGACGCATCATGGTGACACCTCGGCTCGGGGCCTCATGCTTGGCGTGGATACCTCTCGTCAGGCTTGGCTTCATGCCACAAAGTTTTCAAGGGAGGTTCAGGATAAAGTTCTGGACCTGCCCTTTGATGGCAAATAACTGTTCCACTCATCAACGGATGTAGAGCTGACTAAGACTAAGGACAGCACCCAGACAGCCAAGTCCCTGTCCGTTCTGGCGAAACCTCTTTTCAGGGCTCAGAGAACGCCCTCACAGCCTCAGTCCTCCTCTGGTTTTTGGGGGTTTCTGGATTGAAAGACATGTAGAGTCGATCCTCCAGATGGAAACTCCCGTCGGTGTCAGCAGCGAGGCCGATTTTTCTCTTGGTCCTCTGCCTCCTCCTCAGGATCTGGGGGTCTCACCACCGAGAAACCCGCTAAAGGAGGTTTTTTCAGCGCTCGCACAAGACCCCGGTGGGAGAGCGCATTACGTCTCACTGGGAGGCGTGGCAGACCATCACCGAGGATCGGTGGGTCTTGTCTGTTGCTCGGGTGGCTTCTGCTTGCCCCTTCCCCCTAGCTCACCCTTCAACCCTCCCTTCCAGCAGTCGGGGACGCCCTACCTCACAGCCGAAGTCCAGAAGCTTCTGGATCTCAAGGCGGTGGAACCCATTCCCCTGGGGGAGCGAGGGGAGGGCTTCTACTCCCGTCTGTTTACGGTGCCCAATCCCAACCAGGCTAGCCTGCGCACCATCCTAGACCTTTCCCAGTTCAACCTTTCTCTCCCCCAAGAGAAATTCAAGATGATCACCCCTGTCAGATAAAGTCCTCTATACAGAAGGGCGACTGGCTCAGCGTGGTGGACCTTCAGGATGCTTATATGCATATCCTCATTTGGAGCCCGCATCGGAAATACCTACGGTTTTCCATGTGGGAGGAGCATTTCCAGTTTCATGTGCCCCCATTTGGTCTCAGCTCGGTACCTCGTGTCTTTACGAAGATGATGTTGATCATCGCAGCTTATCTTCGGCTAGAGGGTATCCATGTGTATCCGTTTTTGGATGATTGGCTGCTGCGCATCCCTTGTCCACTGAAAGCCTAAAGCAACCTTCAGTCTCTCATCCAGCTCATGTTCCACCTTGGGCCGTCGGTGAACTGGCGGAAATCCTCCATGACGGTCTCTCAGGACTTGATCTTCCTGGGTTTTCGTTGGAACACGATCGATTGCAGAGTGTGCCTGTCTGGGGACAGAATGGTGGATCTGTTGGCCACGTGTCAGGTGTTTATGCAGTCGGAGAGCATGTCGGCCTGGTGATTCCAGAGGCTTCTGGGCCTCATGGCTTCGTGCGTGCTAGCTCTTCTTCTTGCTCGTCTCAAGATGAGGCAGACACAGATGGCTTTTCGGAGCTCATGGCTTCAAGCAGTGGACCCAGATTCCAAAATGATACTGGTTCCACCTTTCATGAGGGTGGACCTCTTGTGGTGGTCGTCCCTAGGCAATCTGTCGGTGTTTGCTCCCTTCCAAGACCCTTGCCCACTTTTGACTGTCACAACGGATGCCTCCCTTTTGGGTTGGGGTGCGACGCTGGATCATGTTCAGGTTTTCGATCTTTGGTCGCCACAGGACAGATAGGTTCATATATATTATCTGGAGTATTATCTGGAGCTCTTGAGGATATTCCTGGTGCTGAAAGCGTTCAAAATAGGCATTGTCAACAGGGCGATCCGTGTCCGCACGAAAAATGCGGTGTCCATGTTCTATATCAATAAGCAGGGGGGTACCAGGTCTCCTCTTGTGGATCTGGCCATCCAGATTTGGGAATGGGCCATTCGGCATGGTATCTGGTTGGTAGCAGTACACATCCTGGGCCAGCTGAATGTCACTGCAGATGCCCTCAGCCGACGAACAATTGTCAGCTACGAGTAGGATCTGAACACAGAGATCCTCTCGGATATTTTTCGCTGTTGGGGCACTCCAGAGGTGGAACTCTTTGCAACATCTACAAACAGGAAGCTTCCCCTGTATGCCTCCAGGAATGGGCTCGGAGCCTCCTCTCTGGGGGATGCTCTCGAGATTCCATGGCACAACATGAAGGCCTATGCTTTTCTGCCCCTTCCTCTGATCCATTGGGAGCTTTGCAAGCTAAGGAACACAGTGAATTGCTCCCTGCTGTTCATAGCTCCTTGGTGGCCGGCCATGTTTTGGTTTTCGGAGCTTTAGCATCTATCGGTGTGCCTGCCGCTCAAGCTTCCGCTGGTCCCTGATCTGCTTCATCAGAGCGATCAGCAGATGTGGCACCCCTCCCCACAATCGTTCAACTTAGCGGCCTGGTGCCTGAGTTCAGATCTTTAGAGCGTTTCAATTTGTCCACAGATAACATGCGCATCATTCAGGCGGCCAGGAAGCCCTCTACAAGATCTCAGTATAGAAGTAAACGGCTTTGTTTCTGCCACTGATGTTTGGCTAAGCAGCTGGACCCGAGGGATTCTACTATCGACATGGTCCTGTCCTTTGTTTCACATCTGGCAGAGTCTGGCATCCATGTCTTGCCCTGCAGGACTTATTTATCGGTTGTTGCCGCTTATTTGTCCACTGACTAGTGCTCGTTTTCACTGTCTAATCCTGTCATTAAAAGACACTTTGCGGGCCTGACGCATCTTTATCCTCCTGTTCGCAACCTGCATCCAAGGTGGGATTTGAATGTGGTCCTTACGGCCTTGTCAGTAGCCCTTTGAGCCCATTGCTACTGTCGATTTTAAGTACCTTTCATGGAAAGTGACCTTTTTGTATTGCTGTGACTTCGGCAAGGCGTGTAAGTGAGCTTCAGGCCTTGTCGGTGGAGCATCCATTCCTTACTTTTCATAAGGATAAGGTTGTCCTGAGGACGAATCCCACCGAAGGTGGTCTCTGATTTTCATTTGAATCAGTCAATTTCATTGCCTGTCTATTTCCCAGACCCGGCCTCAGAGACCGAAAGGGTTCTGCACTGCCTGGATGTTAGAAGAGCCCTTAAGGTCTATCTGGACAGAACATCTGAGCTTAGGAACTCTTTGCAGCTTTTTGTGACCTTCGGAAATCCGCAAGGAAAGCCGGCCTCGAAAGTGACCATCTCCCGATGGATCGCTGCCTGTATTTCTGAGGCGTATACCATTCAGGGTCTTCGGGCCCCAAAGGGGATTCATGCTCATCTTGTGCGGGGCAAGGCGGCTGCCGTTGCCTTCCAAATATATGTTTCCTGGGAGACCATTGAGAACGCGGCTACGTGGGCCTCCCCATCGACTTTTTGTAAGCATTACTGTCTGAACTTGAGCTCCAGGGCTGATGCTCAGTTTGGTCAAGCTCTGCTTAGGAACCTGTTTCAGTAAGGAGTTTCCATCCACCCGTAATTCCTGTGAGGAGTGCTTGGGAATCTCCCATAAGTATGAATCTCCCATCAGTCCTTTTCTATCGCCAGGTCTATGACCTTTAAGCAATAACAGCGGAAACATTTTAGAGGGGACGGCGGGTGGGCGTATGGAGGAAAGGGGACTATGGTCTAGGAGTAAGGTAGTCACTACGGTGAATTACCTTTATTATTTTTGAACAACACCTTTGCTCTACACTAACTGCCTTCTAAGCTCCCTACTCTAGATGGTGCAGACTAGCTACATACCCACAGTAGCAGATGCGCTGGGTGTCCCTTTGAAAGAGATTGGAAAACTACAATTGACAACTCTTTCATGACACTCTCCATAAGCGACAGGCAGACCTGTCTGTCATGAACTTCATGACACCATGCTCTAGGTTTCTGAGATTGCATAAGGACCGACGGCTACCTTTCCTTCAATACACAAATACTGAGGAAAACCCAGATAGCATGGTACCAACTACTGTCTTGTGGAAAATCAACCCATTCCTATTTAACCCCAACTTCAGAGCCACTGCACAGTCCCTGATCCTATCTGCTCACTCAAAGGTCTCTGCTAATAGGAGACCATATTGACAACATTCATTGAATGTCACCGACTACCACCATATGTGCACATTATCCTAAAGCCCGCTGTCACTATGCACCCACCCTCCTATCTTACAAACGCCCAATCTCTGGCATTTGACACATTACCAGAAGACGGGGCCTAGCCAGACTAGGGCAGCAGAAATGTAAAAAGAAAGAACTAAGAAACAAGCAATCTTAGGCCCAAGATGGTGAACCTCCAATTAGTCAACACAAGGCTCACTCCATTCTTATGCAATTCAGAATAGAAATCCAGACCCTCCTTTCCAAGGAGCACATTCTCAATAACCCTGAGGATACTTCCACAAACCTATCAAGCCCAGTTTCCCTCCTGACTACTACTCTTTACAGCCTACCCCCTTTCTTCCACCCCCTGCCCCTCCAGCACTTTTACATGTTAATCACTAACCGCAAATGTTAATGATTCCCTGGTCCCTTAAATGGTATGACAGTATTGAATACTCTGTTGGTTGTTTTCATATACATGTGACTAAATTTATTTTGCTTGGGGTAGAAACTAATAATTTCTGAGATTACTGAAAAAACAAAACCTACTGACAGTCTAGTCCTACTATAAAATGGTATTCCTTGCAGAGGTGCATCAGTTGTATCCCTTCATGAAGAAGTATCAGTTGTAAGGCTTCCATTGTGCTTAGAAGAGCCAAATCATGAGAAAGATACTCCTTATGTGTGGGTTGGTTATCAGGTTGCAGTTTGTATGTGAACCTACTACCCTTGTTCTAGGATAATGGCCCCATGCGGCACACACATGCCAGACGTGGGCTTTCTCAATAAACCATTTCAAACGTTTAAATTGTATTCTTAATGATAGAAAAAATATAGGAAATGTATTTGTTTTCTAAAAGGTACCATTTCGTTAATTGGCCAACTACATAAAGATACGTCCTCCACCTATCTCACAAGTTCCCATGAAGGATTTCTGTTGCACAAATGGTCACCAAAAAAAACAGTGTGTGCCTGTCTCAGTCACGCATGATATTTGTATTTAGTTTTTGAAATATTCTAACCTTGACCCACTTTAGGTGGTTGGCGAACATGTGTTTTTATTTTTAGATTTATATTCTTGTGTCTTCTCTCGATAATTCTGAACTCCGAAAGATGTGCTATGACTACACTTTGTTAGCATAAATTGTTCAAGAAGTTATTGTTTCTAGTTTCTTTGCTGGTACCTTTTTGATACAAGAACCTAAACAGTCTTGCTGCTCTCCCTATTGCTCATCAAAGCTTGCTCAAATAACTATCAGTCCCTCATCCATTTTGTGTAACCTAATTTCAGGAAATAAAGATCTACATAAAACGTTTTATGTGATGGAATAAATCCATTCATTAATTAATGTCTTTCTCTTTCTATACTTGTGTCACATATTTGTTGATGAGGCGTACAGTATATATTGTATTATTTTTTAATTAGTGAACTGTTTTTTCTGTGTTATTGTTATCAGTGATTTGAAGATCAAGGTTGGTGACCAACATATAAGTGCTCACAAGTTTGTCCTGGCGGCTCGCAGTGAGGCATGGAGCTTGGCCAACCTGGCATCAATCAAGGAACTGGATCTGTCAGGTTAGCCCATGTGCAATTTACTTTTTTATCCATTGTAGATTGTGCTCATTGAAAATGAAAACGGTCTTCTTGCTTTGACAGGTTGGTGCTTACCCTCCCCCGACAATGAGCAGCACACATTGAGTTGCTAATAACTTCATGTTGAGAATTGTTTACGTTTTCGGCCATTATTGGTTATGGCATTTCATTTGTCAACATACTAATGTTGCACTGTTTGTTAAGCAATAAAGCAGAATTTGAAACCAAAAAAGGCCTGCATATAAACATCAACCCTGTTCTGGGACTTTTGTTGTTAGCCAGCAGTAGTGTTTAACTTGGCATCATTTTGCAGTCCACCTACAACTTCCTGTTTCCATGTGTATATGGTGTTTTCTCCCTGCGAGGTTCTATATCCTTACTTTGTCATCCTCTCCCAAACCAAACTTTTTTGCCACTAGACACACCTGAACATATTGTCACTTGTACACTGCCCAGCTTCAGCATCGAATCCTTGACCTAGCTTATGCAACACTAGCCACCTTTCTCTGCTTGATCATTTTTAAATATGGTTTGGTGCAGGTTTCCTTCATACCATCCAAATAGCCCCATAGATATCATCTACATTCTACATCCTTTACATCTTTGAAGGCATACACTTCCAGCAAACATTATTGTTCTACTGCACACTTTTCATTTACATAGTCACTTTGCTTGTGTCGTCTCTCTCACTAAGTGATGGACAGCTTACACTGTTAAGTGTTAATAGTTTTTGTAGGTCAACCTATTTTATGGTATACTAGTGATCATCTTCACTCTAGAATGCAATCACAGTTGAAGGGCACTCAGACTCAAAAGAGCATGTTCGTATGGCGTGGGTCCGGTTAAGATTTGATATATGTTGCGCCATTGTCTTTGTATACATGGAATCTGTTTGACAGCACACCTAAAAGGCTGACTGCAAAACCCAGTATTTATATGGCAGTTAAGTTTGTGTCTTGTGTTTTGTGGATAGCTCTAATGCATCTACAAAACAAGAGACATGACTGCATATACAAGGATTAAAAGCAGTCTACTGTAGGTATTGTACCTCATAGTAATAGTCGTGGCATTCTACTTGTCGTTCAGCTCTGTAGGATTTTGAAGAAAATAAGTGAATGCTTGCTTGAAGGGTAGGATGTACAGACTCTGAATTGGTACGATATATGACACACAATTATCCTCTCTGGTGACAAAGTACTCTATGTAATTATAGTCTAAATCAAATTGATTTGTGATTGGCCCGAATACTAATTTTTAGGACAAGAAAGCAAATCCCACAAAAATAAATTCTTCAAATATTACAAAGCAATGAGCAGGGTGGTTCTGTTTTGACATCCATGAAGTAGCCAAGATCAAGGGAAACCCCTGATTTAGAATAGTAATGCTTGATTTGTTTTTTTTCAGCTCTACATTGATTTTAGTAGCTTACAAAATATTGCAGATGCCTGGGGGTGGGGTCATTTTTAGAATGAGACACACAAAGTAACATGCTTTACAGACATGGGTAGCAGTTGCACGGTTACAGAGTATATATTTTTATGTATATGATTCTCTGAGCTGTATAAGATTTGGTCTGTTGATCATTTATATGGTAACGTTTAGACATTCCTTACACAGTGGGCATAGAAAATGTAGAAGAAACGCCCATCTCTGTGATTTTTGTAATTGATTCTAGGATGTATAACTTAGTTGGCTTGATGGAAGCACAATGTGTAGGTGGGGAGCTGTTGGTTGAGTTGAGGTTTGCTTGGAGATATCTGGAGCATTACCCTTAAGACATTTGTAATTGAGAAACAGTACTTTGATGACTGTACTAGAGTGGCTTTTGAGCTAATGTAATTGTCTGAGATAGGAGGATTGTCGCTGGTGTTTCATAAGCAGAAAATGTGCCTACCAGCATAATGTGTACCATTTGCAAAATGTGAACCTGGTATGCTGGCAATCCTGCATATAAGGTATTATTCAGTGTAAGTCAGAATTCCTATTTTTGGGGATTCTATGTCAATTTTTAGGTCCCCTCAACTGTTTTTCCGCACATTTTGTTTTATCAATTACTTCTTTTCTGTGGCCAAGTGTACTTTCCCTGAGTTTATCCTGCCATTACGGCCCTTTTTTATATTGTGTTGGGTGCAACTCAGGCACCACATGTTTGCCCTAGGTTCATAGGTTTTAGAGAGTACATTGGTGTCAGCTAGACTTGTTTTGGCTTCACCAGGGCTGCAAGCCATTTTACCACATTGATAGCCCAATGTACCTTTTTGGTAGCCAGTGAATAACCAATATTTTTTAAATCCTGCTCTGAGACATTTTGTGTTTTAGGGTTTCATTTGTCCAGGGCAACCATAAGGTGATCTAAAATGTTTGTTCGTTCCCATGGGTTTTCAGTGAGCCCACAATCGCAGCCTTCATATTGGTCCTAACTGGTTTAGGCCAGTATAGGTCCATGGGCTCTCGCTTCCTGTGGGGGTTGCTATGCCTAAGTGGTAGTTCAACTGACAAACCAGAATGGTTAGCCATCTGACCCTTTCCCCCCAGCTACCTTTACCTGGCTGCCCTTCGGCCAGCCCCATGTTACAAAGGTATTTAGGCCCAGCCATGTCCTGCCCCTGCTTCCATCTATTGCTACTTTGGCTTTGGACCTTCTGGTCCGGGGTTGAGATTCTTTTCAGGTAAATCTCTAAAACACTTCCATAGACTTGGGGGTTCTCCTCTGCTCCTACGGTCTGTCCATTGACCTTGTGACCACTTTTTTGGGGGTCTTCTGGCTTTACCTAGGGTGTCTTGCCACAGAACCCGTACCAGTGGGGCAGAACTGTCTTAGTCACTAAATCTGATGGCCCGTTGTCTTTACTCAAATGGTTTCTTGTGGAACCTCAAGCCTGCACTTGAATTCTGTAAAATTGACTCTGAGGTACTCCCATGCCCTTGGAAATGTGTCCTGGATCCAGAAGGGTTTCGGTGAGTTCTATACCAAGTATTATAATAATGGTACTCCCCTTTGAGTTTTAATCAATTTTTAAACGCATACTCTGCATTTCTCCAATGGGACTGTATTATTAACATTGTAGCTCATCTTGACGACTTTATAAATATTTTTCCCTGAAATGTATGAGTAAAGTAAATGTTTTATTAATTCTTCAAAGCTTTTGGCTTTGGTTTGAAACTATTTCCTACTCTATGACTGTAAGGTATTATCATATGTGAATTTGCATTAATTGTATTATTCTGTCCTCTAAGTGGTATGGAGGGGTATTTCTGTGGATCATTGTTGTAAACCTTAGGGATTTTTTGAGTATTTTTCTGGTGGGTAAAAACATCTACATCCCTTTTCTTCCATCCCCTCCCTATATGTTTTAGTTCCTGACCACCAGATCCAGGGCCTTCCACATATACCAGGGGTGGGTTTTGTCTGTAGGACACGGCAGAACATTGTGAAGGCCCATAGGGGGCTTTACTTGCTGGTTAGACTTGGGGTGGTTCGCTGGTTCTCCTTCTCTTTGTTAATTTATGTTGGGGGCTTACCTGTGGTCATGGGCCCATATATCGACAGTGGGGTTAGGAGATTCCTTGTTAGACATTACTGTTTGTTTATAGTGTACTTTGTATCTTTTTAATAATGTATATCCGGGGCAAAAATTCAAGTCACAAGCTACTAGCCACTTGCCACCTAAATTCTATACATACACCATACAATTTCTCACTTGCAAAGAGTCAAATATCAGTAGTCATCGACTCATTCAAAGTGATGAAAACAACCTGTAGTCACCATAACCTCTTAACAGCATCATGGCCTGCATCTAAAGAAACACTAAAGAAACACACCTGACAATGAATCAGGAGGTCAAAGTTAACTCTCAAGGGACCAGGCTAAAGCTGACAAAAGAAGCAATCACCCGGACCACGACAAGCTACAAGGGACAGCACATCCTCAATACTGACGTACAGGGACCATCAAACCTGGACTACTACCCGCTCCTCTGCCCTTACCTACTCCAAAGGCCAGTAAAAACTGGCCTAGACAAACCTCATCTGCATAGATCCAACGAGGAGCTCAGGGCGAGGAAGGCAAGCACGCGAAAAGCCACAAGGCGTGCGCAAATCCATCCATCACAACAAAACGTAGCGCTAGCGGCTGAAATAAGAAGAAGCTACAAAACTTGGTTACGGACTTCTCGTAGCTGACTCTACCAACACGACTCTGAGGTAAAGCTACGTGCAATTTGCATTAGAAACTCCAAAGACCTCTGGTCTATAGTTAAAGACACAACAACCACCACAGATACAGCAATACTTAAGTGTCAGTGAAGACACCAACTTATTCAAACCCCCAACAGCCGGCCCACCTAACGCTGTAAAACTAGTCCCTTTTGCATGGGCAATCGCATATGACAAACCAACTATCTTGGAAAAGATTAAAAGGCTGAACAACTCAAGAGCCCCGGGCCCTGATGGAATCTCTTAAATACACCTAAAAAAGGACCCGGAGGAATGGGCAATGTTGATCCTTGAGAATTTCAACAATTGTCTTGCCACAAGAAACATACCTGGATCCTGGAAAACGGCCAACATAGTCCCGATTCACAAGAAGGGACCTAAGAATGACCCTAAAAACTACAGGCCAATAGCGTTGCTCGATGTCATAGGCAAGCTATTTGGGTCTTTCATCATGGACGCATTCCACGACTGGCAGAAAGAATCAAAAACAGCAGATCAGGGTTTGTAAAAAACCTGGGCACATCGATTAACATCATGCTGATCAGCATCCTGTAAGCCAACGTCAAGGAGGGTCACCCAAAAATATCCATAGCCTCTATAGACCTTGTCCAGGCATTCGATGGCGTGAACAGGGAAAAACTGTGGCTAAAATTGAAGAAAGTCAGATGTCCAGCTGCTATCTTGGAGCCAATCAAAACCTTACATCGCAACACTTCAATGAGAGTGCGCCTAAGCGCAGCAGGCCAGCTATCTGACCCCATAACGACATTGAGAGGGGTCAAACACGGCTGTCCCATGGCCCCAGCTTTATATAACGCTTACATGGCTGACATCGTCGACACAGAAAATTACACCGTTCTTTTCCTCTGACAATAGGAGAGTCCAAGGTCACAAAGCTCCTTTACGTGGATGACATAATCCTCTTTGATCAAACAGCCATTGGATTAGAGCGCCAGTTAAATAGTCTTTCGGCATACTTAAAGATAAATGACCTAGACCTCAACGTAAACAAAACAAAGGTGATGATCATTGGAAGTACAACACAAAAGACAAGACAATCACATTGGTTCATGAATTCAGAGAAGCTGGAAATAGTGAAAAGCCTCACCTACCTGGGAGTCAAATTATCCTGCAGCAGCATAGAAATGACTATGCAGGAGCATCTCTACGCAAATACAACAACACTGGCAGCACAAGCTTCGATCTTGCAAAGAAAGTTTTGTAAGTTCTCACTTATACCGGTGATAAACTTCTATAAAGCTAAAGCAACCCCAGCTATCTGAATACGCTGCCGAGGCAATGCCGCAATTACCATCTACATTCTGGATCAAACTCGAAGGCCTATTCTGGCACAAGGTCTTAAAGTTACAAACCTCAACCCTTATGGCTGTAATCAGAAAGGAACTCAGCCTGTCATCATTGAAATTTGTGGTAGAGAGGAACAGCCTGCTATTCCTGGGAAAAATCTTAAGAAAGCCTAGGCCAAAAATACTCGATATCATTTACAAAGAAATGACCAGTGGGAAAAGCCGGATGATGGCAGCCTGGCTAAAAAGTCACTTAGACCTGGTGTACACAATCGGAAGCTCCCAATGGGACCTTGAACGCGAACCGGACAAAGTTAAAGAAAAACATAAAATCTGGGACTGGATCGAGACACTGGAAAAATCAAAGGAGTATAAATCAACCACCCACCTGACATTGAATACTCAAAAAGTGGACGAGGTTTGCAACTATTTAAAAAAGTTTCCTGACAGGGCACTACGTACAACTTACCTAGGAGCCCGCTTAAACGTCTTGAAAACGAACAAAGTCCTATTTTTTCGGAAACAATCGGTGAGCAACATGTGCCTCTACTGCAAGAATTCAGCCCAGGTCGAGACAGTGCGGCACCTCCTCTTATCATGCCCAGGGACTGCAAAACTAAGGACCACGTACCTACAACCACACAGGCACAAACAGCTTACACTGGACGAAGAATCCTGGTGGAACTGGATGATGAGTGGAGACAATACATCTCTAACTATTGCCACCGCAAAATTCCTACCAAGCCTAGCACTCGAAGAAAAAGTCAAAATTCTGTCTCTACATGGAGAAGAAAATCAAAAAGACTGACTGAAAAACACAAGTCTAACGAAGACCATCGTGCAATTTTTAAAAATTATCAAAGTCACAAACACAAAAAAAAAGAAATCAGTAGCCAATCGCTAGTGGTGAGTGCAAAGTTTCCACAATGAGGTATAATATAAGAAAGTAGAGAGGGGGCTGTTATCTGGTTGAGCGAGATACCTTTAAGATCTCAGTGACTATTTGAGTTATTCGAGTTGGGGGGTACAAGCATGCATGTATGCGATTGACCTTAGCCCAAGGTCAACAAAAAATAAACTTTAAGAAAAGTTTTAGCAATACTCCATGCGCCCCTTAACTCCTACTTAGTCTGTTGTACTTGTCTACAATCCTAGTTGGTCTAAAACTGTCTGTCTTACTAAAGTTTCAATAAACCACTGTCCACACATAACTAGTCATTATTATGTAATCCGTTTAATTTAATGTAGGTTAAAACACATAGCCGACACGTGTTTAGACCTCTTGAAGGTCTTCCTCAGGACTTCGAATAAAAAATATCATGTTTCTTCTTATTAGTTATAGTACACGGTCAGTGTCGCCTCTTCAGTGCACTACACCCCTGTGTCTCTTGGATATTCCATTAGCTCATCATTGAAAAGGACATCTTGTCCTATGCATCTTAATTCAAAATCATCCTGCGATGTGCGCATCTTAAATCTTTCAATCCTCTTGTTGTGGAATTTGCTTTGTCTTTACTGTTACTAGATGGCGGGTCAGTGTGCCCAAGGTAAATTTCCCTGTTCGCGTTCCCGTTGCTTACAATGTCATTGTGTTGCTTCTATTCTTATAGTGCAGGCTCTGTTTTTGGAATGCGATCATTGCAGCGCGGTTCGTGAAGTTGTATATTATACATTGTCATTTCAACCTAATAGATTTCTGTGTGTGACTTAATAGAGTGCATATTTTTTGATATATGTGGTGGGTCGGAAAGAGTTCGACACAGACTGGAAATTACTGTCCGGTATATTTAAAATAATGAAGACAATCCTACCTTGCACTATTGCTATAGGCATGTTCCCTACCTGTTGTGAAAATCAGAAGGTGTTATACAACCGGGTCCGACAGGGATCCTGTACTCAGTTGGCCAGGGGAGGGCCATCGCTTTTGGATCCCGACCCTGGGGGCGGACAAGCAAGGGAGGATCCCCTGGGCAGGGGGTCCTTTGGGAGTGGGGGAGAAGCACCTGATGGCGGGACATGGTATCCCCCTTCCCATCTAACCCCTGTCCCAACCTATTTTATGGGAAACTACAGCTCCCATAATTCCTCCCCTCTCTATACTGACAACACTACTGACCCGAGAAAGATGAGGACTGTGGCTAGGAATATTACCTCTAGTGACTTGCCTATGGCTCTGTTTCTTTAATGAGACTAGGCAGAGTCAGGCACTTAATCCTAACTACACACACACCTGCCAATTATTAACTCTCCCCATCAGGATAAAAGGTGGCACTCACAGGTACACTCTGAGCGAGGCTGGGCACAAGAAGGAGCAGCTCTTCCTGGGTCTAAGTGAACCAGGCTATAGAAATTGGAAGGCCAAGGGATGATCAACAGTTGAGGAAAACGAGAGAAAGCCAGGCGAGAGTTCCATACTTTCTGAAAATCGTAAGCGTTCAAAAAGTGAAGCCAAATGAGAAGAAAGGATATTACTTTTGAAGTGCTTCGACGCAGCCTGCTCTCCTTCCGGGTGAACGACAGAGTTGGGGAGGAGCAGATGAGGTATTGGTAAAATCCTTGACTGTTACATGAAAGGCGTTGAAGAAAGAAAGCCAGTTAACACGACTGTTGAGTTACCGAATGCAACAAAAGCCTGGTTTGTGTTAAAAACAAGTGAAACTGTATCAAGAGCTGAAGATTGCACGTGTGCCGATAAACGCTTAATGGAAAAGAAACTGTTGAACTGAACGTGAATATACAAAGTAACAGAGTGGTCCTGCGAGGCGGAATCGCACAATCGAAAGTCCCTTTAAAATGTTGCGATAAAACAGGAAACAAAGGCAAGAAGGTAACTGCAATACTGAGTGAAAGTTCATTGAGTGAAAAGCAAAGTATATGATCTTTAAGCACGCCAGGAGGGCAACTAAAGGAACTGTGATACAAAGAAACTAAAACTACCAAAAAGCATTGGTGTAGAAGAGGGTTCATGAAGATTGTTAAATTGTTTGAAAGAAGGAAGGTCGAAGCGGTCCTGCAGAGGTCTATGTAAAATCCTTACAGTTTCGAAAGTCTTAAGACAGTTAAAAGTTAAATAAGATAAAAGTTATGTGAAATGAAGCTTGGGGAAGGGAACCTCGCAAAGTGAAATTACGGGTTCGAACCCGATGGCGGGAAAAGTGAAATGTATTTGAACTGTGAAAGTTAAAAAGGAGAAAGATAAAAGAGTGTTCGAGCCCTGGCAGAGGTAAACCCACATGAGAAGTGGAATTGGAAGTTTATCAAAATAAAGACCGGCTCGAACCCGACGGAGGGAAGCCTATGTTGAATTGTGATAAAGTAAAACGTCAAGATTTAAACTGTACATTAAGGCCGAGAAAGCCTAAAGAACATGTTGAACTGTGAAAAGCTTGAAGCCCAAGCCTGAACTGAATCGTGCAGTAAGTCAAAGTGTGCCATATTTGCAGAACTGTGCCACCCACCCACTAGTTCCAGAACTCTTGAAACCCTGTGCTTTGAACTTGGTGAAGGAAATTATCACGTATTTACCGAAGCCATTCTGACATTTCTTTTGAGAAACGATTTTCTTTTTCATATCTCCTTTTCACATTTGTCGTTTGAGAGTGAGGGTAAGATTTGCCTTTTTTTTTTGGTATTGGCCTTTTTTTTCTTTTTTTTTTGACTAGACTGTCTTGGATTTGTTTTGCCTTTGTTTAATGGAAAGTTCCTATGTAACTTAATACTAAGTTCCTATGTAACCTTCTCCTCCTGCTCTCTGTTGCGCCGTGTTACCCCTGGGTTTTGTGCGCCATACTAAATAAATAACCAAACAAACAAATGAACAAACAATGGTCGAGACTACTCTCATTATAGCTTTAGGGCCGTTTAGGAACTCTCCCAACTCGCAATACCAAAATAAACGTTTTTGAAACTTGCATTACCTGTGTCTGTGTCTACTGTTGATACCATGGCTTCCTTACACTATCAAACTAACTAAGCTGCCTCTCTGTTGTCAGGAAGTCCAACAAAATAAAATGTCCTCTGTCCAAAAACCTAATCTACCTGACCGACCGTACCACTAAACCTAATAAAGTTTGCCTAAAGAATGTCTCTCTCTTGGCTGCTTCCTGTCGGCTGTCTGTCACTTCAGGGTTCACTTAGTTCATAAATACACCAGATGAAAAAAAGGTCATCCTCTAGAATCAAGTTCATTATGATGGTCTCTTCCAGTTCTCAATGTCTGAGTTATGAGCTCCTGTAGCTCCTGCCAACTACTCATAGGTCCTGTTTTTCTGCTGGTGTAACAGTTTTCTTAATGGGTTTCTTAAGTCCTTATCTTTACTTTGACTATCTCACTCTCTTTCCAGTTGATCCTTCTGGTCTCTGGTATATTCGTATTATGTATGAAGCACCACAACTCCTGGGAATCTCTCTGCTAGGCTCCTTCTATGAGTCTTGACTCACATTGCTTCTCACAGTCTTGCATTAAGGGATTCCGCCACTCTTCAATATTTACCTTTAGCCAGTTCGTCCCTCATTCAGAAGATACTCTTTCAGGCCTTCTCAAAGCCTCATGCTTAATATCGTCACTCGCTTTCCTTGGCTTCTTGGGATATACATCTTTATGCTTTCTCAATGTTAGAACATCCGTAACATAGTTTTCCCAAGTTCCATTAGATATGTGCCCCGGGCGGCCTACCCCTTCTTCATTCCACCCCTTCTTAGTTTGTCACTGGTGCTGTTACGGGTTTCCTACTTCGGTTGGTCCTCTCTGCACTCCAGCCTTCCCAACCGCTCCCCTCTTGGTGCTTCTGTGATTTGCCGCACTCTGCGAGTGTTTGCCGACGTGAGGTCTCAGGTCTCCTGCCTCTACAGCTGTCGGCATAGTTGGACGGTCCCTAAGCCCACCATGGTGCTTCGTGGTCACACCACCACATGGAACGGTCCTCCACTCTCCATCCTCCCAGCAGCTTTTCTGCTGTTCGGGTTGCTGGACCTAGCATTCTTCGCTTCTCAGATTGCCACAGGCTCTGCATCTCCAGTCTGCTCCGCCCCTCCAAGGCGTAGCTACTTCAGAGTGCTTCCCATGCATATGGCTCTCTCTTCTCTCCTGTGTTCCACTCGTCCTGGTTACATACAAGTCAGTTCTTAAAGGGATATTCCCTTTTCCTTCAGGTATTGTGTTTGATCCAGCATTGCTGTTATGCTTGATTGATGCTTGATCCAAAATGGCGCGGGTGTGCAATGCATTCTGGGAGCGCTCGGAGCCATGTTGGATATTTACTTCATACCGCAGTGAAACGCTGAACACATTTTGCTGAGTGTTAGATTCACAGTGCTGAGACAAACATGCTTTTCCCAACCTGGTATGCGGTCAAGGCCATTTCTGCTGGGAAAGCTAACGTTGTTATGGCTTACTACTGTTCTCCGTGGAGCATGTTTTTAGAGAAGGGAGGCCCTGCGCTTCTTGGGGGGAGCTCTCGATTGACCGAGCTGGCAACCAACGGCTGTTCCTCAACTGCGCAAGTGCAATTTCCAGAATGTTCGAGAATTAACTCCCCTTTGTGGAGTGTGTATATATGCGGAAGCCCGGAGGTGGTCAGGTGAGACTTCAGCCGGAGAAGGACGCTTACGTCCGGCCTTCCTGTGAGCTGTGGTGCTCTCGGCCTGGCTGTTCCCGGGGTCTTCCAGCCGCTTCTGGACGAGATGAGGAATTCTGTTACGCTCACAGTGATGTATTTCTTTTTGACTTCTTTACTTATTCTGTGATTTATGTCCATATTATTCTTGTGAGTTATTTCTATGTACGCGTAAGCTTTGAATAAATAGCCGTAAAGAGCTTATTATCTTCTAAGAGTGCGTGGCTGTGAGTTATTGTGTCTGTCCGTTTATGGTTCAAAGTATTTGCTCTGTAATTGCATTGATGGTTTATGGTTGTTTCGTGCACTTTTCGGGGGAGAGCAATACATTTTCCTGGAGCCAAACACAAGGAGGCTATGTTTTCCATTAGAGCTCTTGCCCCTAAGGCAGAGTCACTTCCAGTGAGGTCCCACTTGCCCAGACCCTTACAGAGTCACTCCCACTGAGGGAGCTCAGTGGGAGTAACTCTGCCTTAGGGGAAAGAGCTCTAATGGAAAACATAGCCTCCCTTTGTTTGGCTCCAGGCAATGCTGGATCAACCACAATGCCTGAAGGAAAAGGGAATATCCCTTTAAGAATGGTCTTGTATGTAACCAGAGCGGACTCGCCTCTCTAGCCTCAAAGGGGGTGGCACGCACCTGGAAGAAGTTATGAATACTCTTGTTCGAAGGGATTGTGTCCTCCGACGTATTCCTCATCTTAGATATCTCCTTCCAGCTCTGCTGGCCTCGGAAAAAATTTTCTCTCTAGAGGGCGCTGCGCGTCAACGTCCTCCGAGTCGATTTCCCTCGACAGCCGCCGTATCGACGTCGACGTCATCCTGCCTATAAAGGCTGCGCGCAGCGTCCGTTGCTCAGTTCCGTTTTTCCGCGCTTACTCGGTGCCTCGGAATACCGTTGCTCAGTTCTTGTCAGATTAATCCTATTTACTTCGAGTTATTCGATCCGTACTCGATGGCTTCCTCGTCGGAACCGACAACTCCTCGATCCGGCTTCAAAAAATGCCGAGATTGTGGGAAAAAGATGTCGCTGACTGACCCTCACAGAGTTTGTCTGTGGTGTTTGGGAGCTGAACACCATTGTTGGGAATGCGAGGACTGTATGTCCATGACAGCTAAGGCCCTGAAGGAGCGTAGGGGGAAGCTGGAGAAAGGTAAGACTTTTAAAGCTTCTTCTTCGTCGACGAAGTCGAGACACTCGTCTCCTCGTCACCATTCGCGCTCCAGGTCTCGGAGTGGGTCTCATCACTCCTCGAGATCGAAGCACTCGAAGAGGAGACGTCGAAGATCCCCTTCTCCGTCTTCCTCTTCCTCTGTTTCGCCAAAAAGAATCCCTTGCCCCACGAAACATAGTTCCCGGGCTGAATGGGAGGAATTCCGCAAAAATATGATGAGCGCCTTCGAGAAAGCGGCCTCGACCCCCTCGAAGACTGCCGAGAGCGATGCTCTGGTCGAAAGACCCCAAGGTCAAAAACGCAGCGAGTCGCAGTACCCGGCAAAGGAAACCTCTCGAGCGCGTCTCGAACCCTCGAGTAGGACTATGACCTCCAAACCTTCCTCGAAGGTTCCGTCGAGGTCGATGTCTTCGACGCCGTTGTCGAAGGGACCTTCGACACACGGGTCTGTCGACTCGACGCCAGCTTCGACACCGGCATCGACGCCAAGAAAAGTCACGGTTACGACACACCCAGTGACTATCCCCAGGTCCTCAACGTCGATGGCTTCGAGATTGTCGAGTAGAATTCCAATTCTGTCGAGGTCTTCGAGGCCTCCGCCTTTGTTTTCGACGCCACGCTCGAAGCCTTCGACGTCGGCGTCGACGACATCGACGTTTTCAAGGCCGATAATGACAAGTTCGGCTCCCTCTGCCTTGGAAATGGGATTTACTCCCTTTATGAGTTCAGAACAATTGAGAACTATGTCCTCAATTTTGGAAGAGGGTGAATTGTCTGAACAGGAAGACACATTTGAGTTGCAGGGACCTGTAACCCCAATTAGAGAGGACATTTCCTCTGAAGAACGCAGGTTAAAGGATCTTCATGATTCCTTACATGAGGCAAGTGGGTTAGACACTTCCCCTGAGGTGGAGTTTGCTAGGCCAGACCCGGGGGAGCATGCTGAAACCCCCTATAGAGCCTTAATGGCCAGGATCACAGAGTTCATGGGGTGGTCTGCACCTTCAGAATCTTTCCAACAAGATGACCTCACGGATATTATTGACAAAGGCCCACAGGAGGATCCTGTGGTGCCTTTTCATAAAGCTCTTCAGAGGAAGATCATGATAAACTGGGAAACCCCAGATGTAGTACCAGCAGTAAATAAAAAACTGTCTACAAAGTACAGGGTATCTTCTACAGACCCGGAGTTTTTGTCTAAACACCCATCCCCAGAAAGTCTGGTGGTACAGGCAGCATCCTCTACCGATGTCAAAACGGCTTATCCTACCGTCCCACAGGACAGGGACGATAAAAAATATGATGCTATGGCAAAGAAAGTCTTTTCAGCATGTAGCATGGTGTTAAAATCTGTTAATGCTACTTGCACCCTTGCTAGGTTCAGCCATACACTTTGGGAGTGTGCTTCTACAGCGGCTGACTGCATCCCGGAGGGAGAAGAAAGGGATGCATTCCTGAATATTATACAGGACGGTAAAGACGCTATGTGCGAATCCCTCCAGACGGGCATTGATTCGGCTGACAGTATCAGCAGAGCAATGGCGGCAAGTACATCAACCAGGAGATTCGCTTGGTTGAGAAAGTCTGGTTTTGCCCCAGATGTGCAAGCCAGGCTCTTGAACATGCCATTCGATGGCTCTTCTTTGTTCGGGAAAAAGGCGGATGACAGTTTAGAGAAACTGCAAACTTCAAAAGCAGCAGCAAAATCCCTAGGAGCTGCAATCCGTCAGACTCCCTTTCGTCCCACAGGAATCTCTGCGAGGGGCAAGTCCTTTTGCTTCTACTCCGCATTCGGAAGAGGTAGAGGACGACCGGCTCAAAGGGAACAAAGAAGAACTACCCGAGGTGGACGGGGTAGATATTCAAAAGCCGCAGCAACAGCAGGTGCCTCTTTACCATCGGCATCTGCATCAGCCGCCCCAAAACCACTCTGAGGACTTCCCTCAGAGGACACCTGTAGGAGGCAGGTTGACTCAACATCTGGCGGTATGGCAGGCTATCACGTCAGATGCTTGGGCATTGGAAACAGTTGCCCAAGGTTACTGCCTGCCTTTCCTACGTATACCTCAGAGTCATCCACCGGGGATCAGCTCTCGGAAATCTCCAGATCCGCTCCTCTTGCAGGAAATTTTGGACCTGCTAGAGAAAGGTGCCATAGAAACGGTACCTGTAGCGGAGAGGAACAAGGGCTGGTACTCCCCTTACTTTCTCATTCCAAAGAAAGACGGAGGACTGAGACCCATCTTGGACTTGCGAGAATTGAACAAATTCCTCAGAAAAGACAAATTCAAGATGGTCACTCTTTCTCAGATCCTCCAGGCCCTTCAGTTCCAGGACTGGTTGGTATCTCTGGACATTCAGGATGCTTATTTCCATGTGCCTATCCATCTCAAACACAGGAAATACCTGAGGTTCGCAATTGGCAACTCTCACTATCAATTTCGAGTGCTGCCATTTGGGCTGACCTCCGCCCCGAGGGTCTTCACCAAGTTAATGTCGGTAGTGGCTGCAAGTCTAAGGAGGGAAGGGATTCACGTCTACCCCTACCTGGACGATTGGTTGATCAGGGCTGTTTCTTCGGAACAAGCTCAGATCCAGCTAAATCACGTGTGCCACTTCCTTCACAGACTGGGCTTCTCCCTCAATTTAAAGAAGTCACAAATGATACCATCGCAGAGACTCCAATTCACAGGAGCGATCCTGGACACTTCCCTGGGAAAAGCCTCGCCACTAGAGGTGAGGGCTCAAGATATTCTATAGCTGGTTACCAAGTTCCAACATGCCCAACGTCTCCCAGCCTTCGACTTTTTGAGGTTGCTAGGCCTCATGGCATCCTGCATTTTCCTAGTGCCAGAGGCTCGCCTGAGAATGAGATCCCTCCAGTGGGCACTGAGGACTCAGTGGTCACAATTCTCAGGGAGAATGACAGATCTTCTTCAGGTTCCCGGCAGGGTGGCTCGAGACCTTCAGTGGTGGGCCTGTCAGGAGAACATTCTGAAAGGAGAACAGTTTTGGCAACCCTGGCCGGAGGTAACAGTAGTCACGGATGCCTCACTCACGGGGTGGGGAGCCCACGCAACGACTTGACCATCAGCGGTCGTTGGTCTCCATCTGAGTCCAGACTACATATCAACCTGTTAGAGCTGAGAGCCATCAGACTTGCGCTGAAGGCGTTCCTGCCAGCTGTACAAGGGAAGAACGTCCTGATAATGACGGACAACACGGTGGCCATGCATTACCTCAACAAAAGAGGAGGCGTAGGATCACTACCCCTGTGCAGAGAGGCGATGCAGCTCTGGTTTTGGGCAATCCGAGAAGGAATCTCTCTATCAGCAGTTCACCTAGCCGGAGAGAAGAACTTGACAGCGGACGCTCTGAGCAGGCAGAACACAGTCTCCCACGAGTGGGAGCTAGCTCAGGAAGTCCTTCAAGAGATCTTCGCCCTTTGGGGAACCCCTCAGGTAGATCTGTTCGCCACCAGCCTAAACAGGAAATGCGACCTGTTCTGCTCAAGGGAATTTCCCCCGAGAGGAGCTCTGGGAGACGCGTTCATAGTGAACTGGGAGTTTCTGCTTCTGTACGCGTTCCTACCGGTCCCTGTCATTCCTCAAATGATCAGGAGGTTGAGAAGATTCCGGCGAACCATGATCCTAATTGCCCCGGATTGGGCCAGGAGAACGTGGTACCCGGACCTTCTAGACTTGTCCATCTGCCCTCCAATTCGACTTCCACTCAGAGAGAACCTACTCTCACAGAAGGGAGGTCAGGTTCTCCATCCAGACATCAAAACCCTCAACCTTCACGCTTGGCTTCTGAAAGGTTGAGGTACAAGGATTGGGACCTCCCTGATGATGTTATGGAGGTGTTGCTTTCGGCAAGGAGGCCAGCAACAAAGTCTTTATACCGCTGCCGTTGGAACAGATTTTGCAGCTGGTGTAGAGAACAGAATATCGACCCTTTTTCATGTGGTACACCAATGGCTTTGTCCTTCCTACTATATTTGGCAAATTCAGGCCTTCAAGTTGGCACCATTAAGGGCTATCTCGCAGCGCTATCCATCTTTAAGCGTACTGCGGAAGAACCATCCTATTTCAAATTACCCTTGGTAATACAGTTTCTAAAGGGGTTAACCAATGTTTATCCCCCAAGACCATTCCAAGTTCCCCTATGGGATTTAAACTTAGTACTAACTTTCCTGATGGGCACACCTTTCGAATTACAAGCTCTTTCTTGTAAACCCCCTCACACAATATTTCACAAAGACAAAGTTGTCCTGCAAGTGAAGCCTAATTTCCTCCCAAAGGTGGTTTCTGAATTCCATATCACTCAGAAGATTACCCTACCATCTTTCTATCCTCCTCCTCACCCGGGGAAAGAGGAAGAGAGGTTACACAGGCTAGACCCTAGGAGGGCTTTAAGTTTTTACATCAGTAGACTAGCCAGGATAAGACAGGCAGACCAGCTGTTTGTAGGTTACGCAGGTCACAAGCTGGGGTTACCAATAACTAAGCAGACCATTTCCAGATGGATCATTCTAGCCATTCTGGAATGTTATAAACTGGCAGGGAAAGAGCCCCCTCAAAACCTTAGGGCTCATTCGACCAGAGGTATTGCAGCTTCATCGGCCCTCAAAAGAGGCGTGCTGGTTAAAGACATCTGTGCGGCCGCTACATGGTCGTCTGTCCATACCTTTACACGTTTTTACAATTTGGATTCCTCCTCCAGTCAAGAGACTAGGTTTGGAAGGGCTGTACTGCATTCTATTCATCAATAGAAGACAGCGTGAAGTCAGTACTCCCTCCTCCGATAATAGAATACTGCTATGGGAGCCTATCTAAGATGAGAAATACGTCGGAGGACACAATCCCTTCGAAGAACAAGTTACTTCTTACCTTGTAACGTTCTTTCGACGGGATGTTCCTCCGATGTATTCCTCATCGACCCTCCCATCCATCCCCGCAGTTCTACTTCCCTTGTTGTTGCAGCTTACGCTCCTTCAGGGTGATTAGTTTAGTCCAGAAAGTATTATTGTGGGCTACAAAACGGAACTGAGCAACGGACGCTGCGCGCGGCCTTTATATGCAGGATGGCGTCGACGTCGATACGGCGGCTGTCGAGGGACATCGACTCGGAGGAGTTTGACGCGCAGCGCCCTCTAGAGAGAAAAAATTTTCCGAGGCCAGCAGAGCTGGAAGGAGATATCTAAGATGAGGAATACGTCGGAGGAACATCCCGTCGAAAGAACGTTGCAAGGTAAGAAGTAACTTGTTCTTTGATCGCATATACCAATGTTGTTTAATTTCTAGAGATGTGTGTGGAATAATTGTAGCTTTGTGTCAGTTTGCTACCCCTACCTGAGAGTTTAGCTCTGTCAATATGTAGATGTTACCTACCTTAAGAGAGGTATGCCTTCCTCTTGTCAGGTGTGTTTGCCTGCCGTTGGGGTTAATGTTTATAGTGACCTTGGTAGAGGGTGGTACAAAAAATGCCTCGTCATCCAAACTGGAGTGAAATCCTTAAGGGACACAAGAGGTCACTGATGGTGGTAGAGAGAATGGTGCTCATTCTCATGCTCTGGTTCTGTTTGGAGAGGAAGGACCTAAACCACTTTAGGGGGGGCAGAGATGTTGACCGCAGAGTATATCTTTGGCAGCAGGAGGTTGTGTTTTACCGTGTTGAAGGTTGCCAAGAGGTGCAGGAGTAGAAGCATGCTTAGGAACCTCTATTCCTTTTTTTGACATTGTTATCCAATGCATCCATTAGGCCAGGCTCTATGTTTTGGACTAAAATCTGATTGGCGCTTGCCTCGAATTTGGTGGGCATTTCATGTGAGTCTGTCTAGCATCTTCTTTTAAACTTGATAATTTGTTACAGGAAGCTTTTTCCAGCACAAATAAACAAGGAAGAGGTAGTCTTTAGTGTATTATTTACAAGGCGCTGATCGGGTAGTCACTCTTATGCAATATCTTCTGGGTTCAAGATGGTGGATTTTGTGTAGAGGCTCTGTGTAGGTAAATTGTGTTTTCTTTAGCGTCTGACTCGAGAACCTTTTTGGCTAACGTGGGATAAAGATAAGGGCTCTGCAACTTGTGTGATAAAGGAACAGTGCTGTTGAGATGGATTTTCAAAATCAACCCTCAGGGTGCATTCTGAGAGCCCAACCTATTATAGTGATCAGTAAAGGCATTGAAGTCTAGCCAACCAATTAAGGTAGTGTAGCAGAAGAGTAAGGGCCTCATTACACGTTGTGCGGTAAAAACCTCAAAATACCGGCATGGCGCTATCAACGTATCCGCCCTCGCAAGAGGGCGCTGATAGCGTACCATTACGAGTACGCGGACACGAGCATAGCGCCATGCCGGTAAATCCCCTACCGCCATGGCGGTAAAGACCCAAAAAAGTCACTTACCGCCCTCGACGAAAGTGCAGATTGCACCTCCGCCCTCCTGCTGCATGCAAATAGCGGTCACCGCAATTAGCGGTGACCGTTAAATTGCGGAACCGGAAATAGCTTCATCGCACAGGAACGGGAAAGAGCACGGCGGCCATCTTCAAAAACACAATCCATTGCCATCCTCTTTCCCCTGGACCTGTTTGGAGTCGTTAGCTGTTGAAAATCATCCGGGACACCTTCAACGTGCCCAAGGCATTCAAAAAAAGCACTGACAGGCAGCGCAAAGAAACATTTACAGCAGAGGAGTTGAACATGCTGACCCAGACCCTGGCTGACAATGCTGAGGTTGTTTTTGCCAATGACATGCGGCGGCCTACACTACTTAAAAAAAAACGCCATCTGGGAAAAAGTTGCGGTGAAAGTCAGTGCAGTGGGCACCAGCACCCGCACTGTGCGTGAGTGCAGGAAAAGGTGGGACGACCTCAGACTGCGGGTGAGGGGCATCCAAGCCGAAAACCACCGAATAGCCAGTGCAGGTGGAGCTGGTTCACCCATCAGACTAAAAGAATGGGAGGAGACCTGTGGAAACCGAATCGCTGTGGAATCCATTGAGGGAGTAGGCACCATGGAGCTAGGCGTGGGTACCACTTCGGATGGAGGTGAGTGTACACATGACAGGATGCTATGTGAATGTACTGTTCCCCCCCATATGTGAGCACAGAATCCTCTCATGCATGGACACACATCCACACATGCATCCATCCCGCACCATGTCAGTGTCAGACCCAAACACAAACACATCACCAGAGACAAGTGCCAAACACAACCATGCATGGATGAGGCACTGAATTGGCACATCACCTGCATCCACAACTACTAAGTCCCAATGGCCACAACTGCATCATTGATGTATTCTGCATTAAGTATATTGAAACACAACCAATGCCATCCCCCTTCTTGTCCCTGACAGGCTCACATACAGATGGTGAGGATTCCGCAAATGCATCCCAGGCACCAGCTACGAGTAAGAGGCCAAGGGCACAGGACTCGGAGGACACCCCCACAACATCAAGGGGCAAGGGGGAAGGTCACACCGGATGAGTGTGAAACATCGTAGGAGTGCCACTGCCAGGGCAGAAGTAGCTGCACCACAAACTGCAGCCCCACCACCGGAGGTGAACCCACAGCCACCAATACCAGCCACCGAGGGCCCACCATCAGCTGCGGCAAGCTCAGCTGGAGAGGCAGCCGCCACTGCCCCCCTATCTGATCCTGAGGATACTATAGTTGGCCCAATGGAGATGCACACCCCAGAGCCAGCACCATTCCAGACACCTGGGTCTGATGTTACTGTTGAGGACAACATTCCAGCCATAATGTCCCCCATGGCGGCTTCACCTGCTGCAATAGATACATCTGAGGGCACAGCATCCAGTACACCATCACCCAGCACTGCCCTCCATCTGCCCACCATCCTACAGCGTCAACAGGAACTGACTGTGCTGGTTGGCCAGCATGTTGAGGAGGCTGCGCATCTCAGGGAGGATATTGTGGAGACGGCAAGGCACTCCACTGAGAGGATGGACGCCTGTACTGACAGGCTGTGTGACGAGATATCCAGGCTCAGGGATGTCTTTACTCACATAGCCAACACAATGGACCGCCACTTCTCACAACCAGGACAGTCTGCCCCATCGTCACCTGCCGGCTCAACACAGACAAGCCCCCTCCGCCGCTCAACACACACCACCAGGCGCACGTCTGGCCATCCTCCAAATGCTGCTACAGACAATGGCCAATAGGGGGTTAATGGCGATTCCTCTGTGTGCATGGGCCAACGCAAACATGGCAGACACATGAGGAACTGTTGTGGGGGGTGGGGGGAAGGGTGTTATGGGTCTGTAGTGGGGCTTGGGGGGAAGGGTGGTGGGATGTTTGGGGACATGCACTTTTTTATCTTTCCGTTACTTAATACACTGATGTCTAATCAAAACACAGGCTTGGACATCTTCATTGTGTTTGTGTACTTTATTGGAGACAGTGTTCATTGCGTACTTCTAAACATACACCAGTGCATCACTACCCGTGTCCATGTGACAGTACCAAAACATGTCCCTCAGAATATTTGGTTGATCAGATGCTGTCTCACAGCACCTCCCTCCTGGCCATCCCCTCTTGCATTTCCTGCATCCCCTTCGCTTCCGTCCTCATCAGCTTCATCATCCTCATCAGGTGCTTCTATTTCAACGTCAGGGGGCAGTGGCACATTCTGTCTAATACACATATTGTGCAGCATGATACATGCCATGGTGATCTTGGCCACTTTCTCATGGCCATACAGGAGAGCGCCACCAGACCTGCTAATGCACCTAAACCGTGATTTCAAAAGTCTGTCCGATCACGATGCGGGTACGGGTATGTGCACGATTGCATTCCTCTTCGTGCCTGTTCTGTGGGTTCCGTACAGGTGTGAGGAGCCAGCTCTTCAGGGGATATCCCGCATCACCTGTATGGGGGAACGAATGGGGTCCTGTTACTGTTCACCTGCAGAGCAGCCTGTTCATATCACACACATTGACATTGCATAGTGATTCCAGTACACAGTCAATGGCATACATGCAGATGGTCCGTGTGACAGCAATCTGTCTGCAACAGTAATTGACATGTCCTGGGTGAGGCGAGGTCTTAGGTGTCCCTGGGCCCAGGCAGATTTTGTTCCTCACTGTTGTTCTACTGCCATTCCAACATAGATGTTGCCATGCAGTGAGGCATCACTTCAGTGGTGGTAAAGGTGCGTGGTGAAATGCAATGTGTATGGCTAGGGCTGATCCTTTTGCATGCATCATACGGCACATTGCATTATTGATGTTGTGCTGGACTGATTCCGGATGACTATCTTCATGGCACGTATGGATTCTGGCCATTTTGTGGCGTACAATGTTGTGCAATGTGTATGTGAATGGATGTTTGATGCTACTAGACCTGGAATTGCTGGTGTGTAGTGTAGCTCATACTTGCATGTCGGTTCATCTCTAGTACGTTGCGGCCTTCCCAGATGGAAATTGGCGTACATCTTTATGTGCATTTCCCAGACAGATGACAAGCTACACCCAGTTGGAGTATGTTTCTCCCCCCCCCCCATCACACCCAGTTGGAGTATGTTTCCCCCCCCCCAATCACACCCAGTTGGAGTATGTTTCTCTCCCCCCACCCCCAATCACACTGTCATGTGCTTGCCCTGCTACTCACCAAGTAGCCACGAACGTTGTGCGGTTTGTCGCTCCATGTAGCGTGGGATAGTTGAGTTCCGCAGGACCATGGAGTCATGGGTTGATCCGGGAAATCGGGCACAGCAATGTGTGATTATCTTGTTGGCGTCACATACCATTTGGACATTGATGGAGTGGAATTGCTTCCTGTTTCGGTAGACCACTTAATTGCGATGTGGGACCACCAATTCCACATGTGTACAGTCGATGACCCTGATGCAACTTGGGATGCCTGCCAGTGAATAGAATCCAACTTTGGTGTTTGCAATCTCCTGGGCAGTCCGTGGCATGGATATGTGTTCAGGTGCATGCTTCAGGAGGGCATCAAGTACCTGATTCGGCATGCGTGAGAATACTGGTTGGGAGATGCCATGCATCTGGGCCACTGTATGCTGGTAGGTGCCTGTGGCCAGGAAGTGGAGCACAGTTACCACCTTGAGTAGAGGGGGGATGGCAGTTCTGATGTCTATGAGACTCACAATGTCATTGTGTATCATGTCCACGATGCTGGTGATGGTATCCCGGTCGTGACGGTACAGGGTGTGTATCTGCTCAGGGGTTAGGTTAAATGGACTGGCTCTGATCCTGGGGATTGGTGGGTGCCTCTGTGGTATGATTAGGTGCCGTGGTGGTGCTTGCTGTGCCTGTCTTGCCCTCCTCTTCCTCCCCCTGTGTCTTCTTTGTGCTGCCTGTTGTTGTTGCAGCTGCGCTGCAATCATGTCCTCCAGCCCATGTAATGCTGCTAGTATTGGAACCATCTTGGTGTTGGAAGGGGTGTGTGAAGGGTGTGGTGTGCTCCTTTTGTGCTGCCACAGTCTCCATTGCCTTCACCTGTGCTGATTGTGTCCACCTGTGGCAGGTGGGAACACTGCTCAGTTCTCTTAACGTGTGGTTCGCGATGCTGGTATTTGCGCCATGGCGGTAAGGGGTTTGGGGGGCTTTACCATGCCGCTATTGGCGTGTCCGCTCAACTTGTGATGCTGTGCTAATAGCGGCATGGCATAATTTACGGGATGGTGGGTCGCGCGCACGCGGACTGCCCGCTATTAGTGGCACCGTACTTAGCGGTGCCGCTAATAGCGGTGTGTCGGGTCGTCATTCGCATGGGGATTTAACGTTACCGGTATTTCATTACCGGTAACGTTAAATCCCTACCGCCTACCGTGTAATGAGGCCCCAAGACTTGGACTCTGGATGGTGTGCGAGTGGTCTGGTGCTACAATGAGACGCACACAGAGCATGCCAATAATTCCAGTTGGACAGAGAAGTATACAAATATTCACTTATTTGCTAGGACTTTAAGATGCATTCTAAGCAATGAAAACCTTGGGTAGGTATTATTGCACAACTACTACCATATACATATATAGATCCACCACTGGGGGCGGGGGAGTGAATTTCTGCAGAAAACCCCTACACTTTGCATTTGAGACGGTTAATCAATAATTGGCATTAAAATGAAATACTTTCAATAACTATAGATGGTAAAGCCAGTGACGAGTTAGAAAGACAGTACATTCAAAATAAGTAAAGACAAGTAAGAAATCAAGTAGAAAAATAATGTAGCACACTTATGAGGAATCTTAGAATTAGAACCCTGAACCTTATTAAGTCCAGCCCTGATATGAAATGGGTTCTAGTGTCCTAGAGTCACCAGTTTGTGAAATGCCAGTGGTTGCGGTTAAGTGTTCCACAATTCAGGAAAAGTTCAGGTAAATGTCTCTCCCAGTCCGCCACTCTTGGGGAAGGGCCTAGGGATGGACGATATATTGAGTTTTGGAGATACAGCGATATATTTTCAAAAGGGATATAGGATTAGACAATTACTCCTTGTCCCATCCCCTTTCCTCATACTTTTGGGACATTCGGTCCTGCAGAATGGGACCGGAGCACTTTTAAAGCATCAAAAATATTTGTTGTTCTTTTATTTTTACGCAGGACCACCGCGCTTGGCTGTAGCCCTGCCTTCCTGAGCCCCGCCCAGCGCATTGCCTTTTAGTCCTTTTATCCGTGCGGTATGGGTCGGACGCAGTTACATCTTGGGGATTTTAGTTTTTTCCCAGCTTGTCCTTCAACTCTTCCTGCTCCGGTTCCGCAGTCATTTTCATCCCTGTCTATGCCAGAGCAGAGAGGGTTTTGTGTCCTGTTCTTGTGAGTGTCGCTTCGTGTAGGTGGATCCTCATTCTCTTTGTCTGAAGTGCTTACGCCCCGGACATCGGGTGGCTTCTTCTCTCTACTGTGACTCGCTATCCGTTCGTGGACTGCAGCGGAGGCTTGTTAGATGGGAAGACTTGTTACAGCGGTTACCTCTGGCTCACCTTCAACGGTTAATCGCAGAGAAGAGGAATTGTCCGGTAAGTTCCTTACTTTTTAGGGCACCCTAGCCAACTGACTCTTTCCCAGGGTCATCTGGTGCTGGGAGGGGCCTTAACGGCTCTAGCCTTACCAGGGCTTACCCTGAAGTATCCCGAAAGGGATCTAACCTCGATACCGGAGTAGCCGGATTCCCCATCAAGGGGCTAAGGATACCCCCGAGATTCCCCGTTCCAGGCCAAATTCTACCGGGGTAACTCCAGAGCATCCACAGTTGGAGGCTAAACGTACCAAGATTCTTCTCGAGGTTCCCTGGAAAAGGGCTAAAATTATCAGGCTCGCTCCCAAGGATCCCCAAATAGGGGCTACAAAGAAAACCAGCAAAACTGAGGGTACCCCCATTCTCGGGGTCGTGACACCAGGCGTCTGTTACGCTCACCTGGCTCCCACAGAGGTGTCGATCTGGACTGGACTGCTGCGATCTCCACCAATGTGACGCGTAGGGCCGTAATGACGGACTGGACTGGCCCACCTAGCATCGTTTGCTTGGCCCGTAGGAATATTCTTCTGCAAGTGGAGAAAGGGAATTAACCACCCGTGGAGTTGAGCGTAAATCCCCCCACCCCGTTGTTCTCCCACTGATCACCTTGGCTGTCCCCTCTTACAGTCTCACCTGATGATTTGAAAAGATGAGCTCTCCATCCTGCATTGAGCGCAGGGGTGCGTAGATAACCAGTTGCTTCACTTATTCGAAGGAATTGGTGAGTTCCAGGACAATATTGTCTCCGATATTCCCGGCAAGACGCCGTAAGTATTTAGTTCGTAAGAGTTCAAGTGCCTGACTTTCACTCTTGTCCGATTCCTTGCAGGTTGCAGCTTGACCTTACTGAAGAGTTCCTCGTGGCAACCGGTAATGTTCTGGTAAGGATTTGTATTATCCAACACTGTTCGATAAAATAATGTCCATATGTAACCTGTTGCTTTCTCCCTTATTCAGGCGGTGAGAGAAAGTATGAAGTCTCGGGGAATAATGCCTCCGGCGGTAAAATCAGGTAAGTCTATGAGGGGTATTCCTCTGAGTATTCCCTTGGCTCACCTTGCTGTTCTTGTCTTCTGCTTAGGTGCCGGAGTGCGGCGGGAACATGCAGGAGGATTCGGTGAAATGTGAAGATGCTGCGAAGGCCGGTGAGTTCAGCGCGGCGCTACAGCGGGCGAGGCGACGCGCATAAAATAACTTCTTTCTTCCAGCTCGAAGGCGCGATGAATCGGGAATTCAGGTAAGGATCAAAGGTATTACTCTTGTTCTAACCTTTTCTCCTTCTTTCTCCCTTTTTCTAAGAGCTCCAAACTCGAGGCGGCGTGGCAGAAGACTGGATGCAGACTTGCAGGCACGGTGAGCGTTACGCTGCTGGATGCAGAATAACGCAAAGCGTGTGCTGCTCTTCAGGCGTGGTTTAAATAGCCTCTAAAGTAGTCCCAGGTAAGTATTCCTCCCCAGCCCCACCCGAATAAAAAAATAGTCCCTAGGTAAAATAGTCCCTTCCAAGCCTCTTTTGGCTTGGAGCTCTTGCAGCATGGTCTGCATCAGGTAAGTTTGCAGCATGGTCTGCATCAGGTTATGAGCCTGGCGCCATAGGCGCCAGGACTGACTCTCCATATGAGCCTGGCACCCAAATAGCCCCTAGCAGGGGTTGTTGGACTTGCTTGAGGTAACTGAATGCCTGCTTCAGGGGTTGCTGGACTTGGTCTGGGTCCCCGGGGGTAGGCATCATGACAGCACTGCCCCCCCACCCCCCCCCAAGGCCCCTCCTAAAGTCGTTCTTCCCTGTGGTTTCGGTTTGTCTGGGAAATTTCGGTTGGAATTTTTTCACCAATCGGGGTGCATGAACATGGTCACTAGGTTCCCATGACCTTTCCTGTGGTCCGTAACCTTTCCAGTCGATTAAATAAAAAAGTTTTGACTTTATCAGCTTGGAGTCCAGGATGTTCTTAACTTCAAATTCGGGTTCTCCGTCTACAAGGATGGGGTCTGGTGGCTTGGTTAGTCTTGTCCCTGGTTGTACTGGCTTCAAAAGTGACACATGAAAGACGGGATGAATTTGCATATTAGCAGGTAAGTCCAACTTGACAGCCACCGGGTTGATAATGGCCTTAATAGAGTAAGGTCCCAAATATCTGGGGTTAAAGCTCTGCGTCCCCTTTAGAGGAATATGTTTTGTGGCTAACCATACTTGGTCCCCTATTTGGTATTGTGGAGAATCACTTCTATGCCGATCAGCATCTTTCTTGTATTTTTCTTTCGCCTGTTTTAAATGTGTAGTTGCTTCCTTAAAGGCTTGTGTAATCGTAGCGTGCAGATGGTCCACTGCGGGCATTTCTAAGTGTTGGGGTGAGTCAAGGTCTGAGGTTCGAGGATGGTGCCCATATAAGGTATAAAAGGGGCTTTGTCCAGTTCCAGAGTGTACTGAATTATTGTATGCATATACGGCGATCCAAAGAATGTCTTTCCAATTACTCTCCGTCTGATGTAACATACAACGTAGGTATTGTTCGAGGGTCTGGTTGGTCCTCTCCGTTTGACCATCGGTCTGGGGGTGGTGACTGGTTGATAACCTCACATCGATTTGCGCCAATTGACAGCATTTTTTCCAAAAATGTGAAATGAATTGACTGCCCTGGTCAGAGACCAACACGGACGGAAATCCGTGTATGCGAACAATGTTTTCGAGGAACTCCTTGGCCAGGATTGAAGCAGAAGGTAATCCCTTTAAAGGAATAAAGTGGGCCATCTTGGAAAAAAGATCCACAATATCTAGAATGGTGTTCAATCCATTGCATGGGGGTAGATCAGTAATAAAGTCTAACGATAAGGTGTGCCATGGTGTAGGCGGAATGTCTAAAGGTTGTAAGAGTCCAGCTGGTTTTTTCTTTTGACTTTTGTTTTGGCTGCAAATGCCACAAGACATCACAAATGATTTAATATCCTTTCGCCAGGTGGGCCACCAGAATTGTCTTTTAATTTTAGCTTCAGTTTTTGTAATACCTGGGTGCCCCTCCATTAGGGTATTATGATAATGGGAAATGACTAGCTCTTGTAGTTCCTTGTGTGGCAGAAATAGCCGTCCTTGGTAATAAGGCAGATCATTGGTGACAGAGTAGTCCGGGCCTTTCTTTACCCAGTCCTGCAAGGCTGTAGAATCAAAGAGTTGCTGGATCTTTACCTGAATGTCCTCTAGAGTCTGTAGAGTAGTCATGCCAAGAATCCTTTGTTCGGGAATTATAGGTACTGGTTCAGGGTTCACTTCTGCCTCTCCCATCCCTATTCGGGATAAGGCGTGTGCTTTACCATTCTTACAACTTGGTCGATAGGTTATCACGAAATCGAACTCGGCAAAGAACAATGCCCATCCGAGTTGACGTGACGATTGGGCCTTGGCTGTCTTTAAATACTGTAAGTTCCAGTGATCGGTGATCACAGTAATGGTATGCCTGGCACCGAGAAGATAGTGCCGCCAAGCCTTGAAGGCGGATTTAATGGCTAATAACTCCTTATCGGTAACCGCATAGTTTAACTCGGGTGCCGGGAACTTTCTGGACCAAAACGCTACTGGGTGAAGCTGGCCAGTTTCAGGGTCCTTTTGAGACAGGACAGCTCCCAGACTAGACTGGATGCATCAGGTTCCACTATGTATGGAAGTTCAGGGCGCGGGTGCTTTAATTCAGGTGCAGACGTGAATTTCGCTTTCAGCTCTTGGAAGGCATTTTCAGCTTCTTCAGTCCACATAAAGCATTTATTTTTTCGCAAGAGTGCTGTGATGGGATGTACAACATGTGAAGAATCCGGGATGAATCTGCGGTAGAAATTGGCAAAGCCAAGCATACTTTGTACTCCTTTAACTGAACTTGGTGATGGCCACTTAAGGATTGCGTCCACCTTTCGTGAGTTCATTCGGACTCCCTTTGGGGTCAAGATAAACCCAAGGAATTCAACTTCTGTGGCATGAAAAACACATTTTTCCAGTTTTGCATATAGTTTGTGCTGGCGCAATTTCTGGAGGACTGCTCGGACGTGCTTCACATGGTCAGATTCTGAAGGAGTATACTAGAATATCATCGATATATATGACAACACAAACGTCAATGAGTTCACGAAGGACATCGTTCATGAAGTATTAGAAGGCTGCAGGTGCATTGCACAACCCGAAAGGCATCACCTGGTATTCGAATAACCCATACTTTGTGCGGAAAGCAGTCTTCCATTCGTCGCCCTCTTTTACACGTACCAGATGGTATGCCCCCCGGAGATCTAATTTAGTGTATATGCAAGTGTCCTTCACTTGGTCTAGTAGTTCAGGGATCAGAGGCAATGGGTATCGGTTCTTAACAGTTATCTGGTTCAATGCGCGGTAGTCTATGCATGTTCTGAGGTCCCCTTCCTTTTTGGGCACGAAGAACAAAGCTGAAGATGCAGGGGACTTAGATGGGCGGATAAAGCCATTGGCAAGTTACTGGTCTAAATATTGTCGTAGGTGAAGGTTCTCAGGTTCCGTAAGGGCATAGATCCTGCTACAAGGGGGTTGTGCACTGGGTATGAGATTGATTTGGCAATCGTACGATCTGTGAGGAGGTAAGGCGTTTGCCTGTTCTTTTTGGAAGACATCCTGGAATTCTTGGTATTCAGGAGGTAGTTGCATGACTGCTGTGGTTACTGTGGCCAGGCCTGCGCTCAGATTTTTCTTTGGGTAACAGGTTTGCGCACAATCCGGGAAGGTTATTCTCTTCTCTCGCCAATCAATACAAGGATTATGTGTTTCCAACCAAGGTATCCAAAGTATTATTTGGAACTGTGGGGCCTTGATTAGATCAAACACAATAGCCTCTCGATGCCCATCCGGACCCAATAATGTCATCTCTGCGGTGGAATGAGTTACAGGCCCAGAGGCAATTTCAGTTCCATCAACTGTGGTGATGACATCTGAGGTGGTTTTTCGGCAGAGAGGCAGATTCATCCTGGAAGCCAATTCGTAGTCCACATAGTTTCCTATGGCCCCGCTATCAATGTATGCCCTTACTGCGTGCATACACGATGGCTGCCCTGGATCTACGAGGACCATTGGTATGATGAAATGCGAGGTCCGAGTATCCTTCTTCAAGCTCGGCAAGCGGACCTCTACGTTTGTCGGGCGTGGTCGTTTCCCGAGTCTGACTCCATCTGGCTTTTATCAGCAGCTCCTACCACCTTCTTGGGTGGTTTTACAGGGCAATCCCGTAGAAAATGCCCAGAAGGTATTGTCCCGGACAACCTTAAGGACGCGTGGGTGATCCCGTTACTCAAAAAACCTTCCCTTGACCTAAGCATACCTACGAAATTCCGACCGATCACTACAGTACCGTTTTTGCTTAAGATCCTGGACCGCGCAGCTTACATTCAGATCCAAAACTACTTGGAATCCAACAATCTGCTAGGTCTACGACAATCCGGATTTTGGCCCAGACACGGGACCGAAACTGCTCTAAGAGACCTAAAAACCCAGATTGAAGTATTGAAAGACAAGGGCAAATTAGAAATGCTATTACTCCTCGACCTCTCCGCCGCATTTGATTTGGTCAACCACCAGATCCTTTGCAGGCACCTCCACTCTGCTGCCAACTTCTCCTCCTCCGCTGCGGCATGGATCAAATCCTTTTTGAGCAACAGATCCATGAGGGTCTTTGCACCATCCGCAGCTGCGGACCCCTCCCCTATACACTGCGGTGAACCTCAGGGTTCTTGCGTGTCACCTACACTTTACAACATCTTTACGAAACCACTCTTTGATGTGCTTGACTATCTGGGTGTCTCCTACACCAACTATGCGGATGACACCCAGAGATACTCATTCCCATCTCAGGTGATTATTCAGCTGACACCAAGGCCATCAATGACATCTACCTGGTCATCCAAGCCTGGAAGGGCCAACACCAGCTATGTCTAAATGACGATAAGACAGAGCTCCTTATCCTGGGTACCTCACAACGCCTGAACAAACTGGAACCGTCTTATCAGTCATTCACCATAGACGGTAATACCATACTAGTCTCAAAAAACACCAAAACGTTAGGCTTTTACCTCGACTCCACCCTATCCTTATCCAGACAAATAAATGCAGTTAGGTCTGCCTCTGCTTACACGTGCAAACTGATTGCAGCCTGCAGACCGTTTCGTACCACCCCCAACAGTGTCACACTAGCTAGAACCCTCATTATGGCTAAGATTGATTATTGCAGTGCTCTTCTTTACTTAGGTACCAGCCAAGAGAACTTGAGCAAACTCCAAACTACCCAAAATAACGCCATTCGAGCGGCCTTGAACATCCCCCGCAACCACCACATTTCAGAAGCCAGAACCAACGTAAAGTGGTTACCTGTCAAACAGAGAATCTCCTTAAAAACACTTGCCCTAACGCACAAATGCCTGGCCAACAAAGCCCTGATCTATCTCTGTAGTCGGTTATCTCGCCACTCTACCGTTAGACCACTAAGAACTGCCCAGACTCATTGTCTGTCGATCCCTAGGTTTAAGCTTCAAAAAGCGGGGGGCACCAGCTTCCCTGTCCTAGCCTCTAAACTATGGAACACCCTCCCTGCCACTATCAGAGCTGAAGATTTTTTCAACACCTTTAAGACCAAAACCAAATCATGGCTCTTTGATCAGCAATAAGACATGCTCGGCGTCTGTTTTACATACTCTGATCCGCTTCCTCTGATACTATTTCTGGCCTGCTACCGCCGTACTGTTACTGTACACCCTAGGGTATATCCTGGTATTCCTAGTGGCACTGTAATCTATGTAATATATGTAACTAGAAAGATGGTTAATATGCTGTTACTGTAAACTCTGTAATGTAATTTATTGCCTGTATTTTTTTCTGCAACTTTGTACAAATTGCGCCCTGATGCCCACGGGCCTGATGGTTTGCGCCTTATAAATAAACAAAAACAAATACAAATACAAAGTTCCACAATATAGACACAATTGCATTTGCCGTCTCCTTTCTCTTTCCTTCTGGGTTAAGGCTCCTTTAACCCCTCCCGATTTGCATGGGTTCTGAAGCCTCTGCTCCTTTGGGGTTAGCGTGGGTTTTGACCAACACCCTGTTCTCAAACTTGGCTCGATCAGCCTTTATGTTCTAACTGGACCACTAAGTCTATATATTCGGCACAGTCTTGAGGTGTGTTCACGACTTGAGCCAAGACATCCTTGAGTTCTCCTTGAAGCCCTCGATGAAATAACGTGATTCGTTTTACCTCAGGCCATCCAGTTTCCACTATCAATCTATTAAAAGTCGCTATGTAAGATAGAAGGTCTTGGTTATCCTGTCGTAGGGACAAAAGTTCGTTATCCAGGGCCTGTCCTTGGGAGTGCCGGGCAAGTAGTCTTTCCATGCTCGTTTGGAAGCCCTGAAAATCCTGAAGAATTGGGTCATCCTGAGTAACTAGTGGAATTGACCAATCAGCTGCCCTGCCGCTGAGATATGACAATACAAAGGCTACCTTGGCTTGATCGTTTGGGAAGGCTCCAGGTCTGCATAAAAAGTGCAATCGGCATTGGTTCATAAACACGGCGAACCTTTTGGGATCTCCAGCAAAGCGTTCGGGTGGAGCTAATGGAATATTTCCAGGTAGGTTTATTTGCACAGGGTTATTCGATAACACGGGAGCTGGATTTCCCCCGGAACCAGGTAGGGTGCTTGTCCAGCCTGGCTTTGCAAGGACATTGGTTTCTTGACGGGCGGAATACACTTCAGCCCTCAGTTCCCCTATTAATTGGGCCAACTGGTCAGTCTCTGAGGTATCCATAACGCCTGGGTGGGAATTTGTAGGTAGGCTTCGTGTTCTGTTACGCTCACCTGGCTCCCATAGAGGCGTCGATCTGGACTGGACTGCTGCGATCTCCACCTATGTGACGCGTAGGGCCGAGATGAAGGACTGGACTGGCCCACCTAGCTTCGTTTGCTTGGCCCGTAGGAATATTCTTCTGCAAGTGGAGAAAGGGAATTAACCACCCGTGGAGTTGAGCGTAAATCCCCCCCACCGCGTTGTTCTCCCACTGATCACCTTGGCTGTCCCCTCTTATAGTCTCACCTGATGATTTGAAAAGATGAGCTCTCCATCCTGCATTGAGCGCAGGGGCGCGTAGATAACCAGTTAGTTGCTTCACTGGCTCGAAGGAATTGGTGAGTTCCAGGACAATATTGACTCTGATATTCCCGGCAAGACGCTTTAAGTATGAAGTTTGTAAGAGTTCAAGTGCCTGACTTTCACTCTTGTCCGATTCCTTGCAGGTTGCAGCTTGACCTTACTGAAGAGTTCCTCGTGGCAACCGGTAACGTTCTGGTAAGGATTTGTATTATCCAACACTGTTCGATAAAATAATGTCCATATGTAACCTGTTGCTTTCTCCCTTATTCAGGCGCTGAGAGAAAGTATGAAGTCTCTGGGAATAATGCCTCCGGCGGTAAAATCAGGTAAGTCTTTTGTGGTGAGGACGGTTCCCCTTGTTAGTCCCTTGTTTCACCTTGCTCTCCTTTTGTTTCCCCTTAGGGGCCGGGGTTCGGCTAGGATGCAGCGGAAGCTGCGCCGACCCGTGAAGAAGAATAGTACCCCGGGTGGTAAAATCAGGTAAGTCTATTGGGGGTATTCCTCTGTGTATTCCCTTGGCTCACCTTGCTGTTCTTGTCTTCTCCTTAGGTGCCGGAGTGTGGCGGGAACATGCAGGAGGATGCGGTGAAATGTGAAGATGCTGCGAAGGCCGGTGAGTTCAGCGCGACGCTGCAGCAGGCGAGGCGACGCGCATAAAATACCTTCTTTCTTCCAGCTCAAAGGCGCCATGAATCAGGAATTCAGGTAAGGATCAAAGGTATTGCTCTTGTTCTAACCTTTTCTCCTTCTTTCTCCCTTTTTCTAGGAGCTCCAAACTCGAGGCGGGCGTGGCAGAAGACTGGATGCAGACTTGCAGGCACGGTGAGCGTTACGCTGCTGGATGCAGAATAACGCGAAGCGTGTGCTGCTCTTCGGGTGTGGTTTAAATAGCCTCCAAAGTAGTCCCAGGTAAGTATTCCTCCCCAGCGCCACCCGACTAAAAAAATAGTCCCTAGGTAAAATAGTCCCTTCCAAGCCTCTTTTGGCTTGGAGCTCTTGCAGCATGGTCTGCATCAGGTAAGTTTGCAGCATGGTCTGCATCAGGTAAGTTTTAATCTATGAGCCTGGCGCCTATGGCGCCAGGACTGACTCTCCATTTGAGCCTGGCGCCATAGGCGCCAGGACTGCACTCAAATAGCCCCTAGTAGGGGTTGTTGGGCTTGCTTGGGGTAACTTGATGCCTGCTTCCGGGGTTGCTGGACTTGGTCTGGGTCCCCGGGGGTAGGCATCATGACAGCGTCAGTCTGAGGTTCCCCTCAAAGGGGCTAAAGTCGATTCCAGGGCCAATAAGGCGGACAAACGTCCGAGGTCTTCCAGTACCGGCTCTGCCGAGGTTCCCTCACAAAGGGCTAAAATTGACTCCAAAGCTCCTGTAATACCTTTGGTGACAATGGCCTCACATAAGCCTGTGATTCATATATCCACAGGGAGTGACAAAACGGTGGCCCAACCTATGCGATCGGGAGAACATGGGATCAGGGCCGAAACTCCCTTTTCATTGCCCAGCCTGGATAGCAGAAATCCTTTTAGGCTGACAATCGACTGGCGCTCGATTTCCTCTACCGGCATATTTTAGGAATCTCTTCAAGAATATGTGCCCTAAGCCTCTCGAGCCTCAGTCCGCTCCTCCACTGCTTCAGCAGGCACCACAATTGCCTCTTCCATTTCCAGCATGGCAGCCTCCTCCAGTGCCTCCCCTGCCTCCATTGCCCCTACTTTCTTTGGTGTTGCCAACTCCTGTTGTGCAGCAACCTGAACTAAAGAGGCCTGATGGACCACGTCCTTTGGGCAAACCTTCAGTTCCCACCAAAAAGGACGAGCGGCAGATGGACGAAGATAATGAGGACCCGCACCATTCCATCAGAGCGCTTCATGACAGGGTTTTGGATATCATGGTGTTGCTAGAAATTGCAATCCTGGATTCCCCAGCCCTACAGGAGGGAACTCTCCCGCGGGGGCCATGACTTTAAAGTCACCACAGCGCTCAGGTCTATTTCTTCAGAAAGACGTGCTTGCAGAAGCCCGAAATGTTTGGGAAAAACCCTATACCATGTATCGCATTAACAAGACAATTGATGCTCGCTATAAGCTCCAGCCATCAGAAATATTCCTCTAGCTTCCTGTCCACTTCCTTCCTCTAATCTACAATCAGGCTGCCTTCCTCCTCCTCCACCTCCTCCTCCACCACTGCCTCACATGTATTGTCTAAGAAAGACAAAATCCTCAACAATATTGGCAAAAACGTTTTTGCTAATGCAGGGCTTCAGCTACGTCAGCCAAACACTGAGGTCATACTTGCGGCAGCCAACCTGAAATTATGGAAGGAATTGTCGGAATTCCAAGACTGTATTCCTCAAGACAAGCTGGAGGACTTTAAAGAAGGCCTATCTGATGCCAGGGTGTTGGGTCAGGATCTGCTCGGGCTGCAGCCCATCACGTGGACACTACAGCCCAAGGCCTTATGTCGGGGTTGATGTATCCCGCCAGGCATGGCTCCACGCTCCCAAGTTTTGAAGGGAGGTCCAAGAACAGGTGCTTGACCTTCCCTTTGAGGGGAAAGAGCTTTTCCATTCCTCCACTAACTAGGAACTTAACAAAACAAAAGCGAGTACGCTAACGGCCAAATCGTTATCTGTTTTAGCAAAACCTGCACCGTCTAAAACATATAGTCAGAAATTGGAATCCCGATCAAGAGCCTTTTCCGGTTTCAGAGGGGTTCAGGATGGAAGAGCGCACTAGACTGATCGTTCCTCCAGTGGGCCGCGACACAAACAACAAAGACAAGGTGGCTGTTTTTTCTCCCGGTCCTCAGCCTCCTCTTCGGCTACAGGAGCCCTTGCCTCCGATAAATCTACAAAACTATGTTTCTCATCGGTCCCAGAAGTCTCTGGTGGGAGGAAGGATTTTGTCTCATCTGGAGGCGTGGAGACCATAACAGGCGACCAGTGGGTTTTGTCTGTCGCTAGAGCGGGTTTTCGGCTACCCCTTCCAGATACCCCACCTTCTCACCCCCCTCGGGGTGGTGGAGCGTGTCCCTCCATCGGAACGAGGGGAGGGCTTGTATTCCCGTCTGTTCAGTGCCCAAACCCAACCAGGCTGGCCGGCGCACTATCCTAGACCTGTCCAACTTCAACCTTTCCCTTCCCTAAAAGAAATTCAAGATGATGACGCCCAACCAGATCAGATCCTCTCCTCGTAAGGTCGATTGGCTCAGCGTGGTGGATCTCCAGGATGCTTATATGCATATCCTGATATGGCCTCAACACCGCAAATTCCTTCGCTTCTCAGTAGAGACGGAACATTTCCAATATCGAGTCCTCCCCTTTGGTCTCAGTTCAGCACCACAGGTCTTTACAAAAATGATGGTGGTCATTGCAGCGTTCCTTAGGCTCCAGGGTATCCACGTCTATCCATATTTAGACGATTGGCTGCTTCGGAGTCACTGTCCACAGAGTGCAGTGAACAATCTTCATTGCCTTCTCCAACAACTTTTTTTTTTTTAAAATGTTTTATTGGTTAACGAGACAATCGCTTCCCTATTTGATTAATTTGGTGGCCTTCGATCTTCCGGACTTCCAGTCTTTTCCTCTAATTATCATCAGGCCTTAGTTTCTTTCAGCAATTTCTCTACAAATTTCAAGGCATCAATCGTTCGACCAATTTTATCAGCAGTTATTATACTCTCCCAGTGTTCTTCCTGATTGGGATCACACACCTGGAAGTAGATCCCCACAGCCTTTATTCTTTGCTACCTTAGAGAAGTGCAATTCAACATCAAATGCCTGATTGTTTCAACTGATTCCTGATCTTTACAGAAGCGGCAGACCGCTTCCTGGGGTTTGATTTGTTTTCTCATTAGCAGTACTTCTCTCGAGGCCAGAATGTTCAGTCTACCTCGCAGCAATAAATCTCTGTAGTGAGCAGACGGGAATTTCCTCAAGTATGCCGGTAGTTAATTTACTTTTTTCTGTTCCCATATGATGTTGGTACAAAGTTTGTTCTTACTTTTCAATTCTATGGTTTCTTCCCAGTCTTTTTCTTGCAAGGTCTTTTTGACCTTATTGGGGTTTCCTTTTAAAGTTTCTATCTCAATGTTGTATATGTCTAAATGTTCTTTGCATCGCACTTTCCACCTCGGCAGATTTTTATCCTTTGTTGTTACTGAGCTCATTAATATCTCAAAAGGTGCGGGCGGTGAGTATAAGTCACATTTCCGAAAGAGAGAGATGGATTTCCACATGACTATTGATGTCAGTGATTGAAGTCTTAGTTCATGTCTTATTGTGTTTACGGACACGGAATTCAGTAACCTTCGGATCTTCCTCCAGAAAAAAGCTTTGCATATTCCCCATATTTTCCAAGAGAGATTTACAAGTGCCTCGACTCCATACGTTAAAACTGCTACCACCTTCTGCTTGTAGAAGGTGAGAGTTGGAATCAAGGAGAAAGCCCCATATCAATGATGTAACGCTCTCCCCTGGTTGGTTAATTTTAATAATGTTTCCCTGATGAACAGGTAGTGGCCTAGTTAGTTTACATTTTTATTGATTCGTTTTCCAAGGTAGATTATTGAATCAACTACTTCCAGCGGTTGGTTTTCAATGGTCCATTTAAAGGCTTTGAGCTTTTTCGGGTTACAACATGATGATTTCATTATTAACACCTTTGATTTCTTTATGTTGATCTTCATGTCATTTCCATCTAAGTAGATTTTGAATGCTTCCAATCGCCTCTGGATTCCTATTGCGGTCAAATCAATAAAAAACCAGATCGTCCGCGTATAGGATCCACAGGATCTCTCCTTCTTCCATCTTTGGTGGAAAGGCCCTGATGTTCTTTTGAGATTCATTCATATCTGCCAGGTAGAGTGCAAACAAGAAAGGTGCCAGGGCGCGTCCTTGTTTAATCCCCCTGAAGGTGTGAATCTTCCTACTTCTGGAACCGTCCCTTGATAATTGGACCTGTATTGTCGTGTCCGTATAAAGAGGTTGTATAGCTTCTAACAGGTCCTGCGGGCAATTCCATCCCTTTAATTTGGCCCATAATAGTTTGCGGCTTATGCCATTGAACGCTTGTTCTAAATCTATGAAACCAAGATAGATTTTACCCTTGGATTCCAGGGCTCGTTGTTTCAACAAATTCAAGATAAATAAATTAAGGGATGTGCCCACTCCACACATGAAAGCCATTTGCCGTTTGTCTAAGATGTCCGCCTTCGTTGCCCAGCCTTTGAGATCTCTTAGGAGGATAGACGCAAAAAGTTTGGCAATAGAATCAAGTAGTGCTATTGGCCTGTAATTTCTAGGTTCGCTACGATACCCCTTTTTAAAGATCGGGACTATTATTGCGTCCTTCCAAGATCATGGTATAGTTCTTGTTTTCTTTACTTGTCTGAATAGTAGGTATCTCAGATCTGTCCAGCTTTCATTGTTTTCTTTAAGCATCTGATTCGTGATGCCATCTAGCCCTGCTGCCCTTGATGTTTTTTAATCCTCCATAATATTTCTGCACGGTCAAATTTTATTGACCATGCATTCGGATTGGTCCCCTTTTCTTGGTAATTTATGGCTTCCTTCCACTGGAATAGGGTTGTGTAATAATTGACACAACGTTCCTCTGAAACTTGGTTGGTTACCACCACTGCTGCTTGAAAGTCGTCCCCCTTTTTAATAAGTGCCTTGAGCTGCAAAACGTGGACGGCTGCCAGCATTCTTTCCGTGTCACACTGGACTCTTTTTGCCCTAGTGGACCTGAGCCAGTTCTTATGTTTGTTTGCATCTTCTTATTGCCGCCTCTAAGGACTCTATCGAGTTAGCTGCATTGGCATTCCCTTCTGTAACTTGCATCTGATTAGGCAGAGTCGTTACATTTCCTGAAGTCATGGGAGTTGCATCATTCCCTCCCTTACCACTCCCTTCAGATATGAATTGCCTCTTGGATACCTGCCGAGATGAATCCTGCGGTATCCAAGAAAAGGGTGGCTTAGAGGGAAGATCTTTCACATTCCCCTGTTGCAGATTTCATACCTGTCCTGGTCACCGCCATTACCTCCATTACTCTCCTCTGCAGTTTTCAGTTGGTCACCAGGCTCCCGCTTGGGTAAGTCCTGCAATATCAGTGCTTCTGGAGTGGAAACCAGTTGCCAATTGCCCCTTGTTCATTCTCACCCAGCAGCAACTCAGTTGTGTGAACCGGGGAAGGGAGGTCCGTTATTGAATTGGTACCCGGTGGCAACGAGGGAAGGAGGTGATCCTCGGTACGTTCCTCCCTTCCTTCGACCCCTTGTGTACTTCCGTCAGTAGATTAGACGGTATACTTATGATGGCAAGTTCAGAGGTCCCCTCCCCTCCTATTCCCACACCCTTGTTTGGTGCCTGCTTTCTGACATTTTCAAGGGGAAGTGAGTCGTTTGCTCTCTTTAGCTTAGGCTCTTTTATTAGTCTGGAATTCGCTGTTGGTGAGTTTAAATCCACGGCCAAGCCCCTTTGCTCGCGAGCACTAAAAGGAAGGCGTGATTGTCTTACATTCGAAGTAAATTTGTGAGGTAGAGAGCGGAGGGTATTTCGTCAGTAGCAAGTTGACTCGCTGTCTCACCTGCAGTCTCGTCCTGGACCCTGGCAACTCACCCACAGCTTCCTGTTGTTCGCCGGTCAACCTCTTCATCGTCGGGCAGCTCCTCAGGGCAAAATTTAAGTCAAAGTTTTACAGACTGGGTAAGACAACAGCCCTCACTGGCAAACACCGAAAACACCACTTACGCACCATGTATGCGGAAGTAGGTGCTTTTAAGCAGCAGAAGTCATCGGCCCACATCAGCTCTGCCTCCATGCTGCTTAAGGGGCCAGCAGTAAGAGTTCACTGTGAGAATTTTCTCCAGCCAGTACTGTCACCGAAAACACCACTTCCGCACCACTTCCGCTTGGCATGTTGGTAAACTGATGACGGTTTTTCAAAATCTGATTTCCTTGGGTTTCTGCTGGGACACCATCAAAGCCAAAATCTTTCTAACGGAGGACAGGATAGCGGACTTGTCAGTCACTTGCCGACTGTTCTTTAGCTTGTCCCCCAGTTCTTATGTTTGTTTGCATCTTCTTATTGCCGCCACTTTATTGAGACCATCACTCCTTTGTAGTCAGAGTAGTTGGGCTCTGTATTCTTTCCTTTTCGCAACCAGCTCTTTATTATAGACGTGTTTCCTACTTGCCATTGAAGTCTTACTTGGGTCATTTTTTATTTCAAATTCTTTCAATAGCCCCTCTGTATTCAACCCTGCCAGGGTTGCTAACGACATGGGTTCCAAATCGCCCTACCAGTTTTGGAAGCACCTGTTGCTTTATTCTTAATTTATTTAGTCCCCATGTTACTTCAACTGGGGTTAATTTAGTTCTTTCAACCCTTCCTACTAGCCTTTCCATTTCAATTTCTAGCAGGGCATGGTCACTGGCTAGTTGTTTTTTCACTACAAAAGATTTAATACATTGCAAGGTACTTCCTGCCACGAGAAAGTAGTCTAAACATGCACTATTTATACCACTGAACCAAGTGTCAGCACCTTGGGGGTCCCCCATAATCGAGCCATTTAGCATCCTCATGCAACGTGTTTCCATTTCATTTTTCCATCGCTTCTCTTCGTCTCCCAGATGTAGATCCGTCTTTGGCTTTCCTTCCTTATTTAGCAGTTTAATATTGAGGTCACCACAGACAATAATTTGGTTTTGTTCTTCTATCATAGACTTATCAAATTCCTCCATGATATCATTTATATATTTTTCCGTGGGACACTTATTTTCACGCCAATAGGTGTTAATTAGGAGGATCTTCACCTCCTGCTTCTCCAAGCATTTCTTGATTTTAAGAATCTGTACAAAGGGGTTTGGGATCTGATGCTGCAGCACTTGCAATTCACTGGTTTTACCATGGTTAATAGACCCACAAAGGGCCTCCCCTTTTCACCTTTGCTTGCGGGGTTTATGTAAACTTCGTATCTATCACACATTGGTTTCTCCCTTACCCACGTCTCTTGCAGGCAAATGATTTCGTATTGCCCTAGAAAGTTGTCTTCCCCTGTGTACAGATGCTTGAATCCCCGGGTGTTCCATGAGTCAATTTGCACTTTTTTAAACTTGTCTTCCCTTTCAATCTATTGTTTCTTTTTCGCAACTTACACTTCAGCCATCCATGACCAATCTGCATCCATTTGTTCCCTTTGCTGTGTGGTTTTTATTACTTTTAATTGCTTTCTAGAGTTGTCAATGGTAAAACTGGCCTTTTTTCCTTCTTCCCTTGATAGTGTAACAATTTTTGGGACTTCTTCGGTTTCCTTCTGAGGCTCTTGTTTATCTTCTTTTTTTCCCGGGGTTCCCTTCCTATCCCCTTTTCTACATTTTCTGTCTTTAAGAGGCAGGGGACTTTCCTTGCCATCCCGTGGCTTATCGTCCATCCTTCTCACAGATCGATCTCTTCTAATTAGCTTAACTTGTCCTTTTTCCTTTGCAGCATTCGAGACTTTTTCAAAATTCCTGTCATGGCCTTTGAATTCAGTCAGCTCATAACCCAATAGGGTGAATTTATCCTTCATCTCTAATAGAGATTCTTTAATCATTCGAGTTCTTAGATGCAGAACCACCAATTCTAGCCTCCTTTCATTGACGAATTCCACAATTTAAATGTCATCTGAGGAGATGAAGCGCAGGACAGGAATCTGCCTAAAGAGTCACCACCTTTTCACGATTTAGAAGTACCTTCTTTGTGTCCTTCAGTATAACTTCACTTTGTATCATTTTTCGGCTCTTTTTACCTCTTCTACACGCTCCACCACCTTTCTCGTGGTATGGGATCAGACCTATCCTGCCCTTTTTTGCATCGATCTGTTTAGTCTTCTCTTTTGATTTTGATCTCATTTCTTTTTCGCATCCTTTCCTTTTATCTTCTAGTGTTAAGAAATCTTCCGAATTTTTCCTTTCCTAGTTTCCTACGCAGCTTTTATCTTTCCCCTTTGGGCAGGTGTTCGTCTTTTTCCCATCATTATTGCCCTTCTTGCTACTTGTCCGGAGGGGATTCTCACTGGTGTCTTCAACTGGCAGTTCTCGTACCTGTATTTCAATTTCTTGCCATTCTGAAGGACTAAAGCCATCCCACTCCTCTTCCTCTTTTTCCATGACTTCAATGAGAACACTCAGACAAGCTTCAGAGACCAGAGAGTCATCAGCTTCTATGCTGTTATTCATCATACAGGATTCATCGAGAGCGAGAATCTCTTGGGGGTTTCTTTCAATTATCATTTCTCTTCTGGACTTTTTAGCGCATTGTGTTTCCTCCAATCTTGGTGGTGTTCTTATGTTTCTTAGGAAAGACCTTGATCCATTTGTCTTCGGATTAATTACTTGATTTTTTGATGTTTTCCCCCTCTTATTTACCTTCTGAGCCAGATGGTTTACATTCTCTCACTCAGTCAGGGGTTTCCCTGCTGAGTTGGTACCCTGGAAGATCGGGAAGCTTGATTTGGCTAAATCATCAGGAGTTTGCTGCGGTATGGATACCGTTTGGTCTTGGCCCTTTGACTTTCCTCTGCATTCATTCCCTATCAGCATGTTAGACTTGCCTTTTGCCAGTCGGAGCGGACCACCTTCTGGTCTGCTATCGATCTTGCTCTGATTTCTCACATCAGAATTTTTCCCACTGGCCACAGGTTCCCGGGTTTGCCTTTCTCAGCAGCTTTCTCCCATTCGGATTCCCGCACTCAGAACTTGGATGCTTCGATCATTTTCTGTTTTGTATAGACTCCTCATCCACTTACAATCTTCTACCACCGCCTCCATTAAGAGTGATTTGTCATTTGACTCTCTTCTCGCCAGATCACTTAGGCGGTTTTGCCATACATGGGTTTTTTCTGCTTCTTTATCTAATCTTTGTTCAATTCTTTTCATGAAACGTTCCAGTTCACACATCTGATCCTTAGATTTAACATTGATCATAAGTACCTCTTGTAGGGATTCATTTATATTCTCATACAGTTTAAGGAAAGGGGAGACCGCTATGGTTAGCGCTGCCTTGACAGTATTTTGGATGTGGACTAATTCATCCATCCTATCCTTACTAAACTTTTCCTCTGTTTTCAATAACATGTCCTCATCTATCAGTATTTTGTTCGATGCTTGAGTAGCTTGATGTTTACCTAAGTTTAGACTAGGGAAGGATAGTCCTGAACCAGATTTGGCGCTCCTTTTTGCATCCCCTATTTGTATGGTAGGGCTAGATTCCACGTCTAGTGTTGCAATCTTGTCTTTAATGAATGAAAGACTTTTCCGTTTCTCTCAGGCTATTTTGCCTGTGAGGGCTGAAATATCTTTTATGAGTTTTTCCGCCAGCATTGAATTGCTTAAGTCCTTTTTTCTCTGTCCACTGTCTTATTTAGGGCTAGTTCATTTTCATCATTTTCCACACTTCTTGCCTGGCCCGAGTCTCCCAAGACTCCCCCTGCGACTACTACCTCTTGGGTGGCATCTTTGTCCGTTTGTTCACCAAAGTTTGGATTGTATGGTGGCGAATCACCTGTGATTATACCTTTCACCCCAGTCTCTCTGTTTTCTTTTCCATTCTCCAGTTCATTAAACTCTAGGTTTCCTGTCGGTGAGTTTTCTTTACCCGGCTCTTCAACCCCGTCGGTCACCAGCGGGGTTTCCTCAAAGACTTCCCAATCGTCCGCATCCTCCCAGGTTGAGTTTGCCGGGTCACTGATCTGGTCTATTATTTCTTCATTTGCTTTCATGCCTGGGATTGATGTTTGATGGAGTTTTTCCCGCATGTTGTACTCGTGTTGTTCCGTCACCCTGTCCCAAATTCTTTCGGCAGCTTCTTTTGAATTACAGCCTTTAGATGTTGCCACCAGTATAGTTTGATTTAAGGACTCTGTCGAGTTAGCTGCGTTGGCATTCCCTTCTGTAACTTGCATCTGATTAGGCAGAGTCGTTACATTTCCTGAAGTCAGGGGAGTTGCATCATTCCCTCCCTTACCACTCCCTTCAGATATGAATTGCCTCTTGGATACCTGCAAAGATGAATCCTGCGGTATCCAAGAAAAGGGGGGCTTAGAGGGAAGATCTTTCACCGTCCCCTGTTGCAGATTTCATACCTGTCCTGGACACCGCCATTACCTCCATTACTCTCCTCTGCAGTTTTCAGTTAGTCACCAGGCTCCCGCTTGGGTAAATCCTGCAATATCAGTGCTTCTGGAGTGGAAACCAGTTGCCAATTGCCCCTTGTTCATTCTCACCCAGCAGCAACTCAGTTGTGTGAACCGGGGAAGGGAGGTCCGTTATTGAATTGGTACCCGGTGGCAACGAGGGAAGGAGGTGATCCTCGGTACGTTCCTCCCTTCCTTCGACCCCTTGTGTAGTTCTGTCAGTAGATTAGACGGTATACTTATGATGGCAAGTTCAGAGGTCCCCTCCCCTCCTATTCCCACACCCATGTTCGCTGCCTGCTTTCTGACATTTTCAAGGGGAGGTGAGTCGTTTGCTCTCTTTAGCTTACGCTCTTTTATTAGTCTGGAATTCGCTGTTGGCGAGTTTAAATCCACGGCCAAGCCCCTTTGCTCGCGAGCACTAAAAGGAAGGCGTGATTGTCTTAGATTCGAAGTAAGTTTGTGAGGTAGAGAGCGGAGGGTATTTCGTCAGTAGCGAGTTGACTCGCTGTCTCACCTGCACTCTCGTCCTGGACCCTGGCAACTCACCCACAGCTTCCTGTTGTTCGCCGGTCAACCTCTTCATCGTCGGGCAGCTCCTAAGGGCAAAATTAAGTAAAAGTTTTACAGACTGGGTAAGACAACAGCCCTCACCGGCTAACACCGAAAACACCACTTACGCACCATGTATGCGGGAGTAGGTGCTTTTAAGCAGCAGAAGTCATTGGCCCACAGCAGCTCTGCCTCCACGCTGCTTAAGGGGCCAGCAGTAAGAGTTCACTGTGAGAATTTTCTCCAGCCAGTACTGTCACCGAAAACACCACTTACGCACCACTTCCGCTTGGCATGTTGGTAAACTGATGACGGTTTTTCAAAATCTGATTTCCTTGGGTTTCTGCTGGGACACCATCAAAGCCAAACTCTTTCTAACGGAGGACAGGATAGCGGACTTGTCAGTCACTTGCCGACTGTTTTTTAGCTTGTCCCACAGATCAACCCGGTGGTTTCAAAGGCTCCTGGCCCTCATGGCCTCATGTGTTCTGGCTCTTCCTTTTGCAAAGCTAAAAATGAGGCGCCCACAGCTAGCACTTTGGGAACAATTGGTCTCAAGCTTCAGACCCAGACTCCCAAATGATAGCAATCCCATCATCTATGCTGGCGGGTCTCCAGTGGTGGTCAACTCCTGTCAACCTCTCAGTGAGAGCCTACTTTCAGACGCCTTCATCGCAAGTCACAATAACACCAGACTCCTTCCTTCTGGGCTGGGGTGCTATGTCAAATCATCTGGAGGTTTTCGACCTATGGACACCTCAGGACAGGATGTCTTGTATCATTTACCTCAAGCGCTCGGGAGTGTTTCTAGCGTTAAAAGCCTTTTGGCCTTCCATTGTAAGCAAAGTAGTGAGAATACACGTAGACAATTTGTTGGCTATGTTCTATGTGAACAAATGGGGGGCACCAGGGCTCTGCCACTTGTGAACCTAGCCATCCAGATCTGGGAATAGGCAGTGTAGAACAATATCTGGCTACAGGCAGTGCACATCCCGGGGCAGCACAATATTGCGGCGCATTCCCTCAGCCATCAGTCTGTGGCGAACCACGTGTGGGAGATCAACGAGAATGTTCTTTGCCACCTTTTCTCTCAGTGGGGCACTCAGACGGTGGACCTGTTCGCGACGTCAGCCAACAAAAGCTTCCATGCTATGCCTCCAGGGACTTGGTGCATCTTTCTTGGGGGGGATGTGCTCGAGATTTGTGGGACAACATGCTAGCGTATGCCTTACCTCCTCTGCCATTGATTCATTGATCGCTCTGGAAACTCAGGAGTGCCATCAATTGCACGCTGCTGCTCATAGCTCCAGCCAGGTTCTGGTTCTCGGAACTGCAGCATCTGTACATACACGACCAAATCAGGTTGCTGCAGATCCCCAATCTTTTGCACCAGAGCAAGCAACAGGTGTGTCATCCCTCCCCACAATCCTTCAGCTTAGAAGCATGGTTCCTGAGTTCAAATCCTCAGCACAGTTTAGGCTCTCCAAAGACGATATGCATATAATTCAGGCAGCCCGCAAACCTTCAAAAAAGAGCCCAGCACAAAAGCAAATGGCTTCAGTTCTGTGACTGGTGCCTTGCCAAGCAGCTTAACCCTCGTCTAGCATCTATTGACTGTGTCCTGTCGTTCATATGACATCTAGCGGCCACAGGCATCCACATTTTGTCGTCCAGAACTTATTTGTCTGCCATTGGGGCCTACCTTACCATGGATGATTGTTCTTTCACCCTGACGGATCCGGTTATGAAGAGACATTTTGCTGGGCTGCTTCACCTTTTTTCCTCCAATCAGGCTACCTCATCCTAAATGGGATCTCAATGTGGTCCTCACTGCTCTCTGTCACAAACATCTTGAGCCACTGGCCACGGTAGAACTCAAGTTCCTCACCTGGAAAGTGGCCTTTTTGATAGCGGCTACATCGGCCAGAAGAATAAGTGAGCTGCAAGCCCTCTCTACTGACCATCCTTTCTTGGTTTTTCATAAGGATAAGGGGGTGCTCTGCATCTTTCCTTCCTTCCTTCCTTCCTTCCTTCCTTCCTTCCTTCCTTCCTTCCTTCCTTCCTTCCTTCCTTCCTTCCTTCCTTCCTTCCTTCCTTCCTTCCTTCCTTCCTTCCTTCCTTCCTTCCTTCCTTCCTTCCTTCCTTCCTTCCTTCCTTCCTTCCTTCCCCCTCCCCCTTCCTTCTCCTCCTTCCTTCCTTCTCCCCCCTTCCTTCTCTTCCCCCTCCCCCTTCCTTCTCTTCCCCCTTCCTTCCTTCCTTCCTTCCTTCCTTTTCCCTTCCTTCCCTTCCTTCCTTCCTTCCTTCCTTCCTTTTCCCTTCCTTCCCTTCCTTCCTTCCTTCCTTTTCCCTTCCTTCCCTTCCTTCTCTTCCCCCTTCCTTCCCTTCCTTCTCTTCCCCCTTCCTTCCCTTCCTTCCTTCCTTCCTTTTCCCTTCCTTCCCTTCCTTCTCTTCCCCCTTCCTTCCTTCCTTCTCTTCCCCCTTCCTTCCTTCCCTTCCCCCTTCCTTCCTTCTTCCCTTCCCCCTCCCTTCCTCCCTTCCTCCCTTCCTCCCTTTCTTCCTTTCTTCCTTCCTTCCCCCTTCCTTCCTTCTCTCCCCCTTCCTTCCTTCCCTTCCTTCCTTCCCCCTTCCTTCCTTCACTCCCCCTTCCTTCCTTCCTTCTCTCCCCCCTTCCTTTCTTCCTCCCCTTCCTTCCTTCCTTCCTTCCTCCCCTTCCTTCCTTCCTTCCTTCCTTCCTTCCTTCCTTCCCCCCCCCACCCCCACATAACTTGGGCATTAGGCATGCACTGAAGTTTTAACTAAAGAGAACAAGCGACCTCAGAGGCTCTTCTCAACTCTGTTACCTTTGGGAATCCGAAAGGAACCCCCTGCCTCCAAGGCTTCCATCTCACGCTGGATTGCTTTGCGTATCTCGGAAGCTTATACGGTACAAGGCCTGCAAGCTCCAGAAGGTATTCGCATGCATCTAGTATGCGGGAAAGCAGCGGCTGTCACTTTTCAAAAATATGTCCCATTGGAGACCTTTGCCAAAGCAGCTACATGGTTCTCGCCTTCGGCCTTCTGGAAGCACTATTGCCTTGATCTCAGTTCCTGGGCTGATGCCCAGTTTGGCCAGGCAGTGCTCACAACCCTTTTTCTGTAAACTATTTCCATCCACCCATTTCACAGGTCAATGCTTGGGAATCTCCCAAAAGTATGTAGGAAAGGGGTCGGGAGTATAATAAAGTTTCTCACTATAGTGACTACCTTACTCCTAGTCCATAGTCCCCTTTCCTTTATATGCCCGCCCGCCTTCCCCTCTAAAAAGTTTCCTCTATTTGCTAAAATTGTCCTTCAACTTTGGCGATAGAAAAGGACTGCAGGGCGAAATGCATGAGCGGGGCTCAGGAAGGCAGGGCTACAGCCACGCACGGTGGCCCCGCGTACAAATAAAAGGAGGCCAAAACATATTTTTCATGCTTCAAAAGTGCTTTGTCCCGTCCCGCAGGATGGAATGTCCCAAAAGTATGGAGGAAAGGGAACTATGGACTAGGAGTAAGGTAGTCACTATGGTGAGTAACGTTATTAATCGTTAACATCGAGATATATATATCTGTCACCCATTAAATTAAGATGACAAATCAATATGACAAAATGTTACTTAATGCCTACTTCAGTGCAAATGGGGATATGTATACTACTTAAATGTTTTTGTTAGTATTGCCATTGTTTAGATGATGTACTTTTAAATCAATTGCAATTTTAGGATGAGGTTAACTGACATGTTAGAGATGTGTTTTGTATTTACTGTTCAGTATTAGTACTGTTGGCATATCACATGTAGTTCGCTTACAACCGAGCATTTAACCCACATAAACAATATCGAGCTATATATTGTATATATCGCCATTTAGCCTGAAAATATTGAGATATGACTTTTGGACCATATTGTCCAGCCCCAGGATGACCAGGGGGATCCTTGACCAGACAACTACCAATCTTGGGCAAGTGAGAAATGGGGCCAGGTTTTTATGCCCATACAACCCTGATTTTTCCAGAGACCACTTCCAAGGTTCCAGAATCCAATGGGCCCCCTTACTTCTAGGCTTGGTCCAGTTGAGTGAGTTTCGGGGGTCTTGTGTGCAGAGGACATTTCCCAGTCCAGGATTTAGCTTTGTTCAGTCGCAGCACCAATATAATGGTTCCAGAGACAGGCCAGCTGGACACCCTTGGCTTGAAATGACAAGGACTTCTGTAGAGCAGGAGACTTCCAGGGAGTGAAGAAGGTAGATTTAGCAGGAGTCATCACAGTCAGGCGGTGACAGGTAATCTCCAGTTTGCTATCAAAGGAATGGGCCCTGCACAGCTTCTGTTGGGCCTGGAGGGTGAAAATGCAGGTACAGACGTCTTGTAGCACATGCTGAAGTTGTTCCAAATTCCAAGGATGCACTCAGACCGGTGACAGCTGCAGCAAGGTAACAAAGGAGAGAGAGAGAGAGAGATGGTCAGTCCACCGGGTGGTTCAGGGATACTTCCAAAGGCTCAGCAGTGTGTAGGGTCAGAAGAAGATGACAGACCAAAACTTGGCATTTTGATATTGCTTTTATTTAAATAATGAAGACAAGACCTCACTCTTCTATGGGTTTCCCTACCAACTAAACTAGGGTACTAGTCATCTTTAATGAGGTCTAAATTATTCTGACCCCATCACTAAGTTCAAAAATAAAGTCCAGGAGAATGAAATCCACTCTGCTGGCATAGCTTTCTTAACTTAAGATGAGATTCAATACACAATTTTCAGCTAACCCGTAGTTATCTTTTGTGTCAGTTCATTCAGTTAGTTTAGGGAGCTCTTTAAGCCTCTTCGCCTCCCCTTCTCCAGGCGTTGGAGGCTCCTTGTGTTTGGGACTCTTTGCCTTTCCCTGGGACTCCTTTGAGCCTCTTCTACTGCGGTACAAAGCCTCTCCCTCTTTGGTATCTCTTCTCTCTCTGATTCACTGTTTTTCTGATGATCCAGACCCCATTGTCGTAGCTAATTCTCTTGCTTACTTATTTTTTCACTGTATCACTGAGATGAGTTGGATGGTCCAAATAATGATTTACAGTACTTGGTTTAGTCTCTCTCTCACTTGGTGAGTATGATATGATATGGCATAGCATTTGTAACGCGCCTATACACAAGTGTTTCAAGGCGCGACGAGGCAGGGAGGGGGGGAACAAGGGGAAGACAGACAACGATCCTACTAGGTCAGGTGTCATTCAGATCGCGCAAGTGGAGGGGTAGGGGGAAGGGAATAAGTGCAAGGGGAAGGGGAGGGTGGAAGAGCAGTACAAAGTAAGTAGAATAAAAATAAATAAATAGGGCCAGCTGGTGGCAAGTGCAAGGTAAGTGCAGACAAGTGCTGGGAAGGGGGGGGCTGTAGGGATACAGAGACAGTCCCGCAGTGCAGGGGTTGCCAGGGAGGCAGTGCAAGTGGAGAGTGGCTGGGCCCGGGACCGAGGTCGCTGAGAGTGGCCCAGTTGCAGATTCAGTGCAGTTTCAGTGAAGAATTTAGCAGGGGAGAGGGAGAGAGAAAGCAGAAGCAAAGAGGAAGGTTTTGAGGTGCTTCCGGAACCGGAGATGGTTCTCCTCAAGTTTCAGGGAGGCAGGAAGGCTGTTCCAGAGGGAGGCCCCTGCCGCGGAGAGAGATCTACCCCCAGCTCGTTGCTTCGAGAAGCGGCTGACCCTGAGGGAGTTGGAGACGGATGAGCGAAGGTCTCGGGAAGGAAGATATTTAGGAAGAGAGAGTTGAAGGTATTTAGGCCCCAGGCCACAGAAGGCCTTGTGGACAATGCAGAGGGTTTTGAACTTAATCCTCGCAGCCACTCGGAGCCAGTGTAGAGATTTCAGTCCTGGAGAGATACGGTCCCTGGGCTTGAGGCCAAGGACAAGTACTACTGTTCAGTCTCTTGACTTTTCAGTCTCTCATTGGGATGAGTACGATTTCCCCAGTAACGGTTCTTGCTCTCTGGATTACTTGTGTTCTTACTGGAACAGGTATTAAAAGTCCTGCAGTGGTTCTTTGTCTTAATATTACTCTGTTCCCCGCTGTAACAAGGAATATCATTCCAATCACTACAATAGAATTGCTCCAACTGTAACAATTATTTATCTGCCAATTATTGTCACTGCCTTCCTCCCCTGGTCTCCCACTCCCTCCATTACTTCTTATTGTGAGGCTTCGTCACTGGGTCAGCGTTCATTTTCACAGTTACTCTACTTCTTGTCAGGATACCTTCTTCCGGAAGGACCTTCCAACGTGCTTCTGGATGAGTGGTCTCGGTTTTGGTTAGGGGTTTCTCACTTTCCCTGGGCCGGTCACCCACTCCATCTGCTTGTGTCCTTACTGGGACTACTTTCCACTTTGTTACTGGGATGCGTACGATTACCACAAAAGTGATGCATAGTCTCTTTGCTTTCCACTCTTTCACTGGGACGCGTATGCTGTGTAGCTAGATTATATTTATTGCTCTGATCTCTGTGTTGGTATACCCTTCATTATATGCATCTCCTCCACTGAGACGAAGGGGCTTACCCCAATCGTTATATTAATTTTTTATATATGCACCAAGTTTGCTGTGCCTGATGAATGCCTTTATCCCTGGTTCTCCCGCTTTCCTCTCACCTGCTTAGCAATGTGGTGTCACACCGTTCCCATTCTTTGCCAAGCCTGTGTCTTCCAGGACGGGTCAGATTCTTCTTTTCTGGTCAGATCTGCTCCCTTATGCCGACACTTTAACGGTGTCAGTAAAGCAGTGACTTCTCTCCCTTCTTCCCAGTTTACCACCGTTCTAGCCCTGTCTAGACAGCCTTCTCTTGGGCAGCTCGATTCTGCATAGATCCTCTCTGGGTTCTGCAGCCACCCTTCCCCGTGGTTACCAGCTTCTTCTCGCTATCTGGTTTGAAACTTCCAGGTATCCTCTCTTGTCACATCTTTGTCGCCTCCCCTTTTTTTGCTGCTGCTCTGGGGCTTTTCCAGCATCATTTGAAAGTCGTTTTCCTCTTTCTCTTGAATATTTTCTAATACTCCATTGCTCCTCTTCTTCACAGTACTTGATGGTGGAGTAATTGATCTGCATCGGTCACTCTTCTTTCCAGTATTTGGTATAGGGTTCTCTTCAGAGAGAACATTACATTGACAAATGCATAAGGACTGTTTAGGTCTCTTAACAGCCAGCTTGACATAAGTGGGTTTCTGAGTCATAGTACCAGGCATGTACTAATTTTTAGATACAATGTTACCATTACAGATGCATAAAGATTTCTATTGTTCTCTCCCAACAAGATAGGCCTGGTTGGAAAGGAAAGCGAGTTATCCCAGGCGGGTGCAGGGGGAGAGTCTCTCCTGGTGAGGTCCCTCTTGCTGCTAACCCTATGGAGGATATCACGTAGCGGGGGCACCTCCCTAGCCTCACAAGGAAAGGCTCCCCGCTGGGAAGAATTGGCTGATTACTGCGATTCTTCCCAGCAGGCATGGACCCTCAAGCAGGGGTCATAACCAGTTGTTCCCACCGGTCCAGTGGGCCAAGCACTGACGATGACCTTCTTGAGATCAGGACAGAGGAGCAGGGTTTCACCGGTACTTAGCTGGAGGCTATGCTGGTCAGCTGCAAAGGTAATCCTCGGGTTATCAGCCAGCTGCACTTCTTCGCAGAGGTCTTGGACCCAATAATGATCTATCGAATGGTTGCAGGAGTTTTCCTTTTATGCAGGATTTGCACTGTAGTTGCCACCATTTCCACAAATGGCAAGGATCTGCACCATTCAAACTAGCAGGAGCTGTCCAATCGTGGACATCCACTGGCCAAAACCTGCCCAGCAACAGATACTCTATGACTCAGATGTGTAATGGGACCAGAGACAGTCCCAGCCCCTGCATCCCGCCATGCAGAGGCTGTGCCCTGGAAAGGGCTTTCCAATATGGCAATTCCAGACCCGAGAGGGCAGGAAGAAGGCCAAGTACAAAATGGGCAAAGGATAGGCAAAATTCTTGGTACCCAGTCTTTTTACCGAAAATAATATGCGTGGCAAGTTTCACCGAAAGCCAAAATACCCAAAAAATACAGAACATTTAAATTAAATATATATATGGTAGTGGGATAAGGGGTTAGAATGGGTGGGGATGCGGTTGGGGTGTGGAGTAAAAAGGGTTGAAAAACGGGATTTGGGGGGGGGGGGACCACCCCAAAGAAAAAATAAACTGTTCAACATTTTTTCTTTAATTTGGTCACTCTGAAATTTACCACTCTGATTTTACCTTAAGTAAAATCACATATAACCAAAATTGTTTCATATGGAAATGTTATATAGTATATGGTACCCTTGATGGCATTATGCAGTAAAATGCAAAAGCGCACGGGTAAAAAGTCAAAAACATGGCAGAGAAATTTCTGCTGCCACTAGCCCATCCTGGACACATTTTAATTGTAACCACAAAGTTACAAAAGGAAACAATATAAGGGTACAAAGTATCCTAACCGCATTTCACTTTAAGGTGATGTGATGTGTACAGCTTTAAAAATACAAGCAATCCACTAAAGGAGACATAGTCTCCAAGTACTGATAGTCTTAGGGACTGATCTATTTCACGATGAGAATGAGCATAAACAATGGAAGTGAATTATAAGGCTTTACTTGCATCCATAAATTCAGGTCAGCGGTCAAACAATAGCAAAAATATAGTCCAATCGGAGTCTATGGGAGGAAAGCAGCTAAAAGAAAATCTTTTCTAACTACTACTACCAGGCCTATGTATACAGAACCTGTCTGACACGGTTTGCCAACCTGGAGTGTGTGTTTTCATGGAGGGTCATGCTGGGCACTGAATGGCCTGTTTTAGAAGGCTTCTTAGTATAGGCTTAAAGGAGTGTGTCAAGGTGTGTGCCTTTAACAACAATTAACAAATTGTTTTCTTATTAAGTTGTATAGCATTTAATATAACAATCAGGAATTTCATCTTCAATGTTACATTGATGGAATAAATATGTTGCAATAAATGCACTCATTATCCACTCTTGTTGTCTTGACAAGAACAAAGCGCTTGGCCTGAAATCACAAACACTAATTCCAAGCATGATCCTTTGTGGGCAAGCCAAATGCGTTGAGGGCATTGCAAGGTTTGAAGGGATATTTCAATCCCTGGAAAACTATGAAAAGTAGTTTTATCTCACAAATGAAAAATTGATTTTGGTTTTACCCATAACATTTTGTTTGTTGGCGCATCTCCTTTCTTCAGATTTGTCTTATGGAAAAGCTAGTGTGAAAGCCATTTGTGTGCCTGTGCCTCTCCCAACAACTGCCATGAACTCAACATAATAAATGAGCCCTCAATGAGAAGGCTGCTTTGCTAATCTGGTTAATATGGCTGACAAGTTTTTGTTTGCATGTATTGTTTCCTAAAATTGCACTTTTTAATTATTGTTGATATGATCTGGCATTTATAACGTGCCTATACACAAGTGTTTCTAGGCACCACAATACAAGGGAGGGGAAGACCGGACAAACAATCCTACTAGGCCTTGTGTCATTCAGATACGCAAGTGCAACTAAGAGAAGTGCAGGGGGAAGGAAGCGGGGGAAGTGCAGGGGAGATGGTAAGGGGGAAGTGCGCTCATGGCTGCATTATTCTGAGTAAGTGCAAGGAGGGAGGGGGGCTGTAGGCATTACAGTTACAGCCCCAAGGGCAGTGCAAGCAGACTGATCATGATTGAGTCTGGTACCCAGTGAGACTCTGAGGGTACCAATCAACCAGTCAGTGCAGCAGACATGTAAGTTAGCAAGGATGCGAGAGAGAGAAGGCAGCGGTGCAAAGGGAGGGTCTTGAGCTGCTTCCGGAACTTCAGGTGTTCTGGCTCAAGTCTGAGAGGGGCAGGGGGGCATTTCCAGAGGGAGACACCTGCAATGGAGAGGTATCTACCCCCCACTCTCTGCCTGGGAAAGCGTCTGACCCTCAGAGAGTTGGAGGTAGCTGATCGAAGGGCTCTAGGAGGAAGGTATTTCGGAAGAATGATTTGGGTGTAGTGCGGGCCCCGACCCCTGAAAGCCTTGTGGACGATGCAGGGGGTCTTGAACTTGAACCTTGCTGCCACCGGGAGCTGGTGGAGAGATTTCAGGGCTGGAGAGATATGGTCCCTGGACTTGAGGCCAAGGATAAGGATTGCAGCCCTGTTCTGGATCAGTTGCAAGGGGCGAAGTGTAGCGGTATGTTGATTGGGAAAGAGGCTGTTGCAGTAGTCCAGCCTGAGAGAACCAGGGATCTGGAGACAGTGAGCCTCTGGGGGAAAGTGAGAAATGGTAGAATCCCTCTGTGGAGGTGCAGCTGTAAGTGGGCCTTTTTGGCTAGGCCCGTGATATGAGGAGAGAAGGAGAAAGTGGTGTTGAAGATGACACCAAGATTTATTGCCTCACAGGAAGGCGATGGTAGAGGGCCCAAGGAGGGCGGTGTAATGAAGGCATGGTATCAACAGCAGACACAGACACAATAGATGCAAGTTTCAAAAACCTTTTATTTTGCATTTGACCTTACCTCTACAATGGGCATAATCTCGACCATTAAACAAATAACAAACAAGTCCTAGGCAGTCTGGTAAAAGTAAAAAGGCCTATACTAAAAAAAATAATAATAAAACAAAATAATAAACTAACCTTGTGCTCCTTCTCAAATGACAAATGTGTAAAGGGGATATAAAAAGGAAAAATAGTGTCTCAAAAGAAATGTCAGAATGGTTTAGGCAACAACTCCCTTGCCCATGTTCAAAAACACACGTTGGCTTACTGGTACAATTCAAAAGTTCAGGCTTGGGCTTTGAGCTTTTGACAGTTCAACAGGTTCTTTAGGCTTTGTCTACCTTGCCACAAATGCACAATTCAACTCTTAACTGCTTTACCACAGTTCAACACAGGCTTCCCTCTGCCGTGCTCGAGCCTGTCTTTCTTTTCACAAACGTTTGTAATTTCACTTCTCACATGGGTCTCCCTACGACAGGCTCAAACCCTCTTTTCTCTTTGTGGGATTCCCTTTCCAAAGTTTTGTTTCATACATCTTTTATCTTATTTTACTTTTACTGTCGAAGACTTTCAAAACTGCAAGGATTTCACGTAGACCTCTGCATGACCTTGTTGACCTCTATTTAAACAATGTAACAATCATCAACAACTCTCAGTACCAATGCTTCTTGGTACATGTAGTTCCTTGGAATTTTCGTTTTTTACTTTGCCCTCTTGGCGTATTTAAAGTTCATATACTTCGGTTTTTCACTCAATCAACATCGCAGTTACTTTCTCACCTTCGTTTCCTGCTTTATCACAACTTCAACCATTTTACAGAGACTTTCGAATGTGCGATTCCGCCTCGCAGGACCACTCTGTTACTTTGTATAGTCTCATCACAATTCAGCAATTGTCTTTTCCACTACGCATTTATCGGCACACGCACAACCTTCAACTCTTGTTACAGTTGCATTTATCTTCAGCACAAACCGGGGCTTTGTTGCCTTCGATAACTCATTGGTCGTGTTGATTGGGTTTCTTTGTTCAACGCCTTTCGTGTAGCAGTCAAGGCCGTTACCAATACCTCCTCAGCTCCTTCCCGACTTCGTCGTTCACCCAGGAGGGGAGCGGACCGCCTTGAAGCACTTTGTAGGTATATCCTTTCTTGTCAATCGCTTTCAGTCTTGGAACACTTACAGTTTTCCGAAAGTATGGAATTCTTGCCTGGCTCTCTCTCATTCTCCGCAATTGCCGATCAGCCCCTTGGCCTTCCAACTTCGACAGCCTGGTTCGCCTCAGCCCCGGAAGAGCTGCTCCTACTTGTACTCAGCCGCACTCAGCAGGTGCGTGTGCGTGCCACCTTTTATCCTGATAGGGAGTGTTAACAAGTGGCAGGTGTGTGTAGTTAGGATCACGTGCCTGACTCTGCCTGATTTCATTAAATGCACAGAGCCATTGCAAGTCATTAAATGTAATCTTCCTGGCCTCATCCCTCATTTTCCGCAGCTCAGTAGTGTTGTCCACGTGAAGTGCGGAGAAATTATGGGACCTCTAGTTTCCCAGAAAATAGGTAGGGACAGGGGTTAGATGGGCTGTGGGAAAAGGGGGCTACCATGTCTCACCGTCAGGTGCTTCTCCCCCACTCCCTGAGGACCCCCTACCTAGGAGATCCTCCCTTACTTGTCCACCCCCAGGGTCGGGATCCAAAAGCAATGCTCTTTCCCTAGCCACCTGAGTACGGGATCCCCGAGGACTAGGTTGTGAAACACCCTCTGGTTTTCCGCAGCAACCAGATTCAGAGAGGGAAAGCGGGAGCAGGGGTCCCAATGAGAAGGATCTCTGTTTTAAGATCGTTGGAGGCACATCAATCCTGAATTGCGGAATGAGCGAGGGAGGAGAGGAGGATGAGGGAAGCCTAAAAGAGAGCTGAGTGTCATCCGCATAACACTGAAAGTTAGAATCGAAGGTGGAGATCAGTCGGCCAAAGGGGCCGGATAGACATTGAAGAGCCAGGGTGAGACCATAGAACCCTGGGAGGACACCGGAGGGGAGGGGAGGGGAGAGAGGGAGAGAGGGAGGGAGAGAGGGAGGGAGAGAGGAAGAGAGAGAGGAAGAGAGAGAGGGGGGGAGAGAGAGAGAGAGAGAGAGAGAGAGAGAGAAAAAAAGGGGGAAGAAAAAGGGGGGAGAAGATATATATATATATATATATATATATATATATATATATATATATATATATATATATATATATATATATTTCTGAGGCTTGTGGAATCTGCTTAGATCACATGCTGTGCATAGGCCGACATCTAGTGGAAGCTGCGCAGTATTACAGTTTGTTTTTTGAAACTCGAAAATGGGCGTCGACACAGGCGTGCCAGTAATACTATCCCTAGTGTGACGTCCACTGTACCCAAGATCCCTCACGCGTCTAGGATCCTCAGATTGTTTTTTTCCGCCATACTGGTCGGAAGCATCTTGCGGAGTCCCCTGGCCTTAGCCATACTTTTGCTAATTATTGAAGTTTAAAATTATTTATTGACATCCTTCCCCACCCCAACGTCGACCCTCGACGACAGCTGGAGAAGACATCGACCGTCGGCTGCTGCACGATGGATCTGGGCCTCGGAAGGCCTCTGGCCTCGGCCCTGCAAGTAGGGACAGTGGGGGGTGGTACATACTCTTCACTCTTGGTATATAGGTACACCTTATATATTTCCTACACTTACCAGCCCGCTGCCTCAAGGTGCGTATGGAGGGTACCCCTTTCCAATTCTGCCCCAAGTGCAACCGCAAATACCCTTGGGTCGACAGGCACGCCACGTGCAATCTCTGCTTGCCAAGGGACCACCCCGAAGCGAACTGCAGAGCGTGTAGTAGGTTTAAGCCTAAGACACTTAAGAACCGTTCGACAAAGCGTTGGGCCCACCACGCCAGGCAGGCGGCCATGGCAGCGGAGGGCGCCTTCAGCGATGGCAGCGACGCCGTACTTTCGGACGGCGAGGGCATTACGGTGTCGAAAGACTGCCGAGCGCAGGTCCCCGACCTCCGAAGGTTGTCCGGCAGGGCGGCTATGGGGAAGACCCCCGGCGGCGCAAGCGCTACACACCCTACACACACTAAACACACTAAGCCCAACCGAACCTCGACGACGTCGATTTCTCGGAAAGAGGCACAGATAGAACGGTCCGACTCGGTGTCCTCTGGGCGCTCTCGATCGAGATCGCCTCATGACGCAAGGCAATCATCCACTCTTGCCAAGAGTGCCTCGCTCCCTAGATTAACGGAAGTTCGATCGTCGGAAGACGAAGACGACTTCCACCCCCAGGCCGCGCTCCAGGAGACCGAGGCCGCAGTTAACACCAGCGAGGCCCCACGCTCGAAACAAGTTACCTCTCCCGACCCTCGACGCCAGGCGTCGAAAGTCTCTGGGGCCTCCAAGGGGCAGGGAAAACATTTTTCCACGCACGGGGAGGGGGGGAAACAGCGGAAAGCACAGCCTTCCACTCCTGTAAGACCATCCTTCCACCCTAAGTAGACAGACACACATAAATCTACTGGGACATCAACATCCAGCAAGGGTACCCTTGATAAGTCCTCTAAGTTGCCTACTAAAGTCATACCCTGTTCCAAAGAATGGTCCAGTGAAGACATAGACAGGGTCATGTCAAGGATGTCTTCCTTAGCTGATTTTTATGACAAAAACCCAGAACATTTCCTTTCGTATGACCCTCAAGGGGCCACACCCTCAGGCTCCTCTGATCCTATCCCCCTAAGTAAAAAGGCCCGGTTCGAAAGACCTGAACCCTTCGAGGTGCAGCCTTACTCTACTCCATACTCTACTCCACACCCCAGATACCAAGGACAGCCTTTCCCTGAAGGGGACCAGGAGTTTACAATTATGGAGGACCAAACCGGGACTGAATACTATGCGGATGATGAGGACCTGGAGGAGGTAGAAGATGAGCAGGAAATTTACAGAGTAGATTCCCCGGTAGAGAGCGAAGCCCCAGTTACCGACTCGCCAGTTGATAACCAGCCCCTCCTTAATGAAGTTCTCGCTCGCGCAGCAGAACATTTTCACATCGACACCCACGGTGTACAGGAGGAAAGGGACTTCGCAGAAGAGTTGGTGGGAGAGAGGAGGCCGGTCGCTCAGACCATCCCTATCCTTAAATCCATCCAACGTAGAATAGACCCATCCCTGGTGAATCCTAACCTCACCAGAGCCGTCAACCCTAGAGTCGAAAAACTTTTTCGGGCAGCCCAGTCTGACCCTCTTTATATAAGAGGACATCTTAAACCAGACTCCCTAGTGGTTACCAACACTCGGAAGAGGGCTGGGACACCCTTATCGTCGTCAGAAGCTCCTCCCGACAAGGAGAGCAAAAGACTGTACGGGTTTGGCAGGAAGGTAGCCTCAACGTCCGCCTACCAAGCAAGGATCGCAAACTCCACCACCCTATTGGCAAGTTACAACTGCCATCAATGGGAAGAGGTCGCGGCGCTCATAGCCTCTGCTCCTGAACCGTTAAAGGGCCAGTTGGCTCGGATCTCGGCAGAAGGGAGAGCCGTGTCTGGTTGCATATTAAAAGCAACTTTCGACGCCGCGGACAACGCAGGAAGATTGATAGCAGAAGGTACTGTTATCAAGAGACATGCGTGGTTACGGCAGTCGGGGTTCAAAACAGAAACCCAGGCTTCATTAATAGACAAGCCGGTGGAACCCGATCTATTGTTTGGGAAAGCGGTCGAAGACGCACTTAAATATGCCAAGGACGAGTACGAGACTCTCAAATCCCTTGGCCAGCTTACCAACAAACCCCCTAACCAGAGGGGGAATAGTAATTTTCGTCGCCCACGCGGCCAAAATTCACAAAGAGGCAACTATGCCCAAGGACAGGGTACACAATGGAACAACAACCAGCAGTCTACCCAAAGTTACGGCAGGGGTAACAAGAGAGGTCGTGGAAGAGGCAGAGGCAGCCCCAACAAGGGAGGGGGCACGCCTCCACCAAAGCAGTGACGCTCAGTTCAGGGTCCCTTCTCACGCAACCCCAGTAGGGGGACGCATTTCCAACTTCACCCAGGCTTGGGAAGGGATCACCTCAGACAGATGGGTGCTGTCAACAGCGTCCACAGGATATTGTATAGAATTACTGCAGCGTCCCCGGAACCACCCTCCACGACAAAGAATACACTCCTTAGAACATCAGAAGATCCTTCTCGAGGAGATCGCCATTCTGCTAGAAAAGGACGCGATAGAACTCGTCCCAGGACACCAGGTAAACAAGGGTATCTATTCAACTTACTTCCTTGTGCCAAAGAAAGATTTGACAATGCGCCCAGTATTGGACTTACGGCCTGCCAACAAGTATGTCAAGCCCCAAAAATTCCGTATGACCACGCTACAAGAGGTAATCCCCCTCCTAAAAAAGGGGGAGTACATGGCAACCTTGGATATGAAAGATGCTTATTTTCATATTTCCATGCTCCCAGCCCACAGAAAATACTTGCGCTTCAAGGTAGACAGTCGCCACTACCAATTCAAGGTACTGCCCTTCGGGATAGCTTCAGCACCAAGGGTATTCACCAAGGTACTGGCGGTGGCAGCTGCACACCTACGCAGGGAGGCAATCCCAGTGTACCCTTATCTGGACGACTGGCTCATAACGGGGGAAACCCCAGGAATTTGCAGGTCAAACATTCAGAGGACTATCGACCTCCTCCACGAATTAGGCTTCTCTATCAACGAGAAGAAGTCAAGTCTGGTGCCAAGCACCTCAAAACAGTTACTAGGAGCAATCCTAGATACTCAGAAAGGGTTGACCTTCCCTTCGGAAGAGAGAATTCGGAATATACTACTGCAGATTCCACATTATCAGTCAGGTCAACAAATAACGGTACGCAAAGCAATGCGGTTACTGGGCATGATGGCGTCATGCATTTACCTGGTCCCCCACGCGCGTCTGCGCATGCGTCCCATGCAGGAATGGTTGGCGAAACAGTGGTCTCAGGCAAGTGGTCAGTGGGACGATCTAGTGGTCGTTTCGCCAACACTCGTACAGAGCTTACACTGGTGGACAAGAGAGAATCTCGCAAGGGGAAAACCCTTTTACGATCCCGAAGTACAAGCAGTGGTGACTACAGATGCATGCCTGACTGGGTGGGGAGCTCACCATCTCCACCACACAGCTCAGGGTCTCTGGTCTCACTCAGTAGCCAAGAACCACATCAACCTGCTGGAACTTCTGGCAGTATTCCGAGCGCTTCGGGCGTTCGAGCCCCATCTGCTAAACTTGTCGGTGCAGATCCGGACGGACAGCACGACAGCCATGTTCTATCTGAACAAACAAGGAGGGACTCGTTCCCCAAATCTGTCCAAGCTTGCCCAGAAAATCTGGATATGGGCACTCAGACGGAACATCTTCCTGTCATCACAACATGTTCCAGGGGAGCTCAATTCCCTAGCGGATGCCCTAAGCAGAGACTCCCTCCCAGAAGAACACGAATGGGTCCTTCACAGAGATATCGTAGAGGATCTCTTCTCTCAGTGGAGTTTCCCCACTATAGACCTATTCGCCACAAGCGAAAACAAACAATGCCCAGGATTTGCATCCAGGTTCCCCCAGCCAGACTCCCAAGGGAACGCTCTGTGGATGAACTGGTCAGGGATGTTTGCGTACGCTTTTCCACCAACTCCTCTCATCAGGAAGGTGGTGTACAAGATGAACAAGGAATCGATGACGCTCATCCTAGTTGCTCCCATGTGGGCGAGACAACCATGGTTTCCACACCTACGCAGGATGGCGGTGTGCGAGCCCATCAAACTCCCAGCCTGGTACAACCTACTGTCCCAGCAACAAGGTCAAACAGTGCACCAGGAACCCAACTCAATGAACCTGGCAGCATGGCTCCTGAAGTCATAGAGTTTGGCCATCTCAATTTACCACAGAGGTGTATGGACATCCTAAAAGAATCCAGGAAACCAAACACAAGGCACTGTTACTTTGACAAGTGGAAGAGATTCGTTATTTGGTGCCAGAATAAACAAATCAACCCAGTTGATTGCACTCCTTCCAACGTTGTAACATACATGCTCCACCTGCTGGACGCAGGTTTGGTTTTTAACTCTCTGAAAGTACACCTGGCAGCCCTCTCGGCTTACACCACATCCCATAACAAGGTATTGTGGTGGAAAGTACCAGTAGTTAAAGCCTTCATGGAAGGAGTAAAGAGACTTCACCCTCCTATTTCGAACCCACCGCCAGGATGGGACCTCAATGTGGTGCTAGCTAAGCTCATGGGCCCCCCTTTCGAACCCATGCATAAAAGTAGTCTCAAACACCTGACTTATAAAACGGCCTTCTTAGTAGCCATTACCTCTATAAGAAGGGTCAGTGAAATTCAGGCTCTGTCAGTGCAGGATCCTTTCTTTACTATCCACAAAGACAAACTGGTTTTACGCACACACCCTAGGTTCTCACCTAAATTTATATCTAAATTCCATGTAAACCAGTCCATCGAGCTTCCGGCTTTCTTCCAGAACCCGCAAAGCTCGGCTGAGGTGAAACTACACACCCTAGATGTGCGTAGGGCGGTCCTCTACTATGTAAACAAAACCAGACCGCTAAGGAAAACAGATCAACTGTTTGTCTCCGTAGCTACAGGCAGAGAGGGAGATCGCGTCTCTAAGGGCGCTATCTCGAAGTGGATTATCAACTGTATACAGCTGTGTTACTCTCTTTCTGAAAAAACTCTGCCTTTTACGCCAAGAGCCCACTCTACTAGAGGCATTGGGGCCACTCTGGCTTTCATTGCAAATGTTCCCCTCGACACCATTTGCAAAGCAGCTACTTGGAGCTCTATTCACACTTTTACTCAGCATTACTGCATTGACACTCATTCCAAGACAGATACACAAGTGGGACAAGCGGTTCTGAGACACCTGTTTGCTCATGACTCTTCTCACATCCCACCTCCTTCTTCTGGTACTGCTCGCTAATCTATGCACAGCATGTGATCTAAGCAGATTCCACAAGCCTCAGAAGGGATACATTACTCACCGTAATCGTATTTCTGATGCTTGTATCTGCTTAGATTCACATGCGACCCACCCTTCCTCCCCTCCGAGAGAAGGCGCATGATTGCTGGTAGTCTTACCTTTCTGTCTATCTGCTTGGATTATCAGTACTCACGCTACTCCTCATGCTTCCTCATGTCAGAAAAAATACAATCTAAGGATCCTAGACGCGTGAGGGATCTTGGGTACAGTGGACGTCACACTAGGGATAGTATTACTGGCACGCCTGTGTCGACGCCCATTTTCGAGTTTCGAAAAACAAACTGTAATACTCCGCAGCTTCCACTAGATGTCGGCCTATGCACAGCATGTGAATCTAAGCAGATACAAGCATCAGAAATACGATTACGGTGAGTAATGTATCCCATATATAAAGACAAGACCCAAGTTGGACCTGGGAGGGTCAGTCCAGGAGGAAGGAGGTTAGCCACTCTAGGGCCTGATCCGTGATGCCCAGGTTCACACGGAATCGGTTGATCAGGGTGGTGTGATTGACCGTGTCGAAAGCAGCAAGCAGAGGAAAAGTCAAGAAGGATGAGGACAGAGGGAGAGCTCGAGTCAAGATTAGAGAGCAGATCTTCATGGGGGTTCAGGAGAGAAGTTTCCGTGCCTCTGACTGCTCTGAAGCCAGACTGGTGGTCATGGAGACAACTGACAGATTCAGTGTGGAGAGTAAGCTGGGAGATGGTCACCTTTTCCAGGAGTTTGCCCAGGAAAGGATTGATAGAAATGAGGTGGTAGTTTGCTGGAAAGGGAGGATCGGCAGAAGGCTTTTTTAGGAGGATGTGCACAAGGGAGTGCTTGAGGAGAGAGGGGACGATCCAGTGGTGAAAGAGTGACTGCAGAAATCTGCCAAGGCTGGAGCAAGGGTGGCAATGTGGACCTTGATGGTTCTGGAAGAGCAGTGGAGCACCTGTTTGGACAATACTTTCCTAGATCAGAGTTGTCGAGAAGGAGGAAAAAGGAAGAGGAGAGGGAGAGGCAGCCAAAGGGGTCCTGAGAGAGGTAGAGGGGGAGGATGAGGAAAGTGAGGACAGCATGTTCTGAGTTTTTGTGGTGAAATGAGAAGACAGAGCTGTACAGAGGGTTTGGGAGGGAACAGGAGAGGTGGAGACTGCAGTAGGATTGGCCAGCTCCTTGCAGATTGAGTTCGGCCGAGTTGTTAGAGGCTGCAGGGACGCACATTTGGATATGGACAGAGAGTCTGTATTTCCTTTGGAGCAGGCGGTCGGCCAGTTTGTCAGAGGATGCACCCGAAGCCCTCCACTTCCTCTCAGCCACCCTGCACTTGCATTTCAGGGCAGCAAGGTCAGAGTCATACAAAGAGTTGTACTTGGAGGTAGGCCTCAGACAGATTCTCATGACGGGGCCAAGGATGTCCAGAGTGTTGGAGATAAAAAGATGCAGGTTAGAGAGGGCTGTGTCAGAGTGTGAGTCAGCCGTAGGAGTGGGAGGAGCAGAGAAAGTAGAGGCAAAGGCATCCACTGACACTCGCTTCATGGGCCAAATGACTGAGAAGGAGGGTGGCTGTGTGGGGTTAGGCTTTGCTTGAGGGACGAGAAGTTTCAAGTGAGAGGAGAGCAGAAAGCGGTCAGTCCAAGGGAGAGGAGTGGGGAGAGTGTTAGAGAGGGGAGATGTCTGAGGAGATGAGAAAATCCAAGATGTGTCCAGCAGAGTGTGTCGGACCAGAGGGTAGGATGCAGAGGGTGGGAGAGTTGCAGAAGTTGTGGAAGAGCCCAGAGGAGGGATTAGAAGCATCCAGGTGGCTGTTAAGGTCTCAGAGGAGGAGATGTTGAAAGGTCGAGGCAAGGAGAAAGGAAGACTGGTCAGGCCATTCTGAGAGGAAGAGGGCGACCTGGTCCGGTGGCCCGCAGATGGTGGCCACAGTCAGAGAGAGGCCCGGAGAGATGGAGAATCTGCAGACCAGGCATTCAAAGGAGGAGTAGGCCTGCGTAGGAATGACGCAAGCAGGGACCCACTCCAGAAAGATCAGGGCCATTCCACCTCTGGGCTGGTTGGTTCTGGCTTTCACAGATTATCCAAAGGCTGCATTCTTAATGAATGTTTAGCTAGCCAACCAAAAGAGTTAATTGAGATCCACAGAGCCTGTCCCAAATGTCTTGCAAGTACCTTGAGGTATTTGCTACCATCATCTAGTACACATTAATTTGAGTTTATGTATTCATTTTCTGGTATAATCATGCATGGGGAAAAGTTCTAAATTTGGAGCCGTTAACCTGCTCAGGTTTGAAAACCACCAGTTTTTATTAAAGGAAATGCTCCTAAAGCTCACTGATGCTGCTCTAATAGGCCACTTTCATTTCGAACATACCAGATGGTATTCCCTCAGTAGAGCTTAGCTACTAGGAGTTTTAAACCGCTGTAAACTGGCCTACAGAAAACTCTGGAGATTTCCCAGTGGGCCAATGCCTATTGGACCTCTTTTCTGTGGGTACCCCCATTTTCTTCTGTTAACGTTTTCCATGCACTTGGACTACTGTCTTCCATTTCTTACTCTCACACATACCTTTGAAGGGCTTCCAGTATGTTATAACCCACTCTTACCAATATTATGCACATTTTTAGTTCCATTTAACTTTTCTAAAACCCCGTAGCAGGGAAATTATGCTTCACAGTTCACTATTTGGACCCATTTTTCAATATGCTCTTGTAGGTGAATCTCCCAAACCCTGCTTATAGGGGTTTGGCGGTCTCTCCTAGTGTAATATTCTGCCACTATGAAAAGAATTGCCAGGGTCAATTTTGGATCCCAGTACAGATCTGGTATTAGAGTGGAGGTTCTTACATTTGTTGTGTGTCACATTTGGTATAATGATTCTCAGAGACGTTGGGAAAGTTTCACAGGTTTTGTGGATAGTTTACAGTAGGAAATTAGCATATGTTCTTTGTGCACTCGTTCCGGGTTGAAATGGGGCTTTTGGGGTTGGTGGCACTAGGGCTGTCCCTCTTGTCTCTCATGGGATGCCCACCATAGCCCAGGTGTCCGTAACTGCTGGTTAGTACTAGAAATCAGTACCCCCCACTCGTTAATATTTGATCTTCTGCGGAGCGGAGGTGCTTTCCCTGAATACAGGCTCACAACTCTTTCAAAGACTTCCTAGCTGTCCCTACTCTAGCCCCGCTTAATGTTCTACGGGGAGCTAGTCATGGTGCATGCACTTACTCTATTGGATCTGCCCAAGACCAGTAATACTCGCACTCTCCTTGCCCTTTTACTCTGCCTTCTTCTCCTCTTTCCCACTGACCTTCTGTCCCTCTGATGTTTTACTCCACCTTCCTCCTGCCTCCACCCTTCGATGTAACCCTTCTCCTCTCACTCTATAACTACCACTCCTCCTCCTCCTCTACAACTCTGCCTTCCCTACAACTCCTCTTCTACTGCAACTCCGTCTCTAACCTTCTATTTACTCCTTTCACACAACTGCTACTGCTCCCAAACAACTACCCCCCTCCCACTACTAACACTACTCTCCTTCCACTACTACCACTATTTCACTCCCCCTACTACCACTAGTCTCCATCCAGTACTACTACTTTTCTCCTCCTCCTGCTCTCCTCCTCCTACCACTACCCACCTCCTCCTACTCTCCTCCCGCTCCACTACACAAACACCCTGTGCTCTAGCACCTTGAAGCATCTTGTGTTCTAGATGGGATTACCAATAAAAGATCTCGGACCAAAATAACCCTAAAGACAAAAAAACAATATGGCAAAGTGCTACTTTATTATTAGCATGAAACCAAGTAGGGCAATCTGGGGAACAACACGCTGTAGTCTACACATTCATACTCAAACTTGATTATAGAAAGGCTTTATACCTCGATGTGCGTCAGCTATGACATCCTCCTACATGGCAAACTGTAAAACCTATTGAAGGGAGGGTTTGGTTAATGGAACATATACCTATATTATGTATAAGTGTTAGTGACACCATTGGCTGCCTCTGGTCTGTTAGGCAAGCTGTGAACCACCTCTAAATAAGTTTAATACTGATTATAGCAAACTAATGGCAGGGGTTGTCTCTGCAACAAAGTATAGAATGTTGCTACATAGGCCCTCTGATTGGTTGGCATGCTTTCCCAACCTTTTACTTTTGGCTCGTTAGCAGCACGTAAGCAAAATGGACCCTGGGTGCCGAGAGTAACGTCCAGATCTAAGCCAAGGCTTCTTTGTAGTTAACCTTGAAGCATGTTCTCTATTGTGGGACTTTTAAGGGAATGTAGGTACACCATTATCTTCATCTAGAGCTTAATGAATTACCCTTGTTTTTGACTTCTGAATTACGTGTGAAGCAAGCACGTCAATCTCGACCTTCTATTTACTACTATTTGATTCAATTATAATTTTTTTTTTTTGTAACAACGTTCCAACACAGTACTTTATTACTTCAATTTGATAACAGAAAGTTCGAGGGGATTGGGTCCTCCGACGTATTCCATATCTATGACATGTTATCACCACAGCTGTGCTGCTTCGGAAACTTTTTTCGGCTCCTGCGTCGATGACGTCGATGCGCCGTCGTCGAGGACCTCGTCCGACGTCATCCGATGTGATAAGTAGGACGCACGACGCCCCTAGCCTCAGTTCCGTTTTTTCCGCGAACGTGTTGCTTAGTGAATCTCGGTGAACGCCTCGACTCTTTGCAGTTCTGTTCTTCTTGGTTCTTCGAACCTGTTCGTTTTTGTGAAAATCCTTCGTGTGAAGATGTCTTCTACTTAGTCTTCGACCCCGCGTCCGGGTTTCAAGAAGTGCGGGGAGTGTGGGTCCAAGATGTCGGTGACGGACTCGCACAACGCCTGCCTCTGGTGCCTCAGGGAGGCCCACGACACGGATGACTGTATCGACTGCCAGTCGCTCACGTCCAAAGCCTTACGCAAACGTAAGAAGAAGTTGTCGGTAGGTCGGGTGTCCAAGCCCCGGAAGTCGAAGTCTGCGGGGCTTTCGACGGATGATTCGAGGGGTGACTCTCCGCGTCATCGTCGGAAGTCTCGTGGGTCTCCTTCTAGGAGTCGGTCTCGCCACTCCTCAGCCTCTTCGAGGCATTCTCGGAAGCGCCGACACCGGTCGTCTTCCAGGTCCTCTTCAGATGACTCTGCCCGGCACGTCGCTTACCCCACCAGCCGTGCGACGCCGGAGGAATGGGCTTCCTTCGGGAAGAAAATGTTGGCGATTCTTGAGTCGCAGGGTACTAAGCCGTCCGCGCCCCCGAGTGGGGTCGGTCGTGAGAGGTCGAGAGACACCGCTCGCAAGAGTGGTCGGCACGAGTCACGGGAGAGGTCCCGTTCGGACAAGGAGACTCGTTCTCGACGTACCCGTTCCAGGTCCCGGTCCTCGACGCGTTCGAGACCGTGTGCACCTGTGAGGTCTTCGAGGAAGACATCGACGTCTGAGGCGTCAAGGGCGTCGACAGGCTTTCTCGAGGCTTCGGCTCCGAGGAAGTCGTCGATGTTCAGGTCGTCGAAGGACACGCTCGGGGCTCCAGCTTCGAGGGCTGTGTCGCCGCTGCCGATGCTGGCGGCGCTGCATCTGACGTCGACGCCGATTTCCTCGACGTTGACGCTGATTTCCTCGACGTTGACGCCGATTTCCTCGACATCGACGCCGTTCCTCTCGGCGCCGATGCCTGTTCTCTCGACGCCGGCGCCGATTCGCTCGACGCCATCGACGCCTTTCGTGTCGGAGGTACCCCGGGGCACGGGGGAACCCCCTAGGAAGGCTCTGGTTAAGAGCAAGCACTCAAGGGTGCCTTCTTTTCGCCACCTGGAATATATTTCAGAGGCGGATGAGGATTCTGATGGCCTGGTTCCTAGTCAGGTTCCAGATGAAATTGTCTCGGGCCATAGTCAGTTTGACGATTTGAGGCTGGACACCTCTCCGGAGGTGGAGTTTTGTACGCCTGAGCCTGGCTCTCATGCCGTTTCCTCGTACCAGCGCCTTATGGCTAGGTTTTCTGAGTACTTGGGATGGTCTGCTCCCCCAGGGGAGTTTGTGCAGAATGATCTAACGGACATCCTTGATGTTGGTCCCCCAACTGACCCGGTACTGCCGTTCCATATGGCTTTACAGAGAAGGGTGGCGGTGGCTTGGACTGCTCCGGAGAGTCTCCCGGCGGTGGGCAGATCTTTGTCGCGAAAATACCGTCCAGCCAGGAGCGACCCCTGCTACTTGACCAGGCACCCCACTCCGGAGAGTTTGGTGGTGCAGGCGGCCACGGCCCCGGCAAAGCAGGCGTCGTACCCTACCATCCCTCCTGATAGGGACGATAAACGTTTTGATGGCTGGGCGAAGAAAGTGTTTTCTTCTGGTGGTATGGCGCTTCAGGCGGCCAACTCCATTTGTGCCTTTCCTCGTTTCACACACACTCTGTGGAACTGTGTTGCGTTAGCGGCTGAACATATTCCCGAAGGGGACGAACGGGATGGTTTCCTTGCTATGGTCCAGGATGGTAAGGATGCCATGTGTGAGTCCGTTCAGTCGGGTTTGGACTTAGCTGAATGCGTCAGTAGGTCCATGGCGGCGAGCACCGTGATACGCAGGTTTGCGTGGTTGCGGAAGTCGGGGTTTGCTCCTGATGTGCAGTCCCGGCTCCTCAACATGCCCTTTGACGGTGAACACCTTTTTGGCAGCAAGGCTGACGAGAGCCTTGAGAGGTTGCAGACCTCAAAAGCTGCAGCGAAGTCATTGGGCGCTGCAGTTCGCCAACCTCCGCCTTTTTGTCCTAGGGGACAGCAGTGGAGGGGTGGTTCCTTTCGCTATTACTCCTTCAGTAAAGCGAGAGGAGCTGGCAGTCAAAGAGGCCAACGCAGGGGTACCAGAGGTGGACGACAGGGCACCCGTGGTGCCAAGGCCGCTCGGGCAGTTGTCTCTTTGCCCTCAGGTAACGCCGCAGCCGCTCCCACTCAGTCATGAGGCCATGTCCCATGGTTCGCCGGTTGGGGCAAGGCTGGCTAAGCATCTTGTAGAGTGGCAAGCCATTACTTCAGATGTGTGGGTTCTGGAGATCATAACCCACGGCTACTGTCTTCCCTTTCGGCACAGGCCTCGCGACAATCCACCGGGGAACCTCTCTTTGCAGAGTCCGGATCCGCTCCTTGCGCAGGAAATTCAAGCCCTGCTGGAGAAAGGCGCCATAGAACTGGTGCCTGTAGCGGAAAGGAACAAGGGATGGTATTCCCCTTATTTTTTGATTTTGAAGAAAGACGGGGGATTGAGACCCATCATGGACTTGAGCGGTTTGAACAAACTCCTCAGGAAGGACAAGTTCAAGATGGTTACTCTCTCTCAAGTCCTCCAGGCCCTTCAGCTTCAGGACTGGTTGGTGTCACTCGACCTCAAGGATGCTTACTTCCATGTGCCGATCCATCCCAAGCACAAGAAGTACCTGAGGTTTGCGGTTGGCGACTCGCACTTTCAGTTTAGGGTCCTGCCGTTCGGATTGACCTCTGCCCCGAGGGTTTTCACCAAGCTCATGGTGGTGGTGGCAGCGCATCTCAGGCAAGGGGGGATTCACGTCTACCCCTACCTGGACGATTGGTTGATCAGGGGGAGCTCTCCCGAGCAAGTCCTGGATCATCTGTCCGTCACCTCCTACTCCCTTCACAGGCTGGGCTTCTCCCTCAATTTAAAGAAGTCCCATTTGACGCCAACACAGCGGCTCCAGTACATCGGAGCAGTGCTCGACACTTCCCTGGGGCAGTGTTTTCCTCCCCAGGTGAGGGCTCTTCACATTCAGAAGATGGTGCACAAGTTTCAGCATGCCCAGACGCTCCCAGCGTTCGAGTTCTTGAGGTTGCTCGGCCTCATGGCATCCTGCATTCTTCTGGTGCCAGAGGCTCGCCTGCGGATGAGATCTTTGCAGTGGGCACTCAAGACGCAATGGTCGCAGTCCTCCGGCAGGATGTCGGACCCGGTTCAGGTGCCGCCCTCGGTCGCCCGGGACCTTCTGTGGTGGGCCGTCGAAGGCAACTTGATGAAGGGGGCTCCATTTTGGCTTCCCTGGCCGGAGGTGACGATCGTGACGGATGCATCCCTCACGGGATGGGGAGCTCATGCCAACGGGCTGACAGTCAGCGGTCGTTGGTCTCTGTCGGAGTCCAGACTCCATATCAATCTGTTGGAGCTGAGGGCCGTCAGGCTAGCCCTGAAGGCTTTTCTGCCGACTGTGCGAGGAAAGAGTGTCCTGATCCTGACGGACAACACAGTGGCCATGCCCTACCTCAACAAAAAGGGGGGGGGGCAGGGTCACTTCCTCTGTGCAGGGAGGCGATGCAGCTCGAGTTCTGGGCCATCCAGCAGGAAGTTTCGATCTCGGCAGTTCATCTGGCCGGAGACGAAAACGTGACGGCGGACGCTCTGAGCATGCAGAGCGCGATCTCTCATGAGTGGGAGTTGGCTCAGGAGATTCTCCTGGAGATCTTCGCCCTTTGGGGGACCCCTCAAGTGGATCTCTTCGCCTCCAGTGTCAACCGGAAGTGCGAAAGGTTTTGCTTGCGGGAATTTCCTCCAAAAGGAGCCTTAGGAGACGCGTTCGTGGTGGAGTGGTCATTCCCGCTGCTGTACGCGTTTCATCCAGTCCCTGTCATCCCGCAAGTGCTGTGGAGGTTACGGAAGTTCGGTTCCCGGATGATCCTCATTGCTCCGGCGTGGGCTCGGAGGACGTGGTACCCGGACCTTCTCGACTTGTCCATCTGCCCTCCACGTCGTCTTCCCTACCGAGACGATCTGCTCTCACGGGAGGGGGGTCAGGTTCTCCATCCAGAGGTCAGATCCCTCAACCGTCACGCTTGGCTTCTGAAAGGTTGAGGTATAAGGATTGGGACCTCCCTGAAGACGTGATGGAGGTGTTGCTTTCGGCCCGAAGGCCAGCAACAAAGTCTCTGTACCGTTGCAGTTGGCGTAAGTTCTGCGACTGGTGCAGAGTTCAGAATGTGGATCCTTTTGCATGTGACATCCCCATGGTTCTGTCCTTTTTACTTTCTTTGGCCCACAGGGGCTTGCAAGTGGGTACCATTAAAGGTTACCTGGCGGCGCTGTCCATCTTTAAGCGCTCGTCTGAAGAGTGTTCTTACTTTAAAATCCCTTTAATTTCACAGTTTTTGAAAGGGCTCACTAATGTGTTCCCTCCGTCACCTTTCCTGGTGCCCGGTTGGGATTTAAATCTTGTTCTTAAGTTTCTTATGGGTGCTCCGTTAGAGCCTTTACATTCTTGCCCTTTGAGGCTGTTAACTCTGAAAACTGTGTTTTTAGTTGCGGTTACTTCCGCTCGCAGAGTGAGTGAGTTACAGGCACTTTCAGTTAAGCCACCCTTCACTGTATTTCACAAGGACAGGGTTGTCCTTAGAGTTCGTCCTTCTTTTCTTCCGAAGGTAGTGACGGAATTTCATTTGGCCCAGAAGGTTGTTCTTCCGGCATTCTATCCTCCTCCGCATCCTGGTAAGGAAGAGGAGAGGCTCCATAGGCTTGATCCTAGGAGAGGTTTAAGCTTTTATGTTTCACGCATGTCCCGGGTCAGAGTGGACGATCAACTCTTTATTGGTTACGCTGGAAAGCGTTTGGGGCAAGCTGTGACGAAACAGACTTTGTCTCGCTGGATTATTTTGGCCATCTCGGAGTGTTACGGCTTGGCGGGTAAGGACCCACCGGCTGGCTTGCGGGCCCATTCTACCAGGGGTATGGCTGCATCTACTGCCCTGCAGAGGGGTGTTCCTATTCGCAACATCTGTGATGCAGCCACCTGGGCTTCAGTACATACATTTGTACGTCACTATTTCCTCGATTCCATCTGAGGACAGGATCTGGCCTTTGGCAAGACGGTCCTTTGCTCTGCTATTTGATTGGCTATTCTAAATTTTGATTCTAAATTCTTTCCCTCCTCCTTGCTGTGGTACTGCTTTGGGAGTCTGTCATAGATATGGAATACGTCGAAGGACCCAATCCCCTCGAAGAACAAGTTACTTTCTTACCTGGTAACGTTCTTTCGATGGGATGGTCCGACGACGTATTCCATATCGCTCCCGCCCTGCCTTCCCCGCTGCAGAATTTCTTTTGCGATTGCAGCTTACGTTCCGCAAGGCTTTGTGTCTGACTGGCAGTTGACTAATGTCACACGTTCTGGGGGAAAAAACTACAACTGAGGCTAGGGGCGTCGTGCGTCCTACTTATCACATCGGATGACGTCGGATGAGGTCCTCGACGACGGCGCATCGACGTCATCGACGCAGGACGCAGACGCCGAAAAAAGTTTCCGAAGCAGCACAGCTGTGGTGATTACATGTCATAGATATGGAATACGTCGTCGGACCATCCCATCGAAAGAACGTTACCAGGTAAGAAAGTAACTTGTTCTTCTGACACTTCAATGATATTCCAAAGAAAATAGACTGTTCTTTCTCATCTTTGAGCAAGAATGAGTCTCAGAATTATCTTCTTCACATAAGCAACAATAATTCTCTTTGTCGGGATGATTTGGCACAGCTGAATATTTTTGAAGAAATGTAACTCCTCTACGGCAGGTTTATACAGTTCTTCCTTCAGCACCACAAATACCATAAATTGTCTTTTGTTAGGACCACTTTTCAGCACTTCATCAACCGCTACCTGGTTTACTCCCATGCCAGGCCTAATACTTCAAAGGTTTGCCATCTGGGTATACTCCCCTGCCTGAACAGCGTTTCACAAAACAGAACGTGCTTCAGTGGTAGCCTCCAACTTAAACTGCTTTAACAGCTTCACAATCATCCTTATTTTGCAGCATTAAACTTTTTAGCAGATCTTCAGGGAAATCAAGATTCTCAAGGTTTCTCTTTAATATATATATTTTTTTTTAAACAATTTTTATTATTTTTTTAAACACACCAAACATTACAACTTTATGGACGTACCATAATCAATGTCTCACCCGCACATTATATATCTCCCGTCCTTCCCCCCAACTCGAGCTGTTTCATCAGTGTCATCTTTGTGAGCTGTTTCGGGAATCTCGGTACTTGTCGACTCATCTGTGTCTTCAGATTCATGATTGGCCTGGTGAGGGGTTGCCATTGAAGTCACTAGCTGCCTCCAGGCTATCAGGGGGCCCACTTACTCTTCTCCCCCCCTGGTGGCAGCTTCAAACCGCAGTTTCTGCTTCTGCCCATCTAAGGAGGTCTGCCCACCAAGTCTCCACTCTAGGCCTGTGGGCCGCCTTCCAGCACATTGCAATCCTGCGCTTGGCCAGGATGTAGGCCAGATCCTTCATTTTCTTAATATGCTTTAAATTACGTGGCCTGGGGAAATTCCCAAGCATGCATGCCCCAGCTGACCCCACATCCAGCACCACACCCCCCCCGGCCATTTTCATCTTTATTTCCGCCCAGAATCTATGCACCTCTGGGCAAGCCCAGAACACGTGCAGCAACCCTGCCTCCTCCTCACCGCACCTGGGGCATCTGTATGGCTGAGCCTCCAAACCTAGCTATTCTTCCAGGAGTCAGATAGGCCTTTGGGTGACGTACAGCTGGATCTGCTGGAGTCTCGCATTCCGGGACACCTTTTTATGGTACCTTTGGGCTCTATCCCACTGTCCATCTGTCATGGGTTCCCCCATCTCCTCCTCCCAATCATTCCTCAACTGGGGCAATTCCCTCTCTGCCTTTGCTCTTAAGAGCTCATATATCCTGGATATTTCATGCCCACCCTGCGAGACATCATGCATCATTTCCAGGGCGGCATCGGGTTCTTCCGCTAGCACCGTCTCAGGCCACCTTCCTCTTACCCGTTTAATGAGCCTAATATATGTGATGTATTGGCCTCGATGTACCCCTGTCTCCTCCTGCAACCTCTGAAACTCCAATACCTCCCCTTCCTGTCATATATCTCCGAGGGTGGCCAGGCCCACCGGTTCCCAGTATCTGCAGACCGCATCGAACAATTGGGGGTCATGTCCACACAGCGCCACCAGCGGAACCTGCTGAGAGAGCAGGTCTGGATCGCCCACCACTTTCCATGCCCTGCGCCAAACTTCCCAGCCCAGAACCAGAAGTGTTCCCCTCCCCACCATCAGTCTTATACATCCACACCGTCTCTCTTAAGAAGTATGGGGCTGAGTCACCCTGCAAAAGCCTAGCTTCCGCCGAGTCATCCGCGGACAACTACCTGGCCACATACAGCAGCTGTCCTGCCAAGTAATACAATTAAACATTTGGCAGGTTTATGCCCCCCTTTCACAAGTGTTCTGAAGCTTCCGCAGGGCCACCCTGCTCCTGGAGTTGCCCCATATGAATCCCCTGCGCATGCTATGGAGTCTCACAAAAAAGCGTCTGAGGATCAGGTACGGGACATTCACAAAAAAGTGTAGGAGTCTGGGCAAAACAACCATTTTAATCAGAGCTGCTCTCCCCATCATGGCTAGGGGTAATCTAGACCAGAACGCCATTCTATTCCTAATTCCCTCGATCGCTTTCTCTGTATTATGTTTGTGCTCTGTTTCTATCTTATGGTAAATGTTCACGCCCAGATACCTGAATGTCACAGTCTGCCAGGGTATCTACAGGACTGGTAGCCTCTCCGATGGGGTGCTCCTGTACCTCCCCAAGGGGAACAAGCTAGATTTCCCCGGGTTCACTGATATGCCCGAGAGGGTGGCGTAATGATCCATCACCTCCAACACATATTGCAGGTTTTCCTCCGGAAAGCGCAAGTAGAGGAGTATATCATCGGCATAACAATGATATCAGGTGTGTGCCACCTGTCGTGTAAATCCCCACCTCCCCTTATTGTTGCTGCAGGCATATTGCCAGCGGTTCTAATGCCAGGATATATAACTTGGGTGACCTGGGGCAACCCTGTCTGGTCCCCCTGCTAAATTGCCATTTATCTGGAATTGTGGGTCCAGTTTTAACTCTCGCAATCGGAGAGCTGTATAACAACTGGACCCATCGAATATATCCTGGACCCATTCCATAACCGCTTTCATCCATGGCCACCGCACTGAATCAAAGGCTTTAACCGCGTCCAACGACACACTGGCCATCTCGCTCGAGTCTTCCTTGGTCTGATCAATGATATGGTGCAGCCTCCTGTGGTTGTATGTAATATTTCTGCCGGGGACATAACACGTTTGGTCTGGGTGTATCAACTTACTGATTACCCTCTTCAGACTGTTAGCTAGCACTGCCATGGGTATTTTGCTGTCCTGATTAAGCATGGACAGGGGCCTGTAGGACCCACATTCCACCTCCGGTTTACCTGGTTTCAGGAGCGGGACGATCACTGCCTCGCGGAGGGACGCCGGCAGTTCCCCCCCGCTCATAAGCTTCATTAAACATGGCCAGCAGCGGCTGGAGGAGCTCCTGCTTATATGTTTTATAAAACTCGCTGGGTAACCCATCCGACCCGGGTGCTTTACATGTAGGGAGGTGGTGGATCACTGCCTCCAGTTCGTCCGGGGTAATGGGGGCGTCCAAATCCGCTCGTTCTAAGGTATCCAAGGTGGGCAGCCCCGTATCCTCAATTGTTTCCAGTATTTCCTGGCTCATATCCTCCCCTGTGTCTTCATATTATCGTCTATAGTATTTGAGGAACTCCCCGTTTACCCCCTCCTGGGTGTCACAGATTTGACCTTCCGCATCCCTGACCTCTCTGATCACCGAACGGGGGGTCTCATTTTTGTATAGCCAGGCCAGTAATCTACCCGGCTTATCCCCCCCTGCATGCAACCTCTCTGTGTATTTCTTATAGTTTAATTTACATAGCTTGCGGCGAACTCTGGGATAGACTATCTGCAAGTCCCTTATCTTGGCGCTGTTCTCTCGGGCAGTCGCCCCACATTGAGTAAGGCCCTGTAGCTCTCTTTCTGTTTCTTGCAATTCCCGTACAATACCCCCTTGGAGCCCTTTAGATTTTGATATGGCTACCCCACGCACCACTACCTTGAATGCCTCCCAAACTGTTCCCACAGAGCGTACACTGCCCGTGTTAATTTCAAAGTATTCTTCGATGGCCTCCCTCAAATCCTCTCATAATTCCGCATCCAGAAGCGCCTCAGTTCTGAGCCTCCATGTCGGGATACGCGCTCTGGGGGGTTGATATCGCCACTCTACGACCAGAGGCGAATGGTCGGATAATACCCTGGCCTTATATTCGGCCCCCACCATTTCCCCGGCTATTTCCGCTGCTATGAACACGTAGTCCAACCTCGTGTGCAGGTCATGTGGCGCTGCATTTTGTGAATACTGCCTATCCGTTGGGTGTAGCCTTCTCCACACGTCCTCCAGACCGAGGTCTGACAATAGCCTCCTCAATGCTTTAGCCGCTGGCGCCGGCATTACTGATTTATCATCTGACCTATCCATCCTGGGGTTCAGGGTGCAATTGAAGTCCCCTCCCACACCACCGCGCCACCCACCAGGGGGCTAACATTACTGTATAGGGACCTAAAGTATGCCCCTGTATCGTGGTTAGGGGCATACAGATTTATAATATTCACCTCCCTATTTTACAGGAGTCCCGCCACCACCACCATTCTGCTCTCTGGGTCTATTATAGAGCTGAGCAACTGGAACGGAAAATGCGGTGCCACCCAGGTGATCACTCCCCTTCCATATGCCGAATATGCTGCACCTATGACATTACCCTTCCATTTTCTTCTGACCACCTCCAACTTCTCCTTGATGAGGTGGGTCTCCTGTAGCAAGGCTACGTCAATGCGCATCCTCCTTAAATACATCATCACTTTGTTGCGTTTTAAATAACTATTAAGGATTCCAAGATGGCCGCCGACACCAGGTAGACGTGTGTCGACGGCACTCCTGTCCCTTCAACCTTTGTGGCGGTTCCAACACCCCGCTACGCATTGGAGAGCGGAGAGCCTGGGCGGTTTGGACCCTCCCGCGCTTGGAAGCGGCCGTGGATAGCAGCAGAGTTCGTCAACCCGACATACACCTGAACCCCGCGGGCCTGAGGGGCCTTGCGTACGAACGCGGGAAGGGAACGGCGTCCCCGCTCCCGCTTCCCCCCCACGCAGTGGAAGTAGCAGAGCAGTACAGGGGGAGCGGTCGGAGCCCCGTTGTATTGGGCCCCCCCTCACCGACCAGCGAGCGACGGGATCGGCGCGTCTCTGCGCCCCCCAGGGGGCTGCGGCAGTCGGACCCGGCCGCAAGGAGGAGGGAAATCGGCGGCCCCTGGGGAGCCGCGCGGCCAGCGGACGAAAACACGGCGACACCCATCACCGGGGCCCCAGGCGAACGCCGACATCGGACTAGGACGGGAGCAGCCCCCCAGAACCCTCCCCGAGGCAGTGGAGCGGCCTGAACTGACGGCGGCTGGAGGTGCGGCACCAAAAGGCAGTAAGCGGTGGGGGTTGTGGGACCCGGTCCGCGTTGACCCCTCGGGTTGGGCACGGCTGCGGAGGGGAGGCCTCTACTCTTGGCACGGAGGACCCCCCACCTACGGCACTGTCAGGGGGTGCCCGGGACTGAGGATTGCCCTCCTGGGGACGACGCGGAATGGGGGCACCGGGGACTAACATCTGCCCCCCCACCCTGGCCACACGCTGAGACACCGGGGTGCCCGGGCCAGACACCTGCTCCCCCCCAGCATAATATGGAGCGCGCCAACGCGCCGAGAAACGGTTGGGATCAGGGCTGAGACGTGCTCCCCCTGGCATAAGGTTGGCCTAGCCCGGCTGATAGCGAACTCAGGAGAAGGGGGCAGACGGGGCCCTGGTCCCGCAACCATGGCAGCCAAAAACAAAAGCAAGGGGAACAAAGGGGGACAACCCCAGGGGGAGGCCCCCGGCCACATTATAACTCTATGGGCAAGCAAAGATGCAGCCGACGGCCGAGGGACCACACAGGGGGGAACCGTGGAGCACACGGAGACCTCGGAAGCGGCCGGATCGATCTCACGGCAGGACTTGCGCGGGGAGCTGCTCTCACTTCAAGCGTCACTGGGGAAGACATTCCAAGAACAATTTCAGCTGATCCGCTCGGACATTAATCAAGCAATGGCGGAAATCAAACAAGAAGTGACTCAGCTGGGGGAGAGAACTGATATAGTGGAAAAAGGCCTGCAAGAGGTAGGCAGGGAAGCCACGGAGAACAGCGAAGCAATCGAGAGGCTCGACATGGCAACGCGGAACTTGGAAATTAGAATGGAAGACATGGAAAACGGGTCCCGCAGGATCAACATCAGGCTGAAATTTCTGCCAGAAACGATACAAGATAGGGACCTGAAGGAGACGGTTCAAGGGATATATGCAGAGCCCTCGCCTGACCGGTTCGAGCTGGACAGGGTCAACAGGGTGGGATTCCTCAACAAGAACCCTAAGTCCAGGCCTTGGGATGTTTTAGCCGCATTTACATGATATGCTCAAAATGAAGCAGTTCTCAGGGCCGCCAGACAAAAAGAGCCGATCACCTTCAACGACCAACGCATTGAACTGTACCAAGACCTGGCTAGCAGCACTCTGCTCAAAAGGCGACAATGGGCACCACTCACTGCCAAACTGAAGGAAAAGGGGATCAGGTATAAATGGAACTTCCCCTTCGGCCTAGTCTTTGAGTGGGCCTGCTCCCAGAGGCGCATAACCACGATGCAGGAGGGGGCGGACATACTCCATTTGGATCTAGATCGGGACTTGCACGAGGGCCGGTAGGGTGGTGGGCCCGAATGGCTCACAGGAGGCAGGCGGCGGAGCACGACCCAAGCCATGGGAATGGTCGATGGCATGCGAGGGGAAAAGGAGGAGACCCGCACGGCGAAGGCCCCCGGGGGGGCAATGGAGCCTGCAGAGGAGGAGAGTCTCAGGGACAAGGAGGACTGACTTGATGTTCGACTGATCTTAGGGGATGGTGGACAATAAAAAGGCTGTATTGGAACACGAGGAGAAGAGAAGGAGCTGTGAGCAAACATCATGGGATCTCTAAGAGCAAGGGAGGCTAGAGAGGAAGGGAGGGAGGCGGGAAGGCCTAATGTTAAGGCCACGGGGATTGGGAGGGGGGTGGGGGTAAGGGGGCTGGCGGGGGTTTCTTTTAAGGTGCTGTCCAAGGGGCGAAGTAAAAGTGGTTCACGCTCCAGAGTAACTAGAGGAGTGCAAACAGGGGGAGGAGAGGATGGGACAAGGGGCCATGATAGGCGAGAGCGCCAGTTTCTTCACAATTCAAATGGGTAACACATAACGTCAGGGGCCTCAATACTCCGCAGAAGAGAAAACAGTTGGAGCAATTCACAAAGCGGGGTAAACCAGACTTTCTGGGGCTGCAAGAAACGCATCTAATCCGGAAAGATCAGGGCCGCCTGAGGCTGAGAGGGTTTGACCAGGTATTTCAGGCGTCCGGGCCCACGAAAGCGGGGGGGTGGCGCTGGCTATCAGAGGCACTGTGAATTGTCGCATGGAAGACACCCTAAAAGATAAAGTGGGCAGATTTGTACTTGTGAAAGGCAAAATTGCCGAGGAGTTCTTCACAATAGGGGTCATTTACGCGCCTAACACGGGGCAGGACCACTTCCTCCGCGACCTTATGGGGAGAATAGGCGACTGGGCAAGGGGCCAGATAGTCATAATGGGCGACCTTAACATTGCATGGGACAAAGCTAAGGATAGATCAGGAGCACCTAGGAATCTAGGGGTTGGGGCTGTGGCCTCGGCCGAACTAAGGGACAAAGTGGCGAACATGGGTATGAGAGATGTCTGGAGGGAACTGAAGGGGGACGCAGACGGCTACACCTTTCTCTCCGAGGTCCACGGGACACAATCTAGAATTGACTATATCTGGGTCTCGGCCAACCTGGTGGGTAGAGTTAAGGAGGTGGAGGTGGGGCCGTTGGGAATAGCTGATCACAAAATATTGTCAATGCAGCTGGAACTGGGAGTGAGGAGAGGGGGATTATGGGGCTGGAAATACCCAGAACACTTACTGAGAGACCCTTTGGTAAGGGAGGAGATAGAGGGCAAGATGAGAGTTCTTCATTAACAACAAGAGAGGGGACACGGGAGAAGGTACAAGATGGGATGCTTTCAAGGCTACGATGAGGGGAGAAATCATTGCAGCCAAGGCACAAAGACAGAAACAGCTCCAGGCACTGGAGTCCTGGCTGGAGGCAGAGGTCGAGGAGGCGAGGGGTAGAGTGGCAACAAATCCCAGTAGGTCCAATCAGAGGAACTACAGAAGGGCGGTGGGACAGCTAGGGTTCTCCGTACTAAAAAGGCAGAGGGAGCCCTACTCTTTGTGCGGCAAAAATTCTATGCCAGGGGGAACAAGGCTGATGTACTGCTGGCCCGCCTCTTCGGGGGGGCCGCCTCAAGGAATACAATCACGGCGTTGAACTCCGACATGGGGGGTAGGGTCACTCGAACAGAAGATGACCAATGATGGCTCGAAGGGCCTCATCTCGCAGCTCTACAAGATCCTGGATGACGCAACCGCTAGGCCGCAATGGGCGTATATGGGAAGATGGGAAAGCATACTGGGCAGGGAAATAGAGAAAACGGAGTGGGAAAAGCTATGGAGGAAAATCCCCAAATTGGCGAGAGCCTTGCAAACCCGGGAAACATGGTACAAGATATTGTACGGATGGCACTACACTCCGGCTCACCTGCATAGGATTTACCGAGGGTCATCAAGAACTTGCTGGAGGGGATGCGGCCAGGAGGGGACTGCGGAACACATCTGGTGGAGATGCCCAAAAATAGCCCCGTTCTGGGAAGACATCAAACAGGCAATGGAACAAGCGTTTGGGGCAGAGGGAGGCATACCCCCGGAATGGTCTCTATTAGGATTAAAGCCAGCAACAGCGACAGGCGGCCCAAGGGGTAGGGAGAGGGCGAGGGTGATGCTCACTCTGGCGGCAATGACAATCATCGCACAAAGATGGAGAGGCGCAAGTGTCCCAATGTTCCAAGACTGGCTACGTAAAGTTTGGGAGTTAGTTGCAATGGAATGGGCCTCCTATGCGATGAACAACGCAATACAGGACTTTGCAATTGAGTGGGGGGAGGTCCTTACCTTTATCAGGGATGACTTTAGGATTGGCTGGCGCCAACAACGCTCGAGACTCCTGGACCTGGAGTGACTCCGATTAAACGCTTGGATGGGACGATTAACCACACGATTTTGCACCAGCACCGAGGGGGGGAGGGTAGGGAGAGGGGAGTTCTTTGGGGCTTGTTACAGTTGTTGGAAAATTTAATAAAGAGAATTAAAAAAAAAAAAATAATAACTATTAAGGCTCCGCACATTCCAGGTCACCACTCTGAGATTACCCGATGCCATCTACTCGGTGTACTCCCTCTCCCCCCTCCCCTCCGATGTCTTCCCTGATAGCCCACTGTCTGACTCTTAACCCTCCCCCCATCCACAACTCCCCCCTTCCCAAAACTCCACCCCACTGCACACAACCCTTCCCCTCCCCCCACCCTACCCAACCCCAAAAAAATGCTCAGCTCCATCCCTGGATCTCAGGCCCACCCACGTCTGGTCCTATCTCGAAGCCGAAGACTAGGACCCCGCGGGGCGTCACCGATCTAACAGTGACCTAACTAAGTATAATACTAAGGGGTTCAAGGATTACCTCCCAGGAGCTCCCACTTATCCAAATGGAATAGTTGCACCCACCGGGGCCCGCCAGCGCTTATTTGCTACTGCACATGCCCCACAGGCTTTATTTAACTCTATGTTCAAGTCCCAATGTCTTATCTACGTCACCAAAGATGACTCGACTGCATACTACTTATCTTCTGCAACTCCCGTCTGGACATCCTGAGGGCGACCCTGCAAATCCAGCCATTCCATAGCGTCCTTCGGCGTCTAGAAAAACAGAGTTTTGTTTTTGTAGACCACTTTCAATTTGGCTGGGTAGAGCAACATGTAGCGGTGGCCGGCATCTCTCAACCTTCTTTTCACCGCCCCATAGTTCATCCTGCTGCGCTGTACGTGCAAAGTATAATCCGGGTACGCCGTGATTTTCGCCGGCCCCCTTTTGATCGTTCCCCCCGTCCGGAAAAATTCAAGTATCTTTTCCCGATCCCGGTAATTCAGAATCTTTGCGATCAGCGGCCGCGGGGGGGCTACTGGGGCGGTCTTCTCGTCAAGGCCCTGTGCGCCCTCTCACCTGCAAACCCCTGGGTCAGTGCTCCACCTTTTATCTCCTGCAGGAGCATGGTTTCCACATATTCTGTCGGATTAGGTCCCTCCATTCCTTCCGGCAGGCCAACAATACGAATGTTATTGCGTCGGGCGCAACCTTCTGCCTCCTCCTCCCTGTATTCCAGGTTGCCCACCCGCTGCACAGGGGCATGGAGCTCCGATCCATGGGCGGCGCACGTTGCCGTGTTCGGGGCCATCTCCTTTTCCAAGTTTCCAGTGCGCTCTGCAATCGTACGCACGTCCTGTCTCAGCAAATTAACTTCTTCCTGGACCGCACCAATTTTGAGGTCCAGGCCCACTTGCAATTCGTTCATTGCCAAGCCCAGTTTAGTCTCCCAGGCAACTTTCAGATCTGCTATCGCTGCCAGCACTTCCTGGATCGTGCCCGGTGCCTCCGCTACTGTCATACTAGTGTCTTTACTTTTGCCCCCCTCTGCGCCGGGGGCGACTTAGCGTAGGTCTCCAGTGTGGACTGCTTGTTCTTGGGCCTCACAATTTTGGAAGACATCTTGCTATGGAGTCCGGGCAAAAGCTAGCAGCACCGCCCGTGTGCGGGAAGTCTACGTGGCGCCAGGCCACTCCTGGCGGTGCAGGAGCCGACAGAGCTGTGTTCAAGTGTGTCTTTACTGCTCGCCCCCCACCAAGAATGGGCTGCGTCCTCCTGCGCACTTGCACCCACGCAGTGCAGCACCGCCGGTCTCTGCTGCAATCCCACAGTGGCCAGTAGTCATGTGCCCCCGTAGGCCTGGCGCTCTCCCACCACGGCTCCCTGTTGGCCCTCATGCCATCCAAGCCCCAGTCCAGCCCAAGGTATTGTCCCCCCGCTCCTAAGCTGAGGAGGCCGCCTCACAATGTATCTGGGGACCAGCAATTGTCCCGGATCAGCCTCTGCTGTCTACCAAATGTGGCTTACAATGAGGTCCCACCATCTCTGGAGTTAGCAGGCCAGGGCGCATGTACTAAGTCTCTTCCTGAATCCACCACTCGCCGCCGCTGGCACGTGTGCTGCGGGTGTCCTCTCACACCCCCCTACCTCTCCCAGGGTCTTATATATGCATCAATACGTCTCTTGGCCCCTCAGTGTTGTGGTCTGCGCAGCCTCCGATACTCCTTGGAGGCAGCCCCCAGGACCGTGCCTTATCCTCTGTGTGCTGGCTCGCCCCACAGCACTGGCCACCGCACCATCCACAGGCAGCCCAGGTTACAGTGTTGTTTGTCGTGTGGGGCTTCAATGTTGGGCTGCAGGCAGCCCCTTTAGTCCATCTCATACACCACTCCTGTGCAAAGTCTTATCCCCAGCCGTCGTGCGTGCTGCTCCTGCCGCTCTCTCTTTCTCGCCAGGCAAAGGGGCCACTGCTATTATGTTGCAGCCAGCCCCATGTGCCCAGTGCAGCGCTCGTTCGCTTTACTGTGACTCCCCCAGCATTTGGTCTGTCTGCACTGCGGGCCCGGCGCCCGCCGCCGATTCACTTGTGCTCCTCTAATCCTTCCAGCCGCTGGCCATGCATACGTGCGCACTGAAAGCGCACCTCCAAAGATGCTGTGCTGTCGCTCCCCCGAGCCCACAGGACTGATATTCAATTATAATTATGCTGGGTGTCATGACTCCTTGTGGCCTCTAGAGACTTGTTCACTCCACCTTGAATAGATTTTCTGCATCTCTAATTGTTCATTACTTGGTTCTTGCAGATGTTTTCTTCTGTTAGTGTTAGTTCGGTCAGAGCTTTTATTGGGCCAATCGATGGCATGTATTTTGGAGCATACATCGATCATTCTTTAAAAAATTCCAATGCAATTTGCCAGAGTTTTTCTCACTTTAACACAAAGCGAAAACGACAGGTCGGGTACCGCCATGTTGTGCTAATCTTATCCGTTGATCCATCGCCGTAACTTCAAGTGCCCAAGCGGCACTAATTCAGATCACCCGCCCCTAGCGCTGACATCACTAGACGCTCATGATGAGCTCCACCTATTTTAATGACGTTAGTGTGCAGGGTAGCCAAACGGAACCTGCCATCACCAACGACATAACATTATCTAATGCAGCACAGAACCGGCAACATAAACACACACACCCACAAAAGACGCAAAACTTTTGTTTCTTTTCACAAAAACGATAACATTTTTATTTTGAATAAAACTACAATAGTCGGGAGCGTAACAAGTACTTTAATTTTGACATAACGCTGAAAAGAGGTAATTAAGTCCACAAAAACATGGGTAACTTTTTCCAATAGAGGTTGAAGCTAGCGAACATCGCATGGTTCTAATTTTTTGTTGAACTGTGAACAGTGATCTTATAATGCTTATTCTGGTAATTGATCGATTAATCCCAGTCTTTGCATTCTTCAAAGAAAGTTATCTTCCATCATCAATTTCTGATCGCATATGGCGTTCCATTACAGAGAAGAAATAAGTGGTTTAAATTTAAAATGCAACACTTCCACATCCGCATGTTTTCAGAACCTTTAGGCTGCCATGTTGCTCCTTATTACTGCATTGATTGGTGTCTGGCGATCATCCCAGATAATGGCTATTACACATGCGTTGTTAATGATTATTGTCCAATTACGGTTGAAGAAGCCGTTCCTTCTATCTACGATCTGGCTGGCTGTTAGTGATGGCCTAAAAGCAATTTCCTTATATCCGGCTCACTCCAGGTATTCCTAGGCAGATCCTAACCTGTGTTCTCGCAAAAAGCATACATCTCAAGTAATCGTGCCTCTCAAATAACCCAGGTCACACTTGGTCTGCAACTCTCACGCTCTTGAACTCCTCACCCTGATGTTCGTTCCATCCATCCTTTCTTTCTCTTTATTCTACTCGTTCCTTTTCTTTCTACCCTTCTCTCTCTTTCTCTGATGTTCTTCCATCTGTTGCTACTCTCCCTCACTTTTACTCTCTTCTCTCCACTCTACTACTCTTCCCTCCCCTTCAACTACTACTCCCCTCTCCGCTCGTCTCCACTCTCCACAGTGCACTCTACTATTCTCCCCTCTCCACTACTCTCGCCTGAGCAACCCACATGCCCCAGTTTTCATTGTCCCCTTTTATGCTCCCCCAGCCATTGATCCTGGAGCCCACCTGGTTCATCGGGCCAATCTCTATTCTGTTTGTGTACAGGGTCGTTACAGTACAGACTGTAAATGCCGCCTTCTCCAGCACAGGTCCACCGGAATTGGGCACTTGCGGCCCTTGACAGACATTTTCAAAGTTCTTATGCAAATGGTCTCTATAGCGCAGGTCCACTGTAATTCTGCATTGGTGGCCCGCAAGAACCACAATCAATCCCAAAGTATTTGTTTTCATGTCCTGGAACTTCTTTGGTGCCAGCGTGCACCTCTCTTCGGCCACCACTCTTCAGCCCTGTTCTTTACTGCCAGCTCTCTCGCTGGTGGGTTGCTCATTCTCTCCTCTGCCTTATGGGCTTCTTAGACCTGTAGTCCTGGATGAGAGGAAAAAGAGCACTGGCCAGAACAGGGCCAGTAGGAATTGGGTGATAACAAGTGATACTTGACAGTTGCAACCAGGCACAGGTTGAAGGGAAGTAGACTGGGCCCTCCCAAATCCTACACCCCGCCTCTGGGGTAGGACTGGCTCTGGCAAACACACCGGTAGGCCTCCTACCCCAGGTTGTCTGAGGTCTTCATCCCCTGTTGACAGGGTCGGGTCCCTGGCGCTGTTGAACACCTCCACTCTTTCTTCTGGTCCCCTTCCTCGAAACATACATCTACCTGAGAATACTGAGACAGAAAATCAACATTGTACTGCTTCACACCGACCTTGTGTTTTATTGAAAACGAGTATTTCTAGAAGGGTCATGGGTACTGTTCTTGTGACAGTAGGGATAGTATTACAGGAACACCCCATCGACGTCCTATTTTCGAGTTTGAAAAGAAATAGTGTAATGCTTTGCACCAACCAAAAGATGTCTGCCTATGAAAAGCATGTTAATCTGAGCACACACAAGCATCAGAAATACAATTACTGAAAAGGTCATATTTGTCATGTCTGGATGGTCAAGAACCATCTTTGGATGTGAGGTTTGATGTCCTTGTTCTAGGCCATCCACACTAAAGGGGCAAGTTAGGTAATAATTCAAACCAGTGACCAGTTAGTTGAGTGTGTAGACTTTGTATGACCCCTTTTACTCTCAAGCAATCTAGTTCCACTACTTGATCATGTTTCTCCCTAGGGAAGAGCTTGCGGCTAATATACAATATGGATTTCTCTTCCCCGTCTTGAACGGGAGATAAGGCAGCCGCCAGCCCCACCGTGGAGGCATTAAATTGGAGCAGGACTTCCCATGCAAAGTCTGGCATGCTGAATACCAGACTCTTACAAAGGTGGGCCTTACGTTTTACAAAAGCTGTTTGGGCCCCTTGTTCCCAGCATACAAGGTTGGGTGGGTTTTGGTGAGTTTATCCACCAGGCGTTTTGCCAGTTCTGAAAGGTTAGGTATGCATCTTTAGTAGTATCCTACCAGCCCCATAAAAACTTGAATGTTCTCTTTTGTTAGGAGTCATGGTACGCTTTGGATAGCCTTCACCTTACTGTGATGAGGCAGCACCAACCCAGTCCCAACCTAAAATCCAAGATATTTTACAGAGCACTGGACCAGTTCACATTTTGCCAGGTGGGCCCTTTTTAATTGATTGTAGACCACTGCCAGGTGTCTAAGGTGATCCTCCCACGCCTTGCCATATAATACAGTGTCTTCCAAGTAGGCCCCAGCGATTGTCTGACGTTGGCAGGGCATTAGGATGCAGTCCATTACCCACTGAAATAGAACGTGAGCCCCAGGGAGGCCAAACGGCAGCACTATAAATTGGAAGGGTCCTTCAGGTGTTGGAAAAGCAGCTTTTGCTTGGCATCTTGATTAAGGGGAACTTGCCAATACCCCTTTTGTGTGAGGTCAACATTGAGATGCAGGCAACTCCCAGAGTTTCCAACAGTTCCACAATCCAGGGCATGGTGTAGTAATCAACCTTCAACATTTCCTTCAGCTTTCGAAAGTCAGTACAAAATCGCTAGTTATTGGCACCAGTACAATAGGAGTGGACCGCTCACTGTAGGATCTCTCATTTACACCTAGGTGCAACATTATTTTCACCTTCTCCCTGACGATTTTACTTGGTGCCTCCTGGTTGTCCAGTAGCTCATCAGTTCATTGGAAGAGGGTGGGCATCTGTCTTGGTGAGAGCATTCAGAGCTCTATAGGCTACACAGAATATTAAATCTTTTCATCCTTATGTTGGTACTGAACCCATAGATTTAGGGCACTTTAAGACTAGGTAGCAATACTTGGAGATGGATGGGGATGCAGAATTAACTAAAACATCAATAATCAAACCGACTTAGGAAGTCGGCAAAAATGTGTCTGTTTTATTTGCAATTATCTAACGGACATCAACGGATGTTGGCTCGATTTCTCTCAAAATATTCTATAAAAAACACAACTTTTATAATCTAAACTCGTCATAAGTGACGTCACACTTCGTGGCAAACTACTAAAATGTACTTTCGGATGTGATAGGCTCTCAAGGAACATCTAAGTATACGTTCCATACTAACTGGGGAAGTGATTGGGTCTCTAACATCAGGTGGACAACGAAGCCCTCCTGTAGTGCAAGTCATCTTCATCGTCACAAAATATACGACGATCCATTGGTTACACAAACTATAGGGCTCTCTGTTATGTGGCCCTCTACAATTGGTTTGGTACCCTTGTACCCATCTGGAATATTCCACACGCTAGCATCAAGCAGGCTAGGAAGGGTCGGCGTGATCATGCCTCCCCTCCTAATTAGCCCAACATCTATCATCACTCCTGCAGTCTGCCAGTCAATTAGGGCTTTGAACTTGGCCTTGCAGAAGCTCTCTGTGCCTGAGAATAAAAGGGAGTATCTTCTTGGTTTCGGTGTAGCTCGACCCAATGTCTATTTTGATCTGACCATGTGACTGGAGACCGCGTTCCCAAGCTCTTTGCTGCATTTAATACTATTAAATGATGAACTCTTGACACCTTCAGTGTTTTCCCATTCCACCTCAAACAGAAGTTTGTTTCTTCCTCGCGTTCATGTAACTACTGGATGGACAACCAGGCTCACAGTGGCCTCAACTTCTTGGTGCTAAGCCAGCCAAGCCTTTCTTGAATTTCTCCTTCGCCATCAACTATTTTCCAACTGCGCCACACTGAAACCCTTACCAATCACAGGGTTTCAAGCCTTGCTAAAGTGCATCGTGGAACATCCAGATTCTATACATTCCTATGTATATACGTTGGCGCATCGCCACAAACTATTTACTACGTAGTCAGCCTTAAGATCACTTCGTCTACTTGTGTTACTGCGTCTGTACAAGTGTAAACTGATTCTTGCATTTTCTTGAGCATTTCTGTAGCATGAGCATCTTCATCTCAAGCCCGAAATGTTGCTCATCTTTAACACCTTCTCTTCAGGTCTTATAGAATGTTTGTTCTTTCGCCTCGTGCATCTTTTCTGGGTGCGTCAACTCTGCTTCATGTGACGTCACCAATCTTCTTTCCCACTCATTTTCACACTTCTTCCAGGACTTTGTCCAGAAGGTCATCATATCTTTGTGAATGCATACATAGATTTCTCAATGGATACCTTGTTTCAAGGATTCTTTGCGGTACAGGCATCCTCACTGGTACTGCAAATGTCGCAATTTCCGGTTCCCAACATATAGGCAACATGAGGGATGGAGCTTTTGGTGGGGGTACTTGACTCCTCCTCTACCCCCCCCCCCCCACTTCGGGGCGATTCATCGACCACTCTCTCCAGTCTTCACATCAAGACATCCTCATCTGAAGAAGTGCATCTTTGGGACCCATATCTTTGACTCCTTTCAGGCATCCACTGGAACTGCAGTAGATCCATCTTCCCACATACTACTTGTGGTTCTTTGGGTACAGGAACTTCGTTCCCTCAAGTGCATGGATACTGGCCTTTACATAATCTCTGATTTCTTCATCTGTCAGCTCTTTAGGTTCAAATCCTGATTCAACATCAATCACAATCTTCATTCCTACTGCTTTCTTTGCAGTCTTCTTGCATTGTGCGATTATTATCCTGATCACACAGAATCCAAACATGATCACCACCAAGAGGGCTCCAAGCATCTTGAAAATGTTTGCCATCCATTGTGGAACCCACGAGAAGATTGACCCAAACCAACTGTCATCAACAATGTCTTCCACTTTGTCTTTCATTTGACGTGTAGGTTCTTCAGCATCGTTTTGGCCTTCGTCAAGGTGCCATTCTCGTCATCATGAGGAGGTATGAATGTGCAACATGATTCTCCGATTTTGGCACAAACACCTCCATCCATAGATGTAATCATGTCCAGGAAATATCTATTCTGAAGAGTCATCAGTTTTATGGCTCTCAGCTCTTCCTTGATTGCATTGAATCCCTTTGTGGTGGTGTTGATCATCTGCAGAAGCTCCCATCTGGTTATCTGTAACCATTTGGCATTCGTCATCACCAGGATCCTAGGCATAAAGATTGTCGTGAATATTGCTGAAGTCTGATCTATGTTCATATAGAATGGCATCAAAAGCTTCTATCAATTTGGCTGAGAAATAGTTCTCCCTCTTCATCCGATTCAAGAGCTCAGCAGATCTCTTCTTCCTCAGGTGAGCATCTGCTTTACGAAATTTGCCAACGTTCGTCACTTTTAGGAATCGCTAACGCTGGAACATGAGTGATCACTATAGAACATAGTCCTCACCAATCTCTGGGCAGCTTCATGTAAGCTCTGGATCGACAGGCCCAATAGTGATCAATTATCACAACTGCCCCGTCCTTCATTCCTGGCACATCAAATATTCGTCTGCACTGTTGATTCTCTCCAACTTTTCTTGTGCCATTGTTTCTGAAACATAGCTCTGCACTCGCCAGAGTCACTATCAGCAATGGACCTCCTTTGTCTTTGACCCACGTCAGAGTTTTTTAAAGCCTCGGCCAGAGAGGTTTGCATCCTTTTTACACTTGTACTGCCACAGCTCTGCATATGACTGCACCTTCTTCCCAACTGTCTGGAGAAGGTACTGTTCCCAGATCTGTATCTGGCCTCTTTCCTTGCTGCTTTAAATTTCTTCTTCAGTCTTCCCTGGACAATTGAGTCTTCCGTTTACTTCCCATTGAATTCCAGCTCCCTTCATACCAGGCTGTTCATATTTATCACATGATTTTTGGTGTGTCCGCTCGCTTTTGTCTTCAAATCTTGTTCATAATCATCTTCGTCTGGTGCTGTCCATTCTGTCATCCATATCAAAGATGCTGTTCGGCCCTGGAATTGACCTCTTGTATGGCAGAGTGCAAGGTGAGTAAGGCAATGAGCCGTTTGAACATCTATTTCAATAGCTATTAATATTTTAGACTTACCCATAGCATAAGGCAGGAGTGCGCATACATAGCAATCCTCCTCAGAAGTCTCTCTCCCACTTCTTTCATGTGCTGATACCACATGTTGTTCCCCAAATGTGCTGTACTGTCTGAGTAATTATTTAATTCATAATCATCCTCCCTTGCACTTCTCTTAGGTCTCTTTCTTTGTTTGTCTCTAAGAATCTGGCGCTCAGTAAGGATATCTGTGAGAGTCCTTCAAGCAAAAGGATTTCTAGGGACACTTGTCAGAGAAAATGGTGCCTTTTCATGGGCTACTGGAGTAAGGACAATCACATAAGGCCTTGGTTTCTCACAATGTCTAGTTCTGCCAAGGTGACTGGAGTGGTAAGGATCAAAGAAACCACTGCTTTCTTGGGACCAATAAAATATGCAGTGTGGATTAGCAGAATCAGAATAAAAATGATGAACGTAGAACAGGCATATATTATGCACCAATACATGAGACTCCACCATCAATGTCTTTTGACATGTCGGTAACCTTGCTCACTTTCCGGACCTGCAATATGCTCTATGGACCACGTTTGCCTGTGATTACTTTTAAGGAAGAAAAAACCTGTTTTATTCAGGCAAACTCATCAGATGCTCCGGTAGTTGTCGAATTTGCCCTACGATCTCCACTAGTAACTGGCTAATTGCTGGACGATTTATAGGATCTCGCATAAACTCAAAAGTATTGGTGTCTCGCCAAACAAGATGGGGGTGAACTTGAAGCAAATAGTAGAAGATCATAGCAAGTAGTTTGTGGGCATCGTCATTAGACGGGACCAGCTGTACTTCCGGAAAGATGTTCAGGCAATAGTCTGATCTGCTCTATAATTGCTGCCAATAAATGTCTAATAGTCGGGCCATTCTTAGGATCCTGGATAAAAGCATGCATGTCGGTGCACCTCCCAACAAGAGCAGGGTAAGCTATGAGTGTAAATATGAAGACAGCAAATAGGCTGTGTATATCAACATCGGTTAACACCATAGGCACCTCCAAAAAGAAATTCAGTGAGAAACAAGTCGGGGAACTGCTCCCTCTTCCAGTCATCTAACAAAAAGTCAAAATCTGGCATGTTTTGTTTTACTTCTGCACTCCATAGTCCAATGTCAGCAAACTCCTGTGGCTCAAGAACAGTAACTTCTTCGCTCCTTGCTTGGGTGCTACAAAGAGTGTCTCAGGAGAGCCACAATCTAAATGTACACTTTTATTTGTCTACTGGACAGTCTCTGCGTCCTTTTCCTCGTTATCGATCTAGTCTGCATGTGCTGAACAACTTCTTGACTTGCTTCCAAATGGGTTGAGGGTGCGTCGGCCCTCCAGCATAGACTTCCACATCCCCTTGGTGTATACAAGCTCGCCTCCCTAGGACTTTGATTTCTGACAGAGTTATATCCTCCACAATGAAAGGGCTGCTGAAACGGAGCTCGTGCCACTTCTGTGTGAAATTTCTGATTAAAAACTTATCTCCAATAAATAGTTTTGGTAAACACAGTCCTTTAATTCCGGTTGCTGTATGGTCTTCATTTGTGTTTTGAGACCGACACCCCGTTCGCTTGACTTGATCTGAAATGAAAGATACTGGCCGTCAAACATGTTAAGTAAGAACGTAGCTCATCTTCTAACAATTCTGCAGTTGTATGGACATCACTTCTAGTCTTCGATGGATGAGTTAGAGGAATTCACATTTGCCTCCCTGTAACTAATTCATGGGGTCTGAGGTGGTGGTCAGGGCCTGGCTGATTTCTTAATGCATATAATGCAAGGGGCAGGCAATGCAGCCACCCCTTTTTCAGTGTTAATTTCAATTTAGCTATTCTCTCTTTAAGCAGACCATTGAGTCCCTCACATATCCCGTTCAATGACGTGTTATGAGCAGAAGAACACTTGTGCTTTATGCCAAGTAAGAAGCTAATCTGTTCAGATACCTCATTCATAAAATAGGGGCCATTATCTGATCTCCGCACCTCACATACTCCCCATCTAGAAATACTTCTCGGACTAAAAACTTTGCAGCGCAAGTGGCATTCAGGTGTGTGCATGGACCAGCCTCGATCCACCTTCAGAAGGGGTACACTACCACTATCATATACCTATATCCATTACAGACCTGCAGCATATCAACATAGTCAATATGTAAAAGCTGAAACGGGCCATTTGCTTGAGGAATTACTCGTCTGACTGTTCGCAGCGTGTGCCCAGCAGTAATTTTTTGACATACGATGCAATTTACTACATAAAAAGCAATGTGTTCTAACAGGTTCGGTACAAACCAGTCCTCCACAATAGTTTCTGGAGAGACTCTCCCTAGTGACATGCGCAGGGTAGTGTAGCTGTTCTAACGCCACCCTTAATAAGGCTACAGGCATCACCGGTTTACCAGTAATGTCTTGTCGCCACAATGCATCGTAAGGGGATAAAGAACCGTTTATGGATTTTGTTTTTCGAATAATCTTAACTGATGATGATAAAGAACACCCCCTGCGCGTCCACAGCTCTTTCTCTTGCTGTGGACCTCCACCTTGAACTTCCACTAACTGTGCTTGTGATAAGTGATTAAAGCTTTCATTCACAACCAACATCACAACTATTTCTTCATTCACATCGGGCGTATAAAAATGAAAAATATCAGAAGAGTATGCAACTCGTTTGGCCTCTTCATCTGCGGCTTGATTTCTGCGTGAAATAAAATCTGTTCTTTTAGTGTGCGCTGCACACTTAACTATTGCAATGGCTACTGGGAGTTGTAGTGCTTTAATAAGCCTAACCAATAACGCAGCGTCTTGCACTGGAGTGCCATCTGCTCGGAGGTAGCCCCTCCTTTTCCTATATGCTAGACCTGCGTGCACGGTTGAAGTCAGGTAGGCGGAGTCACTTTACACTGTTACTTCCTGGTCTGCATGATTCTCGAGCTTGACAATAAGAGCCACTAATTCTGCAGCCTGTGCTGAAAAATTAGACGGTAGTCTCGCACTTGCTACTACCTCAAATTCCCCATTGGCTCTGTCTCTTACCACAGCAGTGCCTGAATGCCTTTCTCCATCAGTTTGATCGATCTTTGAAGAATCATCGAGAATCTCCCCTGCTGCTAGAGCATTTTCCTTCACTCTGCGGATCTCGTCATAGAACTCCTCATAATTTGAGCAATCATGCACTTGTTTATCCTTTGCCAGTGGTTCAGCTACAAACGTGGCAGGGTTCACCATTTTGCACCGGACTATTTTGATCGCTGGATTTGATATAACTCTCTCATAAGCAGAAGCTCTTTGAGACATCCGTATACCCTTGGCTTTAACAGCGTTCCCCATAGAGCTATTTGCCCTGCAAATGCCATTATAAATTCGCCCACATTTAAATAATCTATTCCTGCCGTTGAACACACTATGGCTTATCTATTCCTGCCGTTGAACACACTATGGCTTCATCAGTGAAAGAAATCGTCATATTTAACTTTGTCATTAAATCTCAGCCCAGTATTAACTGGTGTCTGCCTTGAATACAACAATGGGACAGACGTATCGCATTCTCCTATATAGACAGGCAATTTTTCAGTAAAAGGAACTCTACTGCAAGCTCCAGATAACCCCCGAGCATTCATGACATTTCCCAATAACGAAAATGTTCCCCCAAGGATACATGAGCGAGTTGCCCCTGTGTCTACCAAAAAAGAAAAGGCCCCCTATGGTAACATCAAACCTCTGTTCCTCTTGAGGATTGGGCGTCACCGATAGTACTGAACACATCAAGTCACCCTGCGAGCTGTCCTATTATGGGTACATACTTATTCCCGCACCTGTAAAAGGATACCCTCCCATGACAGTGACACCCCCTACTCTAGGAGTCAGTAACTGTCCTGTGTTTGCGCTCTGCTGTATCTGCATGGGTGCATGCTGTGACTGCCCTTGCGGTGGATTCAATGGTGCTTTCTGTGGTTGAAAAGCCTGCTGTGTTTGCGGCACTTGTCCTGGATGCGCTGTCTGATCTTGGGTGAACCCATCCCAACTTTGTGGGCTATATGCTCGAGGATAAGCTGTCCCCCCTCTTGAGAATTGCCCATTCTGTACAAACCCTTGGCTCCCACATGTTCGTTCAATGTGCCCAGTCATACCAAATGTCCAACACAAAGGAGGGAATCTCCTAACTTGCCCTCCCTGCATGCCTTGATTATCATTCTGCATAATCTGAAAACCACCTTGGTTATTCTGAAAATGTCCCTGATTTATTCTGAAAGCCTCCTCTTCCGTGGAAGCCTCTCTTGCCTCTTGGCATAAATCCATTCCCTCCTTGATCCGACTGCCGTTGGTTATTCACCTGCGGAATACCTGTTGTCTGCTGTGATCCTGGCCCTTCTCCACTAGTCAGCATCGCCCCTTCTATAGCATATTTCGACAGCTTCTTCTGTACTAATTTAGCTTCCTCAGTCTTCCTAGCATCTTCTCTATTTCGATTTTTCTCCTGTAACAATCGGCAATGATGCACAATGGTCAGCTGTATTTCGAAGGGATTGTGTCCTCCGACGTATTCCTTATCTTTGATATACGTTTCCAGCTTGCTGGCCTCGGAAATTTTTTCTCTGTAGAGGGCGCTGCGCGTCCACGTCCGCCGAGTCGATGTCCCTCGACGGCCACCGTATCCGCGCCGACGTCACCATGCCCATAAATAGACACGCGCTGCGTCCGTTGCTCAGTTCTGTTTTTCCGCGCTTTGTGGGGCCTCGGAACGTCGTTGCTCAGTTCAGTCGGTTAATCTATATCTAATTCGACGAATATTCCTCATCGTTCTCGATGGCTTCTTCATCAGAACCGACGACGCCGCGATCCGGCTTCAAGAAATGTCGAGACTGTGGTAAAAACATGTCAATACCGGATCCACACAGGGTCTGTTTATGGTGCTTGGGGTCCGAGCACCATTGTTCGGAGTGTGATCACTGTATGTCCATGACGGCGAAAGCCCTGAAGGAGCGAAAGGGGAAGCTCGAGAGAGGTAAGTCAGCCAAAACCTCCTTGAAGGTTTCGTCGGCCGAGTCGAGGCATTCGTCTCCTCGCCGTCGAAAACACTCCCATTCTAGATCTCAAAGCAGCTCCCACCATTCTCCAGCATGGGGTCTGGCATGGATTCACATGCTCATGAATATTCCCCGTCGTCAGGCTGGGAATCCTCGGTAAAGAAAAAATCAGTATCAGTTTCGTTTCTGATCTGTCTTTCGTAGTAGTAACCAATCACTGATCTCTGCGTCATACTGACCACAGCCAATGACTGCCCTCTACCTAAGCCCCGCCCCTGGCAGCCATCTTCAGATTTTTACCGCACGTTCAAGTGTTGGGATCCTCGTGCTATTGCTCTCGAGCGTTAGTGCTATTTTTTCACGTTTTTTCTCAAAAACCTTCTATTTTTCGGTCAAAAGAGCCTCAAGCTCCACCGTTTCTTCATCCGATCAACGGGGACCCGTGTCGGATTCGTCTACGCCCCTCAAGGGTGAAGATTTCGTCGAGCCACGCTTTTGGAGGACTCCAGAAGTTTCTCAGGCCCATCTCGGACATGGCCCAGGAGAAGGGAAGCTCGACGCCCGGAAAGCTGTTCAGGGTCTGCCCTGGATGCCAGCTTCAGAATGCCTTTAAGGAGGACGAACACTCCCTTTGTCTTGACTGCCTACATGAGGACAAGACGCACGTGGAGAAGGACTGTGCGTTTTGCGGCAATATGTCGGAGCGGACCATGAAGGACCGCCATCAACGTCTCGCCAACTGGCTGGAAGGGAAGAGCCCGTCAGGCGAGAAGAAGAAGTCCGAGCGGTCTTCTAAGACCTTTGAGGACGCCCCGGCGACGGGGGTCCAACACAAGGCCAAGCACCGCGAGTCCGCTGGCACCGGGAGCGCCGAACGGTCGGGCTCTACGGGCGCCAGGCAGGGCGCATCCTCCCCGGCACCATCAACCACGAGCCAACGCTCTGGTTCGGGTAACAGGAAGGCCGAGCACCTGGCGAAGCTCCTGGAGAGACCCCGGTCGAGCTCGAAGGCCCCATCGGAGGGGGAGCGAGGCAGTGACCCTCCCCCCAAGGAGAACCGGAGCCAGGCCCTTCTGGGAGCCCTCCCCCTAAGAGAAGAAGGATTCATCCTCCACCTCCTTTTCAGCCATCGCGCCCTGTTCAGCCCTCCTCCCCGTCCACGACTCGTGGGGATGATACGGGGACTGACACGGCCGCGACGGGTATGGACGACGAGGTTTACGACGAGGATCTGCCGTCGTCACCTCCCACCCGGGCTTCCCCGCCCGACGAGATTGGATCGTTTCACTCCATGATCGCCAGGGCATCCGAGCTTTTCCAGCTCTGCCCGGAAGAGAAGAAGAAGGAAGGTTTCCTTTATCAACGGCGCGAGGCCAAGAGGAAGACGGTCCTCTCTGTACCTCTACTGGACGATATTTGGGATGAGGGCCTTGCCCTCCTCAAGAACCCATCCACGACGCCGGCTAGAAGGGATCGGTACGAGAAGAAGTACCGGGTCCCGGACGCGTCCCCCTTGTGCCTCCGGGCACAGCTGACCCCGGACTCGGTCGTCTCCGCGGCGGCCAGGAAGAAAGCGGGGGGGGCGCAGCCTCTACGTCGTCCTCCCCGCCGGACGGCGAGGGAAAGAAATTAGATACGATGGGACGCAGAGTCATCTCATCTGCAGCGACGACGATTAAGGCGGCCAACGGCTTGGCTATCGTAGCCCGCTACGACAGGGAGTTGTGGTACAAACTGGCCCCCCTGCTGGACTTCCTACCGGACGACAAGAGGGCTGAAGCCCTAGAGATCTTGCAGGAAGAAGAGGTGGCGTCAGACCACGCCATTAGGATTGCGACGGACATCACTGACACTGGATTTCGCCAGTTGGGCAACGGCGTGTGCCTTAGGCGGCGTGGATGGCTCAAGGCTACTGACTTCCGTCAGGACGTGCAGACCAGAGTCTTGGACATGCTGTTCGACGGAAACAACCGGTTTGGGAAAACAGTGGACGATTCCCTTCAAGCCATCAAGGCAGACACGGAGACGGCCCGGGCTCTTGGGGTTCTCCAGCAACAGCGGCCGCCCTTTCGGAGCGGCGGAGGCAAACAGGGGGCCTCCAAAGGTTCCGGCAGCGGATTTTCCACCTACCGTCAAGCGGCCCGGTCGTCGTCGCAGGAAGCTTACAGGGGACGAGGCAAGTCAGGCGTACCCCGCCGTCGTCGCCAAGGAGGACAAGGCGGCAAAGCCTAGTCGAAGCAGGACTGAACCGGCCGTGGGATCGGGCCCCCACCGAAGCACCCCGGTGGGAGGCCGGCTGGCGAGCTTCGTCAGCGTGTGGGAGTCCATCTCCACCGACCGTTGGGTGCTGGACACCCTAGCTCAGGGTCACGCGCTCGAGTTTCTAAAGAGGTGCCCGCGCGTCCCCCCTGTGGCCAGGAAAGAACATCACGTCCCTCAACTTCTCTTGGAGGTAAAGGTGATGCTCAAGAAGGGCGCCATTGAGCTCGTCCCAAAGAGGCTTCGGGGCTCCGGAGTTTACTCAAGATACTTCCTTGTGAAGAAGAAGACGGGAGGATGGCGTCCCATCCTGGACCTACGACGACTGAACAAATTCATCAAGGCACAGAAGTTCCGGATGGTCACCCTCCAACACGTCCTGGGTCAGCTGGAGGAGGGCGATTTCCTGTCATCGTTGGATTTGGAGGATGCCTACTTCCATATTCCCATCCTAAAGGGACACCGAAAGTTTCTCAGGTTCGTGGTCCAAGGGCGTCACTACCAGTTCAGAGCCCTTCCCTTCGGACTGAGGTCGGCACCCAGGGTGTTCACCAAGTGCCTCGCACCGGTGGCGGCGCAGCTGCGCCGAGAGGGGATCCACGTCTACCCCTACCTGGACGACTGGCTCATCCGAGCGAAGACGAAGGAGCTCGCCGTGGAGCACACGGCAAGGACCGTCCAACTTCTCACGGACCTGGGATTCTCCATAAACTACGGCAAGTCCCACCTGGTGCCCGCGCAAGACGCACTGTTTCTGGGAGCGAAGCTCGACACAGTGTCGCTTCTGGCCTCTCCGTCGGAGGAAAGGACGAGGGCCATCTTGGGCAAGGTGCAGCGGATGCTGGTTGCGGACGCGGCCAGAGTGAGGTCCATCAAGTCCCTCCTCGGAATGATGTCTTCTTGCATTTACCTCATCCGCTGTGCAGGCTCCGGATGCGCCCGTTGCAGGAGTTCCTGGACGCGCGCTGGATCCAGACGACGGGCAGCTTAGAGGAGAGGATCACACTCGACGAGAGTTTCCGACGAGCGATCCGGTGGTGGGGCACCCGCGCGCATCTGACGGCGGGCATGGACTTCCAGACCCCCGGCCACCAGGAGACAGTGACCACGGATGCCTCCCTGGAAGGGTGGGGAGCGCACACCGAAAATCTGCACGCGAGAGGCCTTTGGCTCCCGACGGAGAAGTCCCTCCATATCAACGTCCTGGAGCTCCGTGCAGTGTTTTGGGCCCTCAGGTCCTTTCTTCCGTCCCTCAAGGGCAAGGTGGTGAGGATCTTCACTGACAACACCACCACCATGTTCTACATCAGGAAATGGGGCGGAACCAGGTCCCCAGCCCTGTCCATGGAGGCGCAGGAGCTGTGGCATTGGGCCGTCGCACAAGGGATGTTTCTGGTGCCGTTTCATCTGGCAGGGATAAAAAACACCATCGCCGACTCACTCAGCAGGGAGCTGCGCTCGTGCCACGAGTGGGAACTACGACAGGATCTAGTGGACCGCCTCTTCCGACGGTGGGGCACACCCCAGATCGATCTGTTTGCGACGGCGACGAACTCCAAGTGCCGGAGGTTCGCCAGCAGGTTTCCCTAGCCGAGGAGCATGGGCGATGCTTTCTCGTCCCCCTGGGAGGGCCTGTTTCTATACGCGTTCCCTCCATTGCCATTGCTGATCCGGCTCATCAACCAGCTCAAGAGGTCACGGTGCAGGATGATCCTCGTCGCACCTGCGTGGCCGAGGCAGATATGGTTCCCGGACCTTCTGGACTTGTCAGCGTCCCCGTCAATCAAGCTGCCAGTGGACGCGGATCTTCTCTCCAGGGAAGGAGGCGCCATCCTCCATCACGACCCGAAGTCGCTGAACTTGCAGGCCTGGCTCCTGCAGCGTTAGAGTTTGGAGGATACGACATACCGGCCGACTGCAGAGAGGTTCTTGCAAAGGCCAGGGCGTCCTCAACTCTTAAATGCTACGGACACAAATGGAAGAGGTTCTCTGTCTGGTGCCACGCACAGAAGATTAACCCTCTTCGGATTACGGCTCCCCAAGTACTGCCGTACCTACTGACGCTGGCCAAAGCTGGACTGGCGCACGCGTCCATCAAGATTCATCTTGCTGCGATCTCCCGATACACCAGAACCACAGGGTGGACGTCTTTGTGGTCTCATCGTCTGGTGAAAGAGTTCATGAAGGGACTGTTCAGATCGTTCCCGCCGTTGAAGGCTCTGGCCCCGGCGTGGGAGCTTAACGTGGTGCTGACCAAGCTCATGGGACCTCCGTTCGAGCCTCTGAACTCGGCTCCGTTGAAGTTCTTGTCTTGGAAGACAGCGTTTCTTGTGGCCATCACCTCCGCACTACGGGTGGGAGAGATCCAGGCCCTTTCCTGCAAGGCCCCGTACTTGACTTTTCACGACATGAGGGTAGTGCTCAGGACGCACCTCTCCTTCATGCCCAAGGTGCCGTCGGACTTCCACCTCAACGAACCCTTGGTGTTGCCTGTTTTCTTCCCGTCGCCTTCGTCGCCGGCTGAAAGGACTTTGCACTCGCTGGATGTGGCTAGAGCGCTTAGGTTCTACGTGGAAAGCATGAAGTGTTTTCGGAAGACGTCACAACTCTTTGTGAACTTTGGACCTGTCAATCAGGGGAAGGCTCTCTCGAAGGCTTCCATTTCCAGATGGCTCTCCGGCTGTATCATGTACTGTCATCGGTTGGCAAACCGACCGCTGCCTGGCTGTCCGAGAGCCCATTCCACCAGAGCGATCGCAGCTACCACGGCGTTCCTATCTGGTGTGCCCTTGCTGGACATCTGCAGGGCTGCTACGTGGAGGTCGACGCACACCTTCACGAAATTCTACTGCGTCGATCGGGCAACCTGTTCGCCTAAGGTGAGCCTGGTGAGGAGGTAAGAATTGCTTAATGTTGAGTTTGATGTAATGCTTAATGTTGAGACTTTGCCACCTCCCGTGGTTGTGCATGTGTGTACTGCTATGTATTCTTTATTCATGAGCATGTGAATCCATGCCAGACCCCATGCTGGAGAAGGAACAAGTTACTTACCTGTAACTGTTGTTCTCCAGCATGGGTCAGGCATGGATTCACATGCGAACCCTCCCGCCTACCCCTCTGCGGCTCTTCACTTGGTCATACTGACACTTCACGTGCTACCAAATCTGAAGATGGCTGCCAGGGGCGGGGCTTAGGTAGAGGGCAGTCATTGGCTGTGGTCAGTATGACGCAGAGATCAGTGATTGGTTACTACTACGAAAGACAGATCAGAAACGAAACTGATACTGATTTTTTCTTTACCGAGGATTCCCATCCTGACGACGGGGAATATTCATGAGCATGTGAATCCATGCCAGACCCGTGCTGGAGAACAACAGTTACAGGTAAGTAACTTGTTCCTTCGTCGAGATCTAGACACTCGAAAAAGAGACGTCGACGGTCCCATTCCTCGTCGTCTTCGGTGTCTCCAGAAAGAGTTTCCCGTCCCACCAAACACAGTTCTCAAACCGAGTGGGAGGAATTCAGAAAGAAAATGTTAAGCGTCTTCGAGAATGCGGCCTCGACCCCCTCGAAGACAGCTGAGGGTGATACCCCGGTTGAAAAACCCAAAAAATCAAAACTCTGCGAGTCGCAGCACCCGGCGAAACATTCCACCCGAGAGCGCCATGAGCCATCGGGTAAGAAGGCACCGTCTTCGATGCCGTCGTCGAGGGTTCCTTTGCCGTCGTCGAAGATTCCCTCGACACACGGGTCGGCGCCATCGACGCCGTTGTCAAAGACGTTGATTTCCTCGATGCATCGGTCGATCGACTCGACGCCATCGTCGACGCCGACGCCGATGAAAGAGAGGACCAAGGCTCCACAGCCAACGGTGTTTTCAAGGGCCTGCGGCACGACGCCGAGACCGTCGTCGATGCCCTCGAGTAGGATCCCGATCCTCTCGAAATCTTCGAGGCCCCTTCCAGTTTTTTCGATGCCATTTTCGGCGCCTTCGAGGCCGGTTACATCGGCGTCGATGACGTCGACATTTTCTCATCCGATAACGACGAGTTTGGCTCCTTCAGCCCTAGAGATGGGCTTTACTCCATTTCAGAGAGAATACCCTGCTCTTTCTTCAATTTATGAAGAAAGAGAAGACTGACCAAGAATCTTTTGGTTTACAGAGATCCTCACTGCCTGCTGCAGAGGATTTCACCTCTGAAGAAAGGAGGCTGAAGGAACTACAGGACTCACTTCATGGGGCCAGTGGACTTGACACTTCCCCAGAAGTGGAATTCGTAAAGCCAGACCCAGGGGAACATGCAGAAACACCATATAGAACCCTGATGGCAAGAATAATTGAGTTTATGGGTTGGTCTGCGCCTTCACCTGTTTTCCAACAGGATGATCTAACGGATATATTGGACAAAGGCCCACAGGAGGACCCGGTGGTCCCCTTCCATGCAGCCCTACAAAGAAAAATTGCTTCCAATTGGGAGACTCCCAAAGTATAGGGTAGCGGCTGCTGACCCTGAATACCTGTCAAAACACCCGACCCCAGAGAGCTTCAAGCGGCAACTTCATCCAGCAGTAGGACTGCTTACTCTACTGTCCCACAGGACAGGGATGACAAGAGGTGCGACCCTATGGCAAAGAAAGTCTTCTCTGCCTGTAGTATGGCGTTGAAGTCCATCAACGCCACCTGTACGCTCGCCAGGTTCAGTCACACATTATGGGAGTGTGCTTCATCAGCGGCTGACTGCATACCCGATGGAGAGGAGAAGGAAGCCTTCCTTAACATCATTCAAGATGGCAAAGATGCCATGTGCGAGTCTCTTCAAACTGGCATCGATTCCGCTGACAGTATCGGCAGGGCCATGGCGGCTAGTACAACAATCCGCAGGCATGCGTGGTTACCAAAGTCTGGCTTTGCTCCAGATGTACAGATGTACAGGCCAGACTTTTGAATATGCTCTTTGACGGCTCTTCGTTATTCGGAAAAAAGGCTGATGACAGTCTGGAAAAGTTACAGACTTCTAAAGTAGCAGCAAAATCCTTAGGAGCTGCTATCCGCCAAACTCCTTTTCGCCCCTCAGGAACCTCTGGAAGAGGAAAGTCCTTTCGCTATTATTCCGCATTCGGAAAAGGCAGAGGACAGCCGGCTCACAGGGGCCAAAGAAGATCCACCCGAGGTGGACGGGTCAAAGATACTAAGACCGCAGCAGCAGCAGGTGCCTCTTTACCCTCGGCATCTGCATCAGCCGCCCCCAAAAGACTGTGAGGCCTTTGCACACAAGACACCTGTAGGGGGCAGGTTAACTTACCATCTGACAGAATGGCAGGCTATAACGTCAGATGCTTGGGCGTTGGAGACAGTTGCCCAAGGTTACTGCCTACCCTTTCTACACATCCCTCAGAGTCATCCACCGGGGAACAGCTCCCAAAGAGTTCCAGATCCGCTCCTCTTGCAGGAAATTATGGACCTGCTAGAGAAAGGTGCCATAGAACCGGTACCTGTAGCGGACAGGAACAAGGGCTGGTACTCCCCCCTACTTTCTCATACCAAAGAAGGACGGAGGACTGAGACCCATCCTGGATTTAAGAGAATTGAACAAGTTCCTCAGGAAGGACAAGTTCAAGATGGTAACTCTCTCTCAGATCCTTCAGGCCCTCCAGCTCCAGGACTGGCTGGTATCTCTGGACCTTCAGGATGCTTATTTCCATGTGCCAATCCATCTCAAGCACAGGAAATACCTGAGGTTCGCAATTGGCAACTCTCATTATCAATTTCGAGTTCTGCCATTTGGGCTGACCTCCGCCCCGAGGGTCTTCACCAAGCTGATGTCGGTAGTGGCGGCGAGTCCAAGGAGGGAAGGGATCCACGTCTATCCCTACCTGGACGATTGGCTGATCAGGGCCGTATCTTCGGAACAGGCCCGGGCCCAGCTAGATTATGTCTGCCTCTTCCTTCACAGACTGGGCTTCTCCCTCAATTTAAAGAAGTCACAGATGATACCATCTCAGAGACTCCAGTTCATTGGCGCGGTCCTGGACACTTCCCTGGGAAAAGCCTCGCCACCAGAGGTGAGGGCTCAAGATATTCTACAGATGGTCACCAAGTTTCAAAATGTCCAACGTCTCCCAGCCTTCGACTTTTTGAGGTTGCTAGGCCTCATGTCATCCTGCATCTTCCTTGTGCCAGAGGCTCGCCTGAGAATGAGATCTCTTCAGTGGGCACTGAGAAGTCAGTGGTCACAATGCTCAGGGAGAATGTCAGACCTCCTCCGGATTCCGGACAAGGTAGCCCACGACCTTCAGTGGTGGGCCTATTCAGAGAACATCTTGAGAGGAGAACTGTTTTGGCAACCATGGCCAGAGATAACAGTAGTCACAGACGCCTCGCTCACAGGGTGGGGAGCCCATGCCAACGACTTGACCATCAGTGGTCGTTGGTCTCCATCGGAGTCCAGACGACATATCAACCTATTAGAGCTGAGAGCGATTAGATTAGCGCTGAAAGCTTTCCTGCCATCAGTACATGGGAGAAATGTCCTGATAATGACGGACAACACGGTGGCCATGCACTACCTCAACAAGAGAGGAGGCGTAGGTTCACTACCACTGTGCAGAGAGGCAATGCAGCTCTAGTTTTGGGCAATTCGGGAAGGAATCTTTCTATCGGCAGTCCATCTAGCCAGAGAGAAGAATTTGACAGCGGACACTCTGAGCAGGCAGAGCACAGTTTCCCACGAATGGGAGCTAGCTCAGGAAGTCCTTCAAGAGATCTTCGCCCTTTGGGGAACCCCTCAGGTGGATCTGTTCGGCACAAGCACCAACAGGAAGTGCGATCTGTTCTGTTCAAGGGAATTTCCCCCGAGAGGAGCTCTGGGAGACGCGTTCGTAGTGGACTGGGTGTTTCCACTCCTTTACACGTTTCCACCAGTCCCTGTTATTCCTCAAATGATCAGGAGGTTGAGAAGATTCCGGAAAACCATGATCCTAATTGCCCCGGACTGGGCCAGGGGAACGTGGTACCCAGACCTTCTAGATATGTCCATCTGTCCTCCAATCCGTCTTCCACTCAGAGAGAATCTTCTCTCGTAGAAGGGAGGTCAGGTTCTCCATCCAGACATCAGAACCCTCAACCTTCACGCTTGGCTTCTGAAAGGTTGAGGTACAAGGATTGGGATCTCCCTGATAACGTCATAGAGGGGTTGCTTTCGGCCAGAAGACCAGCAACAAAGTCTTTATACCGCTGCCGTTGGAACAAGTTTTGCAGCTGGTGCAGGGAAGAGAATATCAACCCTTTTTCATGCGGTACACCAACGGTGCTATTGTTTCTACTCTACTTGGCAAACTCAGGCCTTCAAGTTGGCACTGTAAAAGGCTATCTCGCAGCGCTTTCTATCTTCAAGCGCACTGCGGAGGAACCATCGTATTTCAAAATTCCTCTAGTGGTACAATTTCTCAAGGGTCTGACTAATGTTTACCCTCCAAAACCATTCCAGGTTCCATTATGGGACTTAAATTTAGTCTTAAACTTCTTAATGGGCACTCCATTCGAGCCACTTCACTCTTGCGCGTTAAGATTTCTCACACTTAAAACTGTCCTACTTGTAGCACTAACATCGGCTAGAAGGGTGAGTGAGCTTCAAGCTCTCTCCTGTAAACCCCCACATACAATCTTCCACAAGGACAACGTTGTCCTCCAGGTGAAGCCTAATTTTCTCCCAAAGGTAGTTTCTGAATTCCATATTACTCAGAAAATTACCTTGCCTTCATTCTACCCTCCTCCCCATCCAGGGAAAGAGGAGGAAAGGCTACACAGGCTGGACCCTAGGCGAGCTCTCAGCTTTTACATCAGCAGAATGGCTAGAATCAGGCAAGCAGACCAGCTGTTTGTAGGATACTCAGGTTACAAGTTGGGACTACCCATAACAAAACAAAGCATCTCCGGGTGGATTATCTTGGCCATCCTGGAATGTTATAGACTAGCAGGGAAAGAGCCTCCCCAAAACCTCAGGGCTCATTCAACCAGGTGTATCGCAGCTTCTTCGGCTCTCCAGAGAGGGGTACCGGTCCGGGACATATGTGCGGCTGCCACATGGTCGTCCGCACATACACAAAATTTTACAACCTGGATTCCTCCACTGCTCAAGAGACCAGATTTGGCAAAGCCGTATTACACTCGGTCCATCCCTAAAGGGATATATAACACTATCACTCCCTCCTCCAATTACATACCACTGCTACGGGAGTCTATCAAAGATAAGGAATACGTCGGAGGACACAATCCCTTCGAAGAACAAGTTACTTTCTTACCTGGTAACGTTCTTTCGACGGGATGTTCCTCCGACGTATTCCTTATTGCCCCTCCCATCCATCCCCGCAATGATAACTTCCCTTGTGGTTGCAGCTTTCGCTTCTTCAAGGTTACTAACCAATTCAGGCATGTCTTTCTTATACTACAAAACGGAACTGAGCAACGGACGCAGCGCGTGTCTATTTATGGGCATGGTGACGTCGGCGCTGATACGGTGGCCGTCGAGGGAGATCGACTCGGCGGACATCGACGCGCAGCGCCCTCTATAGAGAAAAAATTTCCGTGGCCAGCAAGCTGGAAACGTATATGAAAGATAAGGAATACGTCGGAGGAACATCCCGTCGAAAGAACATTACCAGGTAAGAAAGTAACTTGTTCTTCTGGCCATGGCTCTGCGTCCATAGCCACCGGCTTCTTGAGCTGTCTCTGTACCTGGTCTGGCAATCCCCGACATCGAATATGATGAAATACAGGTATCGATTTTCCCCATGGCTTGCGAGTTTCCAAAGCCCACTGCTCTTCAAAATTCTGAATGTAAGCTAGCGGATCCTCGCCTTCCTGCATCTTACCTGCCATAATTGCACCCATATCTGACGTATCAGAATATTGTACTCTAAACACTCTCCAGACTGCTGCTCTCAAATTATCAAACGTCGCCCCATCGTACGCTGTGTTCTGTGTTGTGACACTTGCATAGCCTGCTCTCGTCCAAATGTCCTCTCCCCACGAATAGCTGCTAGAAGACCCTTAATGTCCCCTATAGCTACCTTGTTTCCTCCTGTCATTTTCTCTAATTCATCGATCCATTTCCCAGCACCCGAAGTCAAACTCAGGAGCTTACATCTTATGTTATCCTTATCCATCTGGGGCCACGGGATATACTGTGGTCTGGCCCCTTCTTTTTCTAACGAGGGAAACTGCAAAGACCCAAAATCGCAATCCTCTCCCATCGCCTGCCTGTTCATAGCACGGAAAATGGTTCCTGTTCGCTTTCTTCCTGGTAATGACCTCAGCCTGCTCGCTGTTACGCTCACCTGGCTCCCACCGGGGCGTCGGTCGGACCAGGACTGCTGAGGCCTCCACCCACGTGATGCGTAGTGCAGCGATGACTGACTGGATCTGCCCTCCTAATCTTGTCTGCTTGACCCGTAGAAATATTCTCCTACAAGTGGAGAGATGGATTTAGCCACTTGTGGATTCAAGTGATAGCATCCCCACTGTCCTCCCCACTAATCACCTCTGAAGTGCCCTCTCAGGAATCTCACCTTATATTCTTGAAGGATGAGCCCTCCATCCTGCGAAGCATGCAGGGGCGCGTTAATGACCAGTTACTTCACTGGCCTGGAGATATTGGAAGAGTTGTAGACGAATCCTGACTCCAAAAGGTCCTGGCGAAGAGCCGTAAGTACATAGTTCGTAAGAGTTCAAAATGTCTGGAATTCACTCCTGTCCAATTCCTCTTTTTATCTTGCAGCTTTGACCCAGTTAGAAGATTGACAGCTGAAAGCGCTCCGGTAAAAGTCTGTGTTACCCAACACTGTCCGGTAAATAATGCCAAGGGTTAAACTTGCTGCTTTCTCCTTATCTTACAGGTGCGGCATAAGAAGATGTGGCGTGCTGATGGATAATACCTGCGGCAGCTAAAGAGATTGTCTCTGTCTGTTCTCTCTGCTCACCTTGTTGTTTCTTGTCCCCCTTAGGTGCCGGGATTCGGCGATGTAAAGATGGAGACAGCGCCGGATCGAAGAGATGCTGCGTGGACCGGTGAGTATGGCGCCACGCTGCTGCTGGCGATGTGACGCGTTTAAAACAAAGTCTTTCCTCTGGTTTGAAGATGCAATGAATCCGGAATCAGGTAAGAAATCAGGTAATACTCTTGTTCTAATCTTTGCTTCTTTCCTTCTTTCTAGGTGCTCCAAGTTCGAGGCGGGCGTGGCAGAAGGCTGGATGCTGCTGCTGGCACGGTGAACATTACGCTGCTGGATGCAGATTAACGCGAAGCGTGTGCTGCTCTTCGGGCATGGTTTAAATAGCCTCCAAAGTAGTCCCAGGTAGGTATTCCTCCCCGACCTTACCCGAGTAACAAAATAGTCCCCAAGGTAAAGTAGTCCCTTCCAGGCCTCACATGGACTTGGATCTTTTTGCAGCATGGTCTGCATCAGGTAAGTGTGCACCTATGAGCCTAGCGCCTATGGCGCCAGGATTGATGTCCAGTATGAGCCTGGCGCCAGGACTGAACCCAGACAGCCCCTAACAGGGGTTGCTGGGTTTTCTCAAGGCAACATGATGCCTGCTCCCGGGGCTGATGGACGTGGTCTGGATGCCCGGGGGTATGCATCATGACACTCGCATATGGTGGCGATTCCCCCCTCTCACTAAGAGATCGCCTTTTAGGTCGCTCTGGGTATGCCATAGGCTCTGGTGTCCTTTCTTTAGGCAGGTCCAAGTCTGACAATCTCACTTCTTTGTCTGTCTGAAAACATCCCTCATGACCACACGCACTTGCTCCCTCCTACCCACGGAAGGTTTCCCTTTCTTCGTCTGACATATACTGTGCCCAACTTGTATGACTGTCCTCCGTCTCGTCTCTATTTAAAGTTAACCTGTCCAGGGCACTATGCTTGACGCTAAACAGGCCTCCCTCCTTGCCTCTTGACTGGGTAATTTCAGATCGATCGTCTTTCCCTTTATTTCTTGATTCACCTTTTGCCCTCATCTCATGAAAAGCCTTTTCGATTCTGTCTGATATTTCCTATCTCAAAATCCTCCTGTAGATTTACTCTAGAGATCCTGGAATAGGTTCTTGTGATGGGAGGAACTCCTCTATGTCCTCTCCTGCGTTACTGGATTTGGTTCCATTAATTCCCTTTCAATGCGATCAATGTTGCGTGTCCTCTGCCTTCTATTTCATTCCATTTCCTCATCGAATTCTCTTCGTTTCTTTGCTTCCTCCCTAATCCTTTCCTCTTCCTATCTTTTTGCTTCCCTTCTTTCATTTGCCCTACGCACCTCCTCATCTTAGTCTTTGTGTTCTTTTATCTCTTCATTTTGTTCTTTCTCTTCTTCCCTTCTCTTTTCTAGCCTGTCTTGTTCTTTGATTGCTCTCTGCCTATTGTCATGTTTTCTTTGTTATTCCGCTCTTTATTCCTTTCTTAGCTGCTCTTCCTGATACATTTGTTCCCGTCTATGTCTACTCTTTCTTTTAGCCTCGTCTTTCAATCGCTCTCTCGTTCCTTGACTTTTTTTTTATCTTGCTCGTCTTAATCTTCCCCTTTCCATACTTCATCGATGCTTTTCCCATCAAGTTTGAGCAATATCTGACTGCACATCCATTAGTTCTGTATGAGCGCTATCTCATCAGATTTGTCCTTTTCTCCTTTCCATCTCGTAATTTTTCGTTCTATATCTAGAGTCCTACTCGGTCGTTCACTTCTCTCTTTGTCCCGTAAGACTTTAGAGATCACATCCCTTTCTGGAGTTTTTTCTGGACTCTCATCACTGCTACAAGCATGCGGCTCATGTGTCGGAGCACTGTATCCTGCTGCTGCTTTAAGATCCCTTAATGGACTCACTCCTTCGTCTTTCGTACTATCGCCATTTACTTCAGGCGTGGTAGGGAAAGCAGAAGGCTCAGCACCCCCCTCATTACACTGGTTAAGCATCCATTCTTCAGGAGACGGGTCTTCCCGTTCCTCCTGGTACATCTTACAAAGCTCTAGGCTAGCTAACGTTTTTTCCAACTTCTTTCCCATGTACGCAGCGTGCAAGTATGTGGTCATATGTTGCAAAACTGCTTTTGACAATGATCCCCCTTGTGGACATGGCATGAACATTTTATCTGCCATGCCTTTAACCCATTCTGCACTATACTGCTTAAGCTTGGGTGCATGTTTTGGCAGCTGTTTGCACAGGTGCATGAGCGGAGTAACATCCTCCATCATGACAAGTTACAATCGACAGTCAATACTTAGTTATTTTGCACAGAAAATACTTTTCAGAAAAATAATACAATATGAGCGTGCACCAAACGTTGCAGCTCCAAACCTTTGTCTCACTTTACTTCAGTCAATACCTTTAATAACTAAATAAATGATCTACTCTCAGCCTTTTACCACAACCTATTAGTTGTCGCTCTTCAACATTTAATCATTTCATTAACACGTAAAACACACAAACAGACTGACAGGCCGGCCCCAACATATATCTCTGCCAACGCTCCATGTGGCTACTCGAGCCCCTAAAATTACTCAGATCGGAGGGTGACTTGTTTTCTTTAACAGATCTGTTTGTGCCTATATTTATCCACTTGGATTTTAAACAACTCTTTCTAGACGTCCCTGGACAAAGGATTTTGGGCTTATTTTATGGATCGTTCCTCATAACTTGACACTCTTCGTCAATAACTACATACACCACCAACCCTCTGTTACTTTCTCCCCATTATCACTTGCCCCACTTAAGGCTCAATTATTTTTGCCACCTTTCTCAATCTACTCACCATTCGTTTTTCAGCTCCTGACCCTTGGGATCGTCTCCTCCTCAACAAGCCACCTCAGCCTTTGGTCCACTCAACTGCCTGTAGAAACTGGGAGGGGAATTCAGTGAAAGAGGGACCCGTCCCACCTGCTTTGTTTGTCTTGCAAGAACTTGGTTTTGGCCGCTATCCACAGGAAGCCTTGCAGTCCTCCCGCTAAATGACAGAGGACATCCGATATTTCTGAGACCCTTATAAGCCTACTGGCCGATGGATCTTTAACTATCCTCTCTCTGCTACCACGTGAACCCATAGACGTAGGGCTCTTTCAGACGAGGTAGCAATACTTACAGATGGATGGGGATGCAGAATTTACTCAAACATCAATAATCAAACCAACTCAGGAAGTTGGCAAAACTTTGTCTGTTTTATTTGCAATGATCTAAAACAGGGCGTTACAACGGACATCAACGGATGTTCGCTCGATTTCTCTCAACGCATTCTATAAAAAACACAACTTTTGTAATCAAAACTCGTCATAAGTGACGTCACACTACATGGCAAACTACTAAAACCTACATGGGGATGTGATAGACCCTCAAGGAACATCTAAATATATGTTCCATACTAACAGGGGAAGTGATTGGGTCTCTAACATCAGGTGAACAGCTAAACCCATCTCTAGTGCAAGTCATCTTCATCGTCCAAAATATACGACGATCCAATGGTTACACAAACTATAGGGCTCTCTGTTATGTGGCCCTCTACAATTGGTTTGGCACCCGTGTACCCTTTTGGAATATTCCACACGCCAGCAGCACGCAGGCTACCACTCCAGGTGCAGGGAGTGTCAGCGTGATTGTGCCGCCCCTCCTAATTAGCCCAACATCTTTCATCACTCTTGCAGTCTGCCAATCAATTAAGGCTTTGAGCTTGGCCTTGCAGAAGCTCTCTGTGCCTGAGAATAAAAGGGAGTATCTTCTTGGTTTCAGTGTTGCTCGACCCAATGTCTATTTTTTTTTAAAATAAACGTTATTTATTCAACTGTGAGAGACATCCAATTGAAAGGATTTGAACATATCAATGTGTCATTCTGCTATTTGGCATAGCTACATAAGCAATATCACACAGGTACAGTTTAGGTACATGCGCTAAATCAAACTTAATCAATCCGCGTTAATCAATCCGTGCTAGTCAGTGAACTTCGTAAAAATTCTTGAAATGGTTCCCAAATATTTTTAGGCCTGCAGGACGGAGTGATCAGCGATATATATGTTTCTTCACAGACACCACATGAGTCATTTCCCTCAACCACATATCTATCTTCGGTGCAGTCTTGGACTTCCTTTTGAGTGGAATGCATTTCTTCGCAATCAGACAACCTAAGTTAAAGAGTCGCCTCTTTCTAACTGAGATCTTTCCTATATCTTCAAATAAATATTTGGGGAATGTCAACATCGGAGGAACATTAGTACACACACTGGGAATTTCAGCCACTTCCACTCAAAACTGGGCGACATGGGGACAGGACCAGAACATATGATACGTGTCTGCAATGTCCTTGTGACATTTGGAACAGCTAGGGTTAACCAAGGGGGCACATTTAGAGACCTTCTCAGGGGTGTAATGCAACCTATTTAGCACTTTAAATTGAATGATGAAATGTCTGGCATTTAATGAGACCTCTTTAGTGAGACGACACCAGCGAGTCCACCTGGTGTCATGCAGATGGGCTCCCAAATTCTCCTCGCAGCTCATTGTGGCAGAACCTGGCAGCACCTGTATATCCTGACATTTCTTATAGAGTGTGGAAATGAGCCCTCGAGTATACCACGTTTTCACAACCAATTCCAGGGGCTGGCACGCGTCAGGCTCCTTGGGAAATGACCATTTTGATCTGACCGCCGCTCTAATTCTGTAATATTGCAGCATTCTAGTGGGACCCCCTCCCAGTTTTTCGGTAAAGGCTGGTATGGTTACATAAGTGCCCTCAGGGAAGAGGTATTGCAAGGTCATTGCACCTGTAGGATCCCACCCCTCCCTGATGGTTTTGTCGTACGTGGAGGGAAGTCCGGGACATCTCCACAAAGGAATAGAGCCTGCATATGTCTCCGGGATCTGCAACCTCTTGAATACCCTAGACCAAGCATTGACGGTATGATATGATATGATTGTTTATTTATATAGCGCCTATACACAATGTGTTTCAAAGCGCTTCAAGGCAAGGGAGGGAACAAGGGAAAATACAGCCACATTCTTACAGGCCATGAACAGTAAGGATGTGAAATTAACTGTCGTACTCGGCCTGACGACATTTCAATTAGTGCAAGAGCTAAGACATAGATAAGGAAGGGAGGGGGAGAGTGGGAAGGAAATGGAAACAGACAGGCAACTACCGTACTAGGCCTGATGACATTTCTGGTAGAGCCAGAGAAAAACAAAAGGTGACGGAGAGGGGTACAGAAAGGGAGGGGAGGAACAAAACAAGCGACTATCATACTAGGCCTGACGACATTTAAGATAGTGCTGGAGGCGTGGTGGGGAGGAAAAAAACAGTAATGGGAGGGTGGAGGAAACAGACGAGGTTGCTATCATATTAGGTCCAAGGACAATTCTGATAGAGTAAGTGCATAGAAGAAAGTAAGGGGAGGAGATAGGAAAAGGGAGAACGGAAAGGAGGAGAGAAAAGAGAGTAAGCAGTCAAAAAGAGTGGAGAAGCAAGAGTGGAGAGCGAATACAATTGCAGAAGTCATTAGTAACACATAATGTTGCAAGCCAGGATACACGATGAAGATGGGAACAGCATGATTCAGGACCACCATGAGTACAAGATGCGAAGGAAGTCCAGCATGAGAGTTGAGAAAGAGTGACTCACCATGAATGAATGAAGTCCATAAAAGTCAAATCCTGCATTGGCCACAAGACAGTGATGGTGAAGGAAGGCACCAGGTGGGCGGGGCTTGTTAAGTAGTGAAAAAAAGCAGCAGGCAAGAAGGTACCAGGTGGGCGGGGCTTAGGCCAGGTGACCTAGATCCACTTGCACCTGCTCCCCATCTGCAAAGGAAAAGATGCTGGAGGGCTCCTTAAGTAGGGGAACAGAGTGGCAAGCAAGAAGGCCCCAGGTGGGCGTGGCTTGCTAAGTGGTGAAAAAGAACAGGAAGCAAGAAGGCACCAGGTGGCCGGGGCTTGCTAAGTGGTAGCATGAACCGGGTCGAACGTACAAGTGTCAGGATGTTTGTTGGCAAGAACAATAGTGCAGAGGCAGGTGGGGGCAGCACTATATCTCTCAAGATTTGTGTGTATTGGGCGGGCGTGTGGTGCATACCAATGGCTAGCAAAGTGCACCTGGGCTACTTCGTAGTAGAGTTCAAAATCGGGTGCCTGCTAACCACCTTGCTCGTATGGTCTAGTCATGGCTTCCCATTTAATACGAGGAGTATCCGCCCCCCAACAGAAGCCTATCGGCAGTGAACAGAGTTTATAAAAAAAAACTCCCAGGCCATATAGGAATATTGACGAAATAGTAGAGTAACTTGGGGACCACCACCTTTTTCAACAGGGAGAGTCTGTCATATAGTGATATCGGCAGCCTGGCCCATAGTTTCAATTTGTTGGTGAGGGTATGTACATATTTCCAATGGTTCTAGAGTAGTAATGTTTGCTGCTGTCACGAGACAACGAATCCTAAATGTTTCATGCTATCCTGTGCCCATCTGAACCCTTGAAGGTCTGCCGGGGCGGGTCGTGGCTTCATTTAGTGGGAACAGTTCTGACTTGGCTTCGATTATGCAGTACCCTGAGAATATAGTGAATTTGCGTACTTCTTGAAGTATCAGGGAAAGGTTTGTTATCGAGTTTATAACAGTGAGTCATCCGCATTCAAAGAAATTACATGCGTGGTGCCTGTCATACAAAGTCCATGATTTATGTGACAAAGGTGCAAAATGGTGGCGAGAGGCTCTATAGTAAGGGCAAAAAGCAACGGTGACAGGGGCCAGCCTGGTGGGTAACCAAAACGAGCAAAAATATTGGGGATATTGTGGATCCGGTCCTGACCCTCGCTTTTGGTGAAGAATAAAGGAGCTTGACACATTGGATAAAAAACTCACCCAGTTCCATAAGGTGGAGAACTGAGAATAAAAATGGCCACAATACCGAATCAAACGCCTTTTCTGCATCTAAGCAGGCAGCCACAGCTTGTGAGCTTGGGTCTAATTGTGAGATTATACCAAAGAGTCTACGCAAGTTATACGAACCCCGATTGGTCCGGATGTACAAGGTCTGGCATATGTGGGAGTAATCTTGTCGCTAATAGTTTAGCTAGGACTTTAGTATCGGAATTAATTAAAGAGAGCGGCTGGTAGGATCCCATCTCTTTAGGGGGCCTGTTAGGTTTCAACAGCACCGTAATTAGTGCTTCCGACATTGATGGGCGGGCAGTGTACCGCTATGCAGTGCTTCTTCCCAAGTGCTGAGTAGATGAGGGGCCAGGACCGTGCTCAGCTCCTTATATAATTCAATCCCGAGCCCATCAGGGCCGGGAGCCTTACCTGAGGGGAGGGATTTAATAGATTCCCCAATCTCCTCTATGGTTAGGGGAATATTTAATGCCCAATATGCCTCCCCATTCAGCTGGAGGAGCGGAATCGAGTCAAGCTAGTGCTCTAGCTCCCCGGGGGAACATCGTCCGAGTTTTACTAGAGCGTTCTGTATTCACTGCCCCAGGGGAATTAAGAATATCGCCCGATGAGAAACTCTTTAATGTGCAGTGTACTTGGTTCCCCACGGACCCCCCGTGCCAGATGATACCTTCTGGCCTGGATAGGGTGGTACAGTAGCCAGACCTCCTGGTTCGCCAGCTCTTGGAACCTCAAGAGATTCCCTTTAATACAGCCCCGTAGTGCCCTATCACGCGTGTGTGCGCATATTCGCCCTCTTGACTTTTTAGTCCAGCCTTAACCTCTGTGAGCTTCTTTCTTGTCTCTCGTAGCATCCCAGATGCATTGGAGATGATCTCTCCTCTGATCCACACCTTGAAGCCCTCCCATATCGTACTCGTCTGGGAAACCGATTCTATATTCCTATGAGAAAAGTCTGCCGACTCAGTGTGCAGTCTTTCATGAAACACCAAGTCCGATAAGCACCTCGGGGCATGCACCAGAGAGGGCGAGGAGTTGCTAGGGAAAACCACTCAATTGACAATGTGATGGGGGAATGGTCTGACAAAGTTTGTGAATAAATTGCGGAATCCTGCATCCTCGGCACAAGCGAGGCAGGTATGAGTCACAGGTCAATTCTAGAATGTGCATCGTGCACTGTGGAGTAGAAGAGTACTCTCGTTTGGTTGGGTTACGACTGCGCCATGGGTCATTGAGTCCTAAATGGGACATCACGTTTGTCAACATCGGCCCGCTGCAGTGAGCTCCCTCTGCGTGTCCCTAGAGCGATCCAGGGCACAATCAAGTATAAGGTTAAAATCACCTCGGTGTGGGCGTGCATGATGGGGGGATTCACTAGACCACGCAACCTGAAACACGTATGCAAACTCAAGGACCTGGCCTACATTTTGGCCAAAAGGAGAATAGCCATGAGCCGGAAAGCAGCCGGCAGACCCAGATTAGAGGTATGGTGGAATGATCTCTTGAAATGGGCAGACGCCGAGACAGTAGCATGGTATGAGACAGCTAACAGGGGGGGGGGGGGTGATGAATTAGGACCTCTGATAGCATGGAGACAAATGGTGGCCACACTGTCAGGACCCTCCCGGGCCGACTCCAGTGAAGGCGGCACGCCCGAGAGCAGCGGAGGGGATTAACCCCAAGAGAAGGGAAGCCCGGAGAGTGAGGCGAAAGCTCGAGTTAAAATGGGGGCAGGGGGGGAAGGCATTAACAAATAACATGCAAATGTGCGCTAAAAGAAATTGTAACTGAAAATGTTGGGTGTGATGGTTATGTTTTGTTTTGTCAAAAACCAATAAAAATAAAATAGAAAAAGGTTAAAATCACCCCCCCCCCCATATAATGTGTACATGTGGGCCATCAGCAAGTAGATCAAGTATCCAGGCGAAGTAATGGGGGTCATCGACATTAGGGCCATATGTGTTGACAAGCACTACTCTAACAGCAAGCAAGGAGCCCCATACTATTACATATCTCCCCAGCGGGTCAATGCTGCTTTTAAATTCCTGAAATTGTATGGAGCAGTGTATAAGAGTGAGCACCCCACGTGATTGAGAAGAATAGCTGGTATAATATCGCTGAGTACCCCAGGGTTTAGCGAACAATTCATTAGTGGGCCCCAGCGTATGCATCTCCTGTAGCATTACTATTTTGTGGGAGCATCTGTTTATATATGCTGTCACTTTGCGGGCTTTAATGGGATGGTTGAGGCTGCGCACATTCCAAGACAAAAAAGTAAGATTAGCATTCATTCCACTCTTAGTCAGTATGAGTTAAACACTGTATTTGCAAACCATTTAGCAGGAACAAGACGCAATTATTACTATTGAAGAGGTCTTCACTTAACTTAAACTTTTGAGGGAACAGTCTCGAAACAAAGTCTGAACAGCCTGGCATTGCAATACCTCCTGGACAAACTAGTCGCAAGACTTTATAAAGAAATACAACCCCACTATGTCCCACCACCCTCATCATCTCCCCCAAATTGACAATGCATTCCCAGTCAGAAAAAAAACAATAAACTCCATGGGGTGCACTGCGAGACCGCCTGGGAGCCCTAATAGCGGCCAACAAACAAATAACAGCCCCAGCGCCAGATAAGGTTAAGCCTTTTGTTAAGAACACAGATAAGTCAGCATAGCCTGGTACCGTCAATCATTGTTCATTATGTTAGGGGCACCATCATGAGACGGGGAGCCACCCCGGGCGTCGTGGTCTCTTTGTGGTAGCGGGATAGGAATGTTGCCTTCTATATATGCCATAGCATCTCCCGGAACCTCAAAGAAATTAGCCCTGCCCCCGTACTGAAAGCAGAGTTTGACTGGATATAGTAGAGCATACTGCCCTTGTCTCAGCCACAGCAGTTTGACAGGATCAAATGACTTACGCCGATAGAGCACTGCCGTTGCAAAGTCTGGGTAAATATGGATTTCAGAGGATTCAAAGCGCAGTGCGCCGTGCTCCCGTGCCAGCCGTAGAATCAGGTCTCTGTCGCGGTAATTGAGTAGTCTTGCCACGGTTGTACAGGGGGGGCGCCCACTTTAGGAACCGGGGCAAGGACCCGCGGCGCCCTTTCCACTAGGAAATGTTTTGAGAACCTGGATGGGCCAAACAGGGTCTTAGCAGGTTTTCCGTAAATTGCTCCATCGGGCCCTTGCAAGCCGAATCCAGGATTCCGACAATCCTAATGTTATTGCGGAGTGACCGCGATTCAAGGTTGTCGCATTTATTCCGAACTTTGCTAAATTCCTGTTGGAGATGTGCAATATCACGACATGGTTTGCAATCTGATCTTCTGTTTCCCTAACCCTGGATTCAACCTCAGTGATGCAAGCCCCTTCTTTTTCCATTTTGACTTTAGTGAGCTTATGGTGGACACTATATCATCCAACTTGATATTTATCGCAAGAAAACCATTCGAGGGGATTGGGTCCTCCGACGTATTCCATATCGCTGACAGTAATCACCACAGCTGTCATAGATATGGAATATGTCGTCGGACCATCCCATCGAAAGAACGTTACCAGGTAAGAGAGTAACTTGTTCTTCGAGGGGATTGGGTCCTCTGACGTATTCCATATCTATGACAGCTGTGGTGATTACTGTCAGCGATATGGAATAAGTCGTCGGACCATCCCATCGAAAGAACGTTACCAGGTAAGAGAGTAACTTGTTCTTCTGTACAGTTGCAAGCAGGTGGTCCTCCCTCGATGTCGTAGGGGGAAGTGATTGTTCGTCCGCCGGAGTGTCAGCCACAGGGACAGGGGATTTAGCTGGGGTGCTGGTATAGGTGTCCATGGGGCCCTTCTTTTTGGATGTAGCACCCTTGGTCATGATTCAGGATCAAGGTTACCAAGCCAGGAAGGCAAGGGTGACGATGGAGGTGCCGCTGCAAGCTGCCCAGGCACAGCCACAGCCCAGGCGCAAACTACAGCCGGGGGTAGGAGAATACTGGGCCCGGCAGGGTGTCAACAAGCCAGTCAATACATTCCCAGTAGGACCACAGGGCAGCGACAGGAGGTGCACGGCTGCAATATGGACCGCGAACCAGCAAGGGCAGGGCTCAGGATGGTGAAAGTGAAGAAAGGGCGATGGACCCGCCAGCCAGGGGCAGCCCAGGCAATGGCCAGCGGAGGAGTCCAGAGCAAGCCGCTTGCAGGAATCTGCAGAGGGGCCAAGCGGAAGGTGGCTCAACTACAGCATAGCTGCTTGCCCAATTCACAGCAATGGAGTGGCACAGCATCGGCCCAAGCTAGGTGACCAAGGATCCACTACGTGGGGAAGGTTTGAACGGTGGCAGAGAAACCAGCAACGCGCCAGCGACGAAAGATCAGGGAAAGCAGCTAGTGTAATCAACGCCCCCAGCGCCGTTAAATTCACACTACAATAGTTATTGCATGCTCACAGTGTCATAGTCCACAAGCCAAGAATCCCAGTGTACACACAGGGCCACTCTTCAGCCCCTACCCAGATCCACACTTACTGCAAAGGCACGCCGGAGTTCTGTTAGATTAATGCTCCACTACCGTGGACAATCCTCGTTTGTTCAATAGGCACGGAGATCTCCACATATGCCGTTGCCCACAGAGAGGCCGTCGGGTCTAGTGTAGTAGTCCACAGCAATCGGCCACGGGCCGCAGCAGCAGGCTTGTCAGCTGGGCAAGCACCACGCATACCCGGTGTTACGCGCGTGGGCAGGCCGGTCCAAAACAGACCAAGTCCGCGGCGGCAGCACGGCCAGACAAGTGCCGACCCCAGTAGGGCTCAGGTAGTGCACTCAGAGCCACGGGGGATGCTAACTCCGCACAGTCCGCCAGCTGGGCACCGCAGTGCATAGGGTCGGCCGAGCGACCAGGAAGCACCCCAGTGCAGCGGTGATCTTCAGGCTCCACGCCGCCCACACAAGTCAAGGGCACAGTACGCGGTGAAGAGTAATCCAGGTACTGCACGAAACGGAATGTCGGGCTAATCACTCCGTCACCAAGCATAAATATCCATATATTGTGTAGGTGCTGTGGACAGTGTTCACCGTCAGTTGCAGCAAGAGCCCAGCTCAGCACGGGAAGAATACTGCGTCGTCTCCACACTCATCCGCCCTCAATTGCGTAGGATTCGCAAGGTCTCGGCACCCAGTGCACAGACACCGGTTCTGGCCAGGATTTGGACAACAGGCTCACCAATCCACGTTCAGACAACTGATATCAGCAGGACCTCAAGTTCAAAGGCATAACCGGATTTATTGCAAATAAGGATTCTGTATGGCAGGAGCTCCTCTGTCAAGCGGCCATCTTGCTTGGCAGCTCAACAGCGCCCCCAGACCCAATGTCTATTTTTGATCTGATCATGTGACTGGAGACCTCGTTCTCAAGCTCTTTGCTCCATTTAATACTATTAAATAATGAACTCTTGACGCCTTCAGTGTTTTTCCATTCCACCTCAAACAGAAGGTATTTTCTTTCTCACATTCATGTAACTACTGGATGGACAACCAGGCTCATGGTGGCCTCGACTTCTTGGTGGTGGGCCAGCTAAGCCTTGCTTGAATGTCTCCTTCGCCATCAGCTATCTTCCAACTGTGCCACACTGAAACCCTTTCTTATCACAGTGTTTCAAGCCTTGATAAAGTGCATCGTAGAACATCCAGATTCTGCACATTCCTGTGTATATACGTTGGCGCATCGCCGCAAACTATTCACTACATAGCCAGCCTTAAGATCACTTTGTCTTCTTACGTTACTGCATCTGTACAAGTGTAAACTGATTTCACATTTTCTTCAGCATTTCTGTAGCATGAGCATCTTCATCTCGAGCCCGAAATGTTGTTCATCTTTAACACCTCCTCTTCAGATCTTATAGAATGTTTATGTTCATTTGCCTTGTGCATCTTTTCTGGGTGCGTCAGCTCTGCTTCATGTGACGTCACCAGTCTTCTTTCTCACTCATTTTCACACTTCTTCCGGGACTTTGTCCAGAAGGCCATCATATCTTTGTGAATGCATATATGGTTTTCTTAATGGATACCTTGTTTCAAGGATTCTTTGCAGTACAGGCATCCTCACTGGTATCTGCACTGCACGTGTCGCAATTTCCGGTTCCCAACATATAGGCAACATGGGGCAGAGCTTTTGGTGGGGGTACTTGACTTCTCCTTTACAGTACCAGAATTACTTAGATGGACCAAGGACTATTAAAGGGCTCCGTCACACGAAGATCCAAACTCTTGTTCACCTCGACCCTGATGTAGGCCATTACTTTATCTGACATCCCATAGGCCATGCGTTTCACAGGCACACTTTCGTCAATGTCCTTTTGATTCCAGGGTGTGATTCTTGGGAAGACTGAGAAAAGGAAGAAACATTTCAAAACCAAGCCTTTGTCCTCCCAACAATTTCTGTGGGGCCAATGGTGGAGTGATATCCCTTCCACAGAGACATTAGAAGGGCTGCTCTGGAGCAGAACTGATAATGTTCATTTTCCACTTCCTCTCCGTCTGAGACCAAGAATAGGACTCCCGTTTCAATCCTGGGAATGAATGCCTTTAGTCAATTTATGGGGAAGATTCTTGGAGCCTGCTTGCGATTTTCCAAATTCACTAACAATGTATGTCACAAAGTTTGGAAACAACTTTTTAAGGACCAGTCCATTTGTACTGTAAAGCTCTATTCTTCATAGGCTCATGACAAATACTTCTCGTCTAGAAGAAAGAAATCAACCTTAGGTCTTCTAATAATAATATTGATAATAATAACAATATCAGTTTTGTACATAGCACTAGCTCATCAAAGCACTGTAATAACAGTTGGTATAATTACCCACCGCATGGTACTCATTTTATCAACATTGGAAGGATGAAAGGCGGAGTTGGCCCTGCCGGGATTCAAACCTGCGTCAGTAGACTGTTATCTGACCGACTATCTGACTGCCCATACCAGTGCAATCATTGTCCGAAGGTCTAGTACATAGTCCACCACATTTAAGGCAGGAGAAGGCGTGGTGGTTTCCTAATCTTCCTTCACCACAGCCAAGGGGCCACTGACTGGATGGCCAAAGAGGAAGTTAAAGGGAATGAAATCAACATCATCTTGGGCCATCTGTCTGTAGGTAATTAACAGACCTAGCAGAAGATGATCATCTCACTCATTGCTCTGGCCACCTTCTACTTGTCTACCACCTCTAGCTGTCCTCTTACCTCCTGAAGTCACCGCCTAATCCTTGACCATCTTCCCTCTCAACAACTCCGCCTTTGCTCAACTGCTGCAATGTTTTCGCTCTACTTCGTTTCACCAGCCTCTACTTCTGTCATGTTCCTATAGTCTCCAATCGTCTCCAAATGCAAACCTCCCATTCCTAAAAACCAACATGAGCAACTGGGTATGGGTACTTTTATAATCTGTTCCATCCTCCATCTGAGTGGGACTTCTAGTGGGAGTTTGTGTCTAGGGCTTCAGTTGTTGAGGAATGGGATTGGTGGTTATTACTGAGTGCACCTAAGCTTGCTTTAGAGTCAGAGGGCTGGACCAAGCCAATACCTTCCCTGACTCCTATCTTGGTTTTAAATCTTTCTCCCCTGATCCTTCCTAGTGATGCCTGTGCTGTGCTGAGCTATTTGATGTTTCCAGCATGTGGTCTAGAGGCTGGAAACACACATGGGTAAACTTTTCAAACACGTTTTTACTGAGCATGTGAAAAAATATGAATATTGTTGTGAGAATCTCTTGCCAAGAAAAATGCTTCTGCATCTTTCCCTCCCGTGCTGAACTCTAGTGGCCACTAAATCACAAACTAGCAACAAGGTATCCCCAGAACAAAGTAGGTCACTGTGGATCCTGCAAACATTATAGAATTCATCTATTAATGTAAATCTATTCATGTAACCAGTGAAGGTGCAACAGTATCAAAAAAGTTGCTACCATAGTTTGGTGAAGAGAGGCAATTTCCCTAAACGTGAAAGCCGACTTTTTCTCTGTTAGAGATTTTGATGTGCTCTAGGGAAGCTTCAGGCTGACTTAGTCTTGCCCTCTGGGTGCTCACAAGAGGTGTGTGCATGGTCAAAGCTTTTAGGGCTTGCCTGCCCTATTTGGCTGGTGGGTTGTGGAATAACTAGCTGCCCAAAACTGGCCTGTGCTGCAGGACTGCGATTTGTCTCATGAAATGTTACGGGGACCAAGGTAGGATGACCAGGGGATCCTTAAGATACCACCCCTTGGCCCAACTTCCATTGGAATGAGTCACCACCTTGCTGGTGCCAAGAATCAGGAAGGGGACTTCATAGTAAATTTCTCCTCTCCCGAAATGAGAAAGAAAAAAATATTTGCTTCTTGTAAATGGTCTTTTGATGTTTTCTTTGATTGTATTTTGCTGTGTGTGATGTACTGAATACAAATAGAAATGAAAAAGGAGCTCTTTACAGTTTGTTTAAACATTAATTTCTTTCGCCATGTACTGACCACGATTGCTTTTGAAGAATTTCAAATATTTGATTTTGTCAATAACGTTTATTTGGAGTGACACTAATTCTTAAACACACCAGTGAACTCGTTTCCATTATTCTCTGTTTTTGATTGTTAAAAATCTGCATATTGTCATTTTTTCCAGATGCCAACCCTGAGGTGACCATGTCATTGCTGCGTTGGACTTACACAGATGAGTTGGACCTGAGAGAAGATGATGTTTTCTTGACAGAGCTGATGAAGCTCGCCAATCGGTTTCAGCTACAGCTTCTTCGGGAAAGGCAAGTAATGGTAAAGTGCCCTAGATGATTTCTGGGTCTACACTTTTATAAAGACAATCATTTTGAAATCAAATGCCATTACTGCTAATGTGTATATTACAAGAGCACGACTCCTTACACTAAGCAGTTTCTCAAATGAGGCATAGATACCTTCTAGAGATTCAAGCAAATTCTCATTTTACGAAATTGTTTGTGAGACGGTTGAAGCCGCTTAAGGACACCTGCCCCCACTTGGAATGCAGTGCTGGTGACCGTGTTGACAGCAGGTAAATGAGCAGCAGCTAGCAAGACCTTATCCACAGCCAAATTAGTCCTGTATTGTTTCAGGTGTGCTATGGAATATTTAAAAATAAAAGAATAGAATGGCAGACTTGAATGACAACTACTATTCTTTAGGCAAAGTGTGTGTTTATACTTCAGAAAATTGTTTGTGTAGTGAACCATCAAAGAAAGTGACCATTTGCTGGTGAAGTCTGTGTATATGGACCCCACTGATCACTGTGAAATGCTGTTTTCCGTGGATCGATTACCCAAAATAAACACCATGTGAAAAAGCATTTGTTGACCAGAGGGGACAGAACTAAAAAATCTTATGTGAAGTGCATCTGAAAAAAGCACTTTTACAGCCCCTACAGCATTGGTCCTATAGGAGGGATCAACCCTTGAACATTTTAAAATTAATTTTACTGGTGATTTTGTTCGTCCTCAACCAATTCCTCTATGCTGCCTTTCAATACCGAATGGACATGACCGGTTTTACGTACTTTCTGTATGGTATGTTTTTATTGACAATGATTTTTATGCAGCGTAACCAACTAATTGACAAACTATAAAAATAGTTCAAGTAGAGCATCAGAAATGAGATTTTGGGCAAGAGCATTTCAAACACTCCCATAGTAAGAATGGTTAACAATAATGAACTAAGTAAAACATTAACATCATAGTGGGGGGTCAAAATCCCGTAATGTATTCATTTGAAATGACCCAAGACCATCTGTCCCATATTGCATATGGAGGTGAAATGAAGACAGAAATTGAGGATGCATAATGGAAGCAGATATACTGTGGCTAGAGTGGGCTTACCTTTATATCTATTGTAAATAAACAAGTACTGTGCTCCTCAACTCTGCACCTTGGCCCTCAGGCAAAAGGGACAGCTGGTCAAACAGGCCTCACTATTATTAAAGTGTATTTATTTTATCAACACTAAAACTGGTTTAGCCTGGAAACCTGGCCAGCACATTTTGAAGACTAGCAGAGTGGTTTGGGTATTGTGGTAGTTCAGGAGGAGGAGATGAACAATAATGTGCCCTGTTCAACTTGTTTTTATTTAAATAATAATGAAAATGCCTCCCTAGCCCTAATCTATAGGATTCCCTACCTAACAAAACTAAACTAGGATGCTCGTGGTCAGGGGTGAAGTCCAAACTTAATAGTCAATCCTCTGTTAGACAGACACTACCACTATTAATACAAAACAAAAGGCCAGGAGAATGACTCCCTTTGCCTGGGGGATGCTTTTCCACACATGCCTCTTCTATAGGATATGTTCGAATATTTTTCGCTATTCCTTGAAATAGCTCCTTCAATTCTTTCAATGGTTTTTCCCAGACCTTTTTGTATTTATTCCCCCTATTTCGCCAAATGCTTTTCTTCTTCTCAGAATAAAGTCTCTCTTAGATTCTTATTCCTTTGACAGTCTTGCCATTCACAATAGTACATATCACGTATTCCTAAGTGGTTAGTACACTTTGGCCACTCACTGGGATGAGTATATCTGCTCCCTGGATGATCTTCGCTCTTTATGCCCTTTTGCTAATCACCGAGGTGAGGATGCAGGGTCCTCAAGTGCGATATTCACTCTTTATATACTTTTGACAAATTACTGGGACGAGTATGCAGGGTTCTCCGAGTGATCTTCACACTTGATATAGTTTTGCCAATCACTGGGACTAGGATGCAGGATCCCCAAGGGATCTTCCCTCTTTGCGCCTCGCTCCCCGGGTATCTCGCTCTCTCATGTCCCTGTATTGAAGGGGTTCTGCGTCACCGGGTCAGCGTTCTCTTTCTCTTCTCTGTGGTTAGTCTGGATGATTCTCTGGTTTGTACCGTGTTTCTCTTTCGACACGCTTGGCTCTTTGGAGGTTTCGGCAATGGAAGGGTCTCTCCTTTGGCTCCGTTTTACGCCACCACCTTCCTCCTTTGGGCTGTTGATTGGATACACCATACTCCCGCAGCACATTTGAAGCATCAAAAATAACTTTTTGTTCTTTTATTATTTTACGGGCCACTGCATGTGACCGTAGTCCCGCCTTCCTGAGCTCCGCACTGCGCATCACCCTTCAGTTCTTTTCTCCACGCGGTTGGGGTCAGACGCACTTGCATTTTAGGGAGTTTTTTCTTTTTTGTGCCCTTGTCCTTCATATTCCTGCTCTGGTTCCAGTCTTTTTTCTTCCATCTATGCCGTAGCATCTGAGATTCGTGTCCTGTTCTTCGTGCGAACATAGTTTCATGAGGGTGGATCTTCATTCTCTGTCTGGACTGCTTGGCCCCGGAACACGGGTGGGACTCTTGCTTCTACTGCGACTCCCTCTCTGTCCGTGCACTCTGATGTTGGCTTGTGAGGTGGGAGGAGGTGTTCCAACAGATTCCTCCTCCGCATTTACACTGACGTTAGCGCCCAGATACCTCAGGATTTGGTGCGCTTTACAAGTAATAAACTAAACTAAACAGCAGTTCATCGAAGAAAAAAGGGAGCGTCCGGTAAATTCCTTCCTTTTTAGGGCACAGCGGCCAGGGGACTTCTTTCTGGGGTGTTCTGGGAGGGGCCCAAGTGGCTCTAGTACCAGGGCACTCCCTGAGGTGGCCAAAAAGGGATTTAACCTGGACTCTGGAGGTTGCTCCGAGGTCCCCTGTAAGGGGGCTGTCAGGATCAGATCTTCATCCAAGATTACCCATTTGGGGGCTAAAGTTAGGCCCAGCATTTATGGGGCTGTTTTCACCAGGGTAATTCCTGAGGTTTCCAAGTCTGAAACTAAACGTACCAAGACTAGTCTTGAGATTTTCTGTACAGCGACTGAAGGCACCAGGGTTACCCCCGAGGATCTACGACTAGGGGCTATAATTAAAACCAGCAAGATCGAGGGGTCCCCTCCGAGGGCTCTGGCTACGGGGGTGACCCTAAGCCTTCCAACAAACAATCCAGTGGTCGCACCGATCCTGCTGAGGGGGCAAAGGAGGACGGCAACGCTTTAAGTCTTCAAGTACCGGCCCTGTCGAGGTTCCCTCACTGAGGGCTAATTCTTCAGCAGAATCTAAATGGTCTCAAAAGCGCTCTAGATCTACTAGCACTGGCTCTGCAGAGGGCTAAAACAGATAAAAAGTCCCTTGATGCCCCTGTGGTGACAATGGCTTCACTGACACCTGTGACGCAGTTCACTTCAGGCATTAACAAAATGCCGGCCTAACCCACGTGGTCTGAGGCGGCAATTTTGACAACCTCTCTCACACCAGTATTCTGAACGGCTGGTACCGAGAGGCCTGTTTTGGAGGCTGAGCAGCCTTTTACACACAATGTGGGCAAAAGGAATCTGTTCCGCCCGCCAATGGATTGGCGTGCTTGTTTTCCGCTGCCACATACAGTCTCGCACCTTTGGTTTACATCGATCCCGTTGGTGGAGGGCCATCCTGGCAATCGGCCTCTTTGCAATCCTGGGGTATGCACCTTCAGAGTCCTCTACCCACTCCTGTGCCTAGGCCTTCCTCTGAGGATGCGTTTTTTGGCAAATTCCAGGCCCCTATGCACTCTGACCCGATGAAGGCATACTTTAAGGATCTATTCAAAGAAATGTATCCTAAGCCTCTCGAATCGCATCCTGCTCCTCCTACCCAATAGCAGGTTTCGGTAGTAGTGCCGCCCCCTCCTCTTCCAGGGGGGCCTCCCTCCTACACTGCCACATCTTCCTCCACTTTCACCATTGCTTAAGATGCCAGTTGCACAGACTATGCCCATGGTGTCTGAGGTACCACTTGCTGTGGATCAGTTTTCTGTTCCCGCCAAAACTGATGAGGACCAAGCGGACCAGGAAAGCGAAGACCCGTCCCATTCTGTCAGAGCTTTTCATGACCGGGTCGTGGATATGATAGCGTTGTTGGGTATTCCAATACCCGAGGCTCTGGCTCCAAAAGAAGGAGCTCTTTCAGGAGCCTTAACTCTTATGACACAGGAGCGTACTGGCTTTTTCCTTCAAAAGGATGTGCTTGCTGAAGCCTGCAAGGCCTGGGAAAAACTTCATTCCGGGCAGCATGTAAATAGGAAAATTGATGCTTGCTACAAAACACAGAGACTCTTTCCCCGAGGTTCCCACGGATCTGGATTTCTCACATTTAGGTTCCGGCAGGCCCGAGGCCTCTACAGCTATCGGCTCCCAAGTCGAGAGGCCCAGGGCACAGGGCTTCTTCCGGGCAGTACATGGGCAGAAATTAGGCCTTCCGGGCTACCGGCTCCCAATCTGAGGGGTCAAAGGACCCTACCAGGCTGTCCTCAGAAGGACGATCAGGCTCGTCCTCTTCTTCTACCCAGAGGGGTAAGGGATCGTCGAGTGCTACCTCAGAGTAGTTTATCTGCTAGATACAGCACGGCTACTGGTGCAGGTACCTAGGGCTTCCAGCCTACCAGAGCTCGCTCTGAGGCCGTTGTCCAGGGCATTTTGACTATCTGCCATTCGGCTGAGGGCTCAGCGCCTACCAGAGGGATCTCTGAGGTCGACGCCTCTGCTTCGGGCCAAGCTGTAACCTCCTGTGACTGAGGCGTCTCCTAGCTCAGGGCCTCCACGCCCTGCCGCCCAAGGTGTGGCGCTAGGATTCAAATTGGCGGAGCAGCACGTGTCAGAGCCTGCCAGGCGGGCGTCCATTTTGGCTTCGGCTCAGGGCCTGCCAGTCAATTCGCTCATCGAGTGGGCTTCGCAGGACGACTCAGCCCCCTTCCCTCTTGAAGTGGCAGTGGATCCTGTGGTGCAGGATTCTGGTTTCCTCAGGGGGATACCCATCTACCCATCACAGCCCTACGGCTAGGCGCCTCAGTGCTTCAATCAGGAGCGGAGGACCAGCGCCTCGGAGGGCAGTGCCCCTAGCGACCAGGTGGCTTATGCGGACCGCTTCTTCGAACGCTTCCTCTTCCTCATGCGTTCCCCTCAAATGAAGGCGGTCCTAAAGGGCATTGTGAAAGAGGTCCTCCCGCAGGTGGTGCTGCCTCGGCCCTCTCCTCTCGCTGTTTCTCCTGCGCTCCCAGTCCCTTCTCCAGTCCAGGCCTTACCAGTCGTACTGAGCCCCCCCACCTCCTCCTGTACCACCATCTCCTCCCCCTCAACAGCCACTGGACTTGTCTCCGGGTCCGGACCTAGAGAGGACTCCTGCAGCACCTGTGTCCCAGGGCCTGGATTCCCCTCAGCCTGTGATAAAAAGAAAGTACGGGGACGAGGTTGACGCCCCCAGGACGACAAGCCCTCGGCATCCGTTAAGGCCTTTCATGACCACCTTCAGGGCCTGGCTGAGTACTTGGGGGGGATCCCTCTTCCTGAGGAAGCCCATCAGGAGTCTGGGGTGCTCACAGTGGTCTTGGGGAAGCGCACCACTGTCTGGTCGGGCATTACCCTTTAGAGGGATGTGCTGCAGATGATGCAGGCTATATTCGTGTAGATCATCTGCGAGGGACATTGAAAAAATGCACTTTCAAGTCGGAGAGCAGAGCGGGTGATGCAGGAAGCGGAACTGCAAGTGAAGTCAGATGCACTGTGCAGCAGACGGCAGAGCCTTTCAAGCTGCCGCTTGTCAGCCTTCCTTAACTGAGTGGCAGAAGCCCCAGGGAAGTGGGGCAGGCACCAGGGAAGAGCCACTTCAGAACCGGCAGCAGCGGCGACACTGTCCAGAGAGCAGTCCTACCGTAAAGCTTCACCGGCAAATGAACACAGAGCCGGTGGGAAGCTGAAACAGGGTCTGCAATGCCATTCCTGAGTAAGGACTTTGCCGCAGCCGTGTGCCACGGGTTGGAAAACACTGGTGAGTTGGCGCAGTGATAATGGGAACCCCGGTGTGTACCGACAGGCACAGAAACAATTGAAAGTTCATTTTGAATACCGCCCAAATAAAGCAAACTGAATTTGCACAAATATCCTCATGCATGAAATGTCGAGACGGGGAAAGTCTGAGCAAAGATTATTACAAGCAGATAATTGTTAATGAAGAAGTTAAAACCCAGAATGTTTTCAAGTCTCTATATCAGAGATGCAAATATGGGGAACGGTGGAACAAATATTGCCATATTGCAAATATTGCCACAAGCAAATGAACATTGGTGAAGTAGTTAACGGGAACAAGACTCCATATATGAAATGCCAATATGCCAACATGGAGAAAAGTGGAACAAGCAATATCTAAAGCCAATAAAGTATAGACAGTGCAGGAATATAACTGTGCTATTCTGAAAGATTGGAAGAAGTCCTGGTAAAGTACTTCAGGCACTGAGCCAGAGATGCCTGGCAGGAGAGTATACCAGGGCATCTATAAAATCCAAAGGGGGATTCCTGGCAGGGGAATACACCAGGTTATCCTTGTGAAGCATATGAAAGAAAAGGACATTGTGAATAGATACCTGGAAGGGGAGTATACCAGGAAGTTGTCATTGAGAAGTTGGTACACATACAAAAGAGACACTTACGCCATGCAAAGAAGGATATTGTGTGGAAGAGACATTTTTGTCATCCTTAGATTGTTTGTTGTACAAAAGAGAACATTGTTTGGAAAAGACGCCTTAGCCATCCCACATGAAATATTCTTACTATTCTTAAGAGAACATTATTTGAAAAACACTTTCACCATCCTTTCTGAGAATAATCCAGAGGAAGGGAACCATCCTTTGGATCCAAGGATGTATCCTTGGAGGAAATCATTTTGTTGAATATATCTGTTTGTTTTGCATTTGAACACTTTTTGGCTAAATCTACACCAGAGACAATTTACCTTACACTTCTTATTTGTTTCATTTCTAGTGTGGGGGTCAGATATATTTTGGGTAAAAGGACATTTTACTTAATTTTGACAACAAGACACAGACTGATCTTTAGTAATCCATTCATAGGTAGGGAAACTCTCTTTAGGATAGGGACAGAGAGGCCTTTATCCAACCCTTTTCTTTTAACAAAGACGTCTGATGTTGAGAGCATTACCACTTTGTGTCTGCCTCTCATTTCTGCCCCCTCACAGCAAGCTCTGCTAATTAAGTTTCCTCTCATAATGTCATGCTAAAAAGTGTAGTTGGTACATGTACCTCTGCTGTGACTATCTGCACACATCTCCCAGCAGCTGCCTTGGTGTGGCAACATGGCAGGTTCAAAGGTCACATGTGCATTTGTGAAAACAGCCTGCTGGAAAGCAAAGTTTCAACAGATAAGGGATTACTTTTACCTTAATCTGTCTGGTGGCAGTTTGATTAATAACTAAATATAAACCATGTCTAGTTTTGACATGCTTGCTACTGGGAGTAAATAATTATATAGCCCCAAGCAATTGATGTAATTTGATTTTTAACTTGGTGGGCAGTGACACATTAATGACAGACTGTGTGTGTATTTGGTGTTGTGGCTGGGTCTACCCAAAGCAAGCATGTGGTTCCCACCCAGGAAGCCCTCTCCTTGATCTCCCTGCAAAGAATTGACACATTCTATGAGGCATTGGACCTCTCCCTTGGTGAGTAGCTTACACACCAGGGTGCTGACTACTGGAGATGTTTTGATGTATGCAGACCATGGCATGGGGCACAGTGAAGAGTACGCCAGGACAGAGCTTCATTGTACAAAAGGGTCCCACCATCTTGGACTTTCTTACGGCTCCAAACTTCCAGTTCCCATTTCCTGCAGACAAAGCATTCTTGGTATGACAGACATCACCAGGCAAAAAAGATGATGAAACAGTGGTCAGTATTAGACCTGTTACAGAAAGCTAAAAGGGAACCAGTCTATGCCTTTTGACTATATAAGGGGGCAGATCCCATCCTTTGTTGATTTGTCTTTGGACTCTGAAAGATGTAGGGATTGCACTAGAACTCTTTTGGGAGTATAGGTTTACTTCAAAGTCTTCTTCCATAAGGGTTAAGACAAATCTTCCAGGAAGACGAGCTCTTCCACTTAACTGTCCCAAAGGAACATTTGGGGGGACTTCTGCCTAGACAAGACATACTGCAACTGTGACCATTGATAACCAGGACGTGCTCACTGGAGGCGACAAAACCCTGCAAGTGCTCTCTTCAAACATTACTGTTGGGAGACACAGAAGTAAGAACTTGCCTGGTCTGTGAAGACCCTAGACAGGGCTCCCAGAAGTCAGGCACCAGCAATGGACGCTATTTTCCAGCTTCAAACCATTTTCCGAGCTGGCTTGACTACTTCAAGATGTTTTGTTGAGCCGCTGCAAGCACCAAGATCTACCTTGAAAACTTGACACTGTATGGATCTGCTGTTGAGCTGGTACCACGACCCATCGCCTGCCTGTGCTCCAGCGTTTTGGAGGTTATTTTTTGTAGAAGAACAGCATTGCGCCGTTGGAGCTCCTTGAGCCTACATGAACCATCACAACGTGGTTTCTTCACCCAATTCAAGCCAATCACTGCAACATGACTGCACTTTTTTGAGCCGACTAAACTATCTTGGCTCATGGTCCAGTGGGAATCACTGACATGATCGATCTTGTTGCAAACTGAATCCATTTAAAGCACCTAGAAGCCTATCTTGATGCTGTTGAACCCCAACACACAAGTACCAAGAGGTATTTGAGCTCATTCTGTCCTCCTGGCCCAGCTTAAAGAGCCTAGTAACTTGTAAGACCCCACACTCTACTTTTTTAAAAAAGAATCTTCAATATCTTGAACAATTGCTGATTAAATCATTGCCTGTGCACCCCTGTCTTCAAACCCAGAGTGCCCCATTTATTCCAAAGTCTGCATTCTCAGGTTTTTCCCTTATATGTTTGGTTTATTAGTATTTTAATTGGTATTTGTTTTGTGTATTTCCTAGTTTAATTACAGTACCCTATTTTTGATTGGACATTATTTTATTTTGGTACCACAGTATTATTGTTTGATTTGCTTCTGTACTAGCTTTCATCCCTCCTGAGGAGTAAAGCCTGCACACATATAAAATAGTAATATATAGCAAAATAGTATATGATATGATAGGTTATTTATAACGCTCTTAATACCCAGAGGTTTCAAGAGCAGACCCTGGGATCGAACCTCTGTGGCTCTGTGTCATCTTGCTTCCAAGGGGAGCACATTACCGCTGAGCTATCCTCCTGAGACATATATACGTTTAGCGTGCCCTAAAGAGTATAGCCTGCCCCTGGCCTGCATTACAATGAGAGCCAAAGGAGTCATACCTGTCACGCTGTGCCTGTTTCACCTTTTTGATTGGGGGTTCACTGCTGTTTTATTAGTAGTTTGCGGTTGAGTAGGAGTTGTTTTCACCACTCGTCCCTACTCCTGCAGAGCAGTAGTAATTTTGTCACAGGTGTGGACCTAGGACCAGCCCGTGGGTAGATGGCCATTGTCTCTTCATCACATAGAAGCAAACTCCTACTGTAGTGATTGTGGGCACCATCTTGTAGGGGAACTTTAGTAATCTAGTGCGCACACCCAGGACTTTGTAAAGAATGTAGTTAATTATTAATGTTGTTCAAGATTTAGATTAATTTTCAGGTGCTGGGGAGAATATTGCAACTCTGGCACAAAAGTTGCTATGCGACTTGTGGGGGATGTTAAAATGGATTTCTGAACTCTGACCTGGTGGGCAGAGGTTCAGAAGATAGGCGTTGCACCTCCCCCTTCTTAGGGACAGCGACTCCCACCAGGGACAGGGTGTTGTTCTGCCTAGGGAAGTCTACAGGGTACACATTGATTGTAAAGATTTAACTTGGGTTTCCAAATTGCATTTGAATATGCTCCTAGAAAGTGTTGTTGTGTGATGTAACTGTTGCTGTATGTAAATGTCTAGGATATAATCCCCCCCACACCCCTCCCCCCACAAAACCAGATTCTCTGATTGTTGTTGTGCAGAGGTTCAGAAGGCCAGCCTAGTTTCTTGGAACAGGGTAACCTTCTGGACAAGCCAGATCAAGCAAGGTAGCATTGGAGGCGGTCAAGACTAGGTCTCAGGAGGAGTGAGGGGGACTGAAAGACATCAATGATCACACAGAGTAAAGGACACAACAAATCGCGTCCAGTCAGGTGTATAGATATTAAAAATGCATGTACATTTATTCAAGGCCTTTGAACTTCAACACAAAGTAATTATTCAACAGTAATGCATCAAACCAGTACGACACTACTGTAACATATTTCTGAGGCTTGTGGAATCTGCTTAGATCACATGCTGTGCATAGGCTGACATCTAGTGGAATCGGTGCAGTATTACTGTTGTTTTCGAAACTCGAAAAGGGACGTCGACAGGGCGTGCTATTAATACTATCCCTAGTGTGACGTCCACTGTACCCATGATCCCTCACGCGTCGAGGTCCTTCAGATTGTTTTTTCCGCTATGCTAGACGGACGCGTATAGCGGAGTTCCTTTCGGGAAATAAGCCATTAACTTTTCACAATTACGATAGTATTTCTTTCTATCCTTTCATCGACTGCCGAAACACCACGCCGGTGAAGAAAGAAAACTGCCCTTCGGAGACCACTGCAATGGACCGTTCGGCCTTGGAAGGCCGCCCCAGGCCTCGGCCCAGACAGTAGGGAGAGAGGGGGGAGGCCATTTTAGAATGCATATTCTCCCCTTCCTATACTTTGTTCGCCAAGCTGCCATCTCCATAACCCATAATTATGGAAAATACACCATTTCAATTTTGCCCTATGTGTAACCGAAAATCCCTGTGGATGGACAAACACTTAGTTTGTAATTTGTGTCTCCCAAGAGACCATGTCGAAACGTCTTGTCGAGCGTGCAGGCTCTTCAAGCCTAAGACGTTAAAGGACTGCTCCACAAAACGCTGGGACCACTATGCCAGGCAACTCGAGGCCATGGAGGTAGAGGGGAACCTTTAGCGATGGCAGCAACGCTGCACTATCGGACGGCAAAGGCAACGGAGTAGCTTCAGATACTCGAGTGCAGACCCTGACCCCGTAGGACAGGCTGGCGGCCATGATGTGGGGACTATACCCGGCGGTGGCAGCGCTACAAAAGCGCACACCACCAAGCACATAAGCCCCAGTCGAGATTTGACAAAGGAGTCGAACACTCGACAACGTTCGACACCCCGAGAAAGGTCCACGGAGTCCCGGTCCTCTGGGCAATCTCGATCAAGATCGCCACACGACAGGGTTCAACCGTCGAAAAACGGCAAGGGTGTCGCTCAAAAAACTCCTTCTGAAGGTCAATCGTCCACGGATGAAGCCTTGGCTCCCACACCCAAAATTCGACGCTCGACGTCGGATAAAGCGGCAGGCCCCAAGAAGTCTGTGAAACACTTCTCTGGGCCCCATGGTGAGGAAAAACATCACAAGAAGTCCTCTAAAACCCCTCATAGGGACAAGAGCACTCGTAGGGAGAAGACGCCACAGAAGGGAATATTATCCAAGGCCATAGAAAAACCTAAGGACTCTAGACCTACAATTATACCTCCCACTGGTGAGGACTTAGTCAATCTATTGTGATCCCAAGTTCAAAGGAATGATCTTCCCAAGATATTGATAGGGTAATGCGAAGAATGACCTTCATGGCCAATTTTTAAAAAAAAAAAAAAAACATTACTTTCAGAGTTTCCACTCCACTCCTCCCACCTCAGCCCCTTCTGGCTCTCACGCCTCTGCCTTACCCACTCAACCCCCTTCTAAGAGGTCTTGCTCTAATGTCCCCTTACAAGGTACGGTTACAGATTTATATGACCCTGAATTAGAACAAGAAGACCAAGAAGATCTCTCCTTTGTGGAGGCATCTGACCGTCAACTTAATGAAGAGGATACAGATTAACCTTATTATGGGGATGACTAGGACCCAGAGGCATACCAGGAGGCTAACATGTACTCCATAGATTCCCCTCTTCATCAAGACACTCCAGTTGTCGATTCCCCTGTTGATAATTAACCCCTCCTCAATGAAGTATTAGCCAAAGCGGCGGAACACTTCCAAATTGACACACAGGAGGTACAGGGGGATAGAGACTTCGCAGAACAAATACTGGGGGACAAAAGGACAGTAGGCCAGTTTATCACACTACTTAAATCGGTGCAACGTGGGATACAGCCATCCTTAGAAGCACCCAATCTCACACGGGCCGTTAACCCGCCTGTGGAAAAATTATTCAGGCCAGCACCATCAGACCCTTTATATATTAAATGCCAATTAAGACCAGACTCATTGGTTGTTACCACAACTAGAAAAACAGCAGGCATACCCCTTGCTTCCTCCGAGGCTCCACCGGATAAGGAAAGCAAAAAGATATATGCCATGGGCAGAAAGGTTGCCTCCTCTGTGGCCTATCAAACCAGGATAGCCAACGACTGAACCCTTTTGGCTAGTTATAATTGGCATAAGTGGGAAGACATTTCTGCGTTACTTTCATCCGCCCCGGAGGCACGCAAATCAAAACTAGCTCGGGTGGCAGCAGATGGAAGGGCTGTATCTACCTGTCTCCTTATATCAAATTTCGATGCAGCGGACAATGACGGAAGAGTCATTGTAGAGGGGACTGTTAAAAAGAGGCATGCATGGCTCCGTCGGTCAGGCTTTAGGCCAGAAACACAACCCACTCTAATAAATATGCCAGTGGAACCTAACGTGCTCTTCGGTAAGGCCGTGGAAGACGCACTAAAAACAGCAAAGGACGAGTATGACATTCTAAAATGTTTAGGTCAGCTCACAAACAAGCCTACTGGTCAGAGAGGTAACAGTCATTTTCGCCGTTTTCGGGGCCAAAATTCACAAAGAGGATCCGGCTACAATCAAGGGCAAGGCTCCTCCTGGGGGAATAATCAAGGACAAGCCTTCCAAGGCTATCCCAGAGGACAACACAGAGGTTGTGGTCGGGGCAGAGGCCCTGCTTGAGGTGGCACCCCACCTCATAGCAAGTGACATTCCACTCCAGGTACCCTCCCATGCATCTCCAGTAGGAGGATGCATTTCCAACTTCACCCATGCATGGGAGGGTATCACTGCGGACAGATGGGTGCTGTCCACGGTAGCAGGGGGCTACTGTATAGAACTACTTCAACGTCCTCATGACCACCCCCCACGACAGAAAATCCACTCAGAAGAACATCAGCGGATCCTTCTAGAAGAGATAACTACAGTTCTATTAAAGGACGCCATAGAAGTGGTCCCAGCCAACCAGGTACACAGAGATATTTATTCAACTTACTTCCTTGTGCCAAAGAAAGATCTAACAATGCGCCCTGTATTAGATTTATGCCCTGCAAACAAATATGTGAAGTCACAAAGGTTCCGCATGACTACGCTACAAGAGGTAATCCCGCTACTAAAAAGGGGGTATTACATGACAACACTGGACATGAAAGATGCCTATTTTCATATTTCAATTTTCCCAGTGCACAGAATATTCTTGCGTTTCAAGATAGCGAACAAGCACTACCAATTCAAAGTGCTGCCCTTTGGAATAGCCTTGCTTCAAGGGTATTCACAAAGGGAGTGGCGGTAGTGGCAGCGCACCTGCGCAGGGGAGCAATCCCAGGGTACGCTTACCTGGACGACTGGCTCATAACAGGGGAATCACCTCTGATTTGCAGACAAAATATCCAGACAACAATCAACCTCCTCTTTCAATTGGGCTTCTCGATCAACGATAAAAAAAAATCAAGCCTAGTGCAAAGCACTTCAAAACAGTTCCTAGGAGCTGTCTTAAGAGGAAGGATTGGTCTTTCCTTCAGAGGAAAGAGTAAAAAATGTGTTGGTGCAAATTCCACATTATCAGGGCGGCCGCCAGATAAGGGTGCGCAAAGCAATGTGTTTAATAGGCATGATGGCATCTTGCATTTACCTGGTTCCTCATGCGCGCCTGCGCATGCGTCCCATACAGGAGTGGTTGGCAAAACAGTGGTCTCAAGCAAGCGGTCAGTGAGACGATATAGTGATAGTTTCGCCAGCACTTGTACAAAATCTTCGCTGGTGGATAAGAGAAAACCTAACGAAAGGGAAACCTTTCTATTAGCCAGAGGTGTACAGGCAGTGGTCACAACGGACGCCTCACTGGCAGGGTGGGGTGCTCACTACCTTCACCACACAGCTCAGGGTCTGTGGTCTCACACTGCAGCTCAGAACCACATCAATGTGCTGGTACTTCTGGCAGTATTCAAAGCCCTTCAGGCATTCGAACCTCATTTAACAAACCTACCGGTGCAGGTCCTAACAGACAGCACTACAGCAATGTTTGATGTCAACAAACAGGGGAGTACACGTTCTCCAAATCTGTCCAGACTTGCACAGAGAATCTGGAAATGGGCACTCAAACGGAAGATGATCCTGCCATCACAACATGTTCCAGGGGAACACAACGCTCTAGCAGACTCATTGAGCAGAGATCCCCTACCAGAGGAACATGAGTGGCGTCTACACGAAGGAGTCCTAGAACACCTCTTCTCGCAATGGGGTTTCCCCAACTATAGACTTATTCACCACAAGTGAAAATCGTCAATGGCCCAGACTTCGCGTCCAGGTTCCCCCAGCCAGGCTCCAAGGGGAACGCCCTATGGATGAGCTGGTCAGGGAAATTTGCTTACGCTTTTCCCCCAACTCCTCTCATGAGGAAAGTGGTGAACAAGTTACACAAGGAACCGATGACACTTATCCTAGTTGTTCGTACGTGGACAAGACAACCGTGGTATCCAAATCTGCAAAAACTGGCGATGTGCGATCCTATCAAGCTCCTGTGCCAGTACAACCTACACACCCAGCACGAGGGACTAACAGTGCACCCACAACCACACTCAATAAACTTGGAAGCATGGCTCCCAAAGTCATAGCATTCGGGCATCTCAATCTATCGCAAAGATGCATGGATATCTTGAAAGAATCAAGAAAACCAAACACCTAGTGACTGTTATTTTGACAAATGGAAAAGATTAGGAATTTGGTGCCAGACGAAGCAGATCAACCTCATAGATTGTACTCCTTCTAACATTCTAACCTATATGCTCCACTTGCTAGATGCAAGGTTAGTGTTCAACTCCCTAAAAGTCCACCTTGCGGCCTTGTCAGCCTACACCACTTCCTATAATAAGGTCTCATGGTGGAAGGTACCAGTCATCAAGGCATTTATGGAAGGGGTAAAGAGACTCCACCCTCCAATTTCTAACCCACGGCCAGGTTGGGACCTCAATGTGGTACTCGCTAAGCTCATGGGACCCCCCATTCAAGCCTATGCACAAGTCTAGTCTCAAACACCTGATTTATAAAACAGCCTTCTTAGTAGCTATCGCTTCCATAAGAAGGGTTAGTGAAATCCAAGCATTGTCAGTGCAGGATCCTTTCTTTACTATACATAAGGACAAGCTGGTTTTTCATACTCACCCTAGGTTCTCACCTAAATTAATCTCCAAATTTAATGTAAACCAGTCTATTGAACTACTGGCTTTCTTCCAGGAGCCCAAAAGCTCTGCTGAGGTAAAACTCCACACATTAGATGTGAGGAGAGCAGTCCTCTACTACGTAGAGAAGACCAGACCCTTAAGAAAGACAGATCAACTGTTTGTTTCCATAGCGCCAGGCAGAGAAGGTGACCGCATCTCTAAGAATGCCATCTCTAGGTGGATAGTCAGATGTATCCAACTGTGCTATTCCCTATCAGATAAAACACTGCCTTTTACACCAAGGGCCCACTCCACAAGAGGTACTGGAGCCACTCTGGCTTTCATTGCAAATGTCCCCTTAGACAGTATTTGCAAAGCAGCTACATGGAGCTTAATACATAATACATACTTTCACTCAGCACTACTGCATTGACACTCATTCCAAGACAGATACACAAGTGGGACAAGTGGTTCTAAGACACTTATTCGCTGATGAACCTTCTCAAATCCCACCTCCTCCTTCTGCTGCTCGCTAATCTATGCACAGCATGTGATCTAAGCAGATTCCATAAGCCTCAGAAGAGATACCTTACTCACCGTAATCGTATTTCTGATGCTTGTATCTGCTTAGATTCACATGCGTCCCACCCTTCCTCTACTCGGAGAGAAGGCGCATGGATGCTTATGAGCTTGTCTGATACGTATCTTCTTGGATACAACTGTACTCGCGCTACACCTCATGCTACCTCATGTCAGAAGAATAACAATCTGAGGTACCTCGACGCGTGAGGGATCATGGGTACAGTGGACATCACACTAGGGATAGTATTACTGGCATGCCCTGTCAACGTCCCTTTTTGAGTTTCGAAAACAACAACTGTAATACTCTGCAGCGTCCACTAGATGTCGGCCTATGCACAGCATGTGAAGCTAAGCAGATACTAGCATCAGAAATACGATTAAGGTGAATAATGTATCCCATACAATACAAAGTGGTCTAAAGGGTTATAAGCACAGAATGGGTCCACAACCTAAAAGGGAAGGCAACGGTAAGTGCAAACGGTCTTTAGGCAGTTCTTGATTAAATTAACCCTAAATGAGAGGCAGTCTGTAATTTCAATTGCTGGTGCAGGCGATAGTGCAGAAGGGCGACAACAGGGTCTCTTGCAGGGGCTGTAGCAGCTCAGGAAAGTGGGTGACACAATGTAGAATAAGTTCCCACTATTCGTGGAGGGTCTCCCCAAGAGGGCAGAACAGTTTCCAGGAGTTGGGAATGGGGTGGTAGCACAGGCTACCTGTAGAAAGGCGAGTGACCCTTAGGGGACACTCGTGCGTAAACGTTGATGTATGCACTAGGGGCCACCAGTAAGGGTTGCAGGTACTCACCGACCCCCGGCGCACTCCGGACCAAACTACGGCAGTCAAGTCCACTTTGGTTGCAGGTTCAAATTCTGCTATTGTGCGGCTTTCAGCTGCGAAGTTACAGCAATGATTTCCTGGCAGGACAGTGGTGATTTCTCCGCTCCTGGTGAATGGATCAGGCCAGTTTCACTGTAGCAGGCTTCAGGGCACAGCAGCAAGGAACCTGCCAAGTTCGTCACCACGGCTGGGCGACACGGTAACTGTGTGTTCTCCTGTTCGGCTGCTCTCTCTTTATTCCAGACCTGGGAATGCCAAGTGTATGTGAGAGTGCTGTGAACACAGAGCTTGAAATGTACCAAGTTTCAAGGGTTTCCACGAAACGGCGGCGGTGTTAAGGCAAATGTCCTGCGCAAGCTCATCAGCGCACTTGTTGGCCCAGGGACACTTCTGAGAAGGCTTACTTGCAGGGTTTGATGAAGGTGGCGAGAATAGTTGGTCCCACTGTTCCAGTGGGTCGAAACATCTTTGCAGACCTTTTAGTTCGATCAGATGCAGAGGTGTCCAGCGGGACAACAGCTGGCTCAGGGTGCCAAACCTTCTAGCGGGTCACCAGCGGTTCCTCGGCTCAGCTTCTTAGTTTCAGGATACTTGGATCCTATCCTAGGTTCATTGAGAACTCAAGAGATCGACCTGGTGTGGATGTTTGGGGCCTTCTCTTATCCAGAATCTCCTTTGCGCCAAAACAAAGAGGACCCAATGGGAGATCTGCTCACATAGAGGCACACCATGCGTGGCCCAATCGCGGACTACGGTGGTCCCAGTCATTCACAGCACACCAGACTCTCTGGCACCCAGGATGTGTATTGGAAATAGGAGAAAGCGTGGCGTTTCGCTGGAGAATGCATGCCCAAATAAGGACGGACTTGTGTTGACTCGACCTGGGGAAGACAAAGGGGCAAGATGTAAGGGCAGGACAAAGAACCTTGTGGCATGGCCATTTTGGAGCCAGGCCACCTTCCTGTTCATACTGCGGTACACGCGGTTTGCATGCCATGAAAGGGTTAAAAATATGCGAAAATATAAGCTGCCACCAGCCCTGTCCAAGGCACATCTGCACTTCTCCTAAAAAATCCTTTGAGGGAGTCTAGGGCCTCTGAAAACAAAAGGAAGACCTAAGTGCACTGTCCTGTAAGGTACATTGTGCACTTGTAACATGTTGCAGAAAAGTTGCACCATTGGAAAGGACTAAGGGAAACACAGTCTCCCACTACTGACTGTCTTTAAGGGCATGTCAGTTTCCCCATAACAAAGTGAGCGAAAGCCCAGTGTAGTGCAGCTGAAGGCTGTGCTTTACTGGCAAATTCAGACTATGGTGTTTAAACAGCAGCAAAGTGTTGGGGGAGGTCCTCAACTGGAGGGAACATAACTCATAAATGCTAATCTTTCCAAATCGGGGAGTCGGACATGGACCCATGCCTGGGGAAGGAATGAACAGCAGTTACCATAGACCCAGAAGTCAGAGGAAAACTTGGAAACGTCTAACAGTTGAGGCATTTTTATTGAGTAGGATAAAATGGATAGTGTGTCAGTTCTTTTATAAAAGATAACAGATCTGTTTTTAAATGCTGAGGTCTGAGTAGTTTATGAATGCTAATTAGATGTGTTAAAGTACCTTGTCAGCAGTCTTTTTGCTATGCTAATTACTCAGTTTGACCTTTTTGTTAGCTGTTTCAGTAAACAAACACTGCTACAGTAACTCGCCCTGCCAGAGATAATGTGATTTACTTGTTACCCTCCCATGCAGCTCTCCCACATTTATAGTGGTACAATCCTAAGAAATATGGCTCTGTTGATTACTCTTCCCCGATGTCAAACAGTGTGTTTTTTTGTAATGGTTTTAAAAATTATTATCCTACCGTGTGGAATTAATAATAATCACAAAACTGCTCTTCGAGCAAGATTTCATCCACTGTTAAATCAACTTCTTCCTTTATAAAATTGCTCTCATTGTCCTATTTCTTTACTCCCATCAATCATAAGCATCCTGACTATATGCAAATAACCACATCAATTGCATTGTGACTTATTTCCAGTCTAGATGATACTTAATAACCTGTGGGATAAATTGTAATACTCTAAAAATCTCAATGATAACCTTCCTTTCCTACCAAACATCACTGTCCACAGAAGAATATTGTTTTTGTGTTTATAGGTGTGAAAAGGGAGTGATGTCCTTGGTAAATGTCAGGAATTGCATTCGATTCTACCAGACTGCCGAGGAATTAAATGCCAATACATTGCTGAACTACTGTGCGGAAATCATTGCAAGTCATTGGGTAAGTGCAACCTCTTTGGCAAGTAAATACTTTGAAAGTGCAAAAAAAAGAATTCATAAGCAGTCACCTACATATAATGGCACAATCAATGTTAGACACCCGAAGAAACAGACACATATTTGGAGCACACTCTCTTCTTCGTTTAATTGGTAGGTTTTGTTTTCACGTATATGTTTACAATATTTCACTGTATAAACATACAATTGTTTTTTTAATTTAACAGCTTATTTAGTGATCAATCATTCCAAAGAACCTTGAATCTGTAAGTAACTGTTTATTGTCAATATCTGACTTTCTAGGAATCTTCTCCGATACAAGATGAAACAATCTGCCTAGACATAGAACGATTTGATTGGTCCACCATTCTTCAATATTTTAAATTTACCTTGAATGCACCAGTTGTTCCAAAGCTCTCGGCATGACAGGACTTAATGCAAGAAAATGGAGGAGAGCTCAAAGATGAAAATGCATAGCAAATTAGGACGAAGAATAATGATCAGTCATAAGATGAGTGTGAAGGACAATTTGAAGGTAGTTAGTGAATAAGGCAAACATATGTACAATATCTGGAGAAGCAATAAAGAGTGGCACTCGAATATTATTTTTCTATTGGGTGCTGCAAATCATTTGAAGCCATGCTGTGAAGGCACAGAGGTCAAAGTGTAGCATGGCACAGAACCAGGTTAAACACAACTAAGCAGGCGAGAAACCATAGTTTCTCAAAGCAAATTGTGATGGCTAATGCTGTTGTTTCCCAAGCTGTCATTAAGGATTCACTGTCTGTCAAGGCATCCTTTGTACGGTCGACATCTGAAAATAGTGCAAAATGCCCCATTCGACTGCTCTGTTTGTGAACGTGCGATCCAATCTCATCAGTTGAAGTCCTTACAGGGAGCGGACACTGCAAGGTTCCAGCTACATGAGTGAAACCCTCTTTGTCGTTTCACTAAAGTAAAATTGATAGTGCTTCAAATGTGGCAATCATGTTGCTCTTTGGCACAGAATTTAAATCGGTATTCCTGTGTTCTCTGTTTATTGCAGACATGTGGCTCACATGTTTTTGGCTCGCTAAGATTTTCCCCACAAACCGTTTTCTTTCAGAATGGCAGATGGATCATTGTCATGTGCCATTACATCGTTTTATCACACAGAGAAAGCAAGTCCTCCTTTTAGAATTAATACATTCTAGAACAAAATCTGAACACTAAATACAATAAAACTTGTAATATATGCTTTGCCACAGCTGATGATGTAAAGCATTTATTTGAATATCTGTTTGCCTATGTCTACTCAAAGTACTGCATCCTCTACAGTTGCTCAACATGGTTGCTCTTTGATATCTTTTTGTGAATTCCTTTACAGGATGACTTGCGTAAAGAGGATTTCAGCAGTATGAGTGCTCAACTTTTGTACAAAATGATCAAATCCAAGACAGAGTATCCCTTGCACAAAGCCATTAAAGTGGAAAGGGAAGATGTTGTATTTTTGTATCTGATTGAAATGGATTCACAGGTATGGTATGTTTTTCAACATTGTCTCCAATGTTATCATGGCACGATAGGTTTGTGCATCTAACCTACATAGATTATTTTCTACATAGATTATTTTATAGATCGGAGCTAATTGTGCAGTTACGACATCAATTAAGTTGAGAGGAAATTGTGTGTGAAATAAAGACCTATTTGGATAGTTTTGTTAATGCGACTGGAAAATGTTGATAAGTCTAGGAAAGAAATTATTATAGGTGAAAAGTTCATGTTATTTTGAATGAACAAACTACATCTCTAAACAGTTAGAGATGCCAGTCTTGCAAATATTGTCATAGATGGTGATCATTTAAAAATGCGGAGATGATGGATACATTGAGTTACACTGCTTGTTGCAAATGTACTGTTGATGCCAGTCATATGTGAATTCTTGGCACAGAATATTTTGCCCTTATTTATTAACCACATTGCCCCATCCCTGGTTCTTATATAATGTCTCTAAGTTATTTAAGTGTATTTTGCAATAGGTAAAGCATTTGGAGTGCAGTCCTTTCCAGTGTCCTCTTTCATACCTAGGTCATAGTAACGTATTCCAGTTAGATTATTAATGGTATGTTAACTGCTTATTTTACTATGCACTATTCATGTCTCAAAGGCTGCTTTAGGATGGAGCCCATATGTCTTATTGTTTCTTAATTGCTGATATTACTGCCCATGGATTGCACATTGCTCCCATTTAGAAAGGGTGCTTTGAAAGTATGATGGCATAACATGCTGCAGAGCCATGCTCATTTTAGGATTGGATCTGTTCCCCCTGTTTTCCAATTTTGTGATATTATTTTCTTACCTGTTGGCACTGCTAGATATTTAACCCTTTCGTTTTAGGAATTCAGTGAGTTTCTGTTGGAATTAGGAGGTAAAAATACATCCTAAGGTTAGTTAAAGGGTTATGTTAGTCAAGTTGATACATTTTTGATTTTCATTGAAGTGCACTGTTAAAACCGCAATACATTTTTTAATGCAAATATATACCAAAAGCACTATTGAATTTTGTACAGATTTTCATTTCGATAAAAAACATTAAAATATATCAATCCATGCTTTCTGTACATCTGCTGAATGCACCGGCTACTTTTCTGCTGCAAACTATATAAATATTAAAAATTTGTATTGGAAGGTTTGAATCGCTTATCTTTGTGGCCTGTTCTTAAAGTAATTCAAATCAACAATTGTATTTGTTTCGTTAAGTTGCCTGGGAAATTAAATGAACTGGATAAAAATGGTGATCTGGCCTTGGATCTGGCTCTTTCGCGGAAACTGGAGAGCATTGCAACTACGCTGGTTAACAATAAAGCAGATGTGGACATGGTAGACAATAAAGGATGGAGTCTTCTTCATAAAGCTATCCAAAGAGGTGAGAACTGATGAATACCCATTCTCTCGAAAAGAAAATCTTGTCAGCAGAGCTCACCCGAAGATAGGAAGACAGGTCTGTTACCTTTCACCACTAGGTTGAACTCCATGTGTACAGATTATCCGCATTATCGCTATAACAAAATCCAAATATAAATGCAAACTGATCTTCTGATTTGTTTTTCATTGATTCAATGTACGAAATCCAAGAAAACACCCACAAAATACATGTACTTTTAAAACATTTGTTTTTACTATGACGTACTTCTTAGTTCATTGATATCAACTCTAAGTGGTCTCGCTAATTACTTGTTTGGTGTCATTATCTGACTTGTATTATATAGTGCTATTATGAGGTCCTTCTGTATTTTTACTACATCTTCCCCCAATAATTAATAAGATATTTAGCAATCTTGATGAAGAGCTATATCAGATCAAAATACATGTAGAGGATACCAAAAGATCCCACATTAGGAAATAAAACTAAAGGATACTAATCAGATTGTATGAGAAATAGAGGATACCAAGGGACACCATAGAAGAAATGTTAAAATCTGAATATTAGATTGAATTTATCTTTGGATTTTGTTAGATTATTTTGATTTGGAATACCAAACCACTATTTGCTAGCAAAAAGACATAAGAGATAAGTCTCCTTCAATAGGCATGCAGCTTCTGATCCAATATATTAATGCACACAGGTTACCAACATCTGCCAACAATTTATTTTATTGATTATTGTATTTTTGCAACTTTTAACAGTTGAAAAACACAATTATTTGTTCCAGGTAGCATCGATAGAGGACATGAATTCATTGTTTAAGCCTCAGTGAGATTTAACTTGAAAAGTTCTTTGGTGTGCCAAGCTTTCAATTCTACTTCATGAAACATGTCTTGGTGGCGAGCTTTAACCCATATATCATGCCTCCCATGGAATTTAGGATGTGGTCCCGACTCATGGTTCACACAGCATACTTTTTTAGTAATGTCAAGGTGAATATAGTAGTGGCACTGAAGTATTTTCAAAGTGAATTATAGACCTCAAGGCACCTTGAAATGTTTTAATGCTTAGCCCTGGCGATGTTGCCTCAAATATTTTATTCAAAAATGTATTTACCCAAAGAATACCTCAAGTAATAGCCACAAAACACTAAGTGAAAAAGCAACATTTGGATGCATAATAGCAGAATCAACACTGTGACTCATAAGGGGATACAAATATGGATTAAGTAATCCTCAATCACAACTACTTCATCATTTTCATAAAAATGTAATGTTTTATTTAACTCAAGCTGTGAAGTCATACATTTTTCTTGATCCTGATTAGATTTAATAAGGTTCATCTGCTTAATAACTAAGATCTATTTGACAATGATACATCACACAGTTCTTTTGCAGTACTTGTGTGAAGTGCAGGGTTCTTTGTTTTGATTTGTTTCAGTCTTTATATTGTTCCTAACTACAGCTAATGTAACTTTTGAAATGCTGCTGCTTGTACAGATTTGCTCTTGTAGGAACAACATTGAACAAAGCATCATTAAATGCGTAAGGTTTATAGATTGCCGAAGTGGTCCTTATCGATGGATAGTTGCCTCTCCCCCGATTTGGACATGAGGCAAAGCTAAGCGCTAAAAAGTGGAGGTTTATTACCTTTGTTGATAATGCCTTTCTGAGACCATTAGCACTTAGTGGTAAAACTAAGTAATTGATTATGTGTATTTGTTTATGGATTTCCCATATTTTATTCTTGGAGAGGCTTTGTTTTATTTTTACTGGGAAATGTACTGGCATTGCTCTTCTATGGAATTCCCAAATACATTGAAGGAAAATGTTTCTGGGCAACCGCTTTCCGTTCTTGTGATTAGATCTTTTTTTTTTATAGAAGATGAAGATAATTGTCTGCTACTTTTCAGGCTGTTGCTGAATTCAGAATGTTTAGAATGAGGTAACTACTTAAGCAATACTGCTCAGTCAGAGGGCATTATCAGGTGGTAAAGGTCCTGGGCCCTCCAGGCTTTAAAGATGGCCAAGAGACATTACCACCTGCTAGTTCCCATGGAGGGGGCATTAATGCTACTGGAATATTCCTCCAGCAATGGGTGAGTAATCTTTTAAAACGAGGGAATACAAAGGAAATATATTGGAATGTTGTGTCAGAAGACTTATATCAGCCATTATTGCCTTTTTTTCATTGCATTGGATCTGTCAACATTCCAAAGTAGCAATGGTAGTCATGGTCTACATTCTATGCCTTCTGATTGGGAGAATCCATGTGATCATTTAGCAATAGCCCCCAGGGCGGGGGGGGGACTTTAAGCCCTGGTAGCAGCCGGGGAACAAAGTTACATGGTCCCCTGTGGTAACTTACCAGGCAGTTGATATACAATGACAATATCTTTTTTTAACTTATTTGTGACCAGGTGCCCGCCACAAAGAACCACACCAGAGATGGGAATATGTTTCAAGGGTCTTTATGGTAGCTATTCCAACATTTGAAATAGGTGTTAGGGCCTACTGGGCTCTTACGATGTTTGGCGCTAGAGTAGTCCCTCTCTAACAACTGAACTACCTTTTCCTCCTCCCTAGCTCAGTCATCCGTAACAGGGTGTTAGTAATATCGCAAGGCGGCCTCTGCTGTCAGCATTTTTTCCTTAGGCTAAAAGGGGTATCGCTAAAACGGTGGCTGGCTACCTCCAGAGCGGTCTTCTAGTTGTCCCTGAACTAGCCATGCTTAGTACTCTATGGGAATCTATGAGATCACTGCGCCGCCCATAATTCCGCCAATGAAAATGTTGACGACCATTACTGTGCAGAGCAGTGATCTGATAGACCACTATAGCCCGTATCCCCCTAACCCCACTGCCCCGGCCACTTACCTTAACGACAGCACACACAGAAGTGTGCCGCCGACTTCCCTCGATCCCTGCGGGGTCATGTCCCACCTGTGGGTTCTTCTTGGCACTGCAGGTGGGGGGTTTTCTCTTTTTTTTCTTTACCCTTTCGTGTCCCCCGCTACCTTGTAATGGATGCAGGGGACACCCTTGCAACCCCTGCTTCAATTAGTTCGAGTAATGGGGGTCGGATATTAGTATGGCGCAAAGGCGCCGTACTCGGTATAAGCGACATTTTGGAGTCGCAGTATTTGTATGATTCCCTCTTTGGGAGCTATGGGTTGGTGCTCCCTTCCACCCAGTTCCACTTGTTCTCCATGCGCAAACAGCCTCCCCTCACCCTTCTCTGCATTGGACTCCAGATTGTTACCCATCCTCCTCTGCTCTCACACTTTGCCTTCCTACCTCTGCCCTTAGATGTTGCCACTCTTCTAGTCCTCCTCTCCACCACCACTCTACTACAATACCTCTGCTACTATCTCCTTCCTTCCTCTTCACTACTACTACAACTTCTACTCCCACTCTACTGTTACCACTTCTACCACAACTTCCTCTTCGCTGTTCCTACTACCACTACTATTGTCACTAACTCTTTCTCTCCCTACTGTTGCTACCACTTACTACCGTACACTACTCTCAACTACCACTTCCTGAATCTATCACTACTCCCAACTACTACTACTACTCGATCGCTGTTTCACACTCCTTACTTTCAAACCCAAACATTCCACAGACTCCCTCTAACTAATAGCCTCCTCACTCCTTTCGCCTCCTCTGGTCTCTGTTGTCCATCTTCTGTCCTCACCCAACTAACCCACACTGCACAACTTGCACGCACCTCCTTAAATACCCCACCCCTCCCAGGATTGGACACTGATCCTGTCCAGTCACTCAACTGGCTCAAGGGTGTGTGGCTGGGAAGTGCTTAGGTAGGCTTCAAAAAGGGCTTGTTATCCCCACCTCCTTTTCTTGCATTATCTCTTACAAAGAAAGTAAGACTTATGAGGTTCTGGAGTCCCCATTTGATAAGGCCTTCTGGTGGGCCTTTTAATGTTCATTCAGGTGGGAGTTTCGTTAATATGGTTCTATTTCTGGATGCTGCGTAGACTCGTAGAGTCTCTCCTGCATCCCTTTCTTTTGCGGCTGGTGTTATGCAGCTTGCAGCATCCTGCGGCAAAGTGCGGCTGTTGCTGCGTGATGGCTTCCTTCAGCTGCTGCTCATTGCGGCTTCTCCCCATCAGTGTTATCTTGTGGCTGGGAATCCGACTTCATCAAAGGTAAGGTGGGAAGGGGAAGGGGATGGGGCCTGTACACACGCACGCGGGCACTGCGGGTTGTTTGGGTGGGCTCTCCCCTGACAGGGCCTATACGCAGGCCTTATCACATAGGCACAACAAAAGAGAAAGTTCACCAAGGAAAAAGATGGAACTACTCCTAGTCACTTCTCCGTTTCCGTGGCGTCCATCTATGAAGGGTGAAGGTGTGGGGTGAGCGAGGTCACCCGGAGAGGCAGCTGAAAGATAAGGTATCGGAGAGCAGGAAAATGGGTGAGGAAGGGGGTGACGGATATGCTTTTGTTGGGTCTGGGCGATGGTAGGATCCCCGGAATGAAGATGATAGCATTACGCTCATGAGGGGGCTAGATTGCATGTATGGACCTGCAATCTAGCCCCCGCATGAGTGTAATGCTATCATCTTGAGGGAAATGTCTACATTCTGAGCTTCGTCATTGGAAGTAGGCCAGTCCACATCACCTCTTGGTTGCTAATACATATTCCAAAAGAGCACAAGTCCTACTTAAAACAATACTTGTATTACAGTTTTTACAATTAAGTTGAAAGATTATTACAGAAGTCTACCCTCTTGAAGGAACGCTGCCTTCTGCCAAACCTAATTTGTTCTGATATCCGAGGAACCAGCTCTTCTCTGCTGCCCAACATTTGCACGTTTGATGAAATAGTTTGGATCCACACTGCAGCATTTTTCAGAATGTCAAGGCACCTTTTACTTCCTCGATTTTAATTCTGCCAATTGATTTGTTTTGTATATATTTGTTTATTAAAGAAGAAATGACAGCTTCAGTTACATTCTCAGCAAGTGCGCGCAACACCGCAACTCATCAAACATTACTTAAATGCAAACATTTAAAGCCATAAAATGTACACCTAGAATATGCAACGTACAATTTAAATGTTACAGTCCGAGGTACAGGGTTATAAAACTCTACGCCTGTTTACCAAACAGGTGCGAGCAGCCAGGTCGGCAGCAATAATGCAGAACAACAACTCTATATCTAGCTCAATTTCTGATGGAGACTAACATTTGTCTCGCGATAGATCTGTTCCTTTGCGTCTCCCATCATGGTGAATGTAAATCAGGAGTATTCACATTTGTCCCCAGTCCATTGCCTTATCTTCCCCTGGGTCTGTTGGGGTCTGATCCCTTAATAACTCCATCTCTGCCTTCCCCCAAAGATGTGCGTTTTTCCTCCATAACTAGGTCGATGGGCCCCATGGGTTTTTTCACAAGATTGCAATCCTGCGTTTGGCTAATATGAGCAAGAAGGCCACTATTTTCCTTTTGGTCTTGGTTCTCTTCCCTCCAGGTAGTATCCCCCATAAGCATGTTTCTGGTGTGCAGGTGTACTCACTATGGGCCCAGGAGTTGGTCTTACTCATTACTTCCTCCATGAATATCCTGATCATTGGGCAGTCCCAAATCATATGCCAAAAGCCAACCTAGGCCTCCTTACATCTAGAGTAAGTGGGTGTTGCGGGTTAATCATGTGGAGCCTGGATGGTGTCATATGTACTCTGTGAATTAAATTGTACTGTTTGAGCCTGAACCTGGCGTTTCTTGGCACTTTACGAGTTTGTTCCCATATATTGGCCCATTGCTCTTCGGATATCTCTTCCACAACATCCCGTTCCCATTTTGCCTTAACACCCAATTCCAAGAGTGTCTTTTGTTCCCCCATCTGCTGGTACAGGCGTGAGATCAGCCCTCTACTGTGATTTGCGTTTAGCATCTGGTGCATTAGGGAGCTGTGTTCTGGTTCCATCGGGGTCTCCTCCCACAGGGCAGCAATTCTTCTCACAATTCGGGCATAGCTCAAGAAAACCTCTCGGGCATCTCATATCTTAGGCGCCATTCTTGGAATGGCAGCAATTTTCCTTCCTCATAGAGATCCCCCAGTCTCGTGCACCCTCTATCTCGTAATCTAGACCAATCGAGATTAGTCAATATTCCCCTTAGCGCTGGGTGAAAGCGCAGCGGTAGGTCTGGGTTATACGGTTGGTGGCTCTGTAATTTCCCTAGTGTCTGCTTCCAGATTTCCCTTGGTACTGTGTATATGTTGCTCCTTCCCGTACTTGCCATTGGGTCCAACAACAATTCAATCCCTTTCCTATGTGTTGTAAAATTCCCTAATAGTCGTCTCAAGTCCCCTTCCAGTGTGTCTACCAAGTTGGAGACTGTTTGCAGTTGGGCTGCTGCACAATAGGCCTCAAAATCTGGCAAGGTAAGTCCCCCTTCTATATACAGTCTCTGCAAAGTAGTTAACCCCACCCTTCTCCTGTTTGAACCCCAAAGAAATACCCTGTGTTAGTATCTAGAATTTTAAAGAACACTCTCTTGATCTTATACGGAATATTGATGAAGTAATAGAGCAATCTGGGTCGTATCACCATTTTACACAGGCCTATTTTTCCCATCCGGGAGAGTGGCAAGGATTTACAAAATGTTATTGAATCGCCTATGCTGGACATTGCTCTCCCGGTGTTAAACATCAAAAGGTCTCCACTATTTCATGGAAAATTGTGATCCCCAGATTGCGGAAGAATTCCAGTTCCCAACAAATCCCCCATTGCGGGAGTGAATCCGCCAGTTGTGTGCGCATGGATCCTAACGGGAACACTAGGGATTTTTCCTTATTCACGCTGAAGTTAGCTTGTACCTCTAATATTACCAGAACATTCGTCCTGGGGTTGCTCACATATATTAGCTCATCATCTGTGTATAATGATATATTGTGTATTAAACCGCAGACTCTAATCCCTGTCTCCTGTATATAGTGTCTAAAATATCCCGCCAGAGGTTCTAGTGCTAGGCTGAACAGTATTAGCAAAGCCGGGCATCCTTGGCGGGTGCCTCTTTCTAGTGTCCATTTCCCAGATATCCAATCGCCTGTGTTAACCCGTGCTTGGGGGTTTGCGTACAATAGCTGAATCCACTGTAATATTTGAGGTACCATCCCAATCCCTTCTAGGACTTTAAACAGCCACTTCCACTCCACTGAATCAAAGGCCTTTGTGGCATCTAATGCCATTTCCTCCTCTGAATGTTGTACCTGTTCCACAATAACGTGTAGTCTCCTGATATTCATGGAGGTGTTCCCCCCCACCATCGCCCTATAAAACCCCATTTCTCCGGGTGTATTATATTAAGAACTCCTTTCTCCAGTCTCATTGCTATTATCTTCCCTAGTATTGTCGTGTCAACATTTAGTAGCGATATGGGTCTGTATGATCCACAGTCTGTGGGATCTTTCCAGGGTTTCAGGATAACCGTGATCAGTGCTTCTCTCATCGACTCAGCGTAGATTTTCTTTAGCACTGGGAGCAATATATTCCAAATAGTATTCCACAAGTAGGCCATCCGTACCTGGAAATTTACCAGTCTGCATTGTTTTTAAAGCCCACTCGATTTCCCAAACCTCTGTGTGCTTCCAACATCTCCCTCTGGGGTTCCGACTGTTTGGGCATGTGCGCTATTTCTAGCAGGTCCGAGGCCTCCTCTTCCAAATACGTTCCCTCGCTTGAGTATAGTGTAATATAATATTCGTGGAAGACCCTATTGATCTGTTGTTGTGTGGCTACTCTGGATCCCTTACTGTCATAAATGTGCATTATTGCCCCTCTCGGATGTTCCTTTTGGATCAGCCACGCTAGTTACTGACCCGCTTTGTCTCCGTCGCCATGCATTCCTTTGGTATAGTGATTCCTATCAAATTTGGACAGAGCTTCTTGATGTAAGTGTTGAGCTGTGATAGCCATTGCCAGACCGTGGCCCACCTCCTTTCCCGTACCCATTTCCATCTATAGATCCCTAATTATTCTCTCTGAATCTTTTAGTTTTCGGGAGAAAGTCTTTCTGATTCCCACCAACTTAGATATGCACACCCCTCTCACTGTTACTTTAAGGGCTTCCCACACCACACTCACCCTGTCCACTGAGTTCTTGTTGTTCCCCAGGAAAGAAACAATCTCCTCTCTGAGTTGTATTAAATGCCCTTGCTTTCAGCAACTCTATTGTTAACTTCCAATTTGGTATCGCTGGGCGTCATCATCCTATCTACAGTGACGTGACCAGGAGAGCATGATCGGATAGCACTTTCCCCCAGGTATTCCGTCTGGGAGAATCTTTGTACCTTCTCTGGTCCTGTATATAGGTAATCTAGATGATTGTGTCCCGTGCACTGGTGAATAGAATGAATATTCCCTATCGTCCCTGTGTCACCCCCTCCATAATCCTGCAAATTTAATTCTAACACCATTCTGTTGAGGGAGCGTGTTGATCGGGGGTGTTAGGAGACCCATGTTCCTGTCCGGTCCATGTCTGGGTCTAGATAACAATTAAGCCCCCCACCCCAAATACAAATATCTGCTCTGTCTGTGCCCATGAATTCCCCCACCCTTTGAAAGTAGTCATTGTTATCTATATTTGGCGCATACGAGTTTACTATGCAGAAGTTGTGCCCTTCTAAGTTACCCCGTATCATAAATGTGCATCCTTCATTGTCTCCCTTAGCGGTTTCCCGCTTTAGTGGTACTTTGGTATCCACTCAGATCAGTACCCCCCTCGAATATGAGTATGACGTTCCCACCAATGTGCCTCCCCATCTCTGTTGCGGGTCTATAAGATCAGCTTCGATTAAATGCGTCTACTGTAATAATGCCACTTGAATGCAGTATCTGCATAGAAATTGCATAACACAGGATCGCTTAGATCTGTTACCCAGGCCTTGTGTGTTCCAGGTTCCTATCTAGTTCCTGTGTGAGAAAAGACCTAGGCAAACTTGCCTGCGGTGTGGGCCGCACACCCTTAAATCCCAATTGGGTTTCAAAAAGAGTTCAGTGCTCTGTTAGTCAACATTAATGAGGCTTTGATTCTTGAGTTTGGTGGTTTATTTAAAGTGCCAGTAAGCAATCATTTTTGTGGTGGGCAACATTACCCAAAAAATGGCCAATGCATTTCGGACTCAACAGTCCTTCATCTGGGCCTATCTAATCAAGATTTTTTGGCCAAACATAAGACATAAGTGTCAGTTAAATCAATCGTACAAAAGCCAGCATAGTCCAAAATTAACCACGTTATAACACATAAAATGAAAAATCAACAGGGTCCCACATACAGAGAAACATATAAAGAAAAACGGAAAAACAGAAGAGAGAGTCAGCAATATAATACATAAACATTTTCACATAAACATCGTGTTGTGCATCTTCACATTTTACAATGTTTCATGCGATTTTCTGTTATGCCAGTACCCAAATGTCCATTCAATGTTAGAAATACTGATACACCTTGTGTGTTAAATACTCTACTAACAAGTAATGGCTGTCCTGTGGTATCTAATATTGATTAAACCAGTCGGATTTAGAATTCCTGTTGACCCGCTCAAAACGAGTTCTTATGCTCATATTACTGTGTTTAGAATACATTCGTGATGTTAAAGTGCCTATATTGTGAACAGATAAAAATTGCTGACCTTTGCTGGCTTATCCAAACTCAAAAAGCTTTTAGTTCAATGTGCGGCGCAGCCGCTTCACATCACGTACACAAGTCAGCCTGTATCAAATAATGACATAAAATCGAGTGTGCCGTCAGCCCGTTTGCATCTGCTTTTATACTCTAAACCTTTCTGCAACGTGGATAAGCTAGTCTGCCATTTAGCGCTTACCTTGTGTTTAGTGCTGGAGCGCGGGAGACGTGCCTTGCTGAGTCATGATACTCTGTCAAATCACTACCTAAGTAAACACTAAGCTGTGTTCAAAGTGAGGCTTAGGTTACTATGGTAATGCCTCCTCCAAGATGGAGTCCTGTCTATGAAAAAGACGCTATCTTGCTTGGGGCTAATTCTAACTGTAAACAAGTGGATGCTGCATGCGATTGGACTATTGTGACATGCTGCAGACATAATGTCTGGCAAACAGTAAAAATGAGGATTATGTGTACTATATTGGTACCCTTAATTATATTGAAAAATCAAGAAATAAACAAATAACATTTACATGATAATGAAATTGCTGCAACATGATGAAATAGTCATATAAACACGTGAAAAAACACATTATATAAAAAAACATTACAGAAACACATATATAACTAATTAGTAAGTCAGCTTGTGCTGATCAGATGTCGGAATATCGTCTGTAGGGAATGATCTCAACCTCACTTCTGCATGCAGTACGTGCTGGTCCTGCTTGGTCAATCACTAATACCATGGTGTCTACTTGTAGAAAACAGTTCAAATCCAATTCTTCATTCAATCCCCTGGGTGATAAACTGTCCAGCCGATCTATTCAGTACGCCTCTCTTTGTTGACGTCTTCTTCGCGGATCGATGCCTGGTTGCTGGTTGCTTAGTACTTCCAATATTTGGAATCTTAGCTGGGCTACCGTATGCTTTTTTTGGTTAAAATGTCTAGCCACTGCTGAGTTTGGATTCCTATTTCGTATACAGGACTTATGTTCACCCATCCTGGTTTTCAGCTTTCGTCCAGTTTCTCCTACATAATAAAGTCCACAAGGACAGCGAATGCAGTATATGCAATTTTCAGAGTCACATGTCCCGAAATCTCTAAGTTGGATCTTTTCTCCTGTGTGGGGGTGTGATACTGTGTTCCCCTTGATGACACTATTACAATTGTTGCAGTTCAGACATGGGTAGGTACCTTGTTGTTTATATTTTTGTTTCTTCCCTTCAGTGTCTCTTGTGTTGACTAGTAGATCACGTAAATTGTTTGAGCGCTGGTATGCAAACACTTGTTTAGTTTGGAATAAGGACGTTGTACGTTCATCACTGGTGAGTATTGCCCAATGTTTGGTGATGCATTTCTTAATTCGTGCACTCTGAGTCGAAAATTTACACACATATACTATTGTAGGGGCTTCTTTTTTGGGTTTCCCTTCCAGTATATTCTCTCTGGTTCTAGCTGTCACTTTCGAAGATGCCTCATCTAATTCTTCTTGGTGGTATCCTCGTTTGGATAATTTGTTTTCCAATTTGCGTAGTTCATGGTGAAGTTCTTCTGGATCACAAATGATTCTTTTCAATCGTAGCATCTGTCCATAGGGTAAGTTCCGTAGCGTTTTCTGAGGATGAAAGCTCATACGATGTAGCAAATTATTCCTGTCGGTGGGCTTAGTGTACAGTGAGGTCGTGATCTGTAGTTGATTCACCTTTACTTCAACATCAAGGTCGTGGATATTGGGATTTCCTATTTCTGCGGTGAACTGTATTCGTGAATCAATCTGATTTAGATATGTCAAGAATTCCTTTAATGCTTCAGTGGATCCCTTCCATATCCCGAAAATATCATCTATGTACCTCACCCACACTTTCAGTTGGTCATTCCATTTCTGTATTTTCAAAATATGTTCGGTTTCAAACCGATGCATAAATGCGTTGGCATACGCTGGTGCCATTGTAGCTCCCATGGAGGTTCCTGATATCTGCAGATAGTGTTCTTTCTCATAGGTGAAGTAGGAATTCATGGAGATAAAAGTGAGTAATGTCAGTATAAATTCCTTATACGCTCCTATGTTGTCTTCCTTAAGTAAAAGCCATTCCACTGCTGCCTGTCCTAAGTCATGGCGTATGCTCGTATAGAGGCTATTCACATCAATGGTGAACAGAATATCTTGTTCTTCTAGTTGGATCTGTTCCAGGATGTTTAAGAAATTATTACTGTCTTTAACATATGTAGAAGTTTTTTGTATGATCAGCTGTAAAAAGTAGTCGATGTAGGTTTCCAAAGGTTGTAATATCCCTCCTGTCGCTGCGACAATTGGTCTTCCGGGTGGGTTGTTGAGATTTTTGTGTATCTTAGGGAGTGAATAAAAATGTGGAGTTTTAGGTCTTGGGTTCTGCAGGAATTGTTTGGTTTTGTGCGTAATCATGCCCAATTCTTCTGCTCTTGTGAGAACTGCCTCAAGGTCCGTTTTGATTCTGTTCGTCGGATCATGATCTATTTTGGCACAGATCTGGCGATCTCCTAGTTGTCGTAAGCATTCTTTTTTATAGTCTGCTGTATTCTGGATAACTAATGCCCCTCCTTTGTCAGCCAGCCTTATAGTTATTTTGTCATCCATGTATAAGCCTTTGATGATGGCCATTTCACCTCTGCTGAGATTCTTGTATTTGGGCGTACCGAAATGTATCTTTTTTAGGTCTGCGAGAACCATTTTTTCAAAGATGTCGACTGCAGGAACTGTAATTGGAGCTACAAAAGTACTTTTAGGCTTGAATTCTACTAACTCTGATGTATCTCTATCGGATTGTTGCTCATTCTCCATTTCTGCAAAGAATACCTTTAATTTTAGTTTTCGTGTGAGTTTATGTAGCTCAATCTTGGTGTTAAATAAATTAGTTCCGTAGGTTGGTACAAATTTGAGCCCCTTTTGTAATACGCTGTTTTCTTGGTTGCTAAGGGTCCTGTCTGAGATATTTACTACGAGGTTGTCCGTGCTTGGTGTCTCGTTTGGATCCTGGGTCCTTTTCCTCTTGCCCCTCCTCGTTCTTTTCTTCCTCTGCTGTTGTCTAAAAAAGGCTGGCTATTCCTTCTTGCTCTGAGTAGTTCAGACACAGACTCAAGCAGAGAAGAAAATCCACAAAATCAACCAACAGCATCAGGAAGTGGCGATTTGACAACAGAAGGCGGACCCAGAGCAAGAAGGAATAGCCAGCCTTTTTTAGACAACAGCAGAGGAAGAAAAGAACGAGGAGGGGCAAGAGGAAAAGGACCCGGGTTCCAAACGAGACACCAAGCACGGACAACCTCGTAGTAAATATCTCAGACAGGACCCTTAGCAACCAAGAAAACAGCGTATTACAGGAGGAGCGTATAAGGAATTTATACTGAAATTACTCACTTTTATCTCCATGAATTCCTACTTCACCTATGAGAAAGAACACTATCTGCAGATATCAGGAACCGCCATGGGAGCCACAATGGCACCAGCGTATGCCAACGCATTTATGCATCGGTTTGAAACCGAACATATTTTGGAAATACAGAAATGGAATGACCAACTGAAAGTGTGGGTGAGGTACATAGATGATATTTTCGGGATATGGAAGGGATCCACTGAAGCATTAAAGGAATTCTTGACATATCTAAATCAGATTGATTCACGAATACAGTTCACCGCAGAAATAGGAAATCCCAATATCCACTATCTTGATGTTGAAGTAAAGGCGAATCAACGACAGATCACGACCTCACTGTACACTAAACCCACCGACAGGAATAATTTGCTACATCGTATGAGCTTTCATCCTCAGAAAACGCTACGGAACTTACCCTATGGACAGATGCTACGATTGAAAAGAATCATTAGTGATCCAAAAGAACTTCACCATGAACTACGCAAATTGGAAAACAAATTATCCAAACGAGGATACCACCAAGAAGAATTAGATGAGGCATCTTCGAAAGTGACAGCTAGAACCAGAGAGAATATACTGGAAGGGAAACCCAAAAAAGAAACCCCTACAATAGTATATTTGTCTAAATTTTCGACTCAGAGTGCACGAATTAAGAAATGCATCACCAAACATTGGGCAATACTCACCAGTGATGAACGTACAACGTCCTTATTCCAAACTAAACCAGCGTTTGCATACCAGCGCTCAAACAATTTAAGTGATCTACTGGTCAACACAAGAGACACTAAAGGGAAGAAACAAAAATATAAACAACAATGTACCTACCCATGTCTGAAGTGCAACAATTGTAATAGTGTCATCAAGGGGAACACAGTATCACACCCCCCACACAGGAGAAAAGATCCAACTTAGAGATTTCGGGACATGTGACTCTGAGAATTGCATATACTGCATACGCTGTCCTTGTGGACTTTATTACGTAGGAGAAACTGGACGAAAGCTGAAAACCAGGATGAGTGAACATAAGTCCTGTATTCGAAATAGGAATCCAAACTCAGCAGTGGCTAGACATTTTAACCAAAAGAAGCATACGGTAGCCCAGCTAAGATTCAAAATATTGGAAGTATTAAGCAACCAGCAACCAGGCATCGATCCGCGAAGAAGACGTCAACAAAGAGAGGCGTACTGGATAGATCGGCTGGACAGTTTATCAGCCAGGGGAATGAACGAAGAATTGGATTTGAACTGTTTTCTATAAGTAGACACCATGGTATTAGTGATTGACCAAGCAGGACCAGCACGTACTGCATGCAGAAGTGAGGTTGAGATCATTCCCTACGGACGGTATTCCGACATCTGATCAGCACAAGCTGACTTACTAATTAGTTATATATGTGTTTCTGTAATGTTTTTTTATATAATGTGTTTTTTCACGTGTTTATATGACTATTTTATCATGTTGCAGCAATTTCATTATCATGTAAATTTTATTTGTTTATTTCTTGATTTTTCAATATAATTAAGGGTACCAATATAGTACACATAATCCTCATTTTTACTGTTTGCCAGACATTACGTCTGCAGCATGTCACAATAGTCCAATCGCATGCAGCATCCACTTGTTTACAGTTAGAATTAGCCCCAAGCAAGATGGCATCTTTTTCATAGACAGGACTCCATCTTGGATGAGGCATTACCATAGTAACCTAAGCCTCACTTTGAACACAGCTTAGTGTTTACTTAGGTAGTGATTTGACAGAGTATCATGACTCAGCGAGGCACGTCTCCCGCACTGCAGCACTAAACACAAGGTAAGCGCTAAATGGTAGACTAGCTTATCCACGTTGCAGAAAGGTTTAGAGTATAAAAGCAGATGCAAACGGGCTGACGGAACACTCGATTTTATGTCATTTTTTGATACAGGCTGACTTGTGTACGTGATGTGAAGCGGCTGCGCCGCACATTGAACTAAAAGCTTTTTGAGTTTGGATAAACCAACAAAGGTCAGCAATTTTGATCTGTTCACAATATAGGCACTTTAACATCACGCATGTATTCTAAACACAGTAATATGAGCATAAGCACTCGTTTTGAGCGGGTCAACGGGAATTCTAAATCCGACTGGTTTAATCAATATTAGATACCACAGGACAGCCATTACTTGTTAGTAGAGTATTTAACACACAAGGTGTATCAGTATTTCTAACATTGAATGGACATTTGGGTACTGGCATAACAGAAAATCGCATGAAACATTGTAAAATGTGAAGATGCACAACACGATGTTTATGTGAAAATGTTTATGTATTATATTTCTGACTCTCTCTTCTGTTTTTCTGTTTTTCTTTATATGTTTCTGTGTATGTGGGACCCTGTTGATTTTTCATTTTATGTGTTATAACGTGGTTAATTTTGGACTATGCTGGCTTTTGTACGATTGATTTAACTGACACTTATGTCTTATGTTTGGCCAAAAAATCTTGATTAGATAGGCCCCGATGAAGGACTGTTGAGTCCGAAATGCATTGGCCATTTTTTGGGTAATGTTGCCCATCACAGAAATGATTGCTTACTGGCACTTTAAATAAACCACCAAACTCAATAATCAACGACTCATTAATGTTGACTAACAGAGCACTGAACTCTTTTTGAAACCCAATTGGGATTTAAGGGTGTGCGGCCCACACCGCAGGCAAGTTTGCCTAGGTCTTTTCTCACACAGTTCACTCTTATCGTGCTGACGCATGGTAGCATGATTTAGTGGGCTGCACCCCAAAATACAGCAGTATCTGGAACCAATTTTTGAAGAAACAAGAAGTAATAGCGGTGCCCGCTCCAGTTCATTGTCTCTCTCCTATCTAGTTCCTAACTAGTTACGCGACCCCCAGCTCAGCTCTTTGCCCCCCCTACATTGGAACTCTCTACCTCTCTCTATCCGCTTCATCCCCATCTACTCCTCCTTCGCGCCTCCTTGAAATCTCTTCATTCCATTCCCCACCCTGACAGCCCACCTTACCTCCCTTACTTCTCTCACCTCCCTCATCTTTTCCCTACTTACCGCTCCCCACCCGCTCCTTTTCCTCTTATGCTTCCTCCCATTCCCTAACTACTCCATTTTAATTCCTCTGTCCTGTCTCCCTCATCTCTCCTCTTTCCTCCCCCTTCCTTCCTAGTTTATTGACCAATGTAAATTGCCCTACATACTGTTTTGTTGGCTTGTTTCATGTTTGCAATTTGCTTCAATTTTTATTTCATTTTATTCTATTAATTTGGTGTAAAGCGCTATATAAACAAAATAAATACAATAAATACAATATCTTTATCAAAATCTAGTGTGTTCGGGGATATCGTTCCCCTGAAACCCCCCACCCCCTTGGAGGAACCACATTTGCCCCTTGCATCCTTGTCCGTGCCCATCTGCTATCCAACTGGCCCGCCCTGAATCATACCTCGGTCATACCAGTCGCTTTTCTTAGCATTAACCTGTTGCTGGACTGTTATCTCAGGTAAGATTGCGCTGTCTTTCCCTCTTGATTTTCCTTTTTCCCCTTCTCTCCATCACTCCCACCCTCCCAGCCCCCCCCCCCTCTAGTTGCCCATTCCCCCATATTTTTCCTGCAGGAGGTCATTCCTGCTTTAAACTGTGACTGGTCCCCTTCACTGAACATCTTGAAAGATACTGGTTGGACTGTTCGAGCCTTCGGTCTCGTTTGTAACTGCGAGGTTTAAGGGACTCCGGTCTGGGGCTTGGCCTTAACGCTCAAGGTCGGCCTCCGATTCTAGCATTTCTCCCTCAGCGATTTGGTGTCTTATTCCGTATTCTCAAAAAATGTTTCTCAGTACCCCCTCCTGACTCTTTTCTGTTTTCTTTTACTTTTCCCCCTTCATTACCGTGATATTGTACTCCTTGTGCCGTCATCATTTTTTATTCTCCCTGGAGCCCTGTGTCTCAGAGTTATCAGTCTGTCCGTACTTGGATTCTATCCAGGACCAGGCTTCGTTGGCTGTAAGGAGTGCAAATCTGCTAGCACCTTCAGTTTGGCCGGAAAGAACCTCATGTATCTTAGGCCTTGTTCCTGGAGCTTCTGTTTAACTGAGTCAAACGATCATCTATGTCTCTGTACTTCTTGCGTGAAGTCTGGGAATAACAAGATCAGCGCATTCTCTATCTGTATGCTCCACAGCTTCTGTGCCTCCTTTAGGATTGCGTCCCGGTCCTTGAAGTTAAGTAGCTTAGCTATTCTAGCCCAAGGTGGTGCACCCGGGGGTGGTGGACGGCCCAGTACCCAATATGCTCTTGCGACTGTGAACAACTTGGAAAGGGTGCAGAGTTGCAGTGTATCCAATATGAATTTTTCCATGAAGAGCTCTGTGTTGTCCCCTTTCTTCCTTTCTGGCACTCCTATTGTCCGGATGTTGCATCTTCTGCAACTTCCTTCTGCATCCTCTGCTCTTTGCGGGTCTCTGTTGCCCCCACGAGCCCCTGGATTTTTTTTCGCATGGATTCCACTACATCTTCCAGGTCACTTATTGGCTGCTCCGCTGATGCCACTCTGTCGTTCATTTTCCCCAGGTCTGCCCCAACCAGTGATACATCTGTACCTACTTCTTGGATCCTAGTTTCAAGTGCCTTCCTTGTCTCATTATGGCCGTCATGAGGTTCTCTACGGTCACTCCGTCTGACTCCGTCAATGTTTTTGGATCTCCTTCCTTCTGGTCCTGGGTCTGCCTGGCTGTTTTAGGTTTAGCTCCTACAAATGCTTCCATTCTCTGTTGGCTTTTCACAATTGTGCTGGAGATTGTTCGTGACTCAGGCAAGGGTGCATCCCTGTCGTTCTCTGTTAATTGCCTGACTGGTTCCTTGTGGTGTCTTACGGATTTATTTACCTATTTTTTGGTTCTCTGTCCCCTTATTGTTCTTTTTCTGTGTGTGTCAATCCGGTTACTGATGTATAGCCTAGGGCCTGTTCCGACCTGCTTGTCTGCAATTCGTCCCCCGTAGCTGTGGGCTATAATCTAGTTTCGATATGTTACTTCTCCGACCCCACCTTACGTTCTGGGGAGAGTTCTGCTTACTGCATCCATAGTGTGTTCAGTCTTCTGGCTCTCCCGGTCCTCCCAAGTGTATAATGATCATTTTCTCTGCATGCCTTGGGGACTCCTGTTATCAATGCCTCCAAGTACCTTCCTCTGTTCGTCCTGCCTGTGAGTGTCCTGTTGTGTGGCGGTTCCCGCTTCCCGTTGATTTTAGCCCCTGATTAGCTGGTGTACAGGTTTCACAGCCTCCATATTGCAGGTCATGTGTGTCGACCTATTGGGTACCTGCTCCTTAATTTTGAAGCTTACTGGCAGGGGATAGTTTCCCCGATGCCTCAGTGCCGCGTCCTCTTGTTTCCGTTTTTCACCTCCGGGGTCCCGAGATGTTATTTATTCTAGCGGTCCTTGCACCAAGTTATCTCGTTACCCATCTGTGGTTCCCCCTCTGCTCCGGCTGCCGCAGGTGTCTTTATAAATGGAGAGTCTCCCTTCTTCTACTACGCTTCTCCTCTCTTTACACTACGCTATCTCCTTACCAGATTCCTCGCTGTGGGGTCCTACCTTGGTCCGTCCCCGATCTGGTGAGGCCTCCCCTTGTGTTCCTCAGACAGCACAGTGGGTCGTCGATCAATAATCAAGGGACTCACACAATGTTGCTCCCACCACCATCTCTGACATGCCCATTACCCGTTTTAGTTTGCTGGGACGCGTGGTCTGCTTCTATCCCATAGTTCTGCCAAGATGGTGCCCGGCACTGGGTGCACTCCGTTTCAGGCCGTTTACCCCTCGATCTCGCCTCATCTGCAGCCTGCTGGGTGGCACAATACATGGAGGACACCTTCCGATTATAATGTTGATAGACATTTTGGCGAAAATCGGCCGACTGCAGGATATGTCCGTCAGGATATGTACGGCCACAGCGGAGCTTAGATCCTCATCCTCACGCTGCTTACCAGCACCCCATTCTGCCAATAGATGAAACATGAACTATTTGAATGTTTACCTGGCCTCAGTGACATGGTCAAAGTTTTTCAGTACAAATATTTTCCCCTTCAATGCTGTTGGGATGATTAGATATGAATTCAAGTTTTCCCATAAAAGTGACCACTCAGTCCTTACTAATTAAACCTATGCCTCCTAATGTTGTATGTGGGGTGGCTGGGCCATGAGGGGTTGGCAGGAAATCTAAATCAAATTTCACCTTGCTTGGGTAGACATAATTGCTTGTGGTTGGACATTCGAGAGCAGTGTACAGGTCCCCAATTCCCTATTCGCGACTTCACCCATTAGTGGGGTGGTGCCTACTTTTCAAGCCTTGAGACCTCAACTATGGTGTTGGCTCCCTTTCTTCCTTCTTGAGTCTTTGCTGATGATTGTGAGGTGGTGGATACAAGATGAGCGGCTTGGAGAAAGTGACCACTGCTCCCCCCTGACCACCTGGCCCATGCCGGAATGCTGCTCCTACTATCGCTGCCGGTGAGGGACCTGTGTACCGGCGGCCTCACCTTGGGACATTGGTCATGTGGGAGAGGCCTGCCCTGCCACCCAACCAAAAATGCTGAAGAGGCCCCCACCGACTGGGGGGGATTGCATTGATTGGAAACTGTAGAGACTGGGAGGAATGGTCTTGCCTGTGACACGAAGGGGCCAGGCAGTGGTGCTGGGCCCCAAGAGAGGAACCACATGGACGCATAGGAGGGGGTCAAAGGGAGGCTGCAGACAGAAGCAGATATCCCTGCTGGCTTGTCTGGGGATGGTGGACAAAGGGATGAGGGCCTCGGATGGACAACGGGACAACATGTTTGCCCTAACAGTGACTGCTAGTGAACCCACCAAACAAAGGAGGAAGACGAGCCCACGGCTGGAGCCCTGGTGCCCCAAGAGACTTGCAGTGTGTAATATTGGTACCGCCTGCATGGGATAACATAAGTTGCCAGATCTGAGCACTATGGTGAAGGGTCAGCAGAAGATGAAACAATATGTGGGGGCCAAAGGTAAACTCATTAAAAGTCAGTCGCTGACAAGAGGTGATCCCGGGGCGATGGCTGCCGGCTCAGCAGGAATTACCATGGAACATCTCATGGCGGTCATCCAGGAGTCCAGATTTTCACTGGAAGTAAAGATCCAAGAGGTGGGCACAGATGTCTCCTTACTGAGGGCCGATCTACAGCAAGTGACCAAGAGGGTAGCCACGGTGGAACAGAGCGTCCGTGGCATTGAAGACTCTCTACTGCTCTTTTAGACCGAGGTGAAAGGGTTGGCAATGGCCTCAAAATCACTGTAATTCACGGTGGAAGATGCAGAAGGACGATCCAGGCGCTGTAATGTACGAGTGATTGGGATCCCGGAGGGAGAGGAAGATCAGTGTATGTAACTATTCTTGTAGAAACTGTAGGTGGACACCTTCCGGATACAGGGACTCTTAAGATTGTTCATAATTGAGAGGGCATACTGGGTGCCGGGGAGATGTCCCCCTTCAGGCACCGCTCCGGGATCAATTGTGGTGAAAATGTTGAACTTCAAGGAGAGGAACACGGTTTTACACTAAGCTCGAGCTGCGTGAGCCTTCACTTTAGGCTCGGCCAAGATCATGATCTTCCCAGACTTCACACAGGAGGTCCAGAAGATGTGGCGATCTTTTGTCTCTGTGCGAAGGAAACTACAGAAGAAAACATTCGGCACATGATGTTTTTTCTAGCTAACTTGTGCGTGGTCGCCGAGGGGATGTGCTATTTTTTTTCAATCTGCAAAGGTGGTCTGGGACTGGCTGGAGTCCAGAACGGATACAATGTGTAGTCAAGTGAACGGTTTGGAAACTTTGCAGTCGGGACAAATATGATTTTGGACAGATGATTTAGGTTTGTGGATTCTCCCCTTATGTTGAAGGGCGTATCTGCAGTGGTGACTGGCAGCCGGGCTTCCCCCCCCCCACAGGTCAGTGACCTAAACCCCCTCAGGGTTCTGTGGGTGGAGGTTGCAGAGCGGTTGGTGGGGCGTAGTTTCCGATGGTTGGGTATGGGGGAGTTGGTGATGTGCGGAGGGAGATAAGGGTGGCAGGAGGAGAGGTTGGGGTTGGGGATGAAGGGAAGGGAGTTGGAGCTTTTCTGTTGGTGGTATGAGGAAAGGCAGGTGGATCTTTGGGATGCATGAGCTCTGGTATGGTAGGGACATGAGGGCTAAGCTTAATGATGGTGCGTAACCCTAACAGGATACGATTAGTACATGGAAGGTCAGCGGATAGAGCAATGCAGGGAAGAGGAGGGCAGAGGATTACCTGAAGAGACATGGGATGCAGATTGCCCTCCTGCAGGAAATGCATCTCCTGACAGCTGATCTTGAGAGTCTATGTCGAATGTGGGGAGGATAGATATATGAATCTAACTTCTCCTCGTTTGCTAAAGGGGTACACACATCGAACCCAAAACGGACGCCTGTTGGAATTGACAAACAGTTGGGGGATGAGTAAGGGTTCACCCTGGTCTTAGTTGGAAGCATGGAGGGACATGATATCTGCTTGGTTAACTCCTATGCACCAAATGAAAATAATGAGTTACTTTAAGGGAGTGGTGAAATTAGCTGGAGGATATAGGTTTGATATTCTCGTATGGTGAGATTTTAATTGCTTTCTGGATCCACAGGTGGACAGATCAGACACATCAGGCCTTTTTAAACACTGCTCCTCAACATCACTAAATGCTGTGGTAGTGGACCTAGAGAAACCCTGGAGGGAAAATCACAGAGCAGAGAGTGGTTACTCCTTTTACTCAAGTCCTCACGGGAACTTCTCTAGAATAGACTATATGTTGGTTGGTAGGGAACATTATGTCTAATCCACAGACACCAATTACCTGGGAAATGTGTCATCTGATCATTTACCCCTTCTTACTACGATGACCTGGGACGGGAGAAAACCGCCAGTTCCCACATGGAGGTAAAGGACGGAAAGTCTAAAGGACAGGACGGGACGTTCGGGCGAAACTGAGACAAGTGACCATAGTTCAAGGGTGTTTTTTGCACTTCAGCAAAGGTGTGATAAACTCCTATCTAATCCCAAATCTACAGATGGGAGCAAGCTACGACCATCAAATAATAGTAATGCAGTCTGAGTGGACTCTCGTCAAAATAAAAGGGCCCAAACTAAAAAAATCTATTGCCAATCCTTACCTCTAAATACAAATAGTGTGGGGTAGTGTTCATGAATTAGAAAAGTGTTCACAAAATGATATGTCAGGATATTCAGGCCGTTGGCCTCCTTTCCCCACGCTTTCAGCACGGGACAAGGCAAAGCACACACTCTGGCTTCTTCGGCAAGAGGATACAGTTCCATTACCAGCTTCAGGGCCTTCTGTGCCCATGTCTCTTTACTTCAGAGGGCCTGATGTACAAAAACAAAACACAAAGTTCCTTTCCTCTTATAAGTACTCCATTCAGGTGGATCACCCTGGATCACCCTTTTTTACAATATTCAGGGGATATTCTTTCTCGGGTGACTCGCGGTTCACCCCGGATCCTCCTCAGCTGGGCTCAGATCCTTCCTCTTACACAACTAGCCGGGCTCAGACCAATTTCATTGTGCATTAAACCTTCAAAGACTATTGAATGTGCACTGGGTTTAGCTTGAACCATTACAGTAACACTTTAATCTCAAAATTCCCTTTTCACAGTTGCCAACAAGTTGGATACCTAACAGAGACCTTCGAATGAGCACCCATGTGTCGCCACACCACACTGTCTACGGTATCTTTCTTGGCCTCCAAAGTTCAGTCGCTGCCTCGTCACATACGCTTCACACACTGTTCTCTTTAGATTTGTTCATACATTTCATAGATTTGTTCATACAATGTTGCCGCTTGCAACCTTGGTTCTAACACAGGCTGGTCTAGTATCAGTCTCTCCGACTCACCGGCTGACCTGTCTGTACTGGCGCTGCTTTGTTGTAGGAGCCAAGGACAGCACTATGTGGTAAACGCTGCTTCCTGCCTTGGTTATCGAGACAGGAGAGCCCCGGGTACCTCCGACACATAATACAGGTTCTTAAGCTTTAGTCCCCGGTCTTAGGTTATTTATTTTCCAAGGTTCACGAAAGTAATGGTCTGAAAAGGTCAAGGGCACTTCCCGTCTTTCAACCCTCTCTGGACTCGCCATCTTTCTCCTTGTATTAAACTGCCATCTTGGAACTGCTGCTTCCTCATAGGTTTTTCCTTGCTCAGTTGTGCTTGCATGCTCCACCTTTTATCCGTGTGGGGAAGTGTGATGGAAGTCAGGTATGTGTAATGATCAGTAATTGCCTGACCTTGCCTGACCATTGTATTGGTACATGTCAGGTATACAGCTCTGGTGTTAATCCCTTTTTTCGCTCACAGAGAGCTGTTCATGAGAAAGTGTTTGTGTCGAGAAAGGGGGATAGGGGTTTAATTTCCTAGGTATTCCACGTGATAGGATGGGGAAAAGGTGTTACAGGAAAGGGGATACCGCGTCTCACCATCCGGTGTCCCACTCCCCGAAGACCCCTCATCCAGGTGATCCTCCCAGACTGTCCACCCCCAGGAACTGGATCCAAAAGCGATGGCCATGTCCCGGCCACCTGGATGACAGATCCCCAGGGACTAGCGGTTTGAGACACCTTCAGGTTTCTCACAGTACTCCTAGAGATTTACACTGCCTGGAGTTGTGTTCGTTTATATTTTAACAGTTTGAACTTTAGTTTTAAATAATTGTTATAATATTGATTTTTAACACTGTTGGGGTGGGGGGAGTCCCGCTGTATCAAGGCGGCTGTGTGAAATCTGTCTCGGCTTCATACGGGCAAGTAAGAGGTTGAGGGGTACTGAATCCTGCGATTGGCAAACTATGTTGCCCAGCACCCCTTTTGGTGCGCAGCCTCGCCGCATGACGCGGGAGGCGATGCACGCCTTAATTGGCTCGCGTTAGCACGAAGAGCTGAAACAAAGCCTGTTTAGGCCTGTTTACGGCAATCAGTGTGAAACGCTGCCCGAGATTTTTGTGAACGATATCTGGTAAATTTTGTCTTGTCTGTGTGCCCATTGAGACTTACTTGTATTAAGGGAGACCGGGGTTAGTGTGGAGCTATGAGCTTGCCTCTAGTCACTGGCCCCATTTTGCGGGAGCTCAATATTGACATAGGCCACTTCACCCTCTGGACCTTAATAGAATTAGGGATTTGGGCATAGGTAAATGTACAGATAATAATACTTTTGAGTCGTTAAGACCGATGGAGGGCTCACTTAAGGTGGCACAATTAAATGTTAGACCAGCAGTTAGTCACATGCATGAGATTAATGATTTCATCGAAGAGCATGAGTTGGATTGTCGGTTTATCACCGAGACATGGTTCAATTAGTAATCCCAGTCTCTTTTCATTGGTTGTTTCCGGAGGAATATACCATTCCGTTCATTAATAGGACCAACAAAAGAGGGGTACGGGTGGCAGTAATACACACATCTTCAGTGCAAATGTCCCACCTAGAAACATTGGAATGGGATGCTTCCGCCCAGATGTGACATGCTTGTATATGGTGTTCTCAAACGAATGCTATAAAAGTTTTTTTGGTTATCGACCTCCAGGCCCAGCAAAAGTGTTTTTAGAACATCTAGATCCATTTTTTTTTCTCAAAACTAAACTTTATTGGCATTTTGCTGATAACACCTGTCAGCAACATTGCATTCACCAAATACCCCAACCCTTACTTAAACTCTCCCCTCCCAACCACTCAGTGTAGCGAAGTGTAATTGTCTCCTCCAAGTTCCAGCAAAGGATGATATCGCATTACCATCCAGGTGAATTCAGGACACGCTCGACCAGGAGTCTGAGAGCTCAGCCTGAAGTGCAATCTGTTTTTTGGAGCACCTATTTGGGCTTGAGATGTTGAACACCCCTCTGGTGGACAGGACACCCTCTGCCGTCAGCCCCTCTTTGTTCCCTTTTCTACCTCATCGCCCATATTTTTCAAAAAAGGGGAGCCACAGGCCCACTGTCGGATTAGGTTTCCTCTAAGAGATGGGTGAGATATTCCATATCATAAATGGATCGAATCTTTGAAACCCATTCTTTTTCGGTCGGCATTCGCAGGTTTTTCCACTGCTAAGCCAAGCAGCATCTAGCGGCTACCATCATGATCTGGAACATAGGCCCCTCTTCTACACCTAACTCCTCCTCCACTATTACCCCAAACAGGAGAAGCCAGGACGAGAGGTCCTTTTGAATTCCATCCACCCACTTTATACAAGATCAGACCTCTCTCCAGTACACCTGTATCTCTGGGCACGTCCACCACATGTGGATATAGTCTCCGCTCTCCCTGTGACATTTCCAACAGCATGGGTCATATCCCTCCCTCATTCGGGCAATCATCGCAGGGAGCTAGTGCCATCTGTGCAGGAGCGTTAGGTCTTCATGCCTGTATTGGAGTGAGTTTGTGGATCGACCCGCCCTCCTGCACATTTGTACCACCAGTTTGTCCTCAATGTCCCTGCCCAGGTCCTGCCCCCGCTTGATCCACAACGGAAGCAGGTTCCTGAGGGCTTGCCATTAAAATCCTTTTATACATTCCAGCTATGAGCCCCTTAGATCCCCTGTGCGTAATCAAAAATGTCTCCAAGCTTGTCAATTCTCTCTTCAAGTTCATCCCCCACCTGGCTTCCGTCAGAGCCCCCTTCAGTTGTAAGAAGCAGAAAGGCGATAAATTATGAAGTCCCAGAGCCTCCTCCAGCCTGCTCAAAGTGATGAAAGTTTCCCCCCTCCCACATCTGCCCTGCCCTGCTTAAACCAGCCTCGTACCAGGGTTGAAATACCAAAGGCTCCGCTATCCCGTCCCTCCAGGGGGGGCTGGCCCAAATACAGGTCAGGGGAGAGGGCCACGTCATGAGCCATCTATTGTCCCCTCCCTCCATATGGACCACAATACCCCCAAAATCGTGGAGCACTCTCTTCAGCATTCAGGCTCTAGGGATCCTCAACCAGTCATCTAGCGTGACCAGGCCAGTATTTCATTGTCGATTGCCACCCATTGCTTGTTTGGGGATGGATCGAAATGGTCCACTAGGACCCGAAGCTGAGCCGCCATGTAGTACGTTGCCAGGTCCGGTAACCCCACACCCCCTTCCTCTTTTGGCAGGATTAAAGTTCTATAGGCAACCCTATGTCTAGGCCCTCCCCCTCCCCAAGGAATCTCAGCATGACAACCTTCACCTCGGCAAAGAATGATGTTGGGATCTCTATGGGCAACATCTGGAATGGGAACAGGAATTTGGGGAGCACCACCATCTTTATGCAGTTTAAGCGTGCCAGCCATGACAGTCCCAATTTCGACCATCCCTCCAGATCCTGCTTTATGGTTGACCACAGGGGTAGGAAGTTCCCAGGGAAAAGATCCTCTGCACAGTGTGTCACCTAAATCCCTAGGTAACGGAAGGTGTCTTCCTGTACCTTAAACGCTAACCTCACAATGTATTTTCTTTCCTCCTCTGTCAACCCCCCCACCGGGAGCACCACTGCCTTCGCCATATTAACCTTGAACCCCGATAGCCTCCCATACTGCTCCAAACTCATCATTCCCAAACGGGCTAATCTTGCAATCAAATCCCCCCACCGTGAGTCCCTTAATCCCCTCACAATCCCGAACCCTCGACGACCATGACTGATGTGTAAATCAACAGTGAGAGGGCATCCCTGACACGTACCTCGTCGCAGGGGAAGGTCTGTGACTTCACCCCATTGACCACCACCCTGGCCGTCGGCCCAGGTTACAGGGCTATCATCGAGGCAGTCCACCTCTGATGCATCCCCAGAATTGCAAAGACCTCCCTCATAAAAACCCAGCTCACCCAGTCGAATGCCACTTGCAAGGCTCTTTCCCCGTCGCATCCGTCAGGGATGTGCTGTGGGCTCACTACACCAGCCTCGATTCTGCTCCCTGCAGACCGGTAGTAGTCACGGCTCTGCCCGGCTCAAGGCCACGGGCCGGCAGCCGCCATTTTAAGGACCGCTTCTCCGTCAAATCAAAACACCCTTTGCACCAAGCAGGCATTGACATCTTTCTAGATATTTTTGTAATTGTTAAATTTGCTCTGCAGTTTACGTTCTTTCCCATTGTCTATTATTGAAACAAGCAAATAGATTTGATTTTTTTTATGTCCATAATAATTATTTTAAACACTGGTCTCAGTATGTGACTCTTGTGGGTCCTCCATATATAACATACCAGTAATAACACTATTCTAATGACCATTACAGCCTGCCTTTGTTCACGTAGCCAACACTTGATCCATATCTTTGTGTCCAACCCAGGTGAGGGCTGACCAGTTTGACTACATTATTGTGTTGTGTAGTAATGCTGATGGGATTAATAGTAAGTATAATTTTCATCTATAGATTGTAGTGATTCATCATTCAGCTAGGTTTTTCTGATTCAGAGGAATATGGTTTCTTAGCTTTACCATTCTTTAGTTAACCACATCAAGTGTTGTACAGATGTGCACCCGGGTGTGCAATAGGGTAGATTTGATACTGGTAATTATGAGAGACGTTAAATGAAATTAACTTAAGTCTTTAAATCTGTCAACCCTTCCACTGGAAATCTTCACTCTGGTATTCATTATATTAATACGGGTATTGTTAATGTTGGAAGTTAATCTTTTTATGCTTTTTCTCTACTCGGATGTGGTCATTAGAATTTGATGAAATGACACTGAAAACAGATTTACAAACAAACAAAAACAGGACAAAACTATGACAGAATGTTAGTTCGATTTAGACTCCTAAACGGGAAACACCTGTCGCTATAATTATGTGTACTCTATGTTCATTACTTCAAATTGTTAATTGAGCATTTTGGAGCTTAGATATTTGCCATGTGGCATGTCCACCTTGTATTAACTAGGTGCAACTAGGACCCCACTGCTTCAAAGTGAGTCCCATGCACTAAATCCAGACCTGATGCCTATATACACAACAATTACTTTAGTGGCGTAAATGAGAACATAATATACCCTTTCGAAGGGATTGTGTCCTCCGACGTATTCCTTATCTTTGATAATTCGTTTCCAGCTTGCTGGCCTCGGAAACATTTTTCTCAGCAGAGGGCGCTGCGCATCAGCCTCCGTCGAGTTGGTGTCCCTCGACAGCCACCGTATCGGCGCCGACGTCACCATGCCCATAAATAGCCATGCGCAGTGTCCGTTGCTCGGTTCCGTTTTCCCGCGCTTCGTGGTGCCTCGGAATATCGTCGCTCAGTTCTTCAGTCAATTATACTTCATTATTCCTCGAGAATACCGACTCGTACTCGATGACGACTCCACGGTCCGGCTTCAAAAAATGTCGAGACTGTGGAAAGAAAATGTCGTTGACGGATCCTCACAGGATCTGTTTGTGGTGCCTGGGATTCGAGCACCATTGTTCGGAGTGCGAGGACTGCATGTCCATGACGGCGAAAGCCTTGAAGGAGCGTAAGGGGAAGCTCGAGAGAGGTAAGGCAGTTAAAACTTCTTCGAAAGTTTCCTTGGCGGAGTCGAGACATTCGTCTCCTCGCCATCACAAAAGACATTCTCGTTCTAGGTCTCGAAGCACTTCCCATCACTCTTCGAGATCTAAGCATTCAAAAAAGAGACGTCAAAGTTCCCCTTCCTCGTCTTCTTCCGTTTCCCCAAAAAGGGTCTCCTGCCCCACAAAACATAGCTCTCAGGCTGAGTGGGAGGAATTCAGGAAAAAGATGCTTAGCTTCTTCGAGAAAGCGGCCTCCACCCCCTCGAAGACTGCTGAGGGTGATACCCTGGGTGAAAGACCCGAAAAATCAAAACGCTGCGCGTCGCAGCACCCGGCGAAAGAAGCTACTCGAGAGCCCCACAAACCCTCGAGCAAAGGCAAGGTCGCGTCTTCGACGCCATCGTCGAAAGTCCCTTCGACGCATAGATCTGCGTCTTCGACGCCATTATTGAAGGGTTCTTCGACGCACAGGTCAGTCGATTCGACGCCGTCTTCGACGCCGAGAAAGGACAAACCCACGGCCACCTCACAGCCAGTGGCCATACCCAGAGCCTTGATCACGAGAATGTCGTCGACAACCTTGAGTAGAATTCCGATACACTCGAGTTCCTTGAGGCCTCTACCAATTTTCTTGACGGCTTCGAAGCCTTTACGTCCGCTTCGGCGACGTCGACGTTTTCTCAGCCAATTATGACGAATTTGGCCCCTTTTGCTCTGGAAATGGGATTTATACCATTTCCAAGATCTGATCATTCCAGAGCCTTATCATCTATTTATGAAGAAGGGGAGAATTCGGATCAGGAATGACCTTTTGAGTTGCAGGGATCTGCAACTTCTGTACCAGAGGAATTTACCTCTGAGGAAGAAAGGTTAAAAGACCTCCAAGAATCCTTACATGAAGCAAGTGGGTTGGACACTTCCCCAGAGTGGAATTTGCCAAACCAGACCCAGGGAACATGCTGAAACCCCTTATAGAACCTTGATGGCAAGGATAATAGAGTTTATGGGGTGGTCTACACCCTCACCTGCTTTTCAGCAAGACGACCTCACAGACATTTTGGTTAAAGGTCCACAGGAGGATCCTGTGGTGCCATTTCATGCAGCATTACAAAGGAAAATATTGGCAAACTGGGAAACCCCTGAGGTTATCCCGGCAGTTAACAAAAAATTATCAGCCAAATATAGGGTGTCTACTGCTGACCCTGAATATTTATCCAGACGCCCAACTCCGGAGAGTCTGGTCGTTCAGGCAGCAACTTCATCAGGTAGTAAATCGGTTTACCCTACTGTTCCACAGGACAGGGATGACAAGAGATATGACTCTATGGCCAAAAAAGTATTTTCTGCATGTAGCAGGGCATTGAAATCCATCAATGCTACTTGTACGCTCGCAAGGTTCAGCCACACACTTTGGGAGTGTGCTTCATCAGCGGCTTGCTGCCTCCCAGAGGGAGAAGAAAGGGAAGCGTTTCTAAACATCATTAAGGATGGTAAAGACGCTGTTACAATTCAACTCTTTACTCTCTGGAGAATCCCCACATGCAAACTCGCCGGCAAGAACAACACAACAAGGCCTACCTTGTCTTCGTTCTAAAATGTAGAATAGATCTACCTGGAACCAGCTTCCGACACCTTCCAACTCAGGTATCGAAAGGAGACCCCCGGGAAACCCTCGTGGGGAAGAAAACCCGGTGGCCGGTAGAGAGCGCTGGGTGTAGAGCTGGTTTCAAACTCTCAAAGATCTTGCGGGATGATGTCTTCTAACGGTAGGTAAGTGGTTCTTCTATGAAGTATCAGGCTCAGGAAAAACTGGGAATAAACGTATAGAAGTTAGCGAAGATGATGATAGCGGATTTCCTGTGAGTGTTGGATGCGAGTAGTAATACCTGGTTGAGAGCCACTGGGAGCGAGTGGTAGGAACTGGGTATCGGCAGAGGATTTCCAATCGCTGTTTGTATGTGTGTGTGCCTTTAGAGATGGATTCCAAACGGGGTTCCGAGAAGGAGCGGGATGGCACGCTGAAAAGCTGGGTTTCTTTGGGAGGAATAAGGAAAGAGAAATTTAGAGGGGGAGAGGCCTGACCTATAAGTCCGGTTACCGGGTACAAAACGGAAAGGAGCTTACAAGAGTGGAGGTTGAGACACACCGCTCTCGGTGGCCGAATGGAGTCGGTAACGCAAGCGTGGGTGACAGAGGAGGCGGGGCTTCCCTGCTTGAAAATGAAAGGAGAGAAATCAAGGGTTAGTAGATTCAAAGGTTCTAAGGAAATAGTAACGTAAGGTTTCTAACGGCAACTCACAGAGCGAAGCCTCTGATAGCAGTAGCAACGCGTTGTTGTCCAGGAGATGTGGATTCTTGTAGCGTTTCCGGGATGGGAGGCGGAGCTTCGCTTCCGTCTCCCGTCCTGACAACTAGAGCATTGACTCCGAGCACAGGCGCCATGTTGGATGAACAAAGCCGCAACTTTGGTTGAAGCCGCCAGTGGTTCCATAACAAACCGCGTCAGAGACCCATCGTAACAGTATGCCCCCTTCCAAGGGAGGAAAATCCCGACTTACCCGGGTGGAAGTGATAAAAAGCACGAACCAACCGCGGAGCATGAACCGCGGATGCAGGTTCCCAGGAGCGGTCGGACGGGGAACAACCCTTCCAGTCCACCAGGTATTGAAGAACCCCTCTATGGTAACGGGAGTCACAGATCCCCGAAATCTCATACTCCGGACCCGAGTCCGTCATCACAGGAGGGGGAGAACCGCGTAGAACGGTGGAATTGGTTACGACCATCTGGTTTTAGCTGTGAGACGTGAAAGGTGGGATGAATGCGACTCCAAGACCTAGGGAGCCTGAGTTTGAAGGCCACAGGTCCGAATCTGGCAATGATGGGAAAAGGACTGAAATATTTGGGTGACAGCTTAGAGGGAATGAGTCGCCTGGGGAGAAACTTGCTGGCCAGCCACACATGATCCCCGATGTCGAATTGTGGGGTAGGAGTCCGATGTCTGTCGGCTTGTTTCTTGCTCCTGGTCTGGGCTTCTTGTAGGGCCAGACCTGCTTTGATATGGCCTTGTTGAATGGTATCGATCAAAGCGTCTATATCCGGGAATTTGGTAAGGGCGGAGGTCACATGAGGAAAGATTGTAGGATGAAATCCATATGTGCAAAAGAAGGGACTGGCTTTGATGGAAGAATGCGCCGTATTGTTATAGGCGAATTCTGCTAAGGGTAGCAGATCCTTCCAGTTGTCTTGGGCTGAAGAGACATAACAGCGAAGGTACCCTTCCAGGGTCTGATTCAGCCGCTCCGTCTGCCCGTTGGTTTGCGGGTGAAAGCCGGAGCTTAATGCTCTCGAAATTGCCAAAGCCTGACAGATTCATTTCCAATACCTCGAAGTATACTGCGGTCCTCTATCAGAAATTATAATTTCTGGGAGGCCGTGAAGAGAGAAGCTGCGTTCCAAAAAAACCCGTGCCATAATGGCTGCTGAGGGAATAGTAGGCAAAGGGATAAAATGAGCCATTTTAGTTAAACTGTCCACGGTGACCATGATGGTGTTACACCCCTTAGAAAGGGGTAGATCCACTATGAAATCAGTAGAGATTATCTGCCAGGGTTTGACCGGTAGTAGAGGGGTCACCAATTCTCCTAAAGGGGAACACTGAGGTGTCTTGGTCTGCAGACAGACAGTGCAGGAAGCAATATAGTCTCGCACATCAGTGCATACCGAAGGCCACCAAAAATGTCTCTGAATGAGTTCCAGGGTATTAGTAAACCCTCGATGTCCTGCCGCCTGAGAATCATGGCACAATCGTAACACTTCTTTTTGGAGTTCGGGATCAGGAACGTAGACTTTTTCCCCTTTGAACAGAAGACCTTGGCTTCTCGTTAATCCATGAGTCGATAGTAGGGTAGAGTCTAGGATCTCGAGGTCTTTGGACTTGTCTTCCAATTTTTGCAGAAAGAGATGGACTACAGGTACGGACATTGTCCTTGGAAACATAGGTTCAGGTTTAAAAGGGACCTTTTCTTGGGGAGTCTTTCTGGATAAAGCATCTGCCTTCAAATTGGTGTTTCCTGGAACAAAAGTGAATTTGATTCGATATGGAGAAAAGAAATGGGCCCATCGGGCCTGCCGGCTATTGCAGGTTTGTGTGTACTGTAAAGTTCGGAGGTTATGATGGTCAGTTCTGACCTCTATAGGGTGTTGGGCCCCTAGAAGAAGGTGCGCCATTCTTCAAAAGCCCGTTTGATGGCTAGGAGTTCTTTCTCCAACACTGTGTAGTGAAGTTCAGCCGGTGAGAGAGTCTTGGATAAATAAGACACTGGTCTTTCTATGTTCTGCTCGTCTGGTTGAAGCAAGACGGCCCCTAAGGCATACTGGGATGCGTCGGACTCCACAATTAATCGTCGTCGTTGATCTGGTACCGTTATAATAGTAGCCTGAGTAAAGAGAATCTTCAGTTGTTCAAATGATCTCTGTGTCTCAGCGGCCCAAACAAATGGGATGTCTTTTTTCAGCAGATACGTTAGGGGTTTGGTCAGCAAGGAGAAATGTGGGATGAATCTTCTATAAAAGTTAGCGAAACCTAGGAATCGTTGAATGTCTTTAATAGATCGGGGAGAGGGCCATTCCGTGATTGCCGATATCTTACCAGGATCCATAACAATACCTTGTTGAGAAAGAACGTAGCCTAAGTAGAAAATGGTGGTTTTGTGAAATTCACACTTCTCCAGTTTACAGAACAGATGATTCTGTTGTAGCCGCGTTAACACTTCCTTTACATGTAAAACATGTTCTTTCCAGGTAGAAGAAAAAATCAAGATGTCATCCAGATAAATGATAACATAATGTAAGCTGATGTCTGCAAAAATGTGATCCATAAATCTTTGAAATACTGCTGGGGCATTTATAAGTCCAAACGGCATGACTCGATACTGGTAATGACCAAACGGTGTGCGAAAAGCCGTCTTCCATTCGTCTCCAGCCTTTATTCGAATCAGGTGGTAGGCTCCTCTTAGGTCAAGCTTGGTGTAAACTTTGGCTCCTTGCACTGCTTCTAATATATCGGGGATGAGAGGCATGGGGTATTTGTCCGGGATGGTGATCTTGTTTAAACCCCTAAAGTCGATGCAAGGACGGAGCTCGGTGGTGTCTTTTTTTGGTATAAAAAATAATGAAGCGGCTGCGGGGGAAGTGGACTCAGAAATCAGACCGTTCTTGATATGTGTGTGTAGATATTCTTTTAGAACTTCCTTTTCTTTGGCTGATAGGATGTACATTCTCCCGAAAGGAAGTGGACGATCTGGGATGAGGTCTATCGCACAATCGTCCCTCCGGTGAGGGGGAAGTTCTGATAACTCAGACTGAGAAAAGATAGAACGGAATGAGTGGTATTCTGCCGGTAGGGAAGAGACTTCGTTTACTATGGTATTGGCAATCCCTGCTTCCTGCTCAGGATTTGGTGAAGGGGGTTTAGCTGAAAGGTGACCGTGAACACACTGTTCGGAACCTAAGAAAAGAGTACCCGCCGTCCAGTTGATATAGGGGTTATGGACCCTTAACCACGGGATTCCTAAAATTACCGGATAATGAGCGGTCTTAATGATGTCTAGCTCAATGTTCTCATGATGGGAGACCACCGTCATTTTTAAGGCTCTTGTGTGATCCTTAATGGGCCCAGATATAAGAGGGCTACCGTCCACGCTTTCCACAGGGATGGCCATGGTCTTGGTAGTACGTGGGATACCATGTTTTCTTGCCCAAACATCATCGATAAAGTTGCCCGCGGCTCCGCTGTCTATTAAGGCGGGAACGTTAACAAGAGACATGTTATCCCAAGCCAATGAAACACCTAAAGTAATCATGGTGTTTCCATCTGCTAGGGTAGAAGGACTGATGGTGAAATTTGGAAGGGGACTAATAGTAGTTGAAGAACCCGAAGCCGTTGTCCCCTTTACGGTCGGGCATTGGCGTTTCCCGGTTTCCTCGGGGGTGCAACCGTACATTCTTTAACAGTATGACTGCTTGATCCACAATGCATACACAATCCTTGTGTTTTTCTCCGTGCACGTTCTGCAGGGGAGAGAGGACCCCTTGCGTTACCTAATTGCATGGGCTCCTCACTAGTATTCGATTTATGAGGAGAAGAAAAGGATTCCATATGGTATCTAGGGTTCTTTCCTCTTCGTTTTTCTCTGTTCCTTTCCTGGAGCCTATAATCTAACTGCATCACTAGGGCAATAAATTCAGTCAGATTGGAAGGTCTCGGGACTCGAGACACCTCGTCTTTTAGTTCTTCCGATAACCCTCTTCTAAAGAGGGTTATCAATGCATCGTCTGCCCAAGAGGTGTCGGCGGCCATCCTTTTGAAGGTAGTTATATAGGCTAGGATATCCAGGTTCCCTTGTTTTAAATCAAGGAGCCTTTCCTGAGAGGCGACAACCACCTCTTGTCTGCTGAACATACTGCGGATACTGTTACAAAATGCCGGATAGGAGTCCAAAATGGGGTTGTTATTGGTGACTAAAGGAGTGGCCCATGCTAAGGCTGCTCCTGTCATTTGTGCAATCATATGGCCCACTTTGTCTCTGTCCGTGGGAAAAAAGGCTGCCTTAAAGGCAAACTGCATGGTGCAACATTCAAGGAATTCTTTCACGGCCTGGGGATTGCCATCAAATCGACCGCCTGGTAAAGGCCCGGGAGGGACTTCTGAGCTCCGGGCTGCCTGTCCCCCTTGTTGTCGCAATGCAGTATTTTCTAATTTTAACTGTTGGACCTCTGCAGAAAGGGTCTGCATGGAGGCCATCATTTGTTGTAGTTGTTGTTCCATTGTTAATGCCCGTTGAGCTTCCCCTGTGAGTCCTCCAGAGCTTCTTTTTTTTCTGGGCGTTGCTAACTGTTACAATTCAACTCTTTACTCTCTGGAGAATCCCCACATGCAAACTCGCCGGCAAGAACAACACAACAAGACCTACCTTGTCTTCGTTCCGAAATGTAGAATAGATAGATCTACCTGGAACCAGCTTCCGACACCTTCCAACTCAGGTATCGAAAGGAGACTCCCGGGAAACCCTTGTGGGGAAGAAAACCCGGTGGCCGGTAGAGAGCGCTGGGTGTAGAGCTGGTTTTAAACTCTCAAAGATCTTGCGGGATGATGTCTTCTAACGGTAGGTAAGTGGTTCTTCTATGAAGTATCAGGCTCAGGAAAAACTGGGAATAAACGTATAGAAGTTAGCGAAGGTGATGATAGCGGATTTTCTGTGAGTGTTGGATGAGAGTAGTAATACCTGGTTGAGAGCCACTGGGAGCGAGTGGTAGGAACTGGGTATCGGCAGAGGATTTCCAATCGCTGTTTGTATGTGTGTGTGCCTTTAGAGATGGATTCCAAACGGGGTTCTGAGAAGGAGCGGGATGGCACCCTGAAAAGCTGGGTTTCTTTGGGAGGAATAAGGAAAGAGAAATTTAGAGGGGGAGAGGCCTGGCCTATAAATCCGGTTAGCGGGTACAAAACGGAAAGGAGCTTACAAGAGTGGAGGTTGAGACACACCGCTCTCGGTGGCCGAATGGAGTCGGTAACGCAAGCGTGGGTGACAGAGGAGGCGGGGCTTCCCTGCTCGAAAATGAAAGGAGAGAAATCAAGGGTTAGTAGATTCAAAGGTTCTAAGTAAATAGTAACATAAGGTTTCTAACGGCAACTCACGGAGCGAAGCCTCTGATAGCAGTAGCAACGCGTTGTTGTCCAGGAGAAGTGGATTCTTGTAGCGTTTCCGGAATAGGAGGCGGAGCTTCGCTTCCGTCTCCCGTCCTGACAACTAGAGCATTGACTCCGAGCACAGGTGCCATGTTGGATGAACAAAGCCGCAACTTTGGTTGAAGCCGCCAGCGGTTCCATAACAAACCGCGTCGGAGACCCATCGTAACAGACGCAATGTGCGAATCCCTTCAAACTGGCATCGATTCTGCTGACAGCATCAGCAGGGCCATGGCGGCAAGTACAACAACCCGGAGATTTGCTTGGTTGCGAAAGTCTGGTTTTGCTCCAGATGTGCAAAGCAGACTCTTGAATATGCCCTTTGACGGCTCTTCTTTGTTTGGTATGAAGGCGGATGACAGTTTAGAAAAGCTACAAACATCAAAGGCAGCAGCAAAATCCCTGGGAGCTGCAATCCGTCAGACACCATATCGCCCCTCAGGAACCTCTTGGAGAGGTAAGTCCTTTCGCTTCTATTCCGCAGTCGAAGAGGGAGAGGATGGCCGGTTCAAAGGGGTCAGAAAAGATTCACCCGAGGTGGACGGGTTAAAAATACAAAAGCTGCAGCAGCAGGTGCCTCTTTACCCTTGGCATCTGCATCAGCCGCCTCCAAACCGCTCTGAGGAATCTCCTCACAAGACACCAGTAGGGGGCAGGTTAACTCAACATCTGACGGAATGGCAGGCTATTACTTCAGATGCTTGGGCATTGAAGACAATTGCCCAAGGTTACTGCCTGCCTTTTCTACGCATCTCTCAGAGTCAACCACCAGGTAACAGCTCTCTGAAAGTTCCAGATCCGCTCCTCTTGCAGGAAATTGTAGACCTGCTAGAGAAAGGTGCCATAGAACCGGTACTTGTAGCGGAGAGGAACAAGGGCTGGTACTCCCCCTACTTTCTCATACCGAAGAAAGACGGAGGACTGAGACCTATCTTGGACTTACGTGAATTGAACAAGTTCCTCAGGAAGGACACGTTCAAGATGGTAACTCTCTCTCAGATCCTTCAGGCCCTTCAGCTCCAGGACTGGCTGGTATCTCTGGACCTCCAGGATGCTTATTTCCATGTGCCAATCCATCTCAAGCACAGAAAATAGCTGAGGTTCGCAATTGGCGGCTCTCATTATCAATTTCGAGTTCTGCCATTTGGGCTGACCTCCGCCCCGAGGGCCTTCATCAAGTTAATGTCGCTAGTGGCTGCAAGTCTAAGGAGGGGAGGGATTCATGTCTACCCCTGCCTGGACGATTGGCTGATCAGAGCTGTATCTCCGGAACAAGCTCAGATCCAGCTAGATTATGTCTGCCACTTCCTTCACAAACTGGGCTTCTCCCTCTACTTAAAGAAGTCACAGATGATACCATCACAGAGACTCCAGTTCATTGGAGCGGTCCTGGACACTTCCCTGGGAAAAGCCTCGCCACCAGAGGTGAGGGCTCAAGATATTCTGCAGATGGTCACCAAGTTTCAAAATGCCCAACGTCTCCCAGCCTTTGACTTTTTGAGGTTGCTAGGCCTCATAGCATCCTGCATCTTCCTTGTGCCAGAGGCTCGCCTGAGAATGAGATCTCTTCAGTGGGCACTGAGAACTCAGTGGTCGCAATTCTCAGGGAGAATGACAGACCTCCTTCAGGTTCCGAACAAGGTGGCTTGAGACCTTCAGTGGTGGGCCTGCCAGGAAAACATCTTGAAGGGAGAACTGTTTTGGCAACCATGGCCGGAGATAACAGTAGTCACAGATGCCTCACTCACGGGGTGGGGAGCCCATACCAACGATTTGACCATCAGCGGTCGTTGGTCTCCATCGGAGTCCAGACTACATATCAACCTGTTAGAGCTGAGAGCAATCAGACTAGCGCTGAAGGCTTTTCGGCCATCTGTACAGGGGAAAAATGTCCTGATAATGACGGACAACACAGTGGCCATGCACTACCTCAACAAAAGAGGAGGCGTAGGATCACTGCCACTGTGCAGAGAGGCAATGCAGCTCTGGTTTTGGGCAATTCAAGAAGAAATCTTTCTATCGGCAGTTCACCTAGCCGGAGAGAAGAACTTGATGGCGGACGCTCTGAGCAGGCAGGGCACAGTCTCCCATGAGTGGGAACTAGCTCAGGAAGTCCTTCAGGAGATCTTTGCCCTTTGGGGAACCCCTCAAGTGGATCTGTTCGCCACCAGTACCAACAGGACGTGTGATCTGTTTTGTTCAAGGGAATTTCCCCCGAGAGGAGCTCTAGGGGACGCGTTCGTAGTGGACTGGGTGTTTCCACTCCTGTACGTGTTTCCACCAGTCCCTGTCATTCCTCAAATGATCAGGAGGTTGAGAAGATCCCGGAGGATCATGATCCTAATTGCCCCAGACTGGGCCAGGAGAACGTGGTACCCGGACCTTCTGGACATGTCCATCTGCCTTCTAATTCGCCTTCCACTCAAGGAGAATCTTCTCTCACAGAAGGGAGGTTAGGTTCTCCATCCAGACATCAGAACCCTCAACCTTCACGCTTGGCTTCTGAAAGGTTGAGATACAAGGATTGGGACCTCCCTGATGACGTCATGGAGGTGTTGATTTCGGCCAGAAGGCCAGCAACAAAGTCTTTATACCGCTGCCGTTGGAACACATTTTGCAGCTGGTGTAGAGAAGAGAATATCGACCCCTTTTCATGTGGTACACCAACGGTGTTATCCTTTCTACTCTATTTAGCAAATTCAGGCCTTCAAGTTGGCACTATCAAGGGCTATCTCGCAGCGCTATCGATCTTCAATCGCACTGCAGAGGAGCCATCGTATTTCAAATTACCCTTAGTAATACAATTTGTAAAGGGATTAACTAATGTCTATCCTCCAAGACCATTCCAAGTTCCCTTATGGGACTTAAATGTAGTCTTAAAGGGATACTCTAGTAAAAAATTTTATTTCAAAAATAGATAGGCCACATTAAAAAAAAATACTAGCATCCTCCGTTTTAAAACTTCCTATGTAAAATTTTGAGATATTTAAGCTCAAAAGCAAGCACAAGGGCGCCGCCATTTTGTGAAATGGAGGCCCTCCTGTGCTGGCTTTTGCGGCACTAATGAAGGAAAAGCCAGCCAGCTGTAGTAAACAAAGTCTACCGCTGGGTGGCTTTCCCTTCATTAGTGCCGGGACTCGGAGGACGCGGACCGGAGACCAGAGCAGGAAAGCTGCAGCTGAATCTCGGTAGGTGCTATTTATTTTTTTTACAAAAAATAAGCACTAGCTGCGGTTTTTTTTCTAAGTTTTCCGGGCTGGAGGAGCCCGGAAAACTTAGAAATAAAAACGTTGTATTTATGTTTGCGGTCGCTTTTGAAGCGACCGCAAACATAAATACAACGTTATTGTGTTGGAAAACGCTGCGGTTTTTCGGTCCAAGTTTCTCAGGCTCCTCCGGCTCGGAGGAGCCTGAGAAACTTGGAACGAAAAACCGCAGCGTTTTCCAACACAACCGCGTGTGTTTCTGCCTGCTGTGGCTATCACTTTGGGTCTCCGGTGCTCCCAGGAGCACCGGAGACCCAAAGTGAAAGCCACAGCAGGCAGAAACACACGCGGTTATGTTTACATGCCGCGTAGTGTTTCTACCTGCAGCTGATTTCCCATTTGGGGCTCTCGGGCTCCCCGTGGGGAGCCCGAGAGCCCCAAATGGGAAATGCTACGTTGTCTGCCTGAATCTTCTTTTCCATTTGGGGCTCTCGGGCTCCCCTTGGGGAGCCCGAGAGCCCCAAATGGAAAAGCAGATTCAGGCAGACACAACGCGGTTGTTTTCTGCAATGCCGCGTTGTGTCTGCCTGAATCTGCTTTTCCATTTGGGGCTCTCGGGCTCCCCACGGGGAGCCCGAGAGCCCCAAATGGAAAAGCAGATTCAGGCAGACACAACACGGTTGTGTTGGAAAACGCTGCGGTTTTAAAACCGCAGCGTTTTCCAACACAATAACGTTGTATTTATGTTTGCGGTCGCTTCAAAAGCGACCGCAAACATAAATACAACGTTTTTAAAGCTGCGGTTTTATTTCTAAGTTTTCCGGGCTCCTCCAGCCCGGAAAACGTAGAAAAAAAACTGCAGCTAGTGCTTATTTTTTGTAAAAGAAATAAATAGCACTTACCGAGATTCAGCTGCAGCTTTCCTGCTCTGGTCTCCGGTCCGCGTCCTCCAAGTCCCGGCACTAATGAAGGGAAAGCCACCCAGCGGTAGACTTTGTTTACTACAGCTGGCTGGCTTTTCCTTCATTAGCGCCGCAAAAGCAAAAGCCAGCACAGGAGGGCCTCCATTTCACAAAATGGCGGCCCCCCCTGTGCTTGCTTTTTCGAATTTTGAGCTTGAATAGCTCAAAATTTTACATAGGAAGTTTTAAAACGGAGGATGCTAGTATTTTTTTTTTAATGTGGCCTATCTATTTTTGAAATAACATTTTTTACTAGAGTATCCCTTTAAATTTCCTGATGGGTACTCCTTTCGAACCACTCCACTCTTGTTCGCTAAGATTTCTCACCCTTAAAACTGTCTTATTAGTGGCACTAACATCTGCTAGAAGCATGAGCAAATTACAAGCTCTATCTTGTAAACCCCCTCATACAATTTTTCATAAAGACAAAGTTGTCCTATGACAAAGATTTAGCAGAAGCTTGGGAAGCTAACTTGAGTAATAGCTCCTTGAAAAGGATGGATCTTTTAATTGAACATGCTACTAGAGAACACAAGAGAGCAGTGGAAGGAATTGAGACCATTAAGAAAGAAATCAATGAGATGCAGTCCAGTGAAGCAACCATTTTCCCAACCCACTCAATCCTCCCCTTCGCCAACCCTTGTTTCTCTGTCGAATGTTAATGTGCGAAATGTTTGTAAATATTCAATTTGCATATGCTACACGTGTAATTGAACCAGACATTTGACAATTGTACTGTTTGCTTTATTTATGTATATAATTTGGTTGTAATAACTAATGTAGCCCTGATTTGATAAAGGCTCGTGGGAGCCGAAACGCGTTATCGAGTAGAGGGCATTTTTCTGTCGTATGCACACAACTATGTGCAACAGATTGTGTCATTAAACAATCCATTTTTACACTGGCGCTGAGTCCTGGAGTTTCCTGTATTTTTTCTGTTACCTTGTGGACGGTATGGGCTTAGTATCCGTCCAAATCCAGTGACCGGTGACTTTTGATGACAATATAGTGCAATCACTATTTTCCGTCATTTGACTTCTATAAGGGATTGTGAGGAGTCGTCTACTGGAGCAACTTCAAACTAAATAAGCCCCATTTTCTTGCAATTTGAAACCTTGTGTTTCGGAAGTTGACAATAAGGCAGACCCATCACTTTTTACCTCAAGATGGCCGCCAATCTCAGGAATCGAGAGGAAGACACAAATAATCTTTTCACCGAACGGGGAGACATGACTCATGCCTTCTCCAACATTGTACCAAAAAGGGAAGACTTACGTTCAAAAAGTTATTAAATTGGAAAGAATATCTAAACAAGAAATAGACAAATATTGGGAAAAGGTCTCCCTGGAGAATTATGTACAGAATGATCGAATACCAAGGGGATTGAGAATCCTTATCTTCCCCAACTTCAATAATGACCAAGACAAAGATTTAGCAGAAGCTTGGGAAGCTAACTTGAGTAATAGCTCCATGAAAATGATGGATCTTTTAATTGAACATGCTACTAGAGAAAACAAGAGAGCAGTGGAAGGAATTGAGACCATTAAGAAAGAAATCAATGAGATGCAGTCCAGTGAAGCAACCATTTTCCCAACCCACTCAATCCTCCCCTTCACCAACCCTTGTTTCTCTGTCGAATGTTAATGTGCAAAATGTTTGTAAATATTCAATTTGCATATGCTACATATATATAAGCTATATAATTTGGTTGTAATAACGAATGTAGCCCTATTTGATAAAGGCTTGTGGTAGCCGAAAAGCGTTATCGAGTAGAGGGCGTTTTTCTGTCGTATGCACACAACTATGTGCAACAGATTGTGTCATTAAACAATCCATTTTTACACTGGCGCTGAGTCCTGGAGTTTCCTGTATTTTTTCTGAATCCTTTCAAACCATTCCACTCTTGTTCGCTAAGATTTCTCACCCTTAAAACTGTCTTATTAGTGGCACTAACATCTGCTATAAGCGTGAGCAAATTACAAACTCTATCTTGTGAACCCCCTCATACAATTTTTCACAAAGACAAAGTTGTCCTACAGGTGAAGCCTAATTTCCTCCCAAAGGTGGTTTCTGAATTCTTCATCACTCAGAAAATTACCTTACCTTCATTCTATCCTCCTCCCCATCCGGGGAAAGAGGAAGAAAGGCTACATAGGCTGGACCCAAGGCGGGCTTTTAGCTTTTACATGAGCAGACTTGCTAGGATTAGGCAAGCAGACCAACTGTTCGTAGGTTACTCGGGACACAAATTGGGACTACCGATAACAAAACAGACCATTTCCAGATGGATTATTTTGGCCATTCTGGAATGTTGCAAACTAGCAGGGAAAGAGCCGCCTCAAAATCTTAGGGCTCATTCAACCAGGGGTATCGCAGCCTCTTCGGCCCTCCAAAGAGGGGTTCCCGTTCGAGACATATGTGCGGCTGCCACATGGTCGTCCGCACATACCTTCACAAGATTTTACAACCTGGATTCCTCTTCTAGTCAAGAGACTAGGTTTGGCAAAGCCATATTACATTCTGTTCATTCCTAAAGGGAAACATGGCGTTTTTATTCCCACCTCCAATCACACACCACTGCTATGGGAGTCTATCAAAGATAAGGAATACGTCGGAGGACACAATCCCTTCGAAGAACAAGTTACTTCTTACCTGCTAACGTTCTTTCGATGGGATGTTCCTCCGACGTATTCCTTATCGCCCTTCCCATCCATCCCCGCAGTAATACTTCCCTTGTGGTTGCAGTTTACGCTCCTTCAAAGTCAATAACCAATTCATGCAGGACTTATCTTATGCTACAAAACGGAACTGAGCAACGGACGCTGCGCGTGGCTATTTATGGGCATGGTGACGTCAGCGCCGATACGGTGGCTGTCGAGGGACACCAACTCGACGGACGCCGATGTGCAGCGCCCTCTAGTGAGAAAAATGTTTCCGAGGCCAGCAAGCTGGAGACAAATTATCAAAGATAAGGAATACGTTGGAGGAACATCCCATCGAAAGAACGTTACCAGGTAAGAAGTAACTTGTTCTTCTCTGGCAGCCAATAAGAGAAATGTATATGATGAATTTCATGTTAACTTTGAAATGTAGATCTCTATCTCAGTCTGACATTCAATATTTTATTTTAACATTGCTAATAGATTAGGCTCTCTTATATGCCTCGGAATCAATACCATGAATGTACAATTTTATATCCATGCTTTTATACCATTAAATCTAAAAGATAAATCAGGACAGTTACTCTGTATCATTGTAAATTCATGCTAGTGGGAAGAAGGCCTAGCTTTTGTGTCATGCCGCCTCATACCACAAAAGACCACTTCAAGGCGCCACATGATGTAATTATGGAACCATGTGAGAAACCTTCAGTTTTTAGAAATATGTGACAATTAAAACAGTTAAATTTTTGTTATCACCCACTGTTGCCAAAGGTCAATTAAGCACATTTTTTGTGCCATATTTCTTGCCATAAAAATATAGATGGTAAGTTTAGGTACGGTATATAGTAAGGGGGCAAATAAATGCAAAGAATGTTTATAGAGCCGCGTTTTTCTTTTTATCATGTCTTTAATTAATGTCCGCTCAGCAAGAGCATGCCTGAATTATTACCACTGTTCTGTACAATTGTCTGTTTTACACTATTAAAAAATGATCTTTGTAATTCTTATGTATTGTAGTTTCCTAAACGTTCATTAAACGGAAAACAGGTTGTATAGTTGCTGCTAATGCTATTTGATTACAATACAGACTGCAATTTCCAAACTACTCATCTTTTGTTGTCTATTTTTCTGCAAAAGACGATCCTTTCTCTGCCAATTTTCTCATTAAAAATGGAGCCTGCGTAAATGCTGCTACTGTGGGAAATCAGGAGACACCGCTGCATCTTGTAGCATCAAAATGCCCCAAGAAATGCTCGCCTGATGTGATGTTTGAAATGGCACAGATTGCTGAATCACTTTCACAGGCAGGAGCCAACCCAAACATGCAAGACAGCAAAGGCCGGTGAGTTCTGTCATTGTTCATATGGTTCTTAAGACATGTTATGGGGTTTTCTACTGCATCTTTTCTTGGGCTTTTCTAATTTTACTTTTGTCATATTTAAAGACGTATCTAAATCGGGTGTTTGGTTTGATTGGCTGATGTTGTCAGACTCTCTGGTGTTCAGAGTTTAAAAATAGAATATCAAACTCTTTTTGTCAGTAAGGTTTCCTACGAGATTAGGATCTTTTAGTAATTTCTTGGCTGCTCCATAGTAAATCTGAACTACAGTAATCAAGATGAGATGTAACTGTAAGTAACACCTGTTGTACCCTCTTAGTATCTTGCACACCCGTTAACTCTGGGATAGAACTAAAAACTGCAGTCCTTTGTGAGAAACCTAGGGGTGTTCTCCCATTTAAACCCTGAAAGTCCTTTTTCAGGTGGCCAGGGGAGGGCCATCACTCTTGGATCCCAACCCTGGGGGTGGACCAGCGAAGGAGGATCACCTGGGTAGAGGAACCCAGGGTTGTCTGAAGGGGGATACCCTAGGTCAGATGCAGTATCCCGGATGCCTTGATGGGCTATGTTGATTCCTACAACTTTTATTCAGGAGTCGTGGCCTGTGATTCATATCCTGTCATTTGTGACCCAAAGGAGAGAAAGAGGGGAGTCAGTTCCCTGGAAAAGGGAAGGAAGAAGACCCAAGTGACACAAGGGCAGAGTTCCTGTATTCAGATTCCTCCATCCTCTAACTGTCAGAGTCATGAACCTCCTCAAGGCTCCTTTCCTATAATCACTCCGCAGACAACATTAAAAGATTGTCTTATGAATCAAGACCGCTCCTTGGAGGGGCAGCGGGAACGCAATCTCCCCTTCAATCTCATTCTACCCCAAACCCCTTTCCCTCCACTTTCAGGGGGCATTTTCAAACCCATACCATTACCCCCTCTCCGTGCCCAACAAATACTGGGACGTGGAAGAGGCATCCGGATGTAGTGCAGGTTTCCCATAGGTATAACATGGGGAATATAAGGAAAGCTGGCCGTAGTAAGAACTTAAGTTGTCACATTGCTAGTCAGGCAGAGTCAGGCTTTCCCTAATTATCACACACACCTGACTCCACTTGACTGCTTTTCCAACTATAAAAGGTGTGGTTCTGCACAGCTGAAGGACCGAGCTGGGTACGTTGTTTGGACCAGAGAAGCCACAGAACAGAGAGCAGCAGAGATGCTGCTCTCTGCTCCGTGACGCTGGCCCAGAGTTTCTGAGGGGCTGCAGCATGACCAGGTAGCCGTGTCTCCAGAGAGCCGGAGCATAACATCTTCAGGCTGCTGTTGGTGGGTAAAACATTGTTCGTTCCCTTGGGGTGGCTGCAGGCCTCAAGAGTGTCTGAGAGGCAGGTGGTGAGACCCTGGCCTTAGCCCTGCACAACCAAGAGGGGCCGGTTGTCACCCCGCTTGGGGGGGGGTGTGTGTGTGTGTGTGTGTGAAAAAAAAGCAGAAGAACATGTATGAAGCGGCACGGGGCAGAAAAGGGGATAGAAACGGAAACTAGTAGAGAAAGGACATTGAGAAATAGTTTGAGAGAAAGTGAGAGAAAGTCAGAAAGCAGAGCGCGCAAGGGACGCCAAGGAAAAGGACATCATTAAAGCGACCCGAAAAGAGAGAGAAGGGTGCAAACGACCCAGCATAGTGGAAGAAGGTGCCAGTGGGCACGGAGAGGTAAAGAAAGCGCAAGTGTGCAAGCGAAGGAAAGAAAGGTGCCAGTGGGCACGAAGCGGAGAGTGCACGTTTGCAGGTAAAGGAAAGAAAGGTGCCAGTGGGCATAAGAAAGAAAGCCAAGAAAACAAGAGGGGAACAAGAAAGGAGGGGTACAGAAAGCCCCTGAAGGAAAAAGTCAAGAGCAAGAAAACCAAAGAGAGGGTTTAAGGCTTGGAGTGGTCACGCTTAGGAGGAGAAAATAACCTGGCGTTTTGGAAAGTCTCTGATGCTAACCCTTTGAGAGAACTGTATATGAAAAACAAGGTACATCCTGACAAACTTAAATCGTATTTTCTTTTAAGCTCAAGGGGGGCCTGAGCTTATCTAGATAGAGAAAACTCGACATGTTTCAGTTCTCTAGGATTTATACGGAACTTTCTTCAGGAGTGCTGTCACTGTATCTGCAAGTGTTACAGTAAAAAAACAGCAACCACAACAACATTGGAGCGTTCTATCAGTGCATATTTCTTACGTTGATGAATCTTGTTGGTAGTGTTTAGAATTGAACTTCCTGCCTCACATAGGAACACATAATACACACAAAACATAGATAAAGTACCAGACTGACAAAATAGTTACCCTAATAGAGGTTCCATGAACAGTGCAAGTTAGCAAATGCTCCCTGCCCTGGTCACCGAATCAAATACCCGTCAACTAGACAGATGTTACTAGATTGCTTCTAACTTAAAGTGTCACGACTAAATGGACTGTTTTTTAGACAGCGTGTAATTGTTTTATGCCAAGTGAATGGGAATTGGCCCAACGCTTTTTTAAGCTAATGTGTTTTCAATTAAATTGATTATTAAAATGGACAGGGAGAAAAGAAAACACAATCGGAAGATATCAAAGAAATATTCCGGGACTTCTACCAGAACCTATATACTTCACAGCACCCAAATGAAAAGGAACAGGAGGCATACCTAAAAGATATATCAATTCCTACAGTAACACCAGCTGAAAAAGCAGCCCTTGAACAACCGATAACGACTGAAGAGGTCACTAAAGCTATAAGGGATCTTCCCAAAAATAAAGCGACCGGACCGGACGGCTTTACGGCGGCTTTCTACAAAACATTTGCGGACATATTAACGCCCTATCTAACAAACCTATTCAACACTTTCAAGAATTCGAACAACATCGCACCCTCCATGAATGAAGCAAAAATACTTGTCTTCCACAAAAAAGGAAAAGATCCGGAAAACCCGAGCTCATACCGCCCAATAGCCCTAATCAACGTGGACGCAAAACTCTACACAAAAGTAATAGCCAACAGGTTAGCTCCCCTGCTCCCTAAGCTGATCCACCAAGAACAATCGGGGTTTATCCCCAACAGAAAAACCCACGACAACATTAGGCGTATCGTGCATCTTATAGAGAAAGCGGGAATCATGGAAATTCCATCAGCAATTATTTCGATTGATGCGGAAAAAGCATTCGATCGAGTAGAATGGTCCATGCTGTTCGCGATTCTACGTAAAATGGGAATAGGCAATGATTTCATAAAGATGATCGGAGCCAATTACATTTCACCAATGGCCAGGATCGCAGTCAATGGGGAATTGTCGAACCCCATCAAAATAGGAAGGGGCACCAAGCAGGGGTGCCCCCTATCACCCCTACTCTACGCAATATTCCTCAAACCCTTTCTGGCAAAGATCAGAGCGGCCCCAGACATAAAGGGCATAGAAATGGGAGGCCATATGCATAAAACAACCGCCTACGCAGATGATATGATGATGACCCTTACAGAACCAATCAAGACCCTACCCCTACTAATTCAGCAGATAGAAGAATATGGAGCAATATCCGGACTACAAATAAATAAACAAAAATCGTCGGTAATGGCCCTGGTGGGAGATATAGAGGAGATTTACGAGACTACAAAAGACCTACGACTACAAACGGCAGAAGAAGGCGTGAGATACCTGGGAGTGACATTGACTCCAACCATGAAAAACCTCTACAAGGGGAACTACACAAAACTCCTAGACAATGTTAAAAGAGATCTGGACAGATGGAACCCGTTGTCAATCTCTTGGTGGGGCAGAATTACGGTCATTAAAATGACGATCCTTCCCAGACTGCTGTATTATTTCCAAGCTCTCCCCACTCGATTACCGAAGTCCTTCTTCAAGACTCTCACCAAAACAATAACCAAATATATATGGCAGGGTCAGTCACCGAGATTGTCACAACAGGCTCTCACGGCGCATAAAGCAGATGGAGGTATGGCGCTCCCCCACTTTAGGAAATACTACGAGGCGGCACAATTATGGGTCCTAAACGAATGGATCAAAGACTCATCAGAAAAATGGTGGGAAGCGCAGGATAGAGCAGTAGCAAGATCAAATTTGTGACACCTCCTATGGAGGAAACCCGAGCACAGACACCAAAACATCAAAATAAGTGAAGTTATGAGCACCACCATGGAAATTTGGGACAAAGCAACCAAAAAAACGCTCACGATAGACCCAGCCCCATTCATACCAATGTTTAATAACCCAGACTTCTCCAGCATTGGATCTTTCATGGATTCACATGCTTTGAATATTCCCCGTCGTCAGGCTGGGAATCCCCGGTACATTATATAGACCCTTTCCCGTAGGAAAACTTTTTTGACGCTTATGCGTCCTATCCACCTCGTTTTGTATCATGCGTGCCCGTACCGTCAGGACGTCATGATATAAATACAAGCCCCGCCCCCGCGCTCCCTCAGATTTTAACCGTCTTTCAAAGTAGTGGGATCCTCGTGTTTACTACTAGTGAAAACTAGGTTGTTCTTGTCTGTTTCGCGTCAGTGAAGTTCAAATTCTGGAGAATTATGTCTGGAAAGGCGTTATTTCGCCCGTGTGCAACCTGTGGCCTCAAAAAGGTTTATGAAGGAGACGGCCACATGGACTGTATCTACTGTCTCCACCCGCACCACACGGCGGATACATGTGAGATATGCCAGGTTTTCTCCCAAAAAACCCTTAAGGACCGTAAAAGAAGGCTGGTCGACTGGCTTAATGACGGAGCGGATGCCTACCCGGCTTCGGAAGTTGGCTCCACGGCCTCCAGGAGCAAGTCGGAGCCTCCATCGAAGAAGGTGCGGCCAGCAGAAATTCGCGCTGAGGACAAGCATAAGGGGAAACATGCTGGATCCTCCTCATCACATAAAAAGCCCTCCTCCTCCTCATCATCTAAGACGGAGAGGCTAGCGCTGTCTAAATCCTCCTCAGGGGACCGTCCCAGGTCTTCCGTGAGTCGAGAAGCTTCAGCCGGGAAGTCGGCATCGAAATCGACGACGAAGTCTAAGGGCTCGACGGCGACGACTTGCTCGTCGACCTCGGTGTCATTGACGATGCCTATTACCGTTCAAGCAGCAGCGGTTGGGATTCCTTCGTCGACGGAGACTCAGTCTATGGCTTGACTGCCTGAGGTCTATGACCCGATCCCCCCTGAGGTCTTACTGCAGCCAGACACGGCCTGCTCGGCGGAAGGGGAAGGTGACATGGTTCTGCAGCCATCGGATTTAGGCTTACGGCCTTCAACGTCGACGACGACGAGTGCGAGCGGGGGTATGGTACCTATATCATCCACGTTACTGACCCCCCAGACGGTTTTGTCTCTGGATGTGCTTAATACTCTTCAGAAGCTACTACAGCGGCTGGATACGCAGTTCCCTCAGCCTGGGACATCATCGTCACTTTTGTCTGTTCCTTCCGTCGACGAGCAAACTTGTACGGCTCGCTCGACGACGAAACACCCATCGGCTCCCCAGGCGGTGAAAGATCGTCCTCGAGCTCAGGAGGAGGGTGAGTTGTCGGAGTCCGACTCTATACGGGATGACTCGGGGTCAGACATCTCCCTGTCACCGTTGAGGGACCCGACATGGAATTCGGATGTAGAATTGGAGTCTACGAGGAGCCAGACACAGCCATCTCCCCCTGATGATGTGGGAGCCTTCCATGCAATGATGGGGAAAGCGTGTTCCGAATTCGGCTTGATTCCTGAGGAGCAGAGGAAAGACTGTTTCCTTTTTGACCATATGGGTCAAAGGAGAAAATCGGTATTTGCCATCCCAATCCTTGACCACGTGTGGCAAGAAGGTCTCAAGACGATGCGCCATCCGTTCTCGGAACCAGCCATAAAGGGACGGATCGAGAAAAAGTTTAAAGCTCCGGAGTCCACTCCAAAATGTCTAACATCACAGCCTCTGTCTGACTCGGTGGTGTCCGCGGCAGCGGCTAGGAAGGCCAGGGTCCAGCAAAAATGTTCAACGCCACCGGAAAGCGAGGCTAGGAGGCAGGACGCCTTTGGAAAGAAGGTGCTCTCGGTCGGAGCGACGACGGGAAGAGCAGCCAATTCCTTAGCGATCGTGTCACGATATGATAGGGAAATGTGGCACAAATTAGCCCCTATCCTAGAACACCTGCCAGACGAACACCGGAAAGCAGCTATGTTACTGGTGCGGGACGGCGAAGAGGCCTCGAACCACGCTATTAATATCGCCGTTGACCTAGCAGAGTCTGGTTTCAAACAAATCAACCATGGAGTAGTGCTTCGTCGACGAGCGTGGCTCAAATGTACTACTTTCCATCCTGAAGTACAGTACAAAGTCCTGGACATGCCATGCGAAGGGGAACACCTGTTTGGAGAAAAGGTTGATGAAAGGGATGAAAGAAGACACGGATACTGCTAGGTCCCTCGGCGCCCTTCAAACGGGTAGAAATTTTCGCTCTTTTCGCCCCTTCAGAGGTGCTTCTGGAAACTCCCGCTTTGGAGCTTCGAGGGACCATGGATTTAACAGGCCCTCGTACTCTTCACAAGGGTTCAGACGAGCGTCCCAGTCGGCACGAAGAAGCAGGGACTATCAAGCCTCCAGGCGGCGAGGCTCAGGTCCGTCGTCAACGAAGAACAAGCAAACCAGCAACCAATGACGGCCTTCGGAACGTCCTGGGGGGTCGAGTCTCTCATCACTTCGACCGATGGAAATGCATCACCAAAGATCGATGGGTCCTAGACACGATTCGCATGGGTCATGCGCTGCAATTCAAAGACAAGCCTCCGCGTCTTCCGCCTTTATTCTCGACACAGCCCCACCTCCAAATCCTACGACAAGAGGCAGCGCTTATGTTGCGAAAAGGGGCGGTAGAGAGAGTTCCTGTGGCACAGGAAGGACAAGGAGTTTATTCCAGGTTCTTTGTTGTCAAAAAGCCAAACGGCAAATGGAGGCCCATTCTCGACCTGAGGGTACTCAACAAGTGGCTAAAGAGCCAAAAATTCAAAATGCTAAAACTCCAAGAGGTTATCAGATCGGTGCAACCCATGGACTATCTATCATCACTAGACCTTCAGGATGCTTATTTTCACATCCCAATACGCCCACGACACAGGAGATATTTAAGATTCGTCGTCGGGAGAAAGCATTTTCAGTTCAAGGTCCTCCGGTTCGGGCTCAAGTCCTCCCCCAGGACGTTCACCAAGTGCTTGGCCCCTATAGCGGCCCATTTAAGGAAGGATGGTCATCATGTCTATCCATATCTAGACGACTGGCTAGTCAGAGGGTCATCCAAGGAACAAACACGAGACAGTCTACGAGCCACAATGTCCATCTTACAGGAACTGGGCTTCGCAATAAACTTCAACAAGTCCTCAGTAGAGCCTTCGAGGACCTTGGTCTTTCTAGGAGCGGAGTTTCATACACACACAAGCCTGGTGAAACCATCCAGCGAAAGAATTCAAAAACTTCAAAACAAGGCGTCGGAATGGAGAGGCGGTACCACGGTCTCTGTGCGCAAGTACATGTCCCTGCTAGGGACCATGTCGTCCTGCATTCCGTTAATAAACAACTGCCGTCTGTTTATGAGGCCTTGCCAGGAATTTCTAGCGGACCGTTGGGCGCAGAGCAGAGGTCGCTGGTCCGACAGACTGGTCGTCGACAAACAACTAGTTCAAGCACTCGGCTGGTGGAAAGTGTCTACTCATCTAACGAAAGGGATGCCTCTACTGGAACCAGAGTTCCAAAAGACGGTGGTGACGGATGCATCGCTGAGCGGATGGGGAGCTCATCTGGATACGTTACAGGTACAAGGCCAGTGGTCTTTGCAGGAGTCCTCCCTGCATATCAACCTGCTAGAACTGAGAGCAGTGCGATGGGCTCTGAAGTCTTTTCTTCCGCAACTGAGGGACTCGGTGGTGCGTGTCATGACGGACAACACCACTACGATGTTCTACTTGAGGAAGCAAGGAGGGACACGTTCCAGGTCCCTATCGACGGAGGCACAGAAAATCTGGCATTGGGCCCTGCAACACAACATGCAAATCTTAGCGTTTCACCTACCAGGAGTGAAAAACGTGGAAGCCGATGCCCTCAGCAGAGAAATGAACGAAGTTCACGAATGGGTGCTGAACGACCAACAACTTCAACAGGTATTCAAGGAATGGGGACGCCCTTCCATAGACCTGTTTGCAACGAAGAACAACAAGAAATGCCATCAGTACGCAAGCAGATGGCCTCAGCAGGGCTCACTGGGGGATGCGTTCTCATTCCCATGGACGAACAAATTCCTGTACGCATTCCCTCCTTTTCCCCTTGTCCGGAGGACGTTGCAATGGATCCTCAGGTACCCATGTCGGGTAATTCTGGTGGCCCCATACTGGGCCAGACAGGTGTGGTTTTCAGACCTACTACACTTAGCGGTGGCGGAACCGATGAGATTCCAGAAGACCCCCGACCTTCTGTCTCGACAGGAGGGTGTCGTTTGGCATCACGACCCGGACAGCCTCAAGTTGACGGCCTGGCTCCTGACTTCGCCGAATTTGGTCGGCTAACGATTCCGGAGGACTGTCGACGTATCCTGCAAGCGGCAAGAGCACCTTCCACAAACGCCTCATACGCGTACAAATGGAAAAGTTTCTGTCAATGGTGTGAGGATCAACCAGGTTTGGCCCCGCAATCGATTAAGCCGGAACAGCTCCTTCCATACTTGCTGTTATTAGCTCAAAAGGGCCTGTCGGTGTCGTCAATAAAAGTACACCTAGCAGCCATTTCCAGGTTTACTCGTCGACGGCACTCGGCACCATTGTTCAGCGACCGCCTGATTAAGCACTTCCTTAAAGGCCTCTTTCGGAGTTTCCCTCCAGAGAAGAAATTTCCACCGGAGTGGAGCCTCAATCTGGTCTTAACGTCTCTTATGAAACCTCCTTTTGAGCCAATGTCATCATCGTCTCTAAAGTTTCTGTCGTGGAAATTGGCCTTCCTGGTGGCCATCACTTCAGCCCGACGTATTTCAGAAGTTCAGGCTCTAATGGTGGACCCACCATACTTACGATTTTTCAAGACCAAGGTAGTCCTAGCCACTAACCCACAGTTCATACCAAAAGCTCCTTCGGTGTTTCATAAACATTCTTCTATCGTGTTGCCTACGTTTTTTCCGGAGCCATGCTCGGGAGCGGAGCGCGTGCTACACACATTGGATGTAAAAAGGGCTCTCAAGTTTTATCTTCATCGTACGCAACCGTTCAGAGAAACGAGACAGCTGTTCGTGGCCTATGGTGTGGGTGCTAGAGGAAAAGCCATTTCAAAGCAAGGACTATCAAGATGGGTGTCATCTACCATTTCGTACTGCCATTCCAGGGCAGGGAAGCCTCTTCTACGACGGCCAAGAGCTCATTCAACTAGAGCAGCGGCATCGTCGACGGCACTGTGGGCCGGAGTCCCTCTAGGGGACATATGCATGGCGGCTACCTGGGCGGCTACACACACCTTTACCCGCCATTACTGCCTGTCGCAGCAACATGCCGAAGACACCCGGATGGGACAGACAGTGCTTCGACACCTATTCCAATAAGGTAAGCCCCGGCTGCGGGGTTGCATCCTGTGGAATTTATGACTGTATGTGGTTCGTTTTCCTATGTTAACTATTACTGATGTATACATGATCATAGGGAACGGCCTTTGTGAAAAAAGTATATGGGTTTGCATGCACGCCTCCTCTTGGGGGTGGTACTGCTATGTAATCTATTCAAAGCATGTGAATCCATGAAAGATCCAATGCTGGAGAAGGGAATAGTTTCTTACCTGTAACTCCATTTCTCCAGCATTGGTATCTTTCATGGATTCACATGCGCCCACCTGCCTCCCCTGATCATGCAAACCGGTTTCCCCACTGCTTTGGGGGCCGAAATATGAGGGAGCGCGGGGGCGGGGCTTGTATTTATATCATGACGTCCTGACGGTACGGGCACGCATGATACAAAACGAGGTGGATAGGACGCATAAGCGTCGAAAAAGTTTTCCTACGGGAAAGGGTCTATATAATGTACCGGGGATTCCCAGCCTGACGACGGGGAATATTCAAAGCATGTGAATCCATGAAAGATACCAATGCTGGAGAAATGGAGTTACAGGTAAGAAACTATTCCCTTCCCCCCCCGGCGTGGAAAAAGGAACATTCCAGAAATGGCGAGACGCGGGCTGCACAAAAGTGGGAGACATGTTCGAGGGACTGCAGATCAGAACATTCGCAGACTGCCAGGAGCTGCTAGGCCTCACGGAAAAGGACAGGTTCCAGTATGAACAAATCCTCCACTGGCTCACATCGCCAAGAATCACCAAGGCATTGACAAGGGATCTCACTCCATTTGAGACGTACATGCTGACCCAGACGGGTGAAAGGAAATTCGTATCCACCCTATACAAATTCATAAACGTCCAGGAAGAAAATATAACATTACACTACATGAAAAAATGGGAAATTGCGAGGGAACAATGGACATACCTCTGGCTAATAATCCCAAAATGGACACGAGCGATACAAACGAGGGAAGCTTGGACCTAAGTAATGATCAAATGGCATTACACCCCGGAAAGACTGCACAAAATGTTCCCGACAGTACAAGGGAAATGCTGGAGGGGATGCAACACAATGGGAACATGGAGACACATCTGGTGGGACTGTAAAGAACTACAACACTTTTGGGCGGAAGTGAGGAAGCAAATGCAAGAACTGTTCAAAGGCACAGATAGCCTAGGAGAAGTAGTATGGATGTCTGGCATGTGGCCCCCTCGAGATAAGACTCTCACCAAGATGCAAAAACTGAACTTTATGGGCCTTCTAATAGCTGCGTGGCTAGCAATTGCACAGAAATGAAAACAAAAGACCCCTCCAACCACACAAGAATGGCTCCACAGGATATGGACCTATGTAGCAATGGAGAGAATCCCATATAATCTCCAAGGGGACAAACGGCGCTTTGCAACGGACTGGGGAGACACCATTGAATATCTGCAAAGCGACTACATGCTCCAATGGTGTCCTCACAACCTACGTATTCTGGACATGTTCACAGGGTAAGATTGATCCATCTAGGGAACGCAGAAGAACAGCAAGATTGACAACCAGTGCAGAGGTAGAGGGGTGTGAAGGGGGATGAGAGTCCCGATGTTTTATGTTTAAAGAAATGCCAATAAAAAAAATTTGAGAAAAATAAAATAATAATTTTGTAATTTTTACAGCGCAAATTTAATGAATGTTGACTGTAAGTTGTTGATATGAGCTAACTACCTCTAATGTATAACAATATTACTTTCCTAATAAAAGGTAGAGCTACTACTCAGGTAGTAAAATTGGGTTTCCCCAGTCTATAGTTTATTGGAGCAAAGGAAGTGGTCATCTACCTGCTATACCTGTTGTACTAGAGCCCCGTTTACAATTCACTTTAAGTTAATTTAGCAACTAAGACCACATCACAGCATGATGATATTGTGCAAAGTACCAGTAGTTACGTCTTTCATGGAAGGAGTCAAACAATCTAACCTCTAGTGGTTCAGCCGCACCAGGGTGGGATCTAAACATATGCCAAGATGGGGAACTCCCGTCCCCTGCACACTGTCTGAGATCTGTGAAAACAGATAGATAATTTAACCATATGGATATGACCATATGCAGTTATTTGGTTTTTGGTACCTTAGTTCTATACAATAGGTAAAGACAGATTTGTTCATACAAAAAAATTAATGAGTGACAATTTCCAAATTTGACACAAGAACTTGAAATGTGTTCTTAATTAGATGGCCCTACGCGTTTCGAGCTTTCACTCTTCATCAGGGGCAGACAATAGATAATTCACAGATTCTTGTGTCTTTATAGTGTTTCTATTCAAAAAAGATTCTGAAGAAATGGATAACGTCTTTCGGCGTATATAAAGAAACAGGATTCATCCAAGGGAACGGTCACTAACTTGGATCAAAGGTTGTGTGGTTGAACTCAGGTCATGGCTGTGAATGAGAAATGATTCCCGGTGGACCACGGTCTCGGGCATAGGTGAAGAACCCAAACCAAGCAGATTGCTTGTTCAATTATACGCTTATTCAAACAGCGCTGTGGAGGTACCGATGCAGGAGTCAACTCGTTCGGCGCCGGGCCAGTCGGACTCGGAAGATGCTTTCCCGTCCTATCAGCCCACGCCTGTGGCGGCATCAACGCAGAAGGTCTCGGCATCAACACCCGTGGCGCGGATTCCAGCGTCGAAGTCCCTGGCGGTCTCGACGTCTATGTTTTCGATGACTTCAGTGTCGAGGCCCTCTGCGCCATCAGTAATGTGTCTGGGGAGTTTCATGGGGCTTCCTCTACATCTGGGAGGCTGGTATTGGGCCCCAGGCCCTCTTCTGTCACTTTGATTGGGTTTTCTGAACCTTTGCCTGACATATTTGAAGAAGAGGAACGGTCGGAGATTGAAGACCCTGCTTCTCAGGATGACACTCCGGGATTGTTGGGTGACAGTCCCTTGGAGGAGTTGAGGCAGACCCTCCATGATGCCAGTGTCCTGGATACTTCTCCGGAAGTTGAGTTTGGTAGGCCTGACCCTGGGGCTCATGCAGAATCTTCCTACAGGCGGCTCATGTCTAGGGCTGCCAAATAACTGGGGTGATCGAGTCCTCCTGAGGATTTTATTCAGGATGACCTTACTGACATCTTGGACCAAGGTCCCCCCTCTGACCCGGTATTGCCCTTCCATCTTACATTGCAAAAAAGGGTGCCCCGGATTCACTTCCGGCGGTCAATAGGAATTTGTCAAAAAAGTACTGCCATCTGTTAGCAACCCCAGCTATTTGTCTACTCACCCCATTCCGGAGAGTTTGTTGGTGCAGGCGGCTACGGCCACCTCGAGGCAGAAGGCGTACCCTACCATCCCTCCGGAAAGGGACGACAAAAGCTTCGACGGATGGGCTCGGAAGGTCTTTTTCTTCAGGGAGCATGGCACTGAAAGCTGCCAACTCCACATGTGCCTTGGCAAGATTTACACACACTCTGTGAAACTGTGCTTCCTTAGCGGCTGAGCAAATTCCCGAGGGGGAGGAAAGGGATGGCTTCCTGCGTGACGGCAAGGATGCTGTGTGTGAATCCCTCCAGTCGGGTTTGGACACGGCAGACTGTCCTGCGCAGATTTGCGTGTTTGCGGAAGTCGGGGTTTGCTCCTGATGTGCAAGCCCGTCTTCTGAACATGCCCTTTGATGGCGTTCATTTATTGGCAGCAAGGCTGACGAGAGCCTTGAGAGGTTGCAGACCTCCAAAGCTTCAGCGAAGTCTTTGAGCGCTGCAGTACGTCAACCTCCACCTTTTCGTCCTAGGGGACAGCAATGGAGGGGAGGTTCCTTTTCGTTTCTACTCCTCGTTTGGTAGATCGAGAGGAGCTGCCAATCAAAGGGGCCAACATAAGGGTACCCATGGTGGACGAGGTACTTGGGGTGCCAAAGCCGCTCGGGCAGTTACCTCTTTGCCCTCAGGCACTGCCGCAGCCGCTCCAGATCAGTCATGAGGCCATGTCCCATGGTTCGCCGGTTGGGGGCAGACTTGCGCAGAATCTTGGAGAATGGCGTGCCATTACTTCAGATGGGTGGGTTCTGGATATCATAGCCCACGGCTACTGCCTTCCTTTCCTTCAGTGGCCTCGTGATAATACACTGGGGAAGCTCTCTTTGAAGCATCCAGATCCTCTCCTTGCGCAGGAAATCCTATCCCTGCTGGAGAAAGGTGCCATAGAACTGTAGCCTCTAGCGTAGAGAAACAAGGGATGGTATTCTCCTTATTTTTTAATCCCCAAGAAAGACGGGGAATTGAGACCCATCATGGACTTGCGTTGGTTGAACAAGCTTCTAAGGAAGGACAAGTTCAAGATGGTCACTCTTTCTCAGGTCCTCCAGGCCCTTCAACTTCAGGATTGGTTGGTGTCTCTTAACCTCAAGGATGCTTACTTTCATGTGCTGTTTCATCCCAAGTACCTGAGGTTCGCGGCTGGCGACTCGCACTTTCAGTTTCGGGTCCTGCCATTCAGATTGACCTCCGCCCTGAGGGTCTTCACCAAGCTGATGGTGGTTGTGGCAGCGTACCTCAGGAGAGGGGGGGATTCACATCTACCCCTACCTGGACAATTGGCTGATAAGGGCGCATTCTCCGTCACCTGCCATTCCCTTCACAAGCTGTGCTTCTCCCTAAATTTAAAGAAGTCGCATTTGACACTTTCCCAGCAGCTCCAATATATCGGAGCAGTGCTCGACACGTCCCTGGGGTAGTGTTCGCCTCCCCAGGTGAGGGCTCATCACATTCTGCAGATGGTGGACAAGTTTCAATGTGCCCAGAGTCTCCCGGCTTTAGAATTCTTAAAGTTGCTCATCCTCATGGCGTCCTGCATTTTTCTGGTGCTAGAGGCTAGACTGCGGATAAGATCCCTGCAGTGGGCTCTCAAGATGCAGTGGTCGCAGTTCTCCGGCAAGATGTCGGGTCCCGTTCAGATTCCACTCTCGGTGGCTCAGGATCTTCTATGGTGGGCTGACGAAGGAAATCTGATGAAGTGAAGGGGGCACCGTTTTGGCAACCATGGCCGGAGGTGACGATCATGACGGATGCATCCCTCACATGATGGGGTGCTCATGCCAATGAGTTGACAGCCAGCGGCCGTTGGCTCCGTCGGAGTCCAGACTCCACATCAATCTGTTAGAGCTGAGAGCCATCAGGCTGGCCTTGAAGGCTTTTCTGCCCTCTGTGTGGGGGAAGACTGTCCTGATTATGACGGACAACACAGTGGCCATGCATTACCTCAACAAAAAGGTGGAGGGCAGGGTCACTCCCGTTATGCAGGGAGGCGATGCAGCTCTGGTTCTGGGCCATCCAACAGGAAATATTGATCTCGGCAGTTAATCTGGCCGGAGATGAAAACGCGGCGGCAGAAGCTCTGAGCAGGCAGAGCACAGTCTCTCGCGAGTGCGAGTTGGCTCAGGAAGTCCTTTTGGAGATCTTCGCCCTTTGGGGTACCCCGCAAGTGGATGTCTTCGCCACCAGCGTCAACCTGAAGTGCGAGAGATTCTGCTCACAGGAATTTCCGCCAAGAGGAGCCTTAGGGGGCGCGTTTGTAGTGGAGTGGTCCTTTCCACTGCTGTACGCGTTTCCTCCAGTCCCTGTCATTCCTCAGGTGTTGCGGGGGTTACGGAGGTTCGGTTCCCGAATGATCCTCATTGCTCCGGATTGGGCCAGGAGAGTGTGGTACCCGGACCTTCTCGACATGTCCATCTGCCCTACACATCGTCTTCCCTACCGAGACGATCTGCTCTCACGGGAGGGGGGTCAGGTTCTCCATCCAGAGGTCAGGTCTCTCAACCTTCATGCTTGGTATCTGAAAGGTTGAGATACAAGGATTGGGACCTCCCGGATGACGTGATGGAGGTGTTGGTTTCGGCCAGGCGGCCCGCAACAAAATCCCTGTAACATTGCCGTTGGCGGAAGTTCTGCGATTGGTGCAGGGGTCAGAATGTGGATCCTTTCCAGTGTTCCTTCCAATGGTGTTGTCTTTTCTGCTTTCTTTAGCCCACAGGGGCCTTCAAGTGGGTACCATTAAGGATTACCTGGCAACGCTGTCTATATTTATGTGCACGTCTGAAGAGTGTAGTTACTTTAAAAATCCTTTGGTTTCACAGTTTCTGAAAGGGCTGTCTAATGTGTTTCCACCGTCCCCTTTCCAGGTGCCGGGTTGGGATTTGAATTTGGTTTTAAAGTTTCTGATGGGAGCTCTGTTTGAGCCCTTACACTCTTGTCCGTTGAGACTGTTGTCTTTTAAAACTGTGTTTTTGGTTGCGGTTACTTCCGCCTGCTGAGTGAGTGAATTGAAGGCACTCTCTGCCAAGCCAGCCTTTACTGTTTTCCACAAGGACAGGGTTGTCCTGCGAGTGCGGCCTTCGTTTATTCCGAAGGTTGTATCTGAATTTCATTTGAGCCAGAAGGTGATTCTTCTGGCTTTTTATCCTCCTCTGCATCCTGGTAAAGAAGAGTAGAGGCTCCATAGTTTGGATCCTAGGAGAGCTTTGAGCTTTTATCGTTCACGTATGTTCCGGGTCAGAGTGGACTCTCAGCTCTTTGTAGGTTATGCTGGAAACTGCTTGGGTCAGGCTGTTTTCAAACAGACCTTGTCCAGATGGATTGTTTTGCCTATCACTGAGTGCTACCGTTTGGCGGGGAAGGACCCTCCGGTAGGATTACGGGTTCACTCTACTAGGGGTGTGGCTGCCTCCACTGCTCTACAAAGGGGTGTTCCTATTCGGAATATTTGTGAAGCAGCCACATGGGCCTCGGTCCATACGTTTGTAAAACACTTTTCCTTGGACTCCATCCATGGCCAGGATTTGGCCTTTGGTAAGGCAGTCCTCTAGTCAGCCATTTGATTGGGTACTCTAAATTTTACAGGCTAAATTATTTCCCTCCTCCATAGTGTGGTACTGCTTTGGGAGTCTGTCATAGATGTGGAATACGTCGGAGGACACAATCCCTTCGAAGAACAAGTTACTTACCAAACTGGTAACATTCTTTCGATGGGATGTTCCTCTGACGTATTCCACATCGCCCTCCCAGCCTGCCCCTCTGGAGAATTTCGTTTGTGATTACAGCTTCCATTTCCACAAGGCTATAGGCTGTTATACTGGCAGGAGACTGGTGTTGCACGTTCTGGGGAAAAAAACGAAACTGAGGCAACGGGAGCCGTGCGTCCTATATATAACATCCGGCGAAGTTGACCCTCGACGGAGGCCCTCGAGGGACATCGGCTGAACGCCATCGACGCAAGACGCCCTCTGCTGAAAAGTTTCCGAAGTGCACAGCTGTGGACATTACATGTCATAGATGTGCACTACGTCGGAGGAACATTCCATCGAAAGAATGTTACCAGTTTGGTAAGTAACTTGTTCTTCTTTTGATTAGCATAAATAGGTGCTGCGCCACTGCCAGTTTTAGTGGTTTGAAAAGTAGTTTTCTGCCTTCAAAGCTACTTGCATTAAAATGGCAACTAAATGTGTTAGTCTTCAAACATCTAGAACTACACCTTAAATCCATGCTTCAGTGTTGCATCAAATAGCTATCCTAACAGTGCCATTTAATTTATACCAATCACTTCACTAAGATGGATGAATGTGTTGCAGACCTTGTCTGGGGAAGAACCTTTTATCAAAGTCAATAAAATAGGGTATTCCTTCTGATACCTCCTAAAATGATCTCATGCTAAATGTAATTTCTACCTTGCATGCTAATCATGCAATTGAATTACCAAATGTATTTAATGATCCAGCACCTTCTGCTGAAAGAAGCGGCCACGTTTTTTATGTCCAAACGCATTGGTGCGTTAGAGTTAGAAAAAAACAGAACTTATTTGTAGCATTTGGTCACTCTTTTGAAAATGGACCATACAAGTCAGGAATATCATAATACATTGTTATATAAGCAAACAGGCTGTTGCATGTTAGCCCCAAGTGCATAATGCACTTAGTGGTAACTTAGCTAGAGTGGCTTTCTTTTTAAATATCCCATTGCAGGATATTTGCAAATTAACAGTGAAGTTGACTATAATGAACATTACTGCAATTATTTGAATGGAAGCCTGGCAATGTCAGCGGGGTAAGAAAAGCTCAATAATTTACTTAGTACCTCATTAAACTCAAAACCGTCATCATAGTGGCAAAAATAGTTAAAGCACAGATTGAAGCCGGATAACAAGAATCACCTACTTGTAGTAATAGCATTGAGATGGATATCATTCTAGATTTTGATCCAACCTGCCCAGCCTTCTTGTGAGGTTGAAGGAATATACATAGAGACTTTCATAATCATTTGTGTGCAAAGAGTTGTCAAAATGTGAACAGTGATGTGTGGCGCATTGTAAGTTTATGGTTGTTGTCATAAAGGAATCGCATTATAAAAATCCCTATGAATGACTCCCAATCATTGTTTCTCACAAAACATACAAGTCTACCATTAGTTATCACTATAATGCATAGCTTGTGAATATAAAACAGATAACAGCTGCAGATCCTATGTGATAGGTATGTCATTTGTTTTTTTTTAAACAATTTGGCTTGTTTGCTTTTCGATAATAACTGATTTGTTTGTTTTTATTTCTCCATAGGACACCATTACATGCATCAATTATTTCAAAAAATGAGCAGGTTTTTCACCAGCTTCTCGAGTGCAAACAGTGAGTATTTGATGGACATGATGTTGAGATGTGCATAATAAGCCTCTATTTACCTGTGTCATTGGAAAACTCATGTACCTTTTTATTTGTATGGACATTGACGTGTACCTCACAATGGTGGGGTATTTATACGTATATCAGTGCTACATCCACTTGGTAAATCCAATTGTGAGAACTTCAAAAAGGTAGCCTGAAGAACTAGTTTGTATTTTGATTGTTTCTTTTATTTTTATCAGTTCTATTTTGAAAAAAAACATGAGACATGTGTTTTTCCCACTGAGGCCTTTTATCGTGTCGTCTGCATGCTAACAGGTATATGTATATATGGAGCGGTGCTACGTGTTTTCGCCACCGTGAAATTTCTAGTTTGCATTTTAAACATGCAGTTTTCACCGTGGTAGTTTACGTCGTTTAATTTTTTTTATCGGGGGTCCTCCCCAGACCCCAGTCTAACCCACCCCACCACCTCATCCTGTCACCCACCACCCCCAAGTCACCCAACACATTTACGTTTAAAAAAAAAGACAAACGACCACTGTAAAAACAGCACGTTTAAAATGCAAACATGCAGTTTCATGGCAGCGAAACCACAGCATACAATATGGAGTTCATGTGATTATAACGTTTTAGTCAAGTATGATATAGGCATTGTTTGGAAGTAAAACAAGAATTGCATACCTGAAACCTTTGAGTTCCTAGAGTGCTGGAGCCATTAATAAATGCTTCCAGCATGGATCCCTGGGATTCAAGGGTATCCCTCCTCAGCCCCAATTTTGAACATATGTATACACCTAATGACAGAACAGGACTGATTTTCACCAGCTGAAACCACGTCTAGGCTGTGGGCCTGGAGTGCAACCTGTATCAGTACAATGACACTGCACGCTGTAGTGGTGCTGAACACGCCACATATTGCCACACACTGTGAATGGTTGTGGACAACTGGTCCATGGAGCATGCTGCAGGACACGCTGCTATACCAGCCAGATCTGGCAAGTATTCTGGTGTGTGTTTTTGCAGAGGTGTGAAAATGTATTTGACTGCTGATTCGTGAGTAAGGCTGCTAGGCTGCACCAATACCACCTAGAAGGTAGTACGTTAGGTGCAGACCTCTGGTGACCATCTCTTTATGTTTCTTTATTCTTTATTGTAAAACCCAAGGTCGGTTGACCCCATTGACAACCTAAACACTAGGGCTAATAATCATGGAATGCAACAAGAGTGTCCAAGGTTGAGGAAAGATGCACTACAAACTATAATAAAACAAACATTTCACTTTATCCAAAAATTGGCGTCTCCCCAAACAACAAATAATGTCATACATGTGTCAATGATTACAAAAATCAAAGTCCCCTACCTCGCAAGTAAATCAACAAACTAAATCCTGTCCTTGCCTGGTCGACAAGGTCACACAACCTCGACCTCTCTGCGGCATTCGACCTAGTGGACCACAAGACCCTCACCTCACACCTCTCCCACTCCGCACATTTCTCTGACCAAGCCACCTCCTGGATAACCTCATTTCTTGAAGGGAGGGCCATGAAAGTCTTTTCAAACATTTCGAGCGCAACACCATCCATAATACACTGCGGTGTCCCTCAAGGCTCCTGTACAGCACCTACGCTTTACAATCTATTCACTAAGCCCCTATTCGAGAAACTTGATGCACTTGGGATTGCCTACACCAACTACGCCGACGACACCCAAGTGCTCCTCCCTCTATCAGGCTCATACCACAAAGACGCCCTAGCTCTAAAACTCATATATGCCACCATTCAAGCCTGGATGGCCACTAACGGCCTATGTCTTAACGGGGATAAGACTGAAATCCTTATCCTCGGCCAAAAATCCACACTGGCCAGGCTAGACAGCTGCTATGCCAATTTCAACATCGACAACTGCACTATCCCAGTCCTATCCTCTGTGAAAACGCTAGGGGTCTACATTGATGCAACCCTGTCCATGGACAAACAAGTTAGTGCCATTGTCTCCGCATCTGCACTAAGCACTAAACTCATCAACGCCATTAAACCATTCCTTTCCAAAGAAAACTGCCTTTCAATAGCAAGAGCTACCATAGGCGCTAAACTTGACTATTGCAATGCACTTCTAGCCGGCACCTCTGAAAAAAACCTAAACAAACTCCAGGTCACCCAAAATAACGCTCTAAGAGCAGCATTAAACATCTCCAAAAGGGACCACATCTCACTGGCAAGGCAATCAGTTCACTGGCTCCCTGTCAAAGAACGCATCACCTTCAAGGTACTGACTACTACCCACAAATGTATCCACCACACTGCACCATCATATCTCTCAGACACCATTCTCAGACAGACCTCATCCAGACCTACCAGACTCTGCTACACTAACCAACTCACTGTACCACGCATCCACAAGATTACAGCCGGGGGGCTGGGTTTCCCCTACATAGCACCAAAACTTTGGAATAATCTCCCCCACGCTCTAAGAGCAGAAGGCTCCCTCACAGCGTTTAGAAAAAAACTCAAAACCTCTCTCTTTAACTAAAATTCCTCTACCTACTGCCATTCAGGCACACACTGCTAACTATTGCTACTGCCCAAACTGTATGCATGTATGCCTCTGTATGCTGTAACTAAGACGCGCTTTCCCTGTAACCAGCGCTATTCTGTAACCAGCGCCACGATGCCTCAGGGCTGATTCTGTGCGCTTAACAAATGCGAATAAATAAATAAATAAATAAATAAATACAAAACATGTAACATACACACAATCAATTCCTGAATTAATTTAATCAAGAAATCATAATAGATACTTAAACAACTCAATCCATTTTTAAAGTTGTAGTTCCATAACATCAATGCAACAAATTACATTTTGCACTCAGAACAGTCTACTAAAAGAGACAACATCAAATCTTAGTCTTCTGTAACAAGCTCATGTGGGGTCCTAATTAAATCCACCCTGCACTAGTTTCAACCATGTCTCTATGGTAGGGCTGGTTTTCATCAGGACTGGAAAATCTATGTTTCAATTGTCCAAGAAATCTTGTTCTTGTCCAGTGACAGGCGACTCACGGGGGTCCTGTGGATTAAGAACACACAACAGAAATCAGTGTGTTAGGGGGAAACTAATACCTAATGTTTGATAAGAATGACCAAAAAAAGCCCAACAAATGTTCGTGGTATTCATTGTTCCAAGACTGTTCTGTGAATGGAATGCCTTGTCATGAAAGAAAGGAGACACCTACAAAAATGCCACCATAGTAGTATAAGTATAGAAACATCGTTGTCCCAAAACTCTGGAATCAGGATAGGTGATAAATAAGCTGTTGAGAAAGTCAGATGGTTAAATTCCACTTACAGTTTGTCTCGACAGGAGAAGCATGCTAAGGGCATGAAGAAGAATTCCGTTCTAAATGTCTTAGGTGGGTGGACGACAACGGGGAGACCTCTTCCCCAATCTGGATTCTAAAAAACACAATATAATGTAGCATTAGTCTGCACCAATTGAGAGCGCTGCGGATTAGACATTTTTTAAGTACTTTGAGAACAAGAAGCAAATGCCAATGGGGAATCCCACACGCTTACCCGACAGAGGATTTAGCCCAGTCAGAGGTACTGTCAGGGAACCCCGTACTCAATGGATATTTGCAGAGCACATCACACATCATGACGAGTGCCATCCACTGGTGGAATTCGGCAAAGTCCCAATGTGGAATGGTTTAGAGTGTGCAAAGACCAAGAGCTGCAATTGCAACAAATCAATATAAACTGACTGTGAATCAGTAAAACAAGAGGGGGCCGTAACTGCGCGCTTACCCGATATTAGTGGATCGTAATGGAATGCAGATACACAGAAATAGGGAGTGCCTGCCTAGGAAGCCGAGGTGGCTAAGCTTGGACGCGCTGGGCGCAACTGCAGGAAAAGGAAATGGTTCACTGTGGCAAGGGTTGCTGATGGACAATTTGAGTCAACTTCACCTAGTGGATAAACGTAGCTGCAACTGGGGAGGTGGAAAAGTGGGCTTGCAAGGGACAAAACCCATGAAGTCGAGATCGGGAGAGTGACATTGCAGATCCGTGCCGAGCAACAGATTGAATCTACTGGGAATATGAGGAAGCCTTGAAATAATCGGTAGACACGCACATGACCGTGCCAAAGACATGCAAGGAGGACTGAGGAGGTCCTTATGAAGTTTGCATCGTTGCCTGGCAACTTCGCTAAACTTTGCATCCAAATTGGCGAGGCGGCGGAAGGTGAACATAGGTGATCTAGGTGTCTGCACCAATATATTCAATAACTGCATTATCAAGAGCATTGCATTAACACAAAACCAGAGGAAACATCGGGGCTTACCAAGCAGCATTGCCTCCTCTGCTGCCGTCCCAAACCAAGCTGCGCCGTATCCTGCGAAGCCAAAGCACTACGCCTCTCCCAATCTCTGGAGAAGCTCAGTTGCCCCCTATTTTTTATGACCGGCAGCTATCAGAATCCCCACAGTTTTAACAACTTCTTTTATCTGAACCATCTGAAGGAGCACAGATCCGGCGTAAGTCTTTGTTACAGCACCATGCCTTGCTTCTTGGAGGATCGGGGGGCTGGAGGAGCTGAGAGTATGGTGGGGCTCTGATGCAAGCCTGGCTTTCTATGCCCCCCACCAGGTTCCATGCAACATCTTAACTGAATCCATTGGGTCTTTTTGCTTCATTGGGAGCTACCTAGACTCGGGTGATAAAAATCCCCTAGGAGAAATGAGTAAAGTAGCTGATCAGGATTGCTCTGTTCTGAGCCATGTTGCCAAAGCCTACCGGGGGCAATAAGGCTGATTCTGTCCTGAACAAAAATAAGGGTAGCTTTCAGACCGTTGTGGATAACGTGACAAATAGAATCCCGCAACTTGAAGACCTGGTGTTTGCTGCAACACTGACGTGACTGGTCATCTAGTGCCATTAGTACTGCTACCACCGCCAATGCTGCTGACAATATTTTGGCTGAATTTTTTTTTATTTATTTTTATTGAATGTTATAGTTTATTAAAAATCTTTTCACTCAACTAATTGATCATTTATTTCTTTTAAAATACAAATTGTTTCTACTTCCAACTGGAAAGCAATCTTATGAATTGAAAGTCTGTTATTTGTCCCTTTATGACTTGAGGAGATGGAGAGGAGGTCCCAAGCACGGCCCGCACTTCAACCATCCATTTTTAAGTACCCGGAACGTTCACGCCGAAGTATGTGATGTATGATGAGCAAATAAACCAGCAGAGAGCCGCAGCAGTGCTCTGTCCAGTACCAATTAGAAGAACCACACCTATTGGCGTACTGACACTGAAGAAAACATGGACCGTAGGGTATCCATTGAGAAAACCATATCAACAAAATAAACGGAATGAAGATCGTCTGAGTACAGTCCCTGAAGAAGCCAAAAAGGTCTTAATGGAAGACGAATGGTGATGCCACAAGAACCCGGACTGACTCACATATAGAAGATATAACGACCTGAGAATGATAAAAAGAGACGAAACGCCATGAATAAGGGACATCGCGAACCTAAAGTAAAAGGACGATTTCAAATGTAAGAAGCTTATGCCATGAGCATGACGAAGATATTTGACCAGTTTACGCATGTACATATGCTTGGAACCGCAAGAAAGCTAAGAAAATCGTGCAGCTTGCTATGCTTAGTAGTAAGATAGTTTGCGGCAAGTGCCACCTATACATATCTACCTCAAAAGAAGCACGTTATATAAGTATACTTCCATTATGCAAAAGAGCAGAATCAACCAAAGGTTACTGGAGGCCGCATGAGGAGAGCTTGATATTTAACAAATCAAGAATAAAAGGCAGAAGCGAAACTCAGCAGAGACAAATCGTGCCAAAAAGCCAAGGTCATATCAGCTAAAATAGACAAACAGTAGCTACAATTAATGAAGCAAAGAACAGAATATCCTGCTCAGAAAGGTCAAGATAAGAAGCAGAAGGCAGGTGGTGGCCAAAACGAAAATCAAATACACGAATTACATGGAGAAAAAGGCAAATTTACGGTGTCTGAATCACGTGACCAGCCGAGCGAGGAGAAGGGGGACATTCACACCTACGCATGGCAGTGGGCCAGGCGAAGATATCAGAACTGTTCCAGACAGGAGACACAGTCTCGAGGCCAACCACAGTGAACTAATTGACACATGACCATTGAAGCAGTGATTGATTGTAGCAATAATTGGGGGAAGGCCGGGGGAGCTGAAGGGCACCCTGCACCTGGCCGACTATTCTGCATGCTGCTAGGCAAAATGGAAAGGTATGAGTGGGGTTGGTGCCAACCCAATCATAGTGGACCAAGTAATCTAGGGTCGTATAGTTAGTAGGACCAATGGAACGTCGTACTCTTGGTGACATCTACAGTAGCCATTTTGAAGGAAGGGCTTAGATGCCCCACCTGACTGTGTTTACCCAATCCCTTTACTCCATTACCATATACAGATATAGTACCTATATTAAAGTTACCTTCCTAGATACCAATAGAATTGCATGCCAACTTTTAAGCGTTACACGTCAGTGATGACGAGTTTTTAGTATAAATTATGTGTTTTTTATGAAGTTCGTTGGAGTTGTGAAGCAAGAAGGAAGATCACGCAACTGCTGATATTCATGAAACTCCCTGTTGTTTGTACTTGTCATTAAACGGACTCCCTTTGCCAAACCATTGAATTGTGATTATTGATTTGATGCTTGAGTATTAATCTGCATCCCCATCCAGCTCACGGGTGCTGCTATTCCATCTTAAAGTGCTATTGGGCAACCCCCAGCTTTATGGGCCGGTTGGGGTCCTGGTGCACAGAGATTATAGAGTTCCAGAAGTGCATGACTCTGAATGTCAACATTCTGTTGTTTCCGCTTAGAATTTGGGCCCAACGCAGTCTTGATTCGCCTTGCACTCTCATTTGAGGCAACATCTCGTTGAACAATTGTTGTTTTCCTTCAAGCGCCGTGTACTCCATAATAATATGATGTAAAGTCTTGATTTCGTCTTGTTGGAGGCAAAATCTGCAGAAAGCCAATGTCACTGGCAGCTGTTTAGACTTGGCCAATACTTCTCTAGTCGGAAGCAGGTTAAGCCGTAGCCTCAGAAAGGTGTCTCGCATTACTCGGTCCGGAAATCTTTGCAAATACTGAGGCAATTGGTTCACTGCTCGTGCCATAAGTTCAAAATTGAGCACAAGTTGATATTGTGCCTTTTGCTGTAATGTTCAGATCCAGTAATTTATTTGAAGTCTAATTTTTGCTTTCTGAGGGCGGTTGACCAGCATATCTACATTTATATCGTCTTGTTGCATTATTTGGAGACATGCACTGTTTGTCTTGACAATGTTTTTCTGGCATAGAAATTCAACTGCTGGGATGTCGTCTTCTATCAACGTCCTTATGTAAAGAGTTAGAAGTTTCCAATTCTTAACTGATTCCATTGATTGTAACGTCAATTCAAAGTGTATTGCCGGGGCTGGATATGCAGGGGGCAGGGACAAGATCTTTGTCCAAACTATCCCTTCTAAGTAACTAAAGATCTCAAGGTGCATTTAGCATAGTTTCCGAACCATATGTCAGAATAGCCATTTTTTTCTGTCTATAAAAGGCGATAATCGGCATCATTGAGTATGTTCCGTACTTGCGATGCAGGACCATTCCTTGTCATGCTAATGACAAAGCTTTCTCCTTTAGTTGCTCTGTCCATTCTTTTTCCATTTCAGACTGATTTATCAGAACACCCAGATATTTAATTAAAGTCACTGTTTCTAGTTTTTTCCTTCTAGAAATATTGCCAATGTTTTATTTTCATGGTTGGATGACTTGTGAGGGTCATAACTTGAGATTTGTTTACATTAATCATGAGCTTGTTTGCTTTGACATACTTTTTCAATGCATACATTATTTTTTGCGAATCTACTTGGGTTCCATCAAGAATGACCAAGTCATCGGCATACAAAAAGTATGCTAATTGCGTGTTGTTAAATTTTGGAGGGTTAGCAACTATGTCCTTTTGACTGCCTGCAAAGTCTGATATAAAAAGATTGAACAAAGTTGCCTCTAAGGGGCATCCCTGCTTTAATCCATTCCATGTTTGAATTTCTGTCGATGAATGGCCGTTTTGGGATAATCTCATTTTTATTGAAGTATTAGTGTACAACACTTTGATTGGTTCTAAGATTTCCTTTGGGCACTTTCAGCTGTTAAGTGTTTCCCAAAGCGTTGTTCTGTAGACGGCGTTGAACGCAAGTTGTAGGTCAATGAAGGCCGCATGAGTCGTGGTTCTGTCTTTCATTGCTTCCAATTTGAGCATGTTGATATTTGTTCCTACTTTCTTTACAAATCCTGTCTGCCTGGGATCACTTGTTCCGGTTCTCATTATGTACATCCTCGCTTTTGGACTTATGAAGTCGAGTGTCAATGTTATCTGGAGAGTTTTTCTCCTTCGTATCAGGAAGTACATCATCATTTTCATTCTCGTTCATATCTGTGATTAATTGTCTCTTAACCTCTCATTATCGTTAGTGCGTCCATCTGAACTTGCGGGTAAAAATGTACCCCCCATAGGTGTTTCATCCAATCTCTCAGCCGCCGCCTGGTTCACGTAAAAGATCTTTAAATACTTCTGCATTGTCAGCGGAAAGAGTACGCACCGAGGATTTTGCATGCCGCTCTCGTGTTGTCGTTGATTTCCTCTGCCCCTGTTTACAGAGCGACGGGGAAGGCTCGGCGCGAAATGGAGGGACAGGGGAGTGCGACAGGTCCGTTTTAGCGCGCTGTCTGGTGCGCGGCCCAGTTGTGACAGCCATCCATCTTGGGTCGCTCACACGTGCCGTCCCCTCCACACAGCCTCCAACCAGACTCTGCTGACTCAGCGTCGCTCCGCGGGTAAGATAGGTTTTTATGAAAAAAGGTCTGCCTTCCAAGGTGTAGAAACGGAAAGCAGACTCCAAACTGGATACAAAGTAACAAAGTAAGCACGCTCCAGTAGAACATGTAGTCTCCACACAGACTCCACCAGACTCTGCTGAATTTAGTGTTCAGCTTCTTTTGTATCATTACTCAATTGTGGACCGCCTGGGTGCAAAAATGGATTATCTTTTGGATTTGATCTCGCTGAGACTGGGCGCTTCGTTTTATTAACCTGGTAGTGCTATAACTGTCGTAGCGAATGATAGCACTAAGGTCAATCTGGCAGCTTAATGCCACCAATCATTCTCATTATCATAAAAATGTGGTAGCGCTGTATGGACTATTCCAGGGGACTCATGTTGGCAAGAATCCAGCGACTAAGAGTACCAACTTTACAAGCCTCAACAGTGAGGCCCCTTGTAAGACTTCGCATTTCCCTGTCCAGTTGGCTCCTCCAGCGAACAAAAGTCTCATAGATCTCAACTCAAGCACTGTTTCTGTGACTCATAATCACCAGGTTCAGCGTCTCATGAGGATAGTTCTGTGCTCTGTAATAAGGCATCACTAGAAGACTACTACTCCGAGCAGTGGGAAGGGGGGGGGGATTGCTCTACACCAGATCTATTTGGCACAGAACTACAAGTTGCACTGCTTCTTCAATGCCTAAAAGAGCTTACCCGAGCATTCACCTATTTGAGGGAAGAAAGCATCTGGGATAAACATTTTTTAGAGAAAAGTCCAGATTTGATTAAGGATCTTTTGAGTCAAGGCACGCCAGAGATTGCTTACCACAAGATTGCAGCTCGAACAAATGTGCTGCTAGATAGTACTCAGTTGCTGCTGCCGCCAACAATCCGCATGGTGCTGCTGTTATTGCCAACTGTGCTGGACAGATAAACAGAGAACACTTTGACACGAGTACCAATTAGCTCAAATCTCTGCCTGATGCAACAATGATTGATGGTGCACGTAAAGGTTTGGCAAATAATATTCCACTGTCTAGCAATTGCTTTGCTTTACAAGCATCTGCTGGATCTGATCCTGTTCCAGTAGGGTCATCTGAACCTACACTTTCCAGACTATTAAGGTCCTGAATACAGAATCCTGTTTTCGGTCGATGGAAAGGGAAAATCTGTGCACTCTAAAGCCATGAAAAGATGGAGCAACAGAATATAATATGTACTTCTAAGGGCTCTTTCCAGGGTTACACCACTGCATACAGAAGCAGACTTGAAAAAATCCTGTTAAACCATTTAGGCCTTGCTGGAAATTCTATCAGATTGATACGTCTACTGCAAATATTGTCTGACTGATTGTTCTGTGGAGGAAACAATTTAAGTGTAAGATAAAAGCATTCAGAATACATTTTGGAATAAACTAAAGTACTCTCTGCTGCAGGTATCGCAGCATATTTAGACAGTGGAGCTAAGCATTGCCATCTTCACGAGCACTGCTGTTTACCTGTAATTGCTCAGAGCCTTAAAGATGGTAATTTACCTTGTTTAAACTTTAGTTTGAAGATAACTGCAGGAACAGATCCCTCAGGATAACTAGTTGCATCCAGTGTGTAATGTAAATTGGTCTTGTATAACACTGCTGTGCATGGCAATGTGAGAGCAGACGGCAGAGTGTGTTAGTCGGATAGCGGGAAGGCAGATGCAAAAACCTTTGATGGTGTTGAATGTAGGTCGGCAGTATCAGTTACCCGTGTGCTGATATGAAAATCTGTTTGTCGTGGGTTCCACCCGGGCCGGTTAGCCCTATGGGCAGCCCCCGGATTGTGGAGTGCAAACATTGACACCATGGTTGATGATAGCAGATGGATGTGGTCTGAATCTGTTAAGTACGGTAGACCTGAAGGTCATCTGATGAAGTTGGGAGGTGTAAGGATGCTAGATTTTAGTAGTGAGGAGTTTGTTGAGGGATGAGTAGAGGGGGAGGGGAGTGAAGGGGTTGTAGATTTCACTGAGAATAAGGTGCAGACCAATGTCTTGCAGCAGAGGATGTATGAACTGGTTGATAGTCTTCATTTCTTTCAAAGTGGTTGGTTGAAATGCCAAGTCTTGAGCGGTTTCCTGAAAGCCGGGTTGTTTTTTTGCAGGCAGAGAGATTTGGGTAGGGTGTTCCACAGTTCCATGGCCAGAACTGAAAAAAAGGATCTGCCTTACTTTTTAATGTTGAAGGTGGGGGCTAGTACTAGTGCAGCACTGCTTGGACCAAAGTGTTCTGGAGGGAGTGTAATGTTGAAACTTGCTTCTGAAGGAGGAAGGCCCCCTCTGTTGTATTAATGATGGGCGATGCACAAGGGATTGAAATTAACCCTTTTTTTGATGGGTGGCCAGTGGAGAATACAGAATGTTGACATATGTTCAAATTGCTCCATTCTGAGAAGTAGTCTTGCTGCTGCATTTTGAAGTCTTTGAAGTTTCCTCCTTAGATAATCTAGGAGTCTAAGCTAGATGCTGTTTGCGTAGTCTAGTTTTGATAGCATTATAGAAATTATTGCTATGGCCGTGTCGGTGAACGTTAAATAAGGTAAAATGTGGCGTACCATTTGCTGCTGGGTGAAAAAGCTTCCGATGATGGCTCTGAACTTTGGGTCAAGAGTACAGGCGTTGTCCAAGATTTCTTGCTATGGTTGACTGGTTTGGACAAGGGCCTATCTCGTCAGGCCAAGGGATTGTGGTGGAATTAGAACCTGAAGCGTTTGAGAGCATCAGTTCTGTTTTTAGGGTTGAGTTTGTCAGTTTGCTGTTATCCACACATCCATCTGTGCAAGGCACTTTTTTTATGTGTGGGGCGTTTGGTGACGGGTAGTTTACAAATTTGTTGATTATTTGTGTGTCATCCGCATAGCTGTAGCAGAAGATACCAGATTTATTGATGTCTAGTAGGGTTGTCCTGTAGATGTTCAAAACAAGCTGAGAGTGTGGATCCTTGGGGTACTCCACATGTTAGTGGGCAAGGCCAGGAATTATAGGGATCCGTGATAGTGGTACTACCACTGTTCTACCTGTGAGGAAGGGGGTGATTCTGCATAGAGCCGTGTCCTTGATACCAATATCTTCCAGTCTTTTTAGGAGGATCTTGTGACTGATAGTGTCAAAAGCAGCTGAGATGTCTAGCAGGATGAGCGCACTCTGTCTTCATCCGCATTGTTTTTAAGTGTATCCCAGATAGAGCACAGAACCAATTCTGTACTCTTTGGAGGTCGAAATCTGTGCTCTGCCTCATTCCGAAGTTTGTTTATAGGAAATTCCTGAGTTGACCATTTATGAATTTTTCCAGACGTTTCCCAATGAAAGGGGTGTTTGATATGGGGCGATAGCTGGCTGGGTCATATGGGGCAGCTCTCTGCTTTTTAAGCAAAGGTCTGATGTGTGCAGATTTTAACTCAGCTGGGACTCTTCCGCTGCTGATAGTCGTTGAGGGGGGATAGGAAGATGGGCACTATGTCTGGAGATTTCATGATCGATTTGTAAAGATTGGTGGGGGATATGGATCCTCGGGGGCCATCTGGTCACAGAGCTCTTGTTTAGGGGTAGGAGTTGCTTTGCAGACTGTCAGGTTTTTGAATTCTTTAATGATATTCTACATTCCCCTTTCACTGTGATTCACCAAATCGATGTGTTTGGAGTGGTGTGCTTTCTTTGCTTTGAGTACTTTAGTCCTGTAGAGGCGTAACTGTTGATGGTAGGTGAATTTGCTAGTTTTCCTACCTGCAAATCATCTACTTTTGAACTGGTGACTTTTTTTAATACAAGGCCCCAAACCATCTTAGGGTTGGACTTGGTACACAGAGCTCTAAGCTTGAAAGGTTTTAGCCTGTAAAAGTTACACAACCTATATTACAGTATGTAAACATACATTAGTACTACTCTTGCAATGCATAGATGAATATCTAAAAAAAACATATGCAGAAAAGGGTTGATCTACCTCTGGTATAAAAGTTGATCTAATGCAGAATCTAATAGATCACCTGGAAACAATAGGAAACATGTTTTGCCTGTTGCTAGTGGTATAGACGATGCTGGAGCCAGGGTCTAGCAGTAGTAATGGTTGTGTTGTTCTGGATCCACAGATGGCACAAGCGAGACTGAAGAGATGTCTTCTCAATCCTCCATTACCACATCTGAAGCAGAAATTATTTTTGATTTGAGATGAGGCTCAAAGAAATGGCACTCAAATACAAAGCAAGGATGGAGTCAGATAAGGTTGATATAGAAGGACAGAGTATTCGAGCTGAAGTTGGCCAGAATGAATAGGTGTTGAGGCTCATCTAAATGGTCTGGGAATGGTTCTGGGTCCTTCTATCATCCAAGATTTCCTAAGGATCTTTTTGAATGTTTATGATGAGAAGAATTACATAATTGATGATTGGTTAACTGCGTTTATGTATGTTTGTGTGGTGGTGATTGCGTCTGACAAGAAGGCTTGGCTTCTCAGCAGACTTCCCCGGAATGGCTGCAGTGCTCTTATAGAGTTGTTGAAGCCTGAGAGAAAAGATTTTGAAAAATTAAAGCAGGCTCTGCTCTTAAAGTTTGGGAATACTCTTGCCCAATACTTAGAGGTTTAAAGACTGCAAGAAAAAAGAGAAAAATACTTGGGTAATTTATACAAATGATGGTATAGCGGTTTGATTACATGTACCATCCTTATGTGCCATCAGACTAAATCTCTGGCAAAAGCACTCTAACCAGAGGTTTGCTGCAGTACCCCATCTGTCATTGCTGCAATGCCACATTGCGCTTTTGGTATCTAATCATTCATAGCTTCTAGACAGGGTTGGGAAGGGTGTGCCTCAGGCAATCTTTTGTTAGGTTTATGAAAATCAAATATCAAGAAAGAATTTTCCAGGAAACTAATTTTCCTAGATGACTATTTTGCTGTGGGTGAGTTGTTTCAGCTCCCGTATTGGCACTAGATGTGTTTGAACATTCAGATCCCCAGTCTGCAAATCCTTTGTGTCTTCAACTTCTGCTCCCAGTGAGCCCAGACCCGCATACCAACACCAGAGAGGTTTCAGAGGAAGAGAATCGGGTAGGCATCAGCCTGCTGTGAGGAATCTCAGGACGTCCTCCCGTCTTTCCCAAACATCTCCTACTCCAAGGTGGCCAGGGAAAGGCAATCGCTGTCGGATCCCGACCCTGGCTGTGGATATGCGAGGGAGGATCACCAGGGTGTAGGAGACTTTGGGAATGGGGATGAGGCACTCTTGGGTGAGACACAGTATTCCCCATTTCCCCTTCCAAATGAATCTAATATCCCCCAGACCTTTGTAGGTTATTACCAATCCCTTCCCTATCTTTTACCTAGAATATCCACCAGTAAACACCAGTCGGGTACTGGGACGAGGAAGAGACACACCAGAGCCATACTTTATTGATTCTCACACACACAAACACCACTTTGGTACTGGGATGAGGAAGATGCAACAAAGACTGACAACAGACTACTGAACTAACCCTGCGCAGTCTAGTTGCAGAGTATGTATCAAGCTGGCAGGATATTTAAAGGCCAGTGCTGGAAGGAGAGAGAGCTGAACGAGAGAGCCGTTGTGTGGGAGAGAAACCATGAGAAGTCCAGAGAAGCCGTAGAGGCATGCAGACTAATCCCAGCAGGAAGCCAGGTGGAAAGCAGCATGGCGCGAGAAAGCCCTGCAGAGGAGAGCTGTAGCTTCCCTCTGAACTGGAGAATCATCTGGAGAGGCCGGGTGAGAACCGAAGGAGCACTGTCGAACGAACCACAGCAGAGAAGGAGCTAGTGGAGACAGTGAGGTACATTGGATATACCAGTCAGCAAGAGAGAAGCTGTGCACCAGGTTGCGGGAGGGCCAGCAGGATAAAGAACGCTTCCCAGAGAAACGACCAATGCTGCAGCCCCATACCCGATGTTAGACACTCCAAGCAACACCAGTGAGTCTGCCCAGTGGCCCTGGGAGCCCCAGGGGCATACCGACATGGGTTTCAATGGGATTTTTGCCATATATGACAGATAAAAGAAACAGACACTAAGTGAATTCCCTTACTTAAGTCAATTTGGGTAAAATACAGAATACATACAACAAAGTAATGAACTGTGACAGAAACCGAGGAAATGGTGATCCCAGTGAAGTGAATTGGTTATGAACTGACATGAAAAGCAATGGTAATAAGCAAAGCCAAATAAGCAGGCATAAGTGAATGATTGGGATGAACCTTTTTCAAGAGGCAAACGAGCATTGCCAAGAGTCAAGGGAGCATTGCCAAGAGTCAAGCCTGAAACAGTGAATACGTTTCCTAGCAGGAGTGTCTACTGGGAAGCTTATGGTGGCTTGTGTAAAAGAACTTCGAACTTAGGTTCCTAGCAGGAGGAGTGTACTGGGAAGCCGGTGTCCATTGCAAGTGAAAGTTACTAATCAAGTGAATGGTGATAAAAGAAGCAACAATTAAGCTTCAAGGGCACTTGAAAGAATAATAAGTCAAGGCTTTGTGTGAAGCTGAAACTGTGGCAAGATATCTGTGAAGCAAATCAAAGTAAGGTGTGTCGGTTGCGTGACCTGTAATGGGTGGACCGTTTGGTCCGACAACTACACCACCTAGACCGAATACACCCACCTAAGGAAAAGACACTTTGTAATTGAATTAAGGAACACCTGTGTGAATTGAAACAAAGGAACTGAACTTTGTAAACTGGTGAAAAGTAGCCATACTCTGAGAGTTGGGAAGTGTCCCAAGGAACTGTGTTATTTTGGAACATTGAATATCCTAGGGAATTGTGTTATTTTGGAACATTGACAGACTTGAAAGCTTGGGGAAGGGAACCCCTCTTTTGTGAAGTGAACTCTTTGAACCTTGTGGAAGGGAAACCCCTTTTCCATCCAAGAGCTGGATGAGGTTCTGAACTTTTATTTGACCACTTCTTATTTGTTGCTGACATCCCTACACATTGCAAACCATTAGATGTGAGAACAAGTATAGGTTTTAGACACAGACGTTTGCTTTGGACTTCCTGACACAGATATCATTAGTTTTATTCAAGTAGGGAAATCCCTCCTTCGCATAGGGCAAGATTGGCTTTTTTCCAATCCTCTTTTTTAGTCAATAATACCTTAGATCCCAAATCTTATTCAGTTGTCTGTGTCTACTTCGTGATGCATTCACACTGCCCAATCTTTACAGCACTAATCCTATGCTCAGCATGGTTCTATGTGATTTAATCCCACCAAGTTCTAAAGTTAGCTTTTTTTTCATCCAGGTTACATCATGGAATGTGACATTGTTATGTTATGTTATTTTGCATTTATATAGCGCCTTATATACCATTGGTATGGTCTGAAGGCGCTGGTAGGTTGAACGCCCTTGGGAACCGAAGTTCGGGTCAGTAGAGAGAGTAGAGAGAGTCAAAAAAGTGCGTGTGCGCACCAGGTATGTGTGCAGCTGGTGCGGAATTCAGGTGGTAGCTGCTTCATAGCGGTAGGTGTCGTGGATGAGAGATCAGGAGTATGTGTTCGCTGTAGCCGGCTTTATCCAGAACGAGTGTGGCTGCGTTAGGCCTGAGGAGAACGCCTGGCTGGGGGGTGTGAAACCAGCAGTGTTTACATAGAGTGATGTGGGGTGAGCGGGAGATGTAGATATGAGAACAGTTATACCGAATGGTGTCATAGTATCTGTGTTCTAGTTGAGTGGTGGTGTAAGGGAGAGAGTAAGCGTGGGGTGTGGTATGGTGTATGTTTTTTAAACGTTCCCTGCATTCCAAAGCATATTATGTTTGTCACGCAGTTCAATGCAATTGGGTACACTTCTAACTTCAACTTTCTTAGAGAGGCTGTTGGGCGCAACTTCTAAATGCAATTGGGTACACTTCTAAATTCAACTTTCTCAGAGAGGCTATTGGGCGCAACTTCAAATGCAATTGGGTACACTTCTAAAAATCAAGTTTCTCAGAGAGGCTCTTGGGTGCAGCTTCCAAATGCAGTTGGGTACACTTCTAAATTCAACTTTCTCAGTGAGGCTATTGGGCGCAACTTCAAATGCAATTGGGTACACTTCTAAATTCAACTTTCTCAGAGAGGCTATTGGGCGCAACTTCTAAATGCAATTGGGTATACTTCTAAATTCAACTTTCTCAGAGAGGCTATTGGGCGCAACTTCAAATGCAATTGGGTACACTTCTAAATTCAACTTTCTCAGAGAGCCTTTTGGGCGCAACTTCTAAATGCAATTGGGTACTGTTGGGCGCAACTACTAAGTGCAATTGGGTACACTTCTAAATGCAATTGGGTACGCTTCTAAATTCAACTTTTTTCAGAGAGGCTATTGGAAGCAACTTCAAATGCAATTGGGTACACTTCTAAATTCAACTTTCTCAGCGAGGTTTTTAGAGATTCCATCTAAGTGCGGCGTATGTTAACAATCATTGGTTGACATTATACTGCGGGCTATTGTGAGGTAGGTTAGAGTGGCAGGAGCTTTCTGGAGTAGAGTAATTGCTCTATCCCCCACCCAAGCCAACACTTACGGTTTTGTTGGTGTCTGGTGGCTTCCTTGGCTTCCCCTGCGGACACCTGCTGACACTCCTGGAGCCACCTCTGTTGGAGCCGCCCTTGGCCTTGGGGCCCTTAGCCGCTGAGGGCTGCCGGGCAGAGGGCTGTCCTGGGAGGACCAGTGATGAAGGGCGGGATGGGCGGGTCGGGAGGCGGGCTGAGAGGTGGGCGGACGAGCGAGAACCAGGAGGGGAGGCCGGGAGACACGGGGCAACGCGTGGCCTGGGCACACCAATTACAGTAAAATGACAGTAAAATTACAGGCAAGAGAGGCGCGGATGGGTGGGCGCACTCACCTGCTCCTTGATCGATTGAAAGGGAGCGGGTGCTTCAGCACGGGTCGCTAGACTCAGGAAACAACTTGGATGCAGCCAATCAGGGGTGGGGAACGGGCTGGGAGGAGGGCGGGCGAGCGAGAACCAGGAGGGGAGGCCGGGAGACACGGGGCAACGCGGGGCCTGGGCACACCAATTACAGTAAAATTACAGTAAAACTACAGGCAAGAGGGGCACGGATGGGTGGGTGCACTCACCTGCTCCTTGATCGATTGAAAGGGAGCGGGTGCTTCAGCACGGGTCGCTAGACTCAGGAAACAACTTGGATGCAGCCAATCAGGGGTGGGGGGCGGGCTGGGAGGAGGGCGGGCGAGCGAGAACCAGGAGGGGAGGCCGGGAGACACGGGGCAACGCGGGGCCTGGGCACACCAATTACAGTAAAATTACTGGCAGGAGGGGCGCGGATGGGTGGGCGCACTCACCTGCTCCTTGATCGATTGAAAGGGAGCGGGTGCTTCAGCACGGGTCGCTAGACTCAGGAAACAACTTGGATGCAGCCAATCAGGGGTGGGGGGCGGGCTGGGAGGAGGGCGGGCGAGCGAGAACCAGGAGGGGAGGCCGGGAGACACGGGGCAACGCGGGGCCTGGGCACACCAATTACAGTAAAATTACAGGCAAGAGGGGCGCGGGTGGGTGGGCGCACTCACCTGCTCCTTGATCGATTGAAAGGGAGCGAGTGCTTCAGCACGGGTCCCTAGACTCAGGAAACAACTTGGATGCAGCCAATCAGGGGTTGGGAGGAGCGCTGGGAGGAGGGCGGGCGAGCGAGAACCAGGAGGGGAGGCCGGGAGACGCGGGGCCTGGGCACACCAATTACACCAATTACAGTAAAATTACAGGCAAGAGGGGCGCGGATGGGTGGGCGTACTCACCTGCTCCTTGATCGATTGAAAGGGAGCGGGTGGCTATATGTTTAGTCGAATATCCCGATTGCTCATCCCCCATGTATTATTTTCATAGTTATCGCCACTTTTTAATACAATGTTGTTCATCACTCTGACTCCTTTCCCCTCTTCCTTTTGCTGCATGACCTGGCTTTTTCTGCTGCCATCTCCCTTCTTTCCTGCTTGTAGGGTGTCACCCCTGCAACTCTGTCCCCTGGCCCACCATTCTCTTCCGTTTGTTCATTTAGTTTGAGGTGGACACATACCCAACCTTTGTCCTTGCCCCGCCCCCTTTCCCTTCCTCCTCCCCTTCTCCTTTCCCTTTTTGATTTGTTGGAAGACCTCCTTTGCCTCCCTCAACCCCCTTCCCCTTCCTGTCTGTCCTCAGGCCTGCAGTTCCTTTGCAGTCCACACACAACTCCTTCCTCTTGCTTCCCCACTCCCCCGACCCAAAGCAAGCTCACTTCCCCAGCATGGGGTCTGGCATGGATTCACATGCTCATGAATATGCCCTGCCGTCTTGCTGGGAATCCTCGGTAAAGAAAAAATCTGTTTGTTTCACTTCTGAACTGTCTTTCTCCTGACAACCAATCACTGACCTCTGGGTCATACTGCCCCCAGCCAATGACTGCCCTCTACCTAAGCCCCTCCTCTGGCAGCCATCTTCAGATTGTTACCGCACGTTCAAGTGTTGGGAGTCCTTGTGCTATAGCACTCGAGCTTTTACTGCGCTTTGCGATTTTTCTAAGAGTTTTGCTCTATTTATTTAGTCAATCGAGTCTCAAAATCCACCGATCAGCCTTCCGTTTAACGGGGAACCATTTTCGGATTCTTCACCACCCCTCCAGGGTGGAATTTCATCAAATTTCTTCTTGGAGGATTCAAAAGCTTCTTCGAGGCCTACACCGCGTGTCATGGAGGAGGAGGAGGAGGACTTGGCGCCTCTCTTCAAGCTTTTGGGACAATGGACATACCTTGTGCCTCTACTGCCTGCATTCGGACCAGACGCATGTGGAGGAGGACTGCATAGCTTGTCGGGAGATGGTGCCGCGCACGCAGGCCACCTTACATTAGTGCCTCAACGAGTGGCTGCAGGCCAAGGCCCCCCGCTCTGGGTTAGTCCCGGCAGAATGCCTCCCCTGCCCAGAAGAAGAAAGCTGAGCAGTCTTCTAAGATTTTTGAGGGTGCCCCTCCCGTGGGGGCCCAACATAAGGCTAAGCACCGCAAGTTCATTGCCTATGGGAGCACCGTTGAAGCAGGCTCCTCGGCGGTCCGGGCGAGTTCAGCGTCTCTAGCACCTTCGACCACAAGCCAACGCTCAAGTTCTTCAAAGAAGAGGAAGTCGGACCATCCGGGTAAGCTTTTGGAGAAAGATCCAAACCGGCCCGATGGAGAGGGCCTAGAGGGAGCGGGGCCACGACTCTCCCCTTAATGGAAGGCCGCGGACTCGGCCAGGACTGCAAAGGCCCAGGTGCATCAGATGAAGCCCCGCGAAGGTAGTCCTCCTTCCAGCCCATCGAAAAGACTCCGGAGAAGATGATGCCCATCATTTCACTGAAACCGTCTCCCTTGGTCGCAGAGAAGGGGGGGCACGTAGTCCTCCAGGGCTCGGACATTTCCTCAGAGAAAGAGCTCACCAGCCTCCTGGTCCTCCAGGAGGGGAGATGCGTCGAGAGCAGGCTCGATGGTTGCGATCCCGACGAGGGCGACGACGAAGAGACCGACAAGGAGCAACAGGGCGGTGATGATGGAGCAGACCTGCCTAAGCCGCAAAGGCCCCGGTCCCCATCACCTCCACCCAGCAGCCTCTTGTGGATTTCTCAGTGGACATTCTGACGGCTCTGCATACCCTGTGCTCGGAAATCCAGACAAGGATGCTCCTTGCGCCGTCAGAGGAACCACCATCCAAGAGGAGGAGAGTTCACACCCCTCCGCCGCCTTTTCACCCCTCGACAACCCACCCCACTCCCGTCCTGCCTGGACACGGCAACGACGAGCACGGACGACGGCGGCGGCCTGGGTGATCTCCCGTCTCCGCCGGCCAGATAGTCACTGCCCGACGAGATTGGCTCGTTCCACCCCATGATGGGCTTCAGAGCTCTTCCAGATCGTCTCGGAGAACAAGAAAGAGGATTTCGTTTACCAGCGCCATGAGGTGAAGATGAAGACCGTGCTTTCGATCCCTTTATTGGATGACATTTGGAATGAGGGGTTGTCCCTCATGAGGAATCCTTCGTCGGCTCCGGCGAGGAAGGATTGCTACGAGAAGAAATACAGAGTGCCGGACTCTGCGACCAAGTGCTTATGGTCCCAGCCATCTCCAAACTCTGTGGTTTTGGTGCCGGCCAAGAAGTCGTCTTCGGGCTCATCCTCGTCGGCGGCCTCCTCCCCCCGGACAGTGAGGGGAAGAAGTTGGATGCCATGGGGCAGAGAGTGATCCCGTCGGCGGCGGCGACCATCAAGGCCGCTAACGCCCTCGCCGTTGTGGCGCGTTATGACAGGGAACTTTGGTTCAAGGTGGCCCCCCTCCTGGACTTCCTTCCCGACGCCAAGAGGGCTGAAGCATTGGAGATTCTACAGGAAGGCGAGGTGGCTTCGGACCACGCCATTACAGTGGCTACGGACATTGCCGATACGGGATTCCGCCAAATGGGCAACAGCATTTGCCTTTGTCAGTGAGGCTGGCTGAGGGCCACTCATTTCCGCCAGGATGTTCATTCGATGGTGTTGGACATGCCCTTCGGGGGCTGCAAGCCATCAAAGTGGACACTGAGACGGCCGTCCTTACGGACTTCTGGAGGGAAATCCCAAAGTTCCTCTAAAGGATTTGGAGGAGGTGTCTCGTCCTACCGTCAGCCACCCGCTCTCAGGAGACCTACAGGGGCCGCGCCAAGTCTGGATGTGGACGTCATCGTTGCCAAGACCCCCCAAGGCGGCGCTTCAACATCGAAACACGATTGAACCGGCCGTGGAGTCGGGCCCCCACCCATGCACGCAGGTGGGAGGCCGCGTAGCGAACTTCGTCAGCGTGTGGAAGACCATCTCCACCGACTGTTGGGTGCTGGACCCTCTCACCCACGGACACACCCTAGAGTTCCAATGGAAGTGGCCACTGATACCACCCGTGGCCCGTCAGGAAAACCACGTCCCCCAGCTGCTGCTGGAGGTACGGGCCATGTTAAGAAAGGGGGCGATCGAACTCGCCCGAAAGAGGCTCTGGGCCTCCAGAGTGTATTCTCGTTATTTCCTTGTCAGAAAGAAGACTGCCAGTTGGAGGCCCATTCTGGACCTCCGCCGTCTGAACAAGTACATCAAGTCCCAAAAGTTTTGGATGGTGACTCTTCAGCATGTGCTAGGACAGCTGGAAGAGGGGGATTTTCTATTGTCGCTGGACTTGGAAGATGCATATTTTCACATCCCCATACACAAGGGACACCGCAAGTACCTACGCTTAGTAGTTCAAGGACAACATTACCAGTTCAAGGCCCTTCCCTTCGGGTTGAAGTCAGCACCACAAGTGTTCACTAAGTGCCTGGCCCCAGTGAAGGCGCAGCTGCGTCTACGACAGAGCCACGTGTACCCGTACCTGGATGACTGGCTCATCTGGGCGAAATCAAGACATCGCCGTCGACCACACAACGAAGACAGTCCAACTCCTGACGGACCTGGGGTTCTCGATACATTTTGCAAAGTCCTGCTTGACTCCATCGCAGGACGCACTGTTTCTGGGAGCCCGGCTTAACACAGTGTCGTGCCTGCCGTTTCCGTCGGAGGAGAGGATTGCGGCCATCCTGGGCAAGGTACAACAGCTGTTGGCCCTGAAGGTCATAAGGGTGTGGTCCATCAAGTCCCTACTCGGCATGATGTCGACATGCATATACCTCATTTAGCTGTGCAGGCTACAAATGCGTCCGCTGCAGGAGTTCCTCGACGCCCGTTGGATACAAGTGACAGGGAGCTTCGAGGACAAGATTTCACTCGGCGAGAGTTTCTGTCAAACGATATGGTGGTGGGGAGTGCGCACACATCTGTCCGCAGGCGCACATTTCTAGACCCCACCTCATCAGGAGACGGTCACGGCAGACGCATCCCTGGAAGGATGGGGAACGCATTCTGGAAGTTTTCATGTAAGAGGCCTGTGGCTACCGGAGGAGAAGTCGTTGCACATCAACGTGTTGGAGCTGCGGGCAGTGTTTTGGGCCCTCAAGTCCTTCCTGCCGTCCCTCAAAGGCAAGGTGGTACGGGTCTTCACAGACAACACCACCACAATGTTCTACATCCAGAAGCAGTGGGTCACCAGATCCCCGGCGCTCTCCTCATCCCGTTTCATTTAGCAGGAGTGAAGAACACCATCGCCGACTCTCTCGGGGAGCTACGCTCTTGCCACGAGTGGGCAGGACCAAGTGGATCACCTGTTCTGCCGAGACAGGTATGGTACCCGGACCTTCTGGACATGTCAGCTTCCCCTCCAGTCAAGCTTCCGTCGGTTACAGATCTTCTCGTCAGGGAAGGAGGGGTGATTCTGCCCCACGACCCAGGATCGCTGAACCTGAAGGCCTGGCGCCTGCAGCACTAGAGTTTGGGGGCTACGATCTCCCAGCGGGTTGTAAGAATGTGCTCGCCAAGACCAGAACTTCATCTACTATCAAATGCTACAGCACAAATGGAAGAGGTTCGCCGTTTGGTGCCGTACCCAGAAGATCGACCCTCTACGGGTTACTGCTCCGCAGGTGCTTCCGTATTTGTTTTTGTTGGCCAAGGCAGGACTGGCCCATGCTTCCATCAAAGTTCATCTGGCGCCTATTTCCCGCTACACCAGATCTCCTGGACGATCATCCTTATGGTCGCATTGTTTGGTCAAGGTTTGTCAAGGGACTATTTCCGCTCGTTCCCACCGGTGAAGGCTCCGGCCCCGGCCCTGGCGTGGGAGCTTAATGTGGTGCTGACTAGGCTCATGGGTCCTCCGCCTATGCATTCGGCACCACTGAAATGTTTGTCGTGGAAAACAGGTTTTCTTGTGGCCATCACCTCTGCACGACGAGTGGGAGAGATCCAGGCCTTCTTGTAAACCACCTTATTTGACATTCCGCGAGACTAGGGTGGTGGTGCGGACGCACCCCTCCATCATGCCCAAGGTGCCGTCGGACTTTCATCTAAACGAGCCCTTGGTGTTACATGTATTCTTCCCGACGCCTTTGTCGCCGGCTGAGGAGTTTGCAATCGCTTGATGTGGCTAGAGCGCTGAAGTTCTATGTGGACCACACAAAGAGTTAACGGAAGACGTCGCAACTTTTTGTGAACTTTGGCCCTGTGCACCATGGGAAGGCCCTCTCCAAGGCTTCCAGTTCCAGGTGGCTCTCTGGCTGCGTTACCCATTGTCACTGGTTGGTGAACCGACCGTTGCCTGGCCGTCCGTGAGTCGACTCGACCACAGCCGTCGCTGCAACTACGGCTTTCCTGTCTGGTGTGCCCCTGCTTGACATCTGCAGGGCTGCTACATGGAGGTCGACACACCCCTTCACAAAGTTCTACTGCGTTGACAGGGATTACAGAGAGGAGTCCAGAGTCAGCCAAGCAGTGCTGCGCAACCTGTTCGCTTGAAGGTGAGCCTGGTGAGGAGGTAAGAGATGCTTAATGTTGAGCCTTTCCACCTGTTAGGGAGAATTCTCTCTTTAGGCTGAATTTCCTAACCTAGTGAGTCCCCCAGCAGCTTTGCTGGATTTCTGGAGTTTGTTTTTTTCTCCTGCCAAGAGTGAGACTCTTTTTCTCCCACTCTTGGACATGATATATGGTGTTCCTTTGACTGTTTGTGTTTTATGGGCTATGGGGTCCTTTACCCCATAGGGCCTCATGTGTTTTTACTATGTGTTACACAGCACCCTCCGTGCAGTGACACAGGGGTGTCATAGTGACACCCCACCATAGACTCCATATCCTGGGACTGACTACTGTCTCCCAGGGCATGTAAAGTCACCATTGGCTTTACTAGTCCCAAATTATGAACAGAAACCAGTACAAACCATCATATTGTGGACGTACTGGTCGGGGCAATTCGATTGCCCCGGGGTCTGTTAGTCGAGGGGGCATGTCTCCGTCCCCCCTGATCGAGTTTTGGCTGGTGGCAGTGGATACTACTTTTTATATTCGACCGCGAATATATCCCTATGGGATTTTCCCATTGTTCGAGGCTACCAACTTTAATTATTTAATTCTCATAGCCTCGAACATACCGCCGGTTTATTTATTTAATATTAATTCGCCGGTTGGTATTTTTTGCCAGGACTCGATTCTAAAATGGCGTTTGTGTTCTCTTCTGTGACTCCAACCCAAGTCGAGCCTTTGTTCCACTTTTTGGCGGGCTTCTCCACAGAAGCCTCCAAAAGTGGTGCCACTCTGTCTGGGTACCACAGGGGGCGTGGGAGGGGGTTTAGGCACCCTGGACTGAGTTACCTTGGTAACTCAAGTCGCACTCTTGTGTGATTGGCCCAAGTGGTGAGCCGGCCGGCTCACCACTTAGCATGTTTGATTGACAGCTAGGCTGAGTGAATAGGGGTGTGCTGCATAAAATCAGGGCTTTGGGGACTGGAACTTCAGATGTCGCCACAGGACCTGAGAATCCGACGAGGGAGAAGCTGAGCCGACCTACCACGACGACACCACCGGTGGAGCCCTGCGGAACCGACTCACCACTTCCCGACGACAGAGAAGATCTCCCGGCTGGAGAAGCTTCTTCCCCTGACTGGTGGGCACAACCAGTTTACCTTCTTTTCCTCTCATCCCAGGACGTCTTGTGGTCGAATTGCCCGTGCCAAGCACCCCAGCAACCGGATAGCCACTTACCACTGGACCGCGAATAAAAGGACCGCTCCTTTTACCTGAGAACTCCGCGGCTGGTTTCTTCCCTTGCAGTGCAACAGACTCCTGTCTTCCTCCCCAACGAGATCCTCTCTTCCCCTGGACGAAGTACCGACTTGCATCTGCTGCCAGGAACAACTGCCCCCGCTGGAGTATTCTCACCACTTTAAGGTACCGTGTCCGCCAGGCCTCCCTTTCTAAAGATTGCTACAAGATAATAATAATCCCTTAACCTTCTGGACTGGGCTGGCCGCCTTGACCATCTAACTGGTCCCTTTCTTTGGTCCAACTCTTTCTGAACCTTTTCAAGACTTTTGTGCACTTCAACCATGTGACCTTGGACACATTTCGTTCTGATCCTCTTAAAGTGGATCCGGCCTTCTGAACTCTAACTTCACGGTTTTACTTTGCCTTCCTCTCTTGTTGTGTTCTTGTGAAAGTGTTGGGATCTGTTTCAAATTATACTCTGCTTTTCCCTCCCTTTTTAAAAACGAATTATTAGAGTGCCATCTGCGTTAAGCGCTCACCGCTGTCTGAAAATAAGTGGGGCTTTACTTAAGACTTGTCTAAAATTCTTCTAAGGGAGTGTATATCTTTTAGTGACCGTGTTTTTGAATTGCTTACTATTAGTGCCTGTGTGTTTTCCTAGATGTGGTTTTAAATAAATAATTATATCTCTTTTACACCAAGCCCTGGTTAGTGTTTACTTGTTCTACTGTGTTCTTTTGACCTATTGTGAATACTCTGTATACTGCCTAAATCTTCTTGAGGGAAGTCTGACTGCTCTGCCACAGCTACCAAGTGAATCTTTGTGGTACAGACTGCTACCAAGTGGGTTTACTGCCAAACGCCTGTAGTCTTAAATCTTTTGCAGTGGTCCCAGAGGGAACTGCACAGGTTTCTGCCTAACACCACCTCCCGTGGTTGTGCATGTGTGTGCTGCTATGCATTCTTTATTCATGAGCATGTGAATCCATGCCAGACCCCATGCTGGAGAAGGAACAAGTTACTTACCTGTAACTGTTGTTCTCCAGCATGGGTCTGGCATGGATTCACATCCGAACCCTCCCGCCTACCCCTCTGCGGCTCTTCTCTTGGTCCTCCTGCCACTTTGTGTTACCAAATCTGAAGATGGCTGCCAGAGGAGGGGCTTGGGTAGAGGGCAGTCATTGGCTGGGGGCAGTATGACCCAGAGTCCAGTGATTGATTGTTAGGAGAAAGACAGTTCAGAAGTGAAACAGAAACAGATTTTTTCTTTACCGAGGATTCCCAGCCTGATGGCGGGGAATATTCATGAGCATGTGAATCCATGCCAGACCCATGCTGTAGAATAACAGTTACAGGTAAGTCACTTTTTCCTTCAACATTGTTCTGCCCCTAGATCAATCCGGAAATGTGCACCTCATTGGCAAGTGCTTTCAATTGCTGAACTTAAACCAGGCCAAAGTTTATTTCTTCTATGATTCTGTCTCTGTGAAATGACTTGAGCAATGTATCAGTTGAATTTGATTTTAAAAGCAACCTGACCATGGAATACTGGCCAGCATTTCTTTTTGAAGTGCTTTGTTGTTTCATGCATTAGATTAGATCATTGCAAAGCACTAATCAGAGACCCTGTTTGTGGACTCCAACAATGATGCTTATCCACGCTATACAACTGCAGCGATTATCATTGAAGTCTCTCAAAAAACTTCACTTCAGGGTGACCATTGAATTTTGCCTGATTTTTAGAGTGTATTTGACCACATCAGTTGATGGGGCCGATCTTCAAGCAAACAAAAATGCAGATACCAGAGTTCAACAAAAGTTCTTTGCATATATATTTCTCCAGCGGAGCAAAAGAAAGAATAATGATGTGCCTCAAACTAGTGATCATAGAATGCAGTTCCTTTCAGCTTTGGAGGAACATGATGTGAAGCCCTTTGGTTTGTGATCAAGTAGATGCTCATACTACCTCCTTCACCTGTAACTCAGTCTCTCAGGTACTTGCATCCAGTTTCACCCAAACTATGGATCGATGTCTAAGAGTTCTCCTAGGAGGTATATTACTGTTCCTAGAAGCAGAACTACGCTTAGGCTTTTACTTTTTTCAAGTAGACACATGTTTAGGGAGGACTCAGAACCATCTAAGACCAAGATTTGTTAACCTTTTCCTTCTGATGTAAGCCTTCAAGATGATTTTTTTGCTCCAAATTCTATTCAGCCATAAACTGGTGGCAGACGGGGCGGGGAAGCAGAGGGTTCCATTGAAAGTATATTATAGATGTCGAAGATTAATTCTTCCAGGTGGATGGCAGTGTTCATGCATAACCAGTACAAGGTTCTCACAATTCTTGCTTTGCCAGAGCCACACAAGCCACTCTAATAAAGATGCCAATGGAACCTAATGTGCTCTTCGGCAAGGCTGTGGAAGATGCACTTAAGACAGCAAAGGACGAGTATGACACTCTAAAATCTTTAGGTCAGCTCACAAACAGGCCCACTGATCAAAGGGGTAACAGTAATTTTTCGCCGTTTTTGGGGCCAAAATTCACAAAGAGGATCTGGCTACAATCAAGCCCAAGGTTCCTATAGGAATAATCAAGGACAAGCCTTCCAAGGCTATCCCAGAGGACAACGCAGGGGTCGAGGCAGACGCCCTGCTCGAGGTGGCACCCCACCTCAGAGCAAGTGACATTCCGCTCCAGGTACCCTCCCATGCATCTCCAGTAGGAGGACGCATTTCCAACTTCACCCACGCATGGGATGGTATCACTTTGGACAGATGGGTGCTGTCCACGGTAGCAGGGGGCTACTGCATAGAATAACTTCAACGTCCTCACGACCACCCCCCACACCAAAAAATCCACTCAGAAGAACATCAGCGGATCCTTCTAGAAGAAATAACAACGCTTCTATTAAAGGACGCCATAGAAGTGGTCCCAACCAACCAGGTAAACAAGGGTATTTATTCAACTTACTTCCTTGTGCCAAAGAAAGATCTAACAATCCGCCCTGTATTAGATTTACGCCCTGCAAACAAGTATGTCGAGCCACAAAAGTTCTGCATGACTACGCTACGAGAGGTAATCCTGCTAGTAAAAAAGGGGGATTACATGGCAACACTGGATATGAAAGATGCCTATTTTCATATTTCAGTGTTTCCAGCGCACAGAAGATTCTTGCGTTTCAAGATAGCGAACAAGCACTACCAAAGTGCTGCCCTTTGGAATAGCCTCAGCTCCAAGGGTATTAACAAAGGTACTGGCGGTAGTGGCAGCGCACCTGCGCAGGGGAGCAATCCCAGTGTACCCTTAACTGGACGACTGGCTCGTAACAGGGGAATCGCCTCTGATTTTCAGACAAACCATCCAAACGAGGATCAACCTCCTCTTTCAATTGGGCTTCTCAATCAACGAGAAAAAATCAAGCCTAGTGCCAAGCACTTCCAAACCGTTCCTAGGAGCTATCCTAAGCACAGAGGAAGGGTTGGTCTTTCCTTCAGAGGAAAGAGTAAAAAATGTGTTACATCAAATACCATATATCAGGCCGGCCGCCAGATAAGGATGCGCAAAGCAATGCGTTTAATAGGCATGATGACATCTTGCATCTACCTGGAACCTCACGCGCGCCTGCGCATGCGTCCCATACAGGAGTGGTTGGCGAAACAGTGGTCTCAAGCAAGCAGTCAGTGAGACGATGTAGTGGTCATTTCGCCAACACTTGTACAAAATCTTTGCTGGTGTACCAGAGATAACCTGATGAAAGGGAAACCCTTCTACGACCCACAGATACAGGCAGTGGTAACAACCGGACGCCTCAATGGCAGGGTGGGGGGCTCACTACCTTCACCACACAGCTCAGGGTCTGTGATCGCACACTGCAGCTCAGAACCACATCAATGTGCTGGAACTTCTGGCAGTATTCAAAGCCTGCAGGCATTCGAACCCCATTTTACAAACCTGTCGGTGCAGATCCTAACAGACAGCACCACAGCAATGTTTTATATCAACAAACGGGGGGGTACGTGTTCTCCAAATCTATCCAGACTTGCACAGAAAATCTGGAAATGGGCACTCAGACGGAAAATGTTCCTGTCATCACAACATGTTCCAGGGGAACTCAATGCTCTAGCAGACTCATTGAGCAGAGATCCGCTACCAGAGGAACACGATTGGCGTCTACACGAAGAAGTCATAGAACACCTCTTCTCTCAATGGGGTTGCCCCAACTATAGACTTATTCGCCACAAGCGAAAATCGTCAATGCCCAGACTTCGCGTCCAGGTTCCCCCAGACAAGCGCCAAAGGGAACGCCCTATGGATGAACTGGTCAGGGAAATTTGCTTACGCTTTTCTCCCAAACTCCTCTCATGAGGAAGGTGGTGAACAAGTTACACAAGGAAATGATGATGCTTATCCTAGTTGCTACTATGTGGGCAAGACAACTGTGGTATCCACATCTGTGCAAACTGGCGATGTGCGATCCCATCAAGCTCCCGTGCCAGTGCAACCTACTCACCCAGCACGAGGGACTAACAGTGCACCCTCAACCACACTCAATGATCTTGGCAGCATGGCTCCTGAAGTCATAGAGTTCGGGCATCTTAATCTACCGCAAAGATGCATGGGTATCTTGAAAGAATCAAGAAAACCTAACACTAGGCACTGCTATTTTGACAAATGGAGACGATTTGTAATTTGGTGCCAGACTAAGCAGATCAACCCCATAGATTGTACTCCATATAACATTCTAACCAATATGCTCCACTTGCTAGATGCAGGGTTAGTGTTCAACTCCCTAAAGGTCCACCTGGCGGCCTTGTCAGCTTACACCACTTCCCATAATAAGATCTCATGGTGGAAGGTACCAGTTATCAAAGTATTTATGGAAGGGGTAAAAATAGACTCCACCCTCCAATTTCGAACCCACTGCCAGGTTGGGACCTCAATGTGGTACTTGCTAAGCTCATGGGACCCCCATTCGAGCTTATGCACAAGTTTAGTCTCAAACACCTGACTTCTAAAACTGCCTTCTTAGTAGCTATTACTTCCATAAGAAGGGTTTGTGAAATCAAAGCATTGTCAGTGCAGGATCCTTTCTTTATTATACATAAGGACAAGCTGGTTTTACGTACTCGCCCTAGGTTCTCACCTAAATTCATCTCCAAATTTCATGTAAACCAGTCTATTGAGCTACCTGCTTTCTTCTAGGAGCCCAAAAGCTCTGCTGAGGTAAAACTCCACACACTAGATGTGAGGAGAGCGGTCCTAGACTACGTAGACAAGACCAGACCGCTAAGAAAGACAGATCAACTGTTTGTCTCCATAGTGCCAGGCAGAGAAGGTGACCTCATCTCTAAGAATGCCATCTCTAGGTGGATAGTCAGATGTATCCAACTATGCTATTCCCTATCAGAGAAAACACTGCCTTTTTACGCCAAGGGCCCACTCCACAAGAGGTACTGGAGCCACTCTGGCTTTCGTTGCAAATGTCCCCTTAGACAGTATTTGCAAAGCAGCTACATGGAGCTCAATACATACTTTCACTCAGCACTACTACATTGACACTCATTCCAAGACAGATACACAAGTGGGACAAACAGTTCTAAGACATTTATTTGCTCATGAACCTTCTCACATCCCACCTCCTGCTTCTTCCACTGCTCGCTAATCTATGCACAGCATGTGCTCTAAGCAGATTCCACAAGCCTCAGAAGGGATACATTACTCACTGTAATCGTATTTCTGATGCTTGTTTCTGCTTAGATTCACATGCGACCCACCCTTCCTCCCCTCAGAGAGAAGGCGCATGGATTCTTATGAGCTTGTCTGATACGTATCTGCTTGGATACAACTGTACTCACGCTACACCTCATGATACCTCATGTCAGAAAAATAACATTCTGAGGGACCTCGAGGCGTGAGGGATCATGGGTATCGTGGACGTCACACTAGGGATAGTATTACTGGCATGCCCTGTCGACGTCCCTTTTCGAGTTTCGAAAACAACTGTAATACTCTGCAGCTTCCACTAGATGTCAGCCTATGCACAGCATGTGAATCTAAGCAGATACAAGCATCAGAAATACGATTACGGTGAGTAATGTATATCATTTCTGAGGCTTGTGGATCTACTTAGATCACATGCTATGCATAGGTCGACATCTAGTGGTAGCCGCGGAGTATTACATTTTTTGTTTTTGAAACTGGAAAAGGGACGTCGACAGGGCGTGCCAGTAATACTAACCCTAGTGTGACGTCCACTGTACCCATGGTCTTTCACTTGTCGAGGTCCCTCAGATTGTTTTTTCCGCCCTAGTAGTCGGCTGCATATCGCAGAGTTCCTTCTTGTCTGACGCCATTACTTAGTTTAAAGTTAGACTTTATTTTTGTTCTTTTGACAACCGTACACCGCAAGATCTCCGGCAACGGCTCTCGAAGACCAGACCATCCGTTGACGACAACACCCGTTTAGAAGAACTTTGTCTGCAGCCTATCTAGGTCCCAACGGGCCTCGGCCCTGTACAGTAGGGAGAGCGTGGGGAGGTACATATTTCATCTAACTTGGAGAATGCATATTCCCCTAAACTCCCTTGTATTCCGCCAGTCTGCCATCTTTATACACGATGGAAAAAACTCCTTTTAAATTCAGTCCTTCCGGTAACAGGAAGTTTCCCTAGAAGGATTCACACCGAGTGTGTAACCTTTGCCTCCATAGGGACCACCCGGTGGCTCAAGCAGTACCATGTTACATCACACAAAGCACACCCCCCACGGCCGAAAGTCGATCATGTCGTTGACCGATAGGCTGCATGCGGCGTTGAGGCAGAGGTCCTCATTTTCCCTGTCCTCTGGGCCATCGCGTCATGATTACCACACGACAGGCCGCCAAAACAGACAATAAAGTCAGTTTCCGACACACGTCTAAACCTGCAAAGTCCTCGGGTGCCGACGACTGAGCGAAAAAAGATACATCGACAGCCTTGAGAAAATGTGCAAAGAGCTTGAAAATAAGCAGGTTCATTAAAAAACACGTTTCCGATACCCAATTAAAAACCATAAGTCTTCGACGCCTAAGGTCAAAAGAGTACAAGCTACTAAAAGCAGGGATTACACTACCCCAGAGGGCACTTTTTCAGGGGCTATGCACCATAAGAAAACCTGTCCCAGAGCCCCACCTACACCTGCTCCTCCTGCTCCCTCTGTATTGCCAAGCTCCTTGCAATAGACCACAGAAAAATTCTATTAAGTTATAAGCAGAATGTCCTGATTTATACATTTCTTTGACAACCACCCCAAGGTCCTCAGAAACGTTCAAGGACCCCTCCAGAGCGGGACAGCTACCACTTAGCCCCCTGCCAAAAAAGCCTGCCTAGACACCATGTCGGCTACCATCCCGTCACATCAGGACTTAGGGCAAGACACTTATTACCATAGCATGTAAGGCTCCCATGACCCTGCCACATACATAGGCCCGGAGGACGAAGGGGACACGGTGGCCTTGGACCAATATTATGGTGACAACGTATACGTCATCCAGTCCCCAGATCACACCAACCCACCGGTGGCTGACTCCCCGGTAGACAACCAGTTGCAATATAATTACCTGCTCCTATAGGCTGCAGAGCACTTCAAAATGGACACACAAGAAGCCGAAGTCGTCAAAAGAATTTGTGGAGGACGTCCTTAGGGATAAAAAATTGGCAACCCAATTCATCCCCCTATTACAATCGTTACAGACACTCATCCAGCCCTCTCTGCTTACACCCAATTTGACACAGGCAGTCAACCCGCGCATCGAGAAAATGTTCAGACCAGCCTCTTAAACCTCTTATACATTAGGGGCAGCTAAAGCCTGACTCTTTAGTAGTTACTACTACAAGAAAGAGGGTGGGAACCCCTCTGGGCTCTGCCGAAGCCCCTCCTGACAAGGAGACTAACAAAATCTATACCCTGGGCAGTAAGGTAGCTTCCTCTGAACCCTACCAAACAAGGATAGCTAATAACATGACGCTTTTAGCCAGTTATAATTGCCACAAGTGGGATGAAATCGCTCAACAGATGGACCCAGAGCGCCTGAAAACGGATCTCGCTCACCATCGCTGAGAGGGAACAGGTAGCCATCTGCATCCTTAAAGACAACTTGGACACAGCAGACAATGCGGGAAGAATCGTGGCAGAAGGCACACTGATTAAACACCATGCATGGTTCAGCAATCAGGCTTCAAATTAGAAATCCAGGCAACCCTCCTAAACATGCCCACTGAACCCAACGCTTTGTTTGTCAAAGCAGTGGAGGATGCTCTCAAAAGTGCAAAAGAGGAATAGGACACCCTCAAATCCCTAGGGCAACTCGCCAACAAACCATTTGGGCAAAGAGGGGGCTCTAACTCTCACCGTTTCAGAGGACAAAACTCCCAACAGGCCTCTAATTACAATCACAGTGGCCAAGGTTCGTCCTGGGCTTCCTCACAAGGGCAGCCCTCACAGCAGGGTTTTCAAAGAGGCCAAACAAGTTCTCAAAGTAGGGGCAGACCCTCCCACCTCAAGAGGGGGCTTAACCCCCCCCCTTAAGAAATGATCACCCGGTACGGGTTCCCCTCCCATGCCACTCCATTAGGAGGTCATATTTCATACTTTACCCAAGCATGAGAGGGGATCACTTCGGACAAGTGGGTACTTTCCACCGTGGCTGGGGGGTGGTATTGCATAGAGCTGATCCAGACGGCAGCCAACCACACGTCAAGACAAAGACACACTTCGCAAGAAGGCACTGCTTCTGAAGAACGCCATAGAAATCGTCCCGGCAAACCAGGTAAACAAGGGTATTTATTCAATGTACTTCCTCCTTGTGCCGAAAAAAGACAACAATGCGCCCTGTCTTAGACCTGCACCCTGCAAACACCTATGTTGAGCCACAAAAATTCTGCATGACAACGCTACAGGAGGTAATCCCACTGCTAAAACGGGAACTACATGGCAACCTTGGATATGAAAGATGCATACTTTCATATTTCAATGTTCCCAGCACACAGAAGGTTCTTGCATTTCAAAATAGCAAACCAGCACTACCAATTCAGGGTGCTACCCTTCGGCATGGCCTCTGCTCCAAGGGTATTCACCAGGGTACTAGCGGTAGTGGCAGCGCTCTACGCAGAAAGTCAATCCCAGTGTACTCTTATCTGGACGACTGGCTGATAACAGGGGAATCCCCTCACATTTGCTAGCAAAATACCCAAAGAACAATCAACTGCCTGTTCCAATTGGGATTCTCAATCAACTAGAAAAAATCAAGTCTTGTTCCAAGCAAGACAAACAGTTCTTAGGAAATTTCATAAAGACAGAAGAGGGTCTAGTCTTTTCATCAAACGAAAGCGTGCCAAAGATACTGCTGCAAATGTCAGTATCTAACCGGTCGCCAAATAACTGTACGTAAAGCAATGCGCTTGTACAATGCAAGAGTTGTTAGCGAAACAGTGGTCTCAGGAAAGCGGTCAGTGGGACGATCTAGTGGTTGTTTCGCTAACCATAGTTCAAGCACTACGCCAGTGGACAAAGGAAAACCTGTGTTAGGGAGCATTCTCTGTTTAGGCTGAATTTCCTAACCTTGTGAGTCCCCCAGCAGCTTTGCTGGATTTGTGGGGTTTATTTTTTTCTCCTGCCAAGAGTGAGACTCTTTTACCCTCACTCTTGGGCATGATTTGAGTGTGTTTCTTTGACTCTAGATGTGTTTAATGGGCTATGGGGTCTTTTACTCCATAGGGCTTCATGTGTTTTTGTGATATGTGTTACACAGCACCCTCAGTGCAGTAACACAGGGGTGTCATAGTGACCCCCCAGTATAGACTCCATACCCTGGGACTGACTACTGTCTCCAAGGGCATGTAAAGTCACCATTGACTTTACTAGTCTTGAATTCTGAACAGAACCAGTACAAACCATCATATTGTGGACGTACTGGCTGGGGCAATTCGATTGCCCCGGGGTCTGTTAGTCGAGGGGGCACGTCTCCGTCCCCCCTGATCGAGTTTTGGCTGGTGGCAGTGGATACTACTTTTTATATTCAACCGCAAATATTTCTCTATGGGATTTTCCCATTGTTCGAGGCTACTATCTTTATTTATTTAATTACGATAGCCTCGAACATACCGCCGGTTTATTTAATTAATATTAATTCTCCGGTTGGTATTTTTTGCCAAAACTCGGTTCTAAAATGGCGTTTGTGTTCTCTTCTGTGACTCCAACCCAAGTCGAGGCCTTTGTTCCACTTTTTGGCGGGCTTCTCCACAGAAGCCCTCCAAAGTGGTGCCACTCTGTCTGGGGTACTTAGGAGGGGTCGAGGGGGATTTAGGCACCCTGGACTGAGTTGCCTAGGCAACTCAAGTCGCACTCCGTCCTGATTAGCCCAAGTGGTGAGCCGGCCGGCTCACCACTTAGCATGTTTGAGTGACAGCTAGGCTGAGTGAATGGGAGTTTTCTGCATAAAAGCAGGGCTTTGGGGACTGGAACTTCAGAAGTCGCCACAGGACCTAAGAATCCGACGAGGGAGAAGCTGAGCCGACCTGCCACGACGACGCCCCCGGTGGAGCCCTGCTGGACCGTCTCACCACTTTTCCCAATGACAGAGGAGATCTCCCGCCGGAGAGTCTTCTTCCTTTGACTGGTGGGGATAACCAGTTTCACCGTCTTTTCGCCTTCCCGACATATCTCGTGGCCGCCTTGCCTGTGCCAAGCACCCCGGCAACCGGGATACCACGTTTTACCACGACCGCAAATTAAAGGGTAATACCTTTAACCGGAAAACTCCGCAGCTGGTTTCTTCCCTGGCAGTGCAACGACCTACATCTTTCCTCCAAGTCGAGATCTTCTCTTCCCCTGGACGACGACGAGACTTGCACCCGCTGCCAGGAACAACTGCCACCGCTGGAGGATCCTTCCCACTTAAGATACCGTGTCCCGCCTGGCTTCCCTTGCCACCGACTGTATGGGGTAGATTTAGCCCCCGGCTTTCGAACCTGGGTTAGCCTGGGACACCCTGGCTAAACTTTTCTGAGCCTCTCTAAATTCTTTTCGAACTCTCTGCAAGACTTTCTAAGCCTAGTGTAACTGTGTGATCTTGGGCGCATTTGTGCTCTGCTCTCTCTAAGAGTGGGCCCAGCCTATGGACTTTGGCTCACAAGTGACTTTTGCTCTTCTGCCTTGCTAATAGTGTTCCTAAAGCTTGGAGTGGTGTATCTTCCCATATTCAGTTTTTTTCCCTCCCTTCTTCATAAACTTATTGGAGTGCCATCTATAGTTAAGCGATCACCTCTGTATGGAAATAAGTGGTGTTAACTAAGACTTCTCTGATAAGGAACAAGGGTTGTATATATTATAATAGTAACTGTGTTTAGAGTGTTTTACAATAAGAGTGCTGGAGTGTTTCAAACAGTGTGTTTTTAAATAAATAATTATATACTTTGATACCAAAGCTCTGGTCAGTGTTTGCTTGTATTGTTGTATCTGAGTGCCTATTGTGTATACTTTGCATACTGCCTAACTCTTCTTGAGGGAAGTCTGACTGCTCAGCCACAGCTACCCGGTAAATCTGGGTGGTACAGACTGCTACCAAGTGGGTTTACTGCTAACACCTGTAGTCCTAAATCCTTAGCAGTGTTCCCAAAGGGAACTGCACAGGTTTCTGCCTAACAACCTGTTAAAGGAAAAACCTTTTCACAACCCTACAGTGCCAGCAGTTGTCACAACAGACGCATCTCTCACCGGGTGGGGAGCCCATTACCTTCACCACACAGCACATGGCCTGTGGACGCAGATCACAGCCCAAAATCACTTAAACCTTTTGGATCTATTAGCAGTGCTCAAAGACCTGCAAGCTTTCCAAGTGCACCTGTCAGGTCAGATAGTAAAAGTCCCCACGGACAGCACCACTGCCATGTTTTACATAAACAACCAGGGGGGCACACACACCCAAAGTCTGTCCATGCTAGCACAAAAAATGTGGAAGTGGGCACTCAAGCAGGATATGTTTCTCACATCGCAACATGTTCCAGGGGAACTCAATCCTCTGGCAGACTCATTAAGCAGAGATCCTCTACCCGAAGAGCACGAGTGGCAGCTTGTCTGAAACATCCTAAATGATACCTTCTCCCTATGGGGTTACCCCCCTTTAGACTTGTTCTCCACAAGCAAAAACACGCAATGCCCAGAGTTCGCATACAGGTTTCCCCAACACCGGTCCAAGGGGAACGCCCTGTGGATGTACTGGTAAGGGAAATTTGCATGACTTTTCCCCCAACTCCGCTACTGAGCAGGTTGGTGAACAAAATGTACAAGGAAAAAGTGACACTAATCCTAGTTGCTCCTATGTGGGCGAGACAACCTTGGTTTCCACATCTGCGCAAACTGTGGATGTGCGATCCAATCAAACTCCTGTGCCCCTACAACATGCTCACGCAGAACGGGGGGACAACGTTCCACCCACAACCTCAGTCTATGAACTTGTCAGCTTGGCTCCTGAAGTCATAGAATTGGACCATTTAAAACTACCTCAAAGGTGTATGGACATCCTCAAGGAGGCACGCAAACCGAACACCAGCCACTGTTATTTTAACAAATGGAAAAGGTGTGTAATATGGTGCCAGTCAAAAAATATAAACCCGATAGAATGTACTCATCACACATTCTCCATTACATCCTCCGCTTACTAGACGCCAAGCTAGTATTTAACTCCATCAAGTTTCACCTAGCGAATCTTTCCGCGTACACCACTTCTCAAAGCAAAGTGAGCTGATGGAAGATCCCTGGCATTAAGGCATTCATGGAGGGAGTTAAGAGAATTTACCGTCCAATTTCAAACCCGCCTCCAGGGGGTGGAGCCTAAACATGGTACTTGCAAAGCTCATAGGACCCTCCTTTGAGCCCATGCACAAGTCCAGCCTTAACCACCTTGCGTACAAAACGGCTTTTCTGGTGGCTATCACCTCCACAAGAGTCAGTGAACTACAAGCTTTGTCAGTGCAAAACCCCTTCTTTGTTATCCACAAAGACAGGTTGGTACTAAGAACACACCCTAGGTTTTCACCCAAGTTCATATGCAAGTTCCATGTCAACCAGTTCATTGAACTACCAGCTTTCTTTCAAAACCCTTCAAGCTCAGCTGAGATAAAACTCCATACACTAGATGTAAGGAGGGCAGTCCTTTACTACGTAAACAAGATGAGACCGCTAAGAAAAACAGACCAACTGTTTGTCTCCACAGCACCTGGCAGGGAAGGTGACAATGCTTCAAAAAACGCCATCTCCAGATGGATAGTGAAATGCATACAGCTCTGCTACTCTCTATCACCAAAACTCTGCCTTTCACACCAAGCGCTCACTCTACCATGAGCTACTTTGGCCTTCATTGCAAACATCCAACTAGACGCCATTTGCAAAACATCTACATGGAACTCTTCGCAGATTCTTACTGGCCACTATTTCACTGACACACATTCTAAAGCAGATTCACAGATGGGACCAGCAGTGCTAAAACCTCTATTTGCCGCTGTAACTTCTCACAATCCACCACCTTCTCCAGAGGCTGCTTGCTAGTCTATTCATAGCATGTGATCTAAGCAGATTCCACAAGCCTCAGAAGGGATACATTACTCACCGTAATTGTATTTCTGATGCTTGTATCTGCTTAGATTCACATGCGCACACCCTTCCTCTCCTGCGGAGTCGAAGGTGCATAAATGTTTCTCTGGCTTTATCTGCTATCATCTGCTTTATTGCATCGGTACTCAGCCTACACTTCATGCTACCTCATGTCAGAAACAAAGCAATCTGAGGGACCTGCACGTGTGAATGACCATGGGTACAGTAGATGTCACACTAGGCATAGTATTACTCGCAAGCCCTGCCGACGTCCCTTACTCTTACGTCCCGCCCCCTTTCCTCCATACTGTATGGGCGTCCCTCGGGAGACAGAACATTTTTCACCAGAAAAATCTTCTTCCCTTTTAAATTTAGAGGTTAGGCCCTGGGAGCATGCGCTCGCCTGACTCCGCCTACCGGCGCCACTCCTCAGTCCCCTTTTCCGCGTCAACGCGAATGGGCCCAATTTACCAGCGCTCCTGGGTTTGTCTTCGGCCATGTAATACCACGCACTCTTCCCCGGATATTCTTCTATCTTTGTCTTTTTCTTTTCAATTAGGTACTTGGTCATCCGACACCCCGCTCCTCCCCGGCTAATGTTGACTTCAGCGGGTTTCAGCATGTGTCCAGCCTGCGAGGGGCTCTTCCCTACGTCTGATCCATACGCTCTTTGCCTCCGGTGCCTTGGCCCCGACCATGGCTGGGGAAACTTGTTCCGTGTGTGACGCACTGACCCCACGTGCACTGAACAGGCTAGCTTGGTGGAGGGAGCTCTTCCAGAAGTCCCCTCCGGAGGACCTAAAGAACTTCATCAAACATCGCTCGAGGCCAAAGGCAAGGCCTCTATTTACCATTGCACCCTGTAAGGGTGACTCCTTCCCAAAGAAGCGCCCGAGTGGGAGGAACCTTTCGGGTTCTCACACCAGCACACCTACCGAGGCTAGTCCAGCTAGAGGGGTCTCCGGTTCCTTCCAGTGTCAGTGCTGAGAGACCGCAAGATTCTTTTACCAGGGTTACTCCCGAGGGGCAACTGCCTAATACCGGCATCATGTCTGAGGGGTCGCCATCGCGCAGCACTACCGGCAGCTCTGCCGAGGGCAATACGCCTTCCAAGTCCCATCGTGAGGTGCAGGATAGGCCTTATGTTCCAACACCAAACGTCTTGGATGATGCTGGGTCCAGTGAGCCAGGCACCACATCTTCGGCACGTGACATGCAGATTGACAAAATGGCCGCCGCACCAAATAAGATGGCTGCTCGTCCGATAGCTCCCCTTGTAACGGAGTAGGTAGAGGAACAAGTTATAAGGTGGGACTGGTATCAACCAGGTATGTGGCCTACAGCTTATCCATCAGCAGCGCAGAGCAGGTTTCCCCTGCACCCCAGGCAGAGTGTGCCCCGGCCCCAGCAGCCTCCAGCCACTCCGTCAATATCACCTGCCATTGCTTCAGCCTCTGAAGACAGGTTCTTCGAAAGGTTCCTATCGTTGATGCAAACTTCCTAGATGGGGGCCATCCTTCGGGATACTATCTTGCACATGCTCCATCCGGTCACTCCACCGGCACCCATAGTCATTCCTCCTATGACTCTGGCGCCACAAGCCCCAGCGCAGCCCCCGTCCCCCACCCCAGCCGGCTCCATCGACTCTTGACTCTCCTGCCTCCCACAGTACAGGCCGTTCCACACCAGCCTCCGCAGCAGCGACCGGCTCCCGTATCCACACCACATCCCACAGTACTCCACCTCAAACTCGGGACCCTCTGAGCGCACTGGTGGACACGACGAGGAGGAGGACCCCGACACACCATCTTAGCCAGGGCCTTACTCGAACACCTTGCAGCTTTGGCAGAATATTTGGCCCTTCCTCAGCCCGAGGTAGAGTAGCCTGAGGAGGGCTCTTGGCAGAAGTCCTCACCCTAAGGCCCCCTACCAAAATGGGGATCCTGATGCAGAAAGATTTTGTTGCCCTGGCCAAGAAGGGGTGGCTCAAGCCACACTCAGCCCAACCTGTCAATGGGCGCCTCAACGCCAAGTAAAGGCAGATGGATGGGGGGATACACTCTTGCTTTCGGCGCATCCTCAACCGTACTCTTCCGTGATTGCCGCAGCGTCACTCTAGTCCAAGCCTCAGTCTTCCTCGGACACCTCGTCCTCGGCGCTGCTAGGCAAGGAGGAGAAGATCTTGGAGGCGTATGGAGGAAAAAGCTGTACTCCAACGCCTCCTTGCACCTGCGTCAAGCCAATGCGGATGCCATGCTGGCAGCCGTTAACCAAAGGCTCTGGCAGGAAATTGCGGACTTCCTTGCAGAACTTCCGGCGCAGAGCTAAGCGCGCTGGTAGCGCAGGACATCATGGAGTCCACCTGACCGTTCTCTGTGTCTGCACCGGAGGAAACAACAAAAAGGGGGGCATAGGGATTTTTTTAATCCCCCTTCTCCGCAACAGCCTCAGAGGGAAAGAGTTCCTTCGGGTCCATGTGTCTCCGGTGGGGGTTAGGCTTGCCTTTCAAATGCAATTTTGGTGCCAGAACTTTTCAGACCCCTGGATCCTATCTGTGGTCTCCACGAGGTACTGCCTACTGGTCCCTTCCTCTCCTCCCCTACAGATTGGTACAGCAACTCTGATGGCGGCGATCCGGTTGCTCGTCGAGAGTCAGGCTGTGGAAGAAGTCCCAGCCTCCCAGCGAGGATTGGGCTTTTATTCCAGGATTTCCACCATACAGAAGAACCGTGCTGGACTGAGAGTTGTTTTGGACCTTTCCACCCTCAATCTCTTCCTTCCTCTGCAAAAATTCAAGATGGTTACGCCAGCACTCATTGCGGAAACACTGGACAGGGGAGACTGGATGTGCTCCCTGGATCTGAAGGACGCGTGTCACACGTTCCGATTTGGCAGCCGCATCGTTCCTTACTGCGGTTCAGCATCATGGGCTGCCATTTCCAATACAAAGTGCTACTTTGTTTCCTCAACTCAGCTCCCAGGGTATTTACCAGTTAATGAATGCAGTGGCGGCCCTCCATGTCTACCCATACCTGGACGACTGGCTCGTCCGGGCCACATCTCCGGAAGCGGTTCACCATACCTCCTCTGCACTGATGAACACACTCCACGACCTGGGGTTGACTATCAATCTCAAGAAGTCTCAATTGCAACCCACGCAGACCCTGCCCTTCCTGGGCCTCATCTGGGACACAAGCTCCGTGAGAGTCTTTCCCTAAGAGGACAAGATGGCGGCCATCAAGAGAGCCACCTCTCACTTCCTCACCAGGGCAGTCACCTCGGCCTGGTGGTACCAACACCTGTTGGGTGTAATGGCAGCGTTACTGTTGGCCGTAACCCACACAAGACTCAAGATGAGGAGATTACAGCTGCACTTCGCAGCCTCATGGAATCGGGAGAGGGGCTCCCCAGCGGAACCAGTCAACATTCCTCTCTTTCTCCAGTTGGACCTCATGTGGTGGTCTGCAGACTGGAACCTTCGGCAGGGCAATCCCTTATGGCAGTCGGCCCCTCAGGTCACTGTTACTACGGACTCCTCTCTAGTGGGCTGGGGAGCCACTCTGGACAGCCACAGTGTCCATGGAGTCTGGACTCGGCAGGAGCAGGAGTCCCACATCAATTGGCTGGAAGTGAAGGCCATATGGCTGGCTCTCAAGGCCTTTCTCCCTCTTATAGAGGGCAAGACAGTTCGTATCCAGACGGACAACTCCAACAGCATGTACTGTCAACAAGCAGGGGGGGTACCAGATCCCATCCACTGCGCAACCCAGCCGTCAGCATGTGGGAGTGGGCACTGGAGAAGAACATCTACCTCACTGCCGTCCACCTACCGGGGGAGTCCAACCTGGATGCGGACAGGCTCAGCAGACTAGGGGCGAACAATTGCGAGTGGCAATTGAACAACCTAGTACTGAAGGAGATCTTCCTTAGGTGGGGGCATCCCCAAGTGGACCTGTTCGCCTACCAGGACAAAAGGAAATGCCAGAAGTTCGTATCCGAGCAGGCCTCCGGCTCTCTGGGCGACGCATTCCAGATACGGTGGAACGACATGACGGCATACATCTTCCCGCGCAAACCCCTGGTCCACAGGGTGATCTGCAAGATAAAGCAATCTTGTCACCTCAGCATCATTTTGATAGCTCCATGGTGGCAGGCGAGACCGAGCTACTCAGCCTATCGGACAGGCCACCCGTTCACCTACCGCTGGGCGCAGCTCCTCTCCTGGCCCAGCAGGGGGGCAGGGTACTCCACCCCGCTCCTCACAAACTAGCCCTCGCAGCTTGGTTCCTGAGCAGGTCACTCTGAAACACTTGAGCCTATCTCAGGCTAACCTAGAGATCATCCAGGGTGCTGAAGCAAGGCTACTAGGAGCTAATAAAAGAGTAAATGGATTCTGTCATTGGGCCGACTCTATTGAGATCGACCCTCTTAAGTGCATCTTGGACGACATGCTCTCCTTCTCGGCACACCTTGCCCACTCCGGCGTACAGGTGGACATATGCCACACCTATCTGGCAGCCATAGGGGCTTACAGGAATTCGGAGGAGGGCCTCTTCTCCTCCTCCAACCCGGGGGTCAAGCAACATCTGGCGGGCCTCCACAGGCTCTACCCGCCTATAAAGAAACCACACCCTGTTGGGCACTTTTGCGCACAAACCGTTAGGCTGGTCACCATAAAGACAGCTCTGCTCGTGGGCCTCACCTCCGCTCGCAGAGTCGGTGAGATCCAGGCTCTGGTGGCATAGAGCCCTACACTACCTTTCACAAGGATAAGGTGGTCCTGCAAGCGCACCCTGTGTTCTTACCCAAGATGACCCCCTCCTTCCATCTCGACGAGGAGATAGTTTTACCCACTTTCTTCGCCGACCCAGACAATGAGCCTCAGAGGACCAATGTCTTCCGCAAGTCGGACGCCCTGTTTGTCATTTTCGGGGGGGTCAAGGCCTGGTTATCAGGCTTCCAAGGCCTCCATAGTAAGGTGGATGGTCGTGGCCATCAAAGAGGCCTATGAGGGGCAGCACAAGCCAGTGCCAGCTAACTTGCATGCCCATGCGGTCAGAGCCAAGGCCACGGCCATCGCGTTTCAACGGCATGTGCTGTGGCAGGTCATCAGCAGGGCGGCTACCTGGGCCACCACTTCGGCTTTCTGTAAGCACTACTGTTTGGACTCCGCCTCAAGGTCAGACGCGGATTTCGGGCAGGCGGTTCTAAGAAGCCTGTTTTCTTAAGGAGGGTCTCCTCTCCACCCTGCGGCTACATTCAGTTGTTTTCGCCCATACAGTATGGAGGAACGGGGACGGGACGTAAGAGTAATTAATAGTTACCGTAGTGACTAACATATCTTAGTCCATAGTCCCCTTTCCTCCATACGTCCCACCACCCTCCCTCCTAATAATATTGGCGTCATTAGGCAATGCTGAATATTGTCGACACGTAATTGGGGATTAGTAGTGGCGTTGGTGGGTGGAGTCAGGCGGACGCATGCCCCCAAGACCGCGCCTCTAAATTTAAAGGGGTAGAAGATTTTTCTGGTGAAAAAGTTTGTCTCCCATCCCTCGCGACGGACGCCCATCAATTATGGAGGACAGGGGACTATGGACTAAGAGTACGTTAGTCACTATGGTGAGTAACTATTAAATTTTGAGTTTTGAAAACAAAATATGTAATACTCCACAGCTACCACTAGATGGTGGCTTATGCATTGCATGTGAATCTAAGCAGATACAAGCATCAGAAATAAGCTTATGGTGAGTAATGTATCATATATATTTCTAAGGCTTGTAGTATCTGCTTAGATCACATGCTGTGCATAGCTAGAGGTGTACTCGCCCTCTTCCGGGTAGTTGTAACTACTAGTGAATCTGGTTTAAGCTGTCCTCTGATATATAATGGATCAGGTGGTGCTGGCCGGAATAGTTTTTCTATTCGTTTTCCTATTTGTGGATTGACTGACGTGGTTTGATTGGGCGTTTCAAGAGAGGGTTGGATCCTCCTTTGAACTGACTTTAATGTGGGCAGCTTTTTTGTCCCCTAGCATATCCTCTGCAAAATCCTTGTCTTGCTGAGTTTTGTGGGTTTCAATTCCGAAGTGCCCAGCTGCTTTGATTAATAGATCATTAAAGACTGGGCATTAAAGACTGGCTGATTATCCACTGGGGAATCAGGTAAGGGGGAGTTTTGTGGAATAGAAGAGTCTAAAGTGTAAACCTCTGACTCATCGTCATTATTATCACCATCATCATCCCCATCATAGTATTCATCCTCCTCCTGATCCTCCTGATTTCCTTCTGTATCTCATGCATGTCATAAAGGTCTGCAGTGCGAGACCTTTTAGTTGGAGGTTGGAATGGAACCAGGGGTTGAATAGTGGAATACCTGGGCCGAGAGCTTGAGGCCTGGTCAGTTGGAGGTGTATTTTGAAAACCTTCTAAAGCATTTGGATTTGTTTCAAAGAAATCTGCAAAGAAAGACATTCTAGACATAACTCTAGCTATGTCTTCTGATGACCACTTAGCTGAGCTGGGGAAGACCCCAGAGTAAGGTAAAGTAGGTGTTTGGGTTAGATCTTTATTATGTAGGGCCTCACTTAATGGACTCTCCCCCTCAACTTGTGGGACATACTCTTCCTCCTCCTGTGGGGCAGTTACAGTGTCCTCCACCCACTGAGATTTTTCTTTATGGATCTTGGTCTTCTGAGACTTGCCCTTATGATTTGGGCTCTTAGAGGAAGATTTTTTGGAATTAGAACCTCTAATAAGGGTTTCTGGGACATGTTTTTGAATCAGGTGTGATAGCCCTGATTCTATAGGCTTTCCTACTGGTTTTGACAAAATGCATTGAGTTTCGGCACTGGGAAGGACCTTTGCCGCGTCAGCCGACGTTCGGTGTTCGGTTGTAGAAGTTTTGTGGGAGGAGTCTTTTTTCTTATGGGTCCTGTCATGAGGTGACCGTGACTTGGAGTGCCCAAAGGACAGGGAAACTGATCTGCCCCTAGACGCCAAATCTCGGCGTTTGTCTGGCGGAGCAGACACATCGCCGCAGATTGTGTGCTTAGTGTGATGGGAAGATGTAGTGCTCTTGCCGCCGGCTGTAGTCCCCACAACAGAGGCGCCAGCCTGTCTCCCAGGGTCTGGGACTAGCGCTTGGGAACGTGTCTGTACCCGTCACCCTCGCCGTCCGAAAAGGTAGCGTCGTTGCCGTCAATGGAGGCTCCCTCCACGTCCATGGCGGTCTCGGCCTGCATGGCGTGATGGGCCCAGCGCTTTGTTCTGCAATCTTTAATCATCTTGGGTTGAAAGATCTTACAAGCTCGACAGTGCCCTTCGTTGTGGTCATAGTTTAAATCAAGGTTACAGACCCTGAGTTTGTCGATCCACGGACATTTTTTATTACAATTTGAGCAGAATTTAAAGGGTGTCTTATCCATGTCTGGGGAAGGCAGCCGGGCGATAAGGGGAAGGGGAGGAAAAATACATTGTATAATGACCGCCCCCCACTCTCCCTACTGTAAGGGCCTAGGCCAAGGTCTATCAAAAGTTGACTTTGTCTGACGGAAGCTTGTCCTTTTTCTTGATCTTCACTGCGTCGAGAGCACGGCTTTGGGCGTAAAAGGACAGAAAGAGAAACTATCTTTAAACTTAGCAAAAGCAAATTGCGTTAGCCAAAATTGAACTCCACTTAGTGCGACCGCTCACAATGGCGGAAAAAAACAATCTGAGGGACCTCGACGCGTGAAGCACCATGGGTACAGTGGACATCACACTAGGGATAGTATTACTGGCCCTGTTGACGTCCCTTTTCGCATTTCGAAAACAACAACTGTAATACTCTGCAGCTTCCACTAGATGTCAGCCTATGCATAGCATGTGATCTAAGCAGATACGAGTATCGGAAATATGATTACGGTGAGTAATGTATCATATATATATATATATATATATTAGGCAACTTTGTACAGCATATTAATATGTTGATCTCTGTGGCACCAGGTAGAGGTATGCCTATCACTGCAGTCCATTCATTCCTCCACACCAACTCAGAATCACATTACAAAGTGCAGAGAAATAGATGGAAAATCATACCATCTCACACAAAGGACCAGAGAAAAATGAAGCCAAGTGATATCAAAGAGTGCCTGTGGTTTGGTTTTAGAAGGGGCCAAAAGGAGTGGGTGCAAATCAGTACAGGGAGTGGGGGGTGGTGGAGATGCTGGGCGCAGGGAAAGAATTCAAGCAATTTGAAAAAGAGATAGGCGGGTCAGGTATCGTTCTTAAACACCAGCTTTGAGACTGTGGCTACAATGGCTGTTCTATTCTGATCTGCTTAGAATAACATGCTTTTCAAAGGCTGACAAGGTTTTTCGATTTCAAAAAGGGCCGTTAACTGGGCGTCAATGTAATACAATCCGTGATGTGTACTGTACCTAAGAGCCATCATGCGTTGAGGTCCTCATATTGTTTTTTCCGCCATTGGATTCTGGAAGTGCTATCGCTTGTTATCGACCGCACTTTGAGTTTTATATAGATATAAAAATAGTTAATTACTTAAACCGTCCTGCCATTATCTCATGTCGGAGCACAAAAACCGCAGAGAACACAATTGCACCAGACGTCTACCACCTTCATGTATCTGCAGTCGATGACTACAAAGATTTGGGGTTGAATGTCCAAAGCGGAAATGTTCGAGGGAGAAAAGATAGAAAATATTTGTTTCAAAATACTCTTCAGTCTTTTCTCCCCTGAACATTTCAGAGTTACCCAAACCCCAACCCATACCCCCACACCCACCCCCAACACAACACCACCCACCCCCCCCACCTCCCTGCTTACCTTGCATTCCGTCTCGGCGTGTCCCTGCAACGCCTGTTCCCTTTCACTCCATGATCAGGAACCGGCGCGGCAGGGTCCTATCCTATTTTTGGTTGGATCAGCTGTGGGGATGGCCCCCACAACCCCCGCTCACTATACTGAATAGTATAATGAGCGGGGGGTTTCAGGGGACACCCCCGCAGCCGTTATTTTTTATTTTTTTGGGGGGACTGCGGGACACCCCGCTCAAAGTATAGTGAGCGCAGGGGTCTCGGAGACACCCCTGCAGCCCTTTTTTTCCCTTTTTTTTAGGGGATGGCTGTGGGGATTCCCCGCAACCCCTGCTCACAATATAGTGAGCAAGGGTGCCGGGGACACCTCCACAGCCCCCAGCACTGAATGCGTGATCTGATCGAACTATTCCGCTGTTTGAAATTTTCGAACGCCCGTAAATCGGCCAAATCACGCATTCAAACATTTTGTTCCCGTCATTTTGGCCTAAACGGACTACAACTAATGGCCTCAGCTTTCACAGTAGGGAGAGTGGGGGAAATACATGTACATTTACAGTCATGGAGACTGCCCCTGTACATTTCTCCTATAATATTCCTTATCTCGCTGTCCAACATGGAGAAAACCCACTTTAACTTTTGACCCATGTGCAACAAAAATTTCTGTTATGAGACACTCATAAGGCCTGCAGTTATTGCCTTCCTCGAGATCATCGGGAAGACAAATGCCGATCGTGTAGGCTTTTTAAGCCTAAAACACTAAAGGATTGGCAGTCAAAACGCTGGGCGGGTTCTGCGGTCTAGGCTGAGGCATCTTCGGACTAACCCGCTGGAGTGGAAGAGTCTGAGCAAGAACAGGCCAGCTCTGGTACCGTTTCGGGACCCAAAGAGAGATCTGATCGGGAATCCCAAGATTCCCGCAGGCCAGTCCCCAGCTCCAAACGCCAAGCGTTGCGCTCTGATGTGGAGACTTCACCTTGCGACAAGGTCAAAATCACTAACCCAGCTCATGAATCTGCACCTTCTGCAGGACCACCGAGTAAATCGAAACACATTACAGGGTCTAAACGCACTTCGCCCACTAGACCTTCTTTGATGCTCATGTCAAAGCGGCCAAACTCCTTAGTGGAGAAGACTACCTCTGCGCCTCCTAGGTCGGTTGAACAAAGGACACCTGCTCCTAGCATTCTGCGCTCAACGCGTGGGACTGCGCTGACTGCCTCCTCACTGAAGGATTCCATGTCTAAAACAGAACATCATACGTTGAAAACTAGTTTTTTGATGCATGTTGAAAAAGAAAGCACACACACGTTGAAGCGACTTCCACCTTGTCTGATAGTCTAAAAAAAGAGACAACCACTAGAACAGGGCAAAACAGAGGAGGATATTTTCCCACCACAACACCTACGCCACCATGAATAAAATGGCTTCATTTGTGGAGTTCCTGGAAAAACACCCTCTTCAACACAAACAGGGAATGGTAGAAGATGAGATGCCATCTAAAAAGGCAAGAACTGAACAGCCTGCTCCTTATGGGGAGCCACTTGAAATAGAGCTTCTTTCAGATGAGTATGAGGATTTTGGCAACAATAACACAGGTACAGGCCTAGATGACCTCTCTGTGCCCTCACCAGATGTTGAGGACCCCATTTAATCTTCACCCATTGATGATAATCTATTACAATGACCTACTTAAAACAGCTGCACTTTATTTTAAAATACACACATGAATCCGAGGAGGACAGGGATTTTGTTGGCTTCCTCATTGAAAACAAGGAAATAAGCCAGTAGGTCCGCTATTTAAATCTATAAAAAGACAGCTAGAACCCTCCTTAAAAACTCCAGTAGTAACCACTGCAGTTAACAAAGATTTCAACCAGTGCCTACTGATCCCCTCTTTATCAGGGATCACGTCAAACCAGACCCGCTTGTCGTTACCACAACACAGAAGAGTGGAGGCGCACCCCTTTAGCTACATCTCAGGGCTGTGCTCACAAGGAGAGCAAAAACCTTTTGCTTTAGGCAACAAAGTGGCAGCTTCTACAGCATATCAGTTGCGCATTGCCAACAACACAACAACACAGCACAGACTTGATGGCTAGCTTTTATGGGGCTCATGGGACCATGTCGAGGAACTTACAGATAACATCCAAGAGTCACTAAAATTTGAAATACTTAAGGCCTTATTCAAGGGAAACAAACTTCGAATGCAGTACTTAAAAACACCCTAGACGAAGTAGACACCAATGGTAAAATCATTGAGGAAGGCACAATACTAAAAAGATATGCGTGGCTGCGTAATACAGGTTTTTTGGCTGAAACCCAAGCTACCCTTTTAAATATGCCAATTGAAAATGAAGTTCTGTTTGGCAAAGCGGTTGATCAGGACCTGGAAGCAGCAAAAAAGACCATGATCCGCTGAAGACACTTGATCAAATTTCTAACTGTCCTTTTCAGCAGAGGGGAGCTCTATCGGGCTGGCAATGTGTTTGTGGCCAAGGCTATTCAAAATCTACAACTCAGGCAATGTATGCCTCTGGTGCAGGTTCCTCCTCCTCTTGGTTCAGAAACCAAGGTCATTCATCTACCTCACATTCCACGGTTCCAAGACAGTTCAGATGGGGCCGAGGGAGAGGCCAAACCCCAAGAGGTTCGACCACTTCCACAAAGCAATGACTCCCTTGTTCCAGGTCCTCTCACTTGTCACCCCGGTAGGGGGTCACATAATATATTAGTCCACGGATGGGCGGGGGATCAGCACAGACAAGCGGGTGCTGTCTACGGTAAAAGACGGATGTTGTATCGAATTTCAAGTGTAACAGTGTGCTCACCCACCAAGACACAGAAGAATATAAGCAGAACATCTGCATATTTTCCCAGAGGAAATACAGATACCTCTACAAAAGGGAGCCATAGAACCCCTGCCACCATCAGAGGTAAACGAGGATTTTATTCTGTGTACTTGTACCAAAGAAAGATTTGACAAAACGGCCAGTGCTAGATCTCAGACCAGCAAACACAGGTGTAAAGCCACATGAAGCATTGTCATCCTGAATTTAAGAAGTCCATCCCACTGCTTAAAGAAGGGGACTTTATGGCATCACTAGATATAAAAGATGCATAATTTCCTATTTCAATGCTGCCCATACATCGAGAACACCTATGGTTGAAGGTGAAACAAGAGCAATATCAATTCAAACTGCTCCCCTTTGGGATTGGATCAACCCCTCGTATACTTACAAAGTTACTAGCGGGAGTGGCAGCACACCTACGCAGGGACAGCATTGTAGTGTACCCTTATCTGGGATGTCAAATAACAGGAAAAAAATCAATGGATATCAATAGATAGAACACTATACATCTTCTGCACAAACTAGGCTTTTCCATCAATGAAAAGAAGTCAAGCCTAGTCACCATCAACAAAAACAATTTTTAGGGGCTGCCATTAGGACAAAAGACACCTTGGTGTTCCCCTCCAACGAGAGGGTCCAAAACCTTACACAACAGACACCTTGTTATACAGCTGGTCGACAGATAACAGTCAGAAAGTCTATGCGCCTTCTCGGCATGATGGCTTCCTGCATGTTCATCGTACCACATGCAAGGCTTCGTATGCGTCCAATGCAAGAGTGGTTAGCGAAACAACGGTCACAGGTAGAGGGCAGTTGGGATGATCTAGTGGTCGTTTCGCAAACACTGGTATCGTCCCTTCAATGGTGGACAAGAAAAACATGTTACAGGGCATACATTTTATCAATCCACCGACACACCTTACGATCACAACAGATGCATCACTTTCAGGCTGGGAAGCCCATTGTCTCCACCACACAGCACAATGCATGTGGTCACGCAAACTAGCCACAAAACATATCAACACCCTGGAGTTGCTAGCAGTTTTCAAGGCGCTACAAGCTTTCCAGTTTCTTTTCATTAGGAAGACTGTGCTAATCATTGCTGACAGTACAGCAGCAATGTTTTACACAAACAGGGCGGGACTCACTCCCTCAGTCTGTGCAGAGTAGCACACAAGATCTGTAACTGGAGCCTCCAGAAAGGAATACACCTCCAATCTCAACATGTTCCAGGGGAACAGAACTGCCTAGCAGACAGGCTAAGCAGAAATGCATATCGGCCCTCAGAGCAAAAGTGGGAGTTACATTTGGACTTTCTAGACAGTGTTTTTAAACATTGGGGGAAACCAGACCTAGATCTATTTGCCACAAAAGAAAATGCCATATGATATGATAGGTTATTTATAACGTGCTTAATACCCAGAGGTTTCTAAGCGCGGACCTGAGGATCAAACCTGTGGTGCTCTGTGTCGTCTTGCTTCCAAGGCGAGCATGTTGCCCCTGAGCTATCCTCCCGAGACAATGCCTAAACTACACCTCCAGGTTCCCACAGGGGGGATCCAGGTGGAACGCACTGTGGATCAGTTGGTCTGAAATATTAGCTTTCGCTTTTCCTCCAACACCACTGCTGAACAGGGTAATGCACAAGATGCATCAAGAGAAATGAACAATGCTCCTAATGGGTCTGATGTGGTTTAGTTAGACATGGTTTTCATACCTCCTCAAAATGGCCATCTACCCACCAATGAAACTACCATGGTCTTACAAAATGTTGTCGCAGAATCAGGGTTCAACCGTTCATCATCAGCCACAGGTAGCCAATTTAGCAGACTGCCTCCAGAAGCCATAGATTTTGGTCACCTTAATTTGCCTACCAGATGCATGGAAATTCTAAAAGAGGCCCGTAACCCAGCACTAGACACTCCTATTTTAACAAATGCAAGCGTTCTGTTGTATGGTATCAAGAATTAGAAGTCAACCCTGTGAGAAACCTTAAGGTGTCTCACCATCTAGTCCCCGGGGATCTGTCATACAGTTGGCAAGGACACTCAGCCAGACAATCAGGACTAGTTGCATTGAGGCATTCCTAGAGACAAAGGACAGGGAAGTTTTGGTACCCTCCCCCACATCCTGTCCTTCCAGACACGCTGGAGCCGGGGCAGGCTTCAGGGCTGAAGCCCAGCCAAGGCAAGACTAAGTGCTCAAACCTGTCTCAACACACAGAGTAAAACCCAAGAAAGACCTCACAAACCAAACATGGCGAAAAGAGAAGACGGGGGCCATTTTGACTAAATGGTCACCCATGGGTGCTGTTCTGCACCTGAGGGTTCAGTCTGCAGTAAAAAAGTACAATGGTAGTAGGAAAAAGTAAACCACTGCCACCAGCCATTTAAAGGAGTGAGGGTAACATAAAAATATTACCTGCAAATGTAGGATAAGGGGCTACTAAGTAACCTCCCAGCACGCCACATTAGATGGGGTGTGCAGGACCCACAAAGAGAAAAGGTAGGTAAAGTCAATTTCACTGTACCCTTGGGAACTGTAATTCACCAAACAAAAGGTATTTAAACCTTAAGAGAAATCTAAAGTATTTCTCAGTGACACTGCTCTGAAGGTTCTGTGTGGTTCTATGCGTCACCATACCAAAAGCTGATGCCTATGGAGTTTGTCAGACTCCAAAAACAGTGAAAACACAAAATCCAAATCGGGTAAAAACACATGAGAGAGTGAGAAAAAGGTCTTACTCACTCCAGTGTTCAAATTAAAAAGTCCTAAGTCCAGCAAAAGAGCCAGGGGTCTCTATGGTTGAAGGTAATTAGCACAGAAATGAAAATTCACTCTAACACTCACCTCTCAACCCCCCCCCCCCTCCTAAAGGACAGGAGGATTAATCCGCTCCTGAATGAATCGCTTATTTCAGTCGGTCGTACTTTCTGGAGAGAACATGAGCATTTTGGTGATTACACCCTGACCTGTGTTCTATAGTAAAATCAAACCCTTGGAGGCTGATTGACCATTTTGGATTCTCCCCCTTCATCTGCATTAACCATCTCAAGGGTTGGTGGTCAGTCTGAATAATAAAAGTAGAACCATACAATCATGGCCTAAACTTCTTCAGTGATCACATAATGGCAAAACATTCACGTTCTATGATTGCCTACCTTGTCTCATGGTCCTTCGGCTTCCTGCTGATGAAGCAGATAGGCTGTTCCCTGCCTTTCACATCCAGTTGGCTCAACGCTGCGCCTATCTCTGCATTAGAAGCATCTTCCTGTACAATGAAGGATTGGTTATAAACAGGAGCTCTCAAGACTGGTGCTTGACAAATGGCTTTCTTCAGTCCTTCAAAAGCCTTATTGCACTCCTCATTCCACCTGACCTTCATGGGGAATTTGGGTGAGGAGATAACATTTAAGGGAAAAGCTAAGGCCCCATACTTCTCTATGAAATTCCTGTAGTACTTCATTCTGTATGCTAAAAGGGATCCTGTTATTGCACTGGATGCAAGTTTAGTGGGACTTTTGGGTGCCTATGCTACATCCGCAGATTGGAAAAAACGTTCATCAACCTCAACCACTGTTATGCTTGCCCCAGGTTCTCTTATTGCAGGAGTCTCCTGGCATTCTACAAGAAGACTGTCCTTACAATATTCTTTGGTGTTATCTGGAATGGTGTTACAAACATCCACATGCTGTTGTTACCACAGACCCACGGTCACTAAAGATATGCTGGCTTGATCTCCAATTGCGTCTTCAGCCAGTAGTTGAAAGTGTGCACTTGCCATTTGTGCTCCTCCCTCAGGGATGAAGGCTAAGGAGACAGTGTGGACCCCTGAAGAGTTACTCTTACATCTGGGATCCCCTTTCACATGGTCTACAGACTCACATACAAAATATTTTCCAAATGTTCTCTGGAATGGGGGTTGATGTTGCCCTCCTTCTGGTTTGGCACTAGAGGGTTCACTATACCTACCAGGTTTCCCCTGGGATCTACCCCTGTTATGTTTGGGGGGGCCCTCTTTTGGATGGTTGGAATTAGAATTCTCTTTGCCCTCTTTCTTGTGCTGCTTCCCCTCTTCCTTCTTCTGAGTAGCCCCCAAATCCTTATGAGTGGCCCTGTTGGCCACCCATAAATCAGCAGCTTGGGCTAGCTTCTTAGGATCAATTTCCTTGGAGTCAGCCAAGTGCTTTCTCACCTCAGGAGAGCAGGCTTCAAAAATAGATTCAAGTAAAAAAAGGTTTCTCATTCCTTCAAAGGAGTTTACTCTGTAACATTTAACCCAACCATATACGTTCTTCAACCATTCACATACCCAGGTAGCCCAAGGGGTACCATCAGTCTTTTTAGGGTCCTAAACCTCTTAAGGTACAGGGAAGGAGTCTTCCCAAATCTGTCTATTAATGCCAGCTTAACTGACTTATAGTCCTATCTGTCACTGGCACCCAAATCCATAACAGCATCACAGCCATTCACGGGAAGCCTAGACATGAGCCATGGAATCAAATCATTCCCACTTATTCCTTGATGACCATAGGTGTATTAAAACGTACTCAACCAATCCAACACATGAAGTTTAGGATCATACATACTCACTGCTTCTTTAGGCAGACAAGGCCTCAGCAGACCTAGAAGACCCTGAAAGTGAAGCAGAATCAATAGACCTCTTTTTCATTTGCATTTCATGCTGCATTTCTTTCTTTGAGTTTCACCTCCTGATGTTTGTTTTCGGATTGTACGTCAAGCTTTTTGAATTTCAATTCTAATCGTAGACTCTCAAGTGAAATATATTCTGGGCTTCGATTTGGACCTTGTGGGGTCACGATAGGAAGTGACTGAGGTACAGGAGCAGGCTGTGGAGGAGGTTGACTCCCTTCTGGAGACTCCTCTGCCCCCTCTGACTCTTCTTGCAGGTTGGAGTTTGACTCTAAACTAGCATCCTCATCATGATCTTCCACATCATTTTGGTTATTAGGTGTTGCAGGCCTACTATCCATACTTTGGGGATTTAACAACCTTGTCATTAATCCACATTTTCTTCCTTTCAGAGGCAGACGCCTAGCTTTACACTGATCTTTCAGTTGATCTACAGTCAGGCTAGTGAGGGCTAACTCGTTAGTTATCCATATTAGGCATGTTACAGGTTGCTTAACTTTTTGGTGGAGCTTAGCCTTGTGGCTGGTTTAGTTGAGTACATGTACAACAAATAGTCAATGTAACCACTCTATGCCAATCTCACCACCTGCCGCCAGTGTTGGGTAAATATTGGTTCAGTCAAACTGTGTGAGACTACACAACACTTATCTGCTTGGTATTAGGTAACCCACCTTTTGGTATAGGTCTGTACTATACAAGGTGGTAGTGTGACTTATCAGCCAGGCTTATCTCAAGAGTCTCTGATAGGTATCCATCTGATGCTGAGTGTGAGAGAAGAATTGAGATCGAAGTGGTCATGCAACGGGTCAAGCTAAACCCTGTGCACATTCGAAAGTCTTTGATAGTTTAAAGTAAATCCAAATTGGTCCGAGCCCGGCTGAGGGAGACTAATTGAACTTTGAGTATGAAAAGGATCTAAGCCTCCAACGTTGAACTTTTATTTTTGTTTGCGAAAGGGATCTGGGATCTGAGCCCGCAGAGGGGGATCCAATGTGGAACTTTTGTGCTTATGAAAAGGATCTGACGCCGGCAGAGGGGGATTGTTGGGTAAGAATTGGTGCATGCACACTGTGTGAGACTACACAACACTTACCTGCTTGATATTAGGTAACCCACCTTTTGGTATAGGTCTGTACTACACAAGTTGGTAGTGTGACTGAGCAGCCAGGCCTATTTCAAGAGGGGCAAATGTGATCTGTACAATTGAAATTCGTAAATGCAAGTAGCCAATTAACACTTACACTAAAGGTTTCAGTTATAAATAGTTATTTATTTAACGTCAGTTTAAATAAGCATTCTTTTAAAATTGTAATTCGTTGTAACAATTCAAATATACTTTAAAATTACTTTTCAGGGTCAAATAAAGCCAGTGGATAATCTTCGGATATGCTGCATATACTACTTTTAAACCCTGAGGTGACTTCAATCACAAGGATAGTCTTTGCATTTATATTTCACACTAATATACTTTTGTAGACTCTGAGTTGCAGAAAGGAAAGGGTTAGGGAAGTAAAACAGGTTAGAACAATTTCTCAGTAGTTGTGAGGACAACTGAATCCTCCAATGAAGTCTAGATAAGCCTTTCCCAGCAGTACCAGTATACAACAAGCTACCACCTATGAGGAACAAACAGTATTATAGTCGATGGATTTAGAAGAGTGCCTTTAGGGAGCCACAACAGCCGATCTGATGCGCTTCTTGGATAAAAGTCATGCACAAAGTTAGAGAGTACAGAAAAATCCCTTGTAGGGTCACAAGCTGTTTAGCCTGTGAGAAGGGAGTTGAAATCAACTCGAAAAAGGTAGCCAATGCAATTCCCCAATGAGAAAAGCGCAGCTAAAGGCAATAAGGTAAGTACCCCAAGCTTAAACATTACCTCTGGTTAGAAGAAGAGTGGTCCAGCTGGATTCCATCTTGCTACAGCGGTGCAGACCCTGGTTCCTGAGCCTCAGTCATGGGAACAAGAGGGAGGACGTCTGGAGGGCTCCTGTGGCAGTACCCAGGAGGTTGTCGGCAGCTACAGGCTCTTTTCATATCAGCGGTACTTAACAGGTTTCAGCACTTAGCAAACAGCACTGAAGCGGATCAAGGACACCAGTCAGGCTTTCCTTGCTCCTTTGTTCCTGCACTCTGGTGAGGGGATCTGGATCTGGAGGTCCTGCTTCTGGAGGGTCCTTAGGAGGCTCCTGTAGCTTCTAGCCATATTCGTTCCGCGGCAGACATTGCCCTCGACTACGGACACTCGACTTCTGGCATTGGGCTCCCACAGCAATGAGAGGCACAGCAAGTCAGGGATGGTGGTCGAGTGCAGTTCGTCTTGGGGTTAGTTGGTCCCACTAACCCAAGGCGAGAAGTTGTCCCATCCAGAGCTTCTCTGTCGAGCTGAAAAAGGAGGTCAGCACAGCAGAAGGGCTTCACCGGGCAATTCAAGGGTCCAGGAGGTTGCTGCAAGATTCGTTCTTGTTTCTCCGTTGGGTGTTTCTCCCAGTGGTCAACTCTGCCTGTAGTCCCAAAACCCTCGCCTTTTAAGCTTGTTTTTCCCATTCATACACAGCCTCGGCTGTCAATCACACAGCAGAGTGGCTGTCCTGAAAGGATAGTCAGCCAGCCAATCAGGACTAGTTGCATTCAGGCATTCCTAGAGACAAAGGACGGGGGAGTTTTCGGGACCCTTCCTCACATCCTGTCCTTCGAGACACACTGGAGCCAGGGGTGGGCTTCAGGGCTGAAGCCCGCCAAAGGCAAGACAAACAAGTCCCTCAAACCTGTCTCAACGCACAGAGTAAAACCCAAGATAGATCTCACAAAAAGAAAACAGCGAAAAAAAGAAGACTGAGGCCATTTTGACAAAATGCTCACCTATGGGTGCTGTAATGCAGCTGAGGGTTCAGCCTGCGGTAAAAAAGCACAATGGTAGGAAAAGGTAAACCACTGCCACCAGCCATTTAAAGTAGGGAGGGTAACATAAAAATGTTACATGCACATGTAGGATAAGGGGCTACTAAGTAACCGCCCAGCACTCCACATAAGATGGGGCGTGCAGGACCCAAAAAGAGAAAAGGTAAGTAAAGTCAATTTCACTTTACCCTTCTTGTAAACTGTAGTTCACTCAAGAAAAGGTATTTAAACCTTAAGAGAAATCTAAATAATTTCTCAGTGACACTGCACTGAAGGTTCTGGGTGTCAACAATGAAAAAGCAGATGCCTATGGAGTTTGTCAGACTGCAAAAACGGTGAAAACACACAATCCAAATCAGGTATAAATACATGAGAGAGTGAGAAAAATGTCTCACTCAATCCAGGGTTAAAATGTAAAAGTCCTGAGTCCAGCAAAAGCACTGCTGGTCTCTAAGGTTGAAGGGAATTAACACAGAAATGAAAATTCTCCCTAACAGGGATCCAGGGTGAACACCCAAGAATGTTAAAGAGAAAATGTATGTGCTGTTTCTGGTACAGCATGCCCTCTGCATCAAGAGACTTGCGAGAAGTAAAGAGACTTGGACACCGAAGGTCTTGAACTGGGAAAATGTAACTGTATCTTTGTGCCGCAGAAGCCAGAGTGTGTGCTTAGCTCGAGTGACCCACCTTGCCCCGTGCTGAATAACGTGGGGAAGGGAAGCCAACCGCCAGAGCACCCTGACATATTATTTTGTTAACACTTCTTTCTTTTTCATGAACATTACCCAACATTATTTTGTAACTTACTGGTAAGGATCCGAAATACGTTTTTTAGTATAGGCCCTTTTCATTTGACAAGACTCCACTAGGACTGCATTATTATGATTTGATGGTCATAGCTTGTTCCCATCTGTAGATTTAGGTTTACATAGGCATTTATAACACCCTTGAAAATGTTCAATAAACACCCTTGAACTGTGGTCACTTGTGTCTAACTATTGCCACCATGCATTCCTTACAACCCTATTGGCTTTTCTCCATCACATACAGTGCACTACCCTGTTGTGAAAGCCTTCATGGAAGGCGTCAAACCAAGTTACCTGTCAATTTCAAACCCATTCCCTGGTTTGGATTTAAATATTGTCCTAAGCAAGCTCATGGGCCACCCTTTTGATCCAATGCATAAAGCAAGCCTACAAGATCTCACTCACCAAGTCGCTTTTCTCATAGCGATCACATATATTCGTAGGGCAAGTGAGCTTCAGGAATTATCTGTAGCAGGACCTTTTGTCACAATACACAAAAACAAAGTGTTTTTAAGAACACATCCACGATTTGTACCCAAATAGATTTCTAAATATCATGTCAGCCAATCAATTGAACTGCTTGCTTTCTTTCAGAACCAACAAAATTCAAGAGAAAGGGCACTCCAAACTCTGGATGTTCGAAGAGCAGTCATGCACAAACTACCTCAACAAACCTAAACCACTCAGGACAACAAAACAGTTCTTTATTTCCTTAGCAGCGAAAGAGAAGGGGACCCTTTCGCAAAGGTTACTATTTCTAGATGGGTTGTAAGGTGCACCCAGCACTGTTACACATTGTCAAACACGACAATGCCTTTTACACCTAAAGCTCACTCCATATGTGCAAAAGGGGCTACATTAGCATTTATTGCTAACGTGCCAATGGAACCAATTTGCAGAGCAGCCACCTGGAGTTCAATACACACCTTTGCACAACATTATTGTGTTGACACACACACCAGGAATGACTCACAAGTGGGGACAAGCAATGCTAAGATATTTGTCTCTGTTCCTTCTAACAACCCACCTCTTTCTCCTAGTACTGCTTGCTAATCAATGCAAAGCATGTGATTCTAAGCAGATCCACAAGCCTCAGGAGCTTGTATCTGCTTAGATTCAAATGTGCCCACCCAACCTCTTCTCGTTGGGTGTAGAAGCATCATAGACCACATGTAAGTTATGTGAGGTTTTTCAAACAATTATTCTCATTCACACTTCACAATGTACTGCACGCAACCTCAGGTCAGGGGACTTTTTTTTTTAATCTGAGGATCTCCACGCTTGAAGGATCATGGGTACAGTACATGTCACAGCAGGGATAGTATTACAGTAACGCCCAGTTGACGTCCCTTTTCGTCCTAACCACTAGATGTTGGCTTATGAAGTGCATGTGAATCTAAGCAGATCCAACCATCAGAAAGACAGTTACATATATGTATATATATTTCTGAGGCTCGTGTAATCTGCTTAGATCACATGCTGTGCATAGGCCGAAATCTATTGGAAGCTGCAGAGTATTACAGTTGTTGTTTTCGAAACTCGAAAAGGGACGTCGACAGGGCTGGCCAGTAATACTATCCCTAGTGTGATGTCCACTGTACCCATGAGCCCTCACACGTCGAGGTCCCTCAGATTGTTTTTTCTGCCATTCTAGACGGACGCTTAGAGCGGAGTTCTTCTTTCGGCTGATGGCCATTTACGTTTACCAAATTACCAAGAGTTCCTTCTTTCTGTTCTTTATATCACTGACTATTGACATACAGACGCTGGTGAAGGACAAGAAAAACAACCATCGAAAGACTTCAGCGATGGATCAGTTTGGAAGGCCGCTATGGGCTTTCGTCCCAAGCAGTAGGGAGAGACGGGGGAGGTAATTACAGATTGTTAATGCCCCTTTTCTTGCACTACATTCGCCTAGCTGTCACATCTTTTCGTTATGGACAAGACCCCTTTAAATTCTGCCCCAAATGCAATAGGAAATTTCCCTGGGTCGATAAACACCTAGTCTGTAACTTGTGTCTCCCGAGAGACCACATCAAGGGTTCTTGTCAGGCTTGTAGGTTCTTCAAGCCCAAGACTTTGAAGGACCGATCTACCAAACGCTGGGCCCACTACAGCAGGCAACTCGAGGCCATGGAAGTAGAAGGTGCTGTGAGTGATGGCAGCAACGCTGCGGTTTCTGACAGTGAAGGCAATGGGGTGGCTTTGGCTACCCAAGCGCAGGCCCCGGACGACAGGCCGGCGGCCTTGTTATGGGGACAACACCCGGGGGCGGAAGCGCGAACACTTCATCTATCACTAAGCACACAACCCGAGGCCGAGACTCGACACACGTGTCAAGCGGACGGCAACGCACTACGTCCAGGGAAAGGTCAGTGGAAACTCTGTCCTCTGGGCACGCTCGTTCTTGATCGCTGCATCACAGGTCCCGACCGTCAAAGGACGGTACAGACGTTGCGCAAATAATTCCCACCGAGGGCCGATCGTCCGCGGATGAGGCTCCGGTTCAGTCCACACCCGAAATTCAACGTTCTGCGTCAATTCAGGTGCTAGGCCCCAAACCGTCTGTTAAACACACTCCAGGGAGCCAAAGTAGGGAGAAAGAGCCCAAGAAGAAGTCCTCAAAGAGACCCCTCATGGAGAATAAAACACTCATAAGAAAAAAAAAACACCTCATAGGGGGAGATCTCAGGAGCCTAGGGCCACCCCTCATGAAAAAAAATCTCAAGAGGCTAGGCCTAAAGATCCTGTATTACTTCCTCCAAAAGATGAAAATCTAGGGCTCCCTTCCCAACCATTGGTCATCCCTAGCTCGGCACAATGGTCGGCGGAGGATGTAGACAGGGTCATGAGGAGGATGTCCTTCATGGCCAACTACTATGAAAAGGACCCTGCCTATTTTCAAAGTTTCCAGTCCACTCCCCCACTACAGCACCGTCTGGGTCGCAGATCTCTGTTCTACCTGCACAGCCCCCTGCTAAGAGGTCTCGCCCCGAGATTCCATTGCAGAGCACATTCATTGATCTCTATGACCCGGACTCTGACCATGAAGACTTCTGTATCCAAGAGGCAGCAGACCCTTATTATGGGGATGATGCAGCAGACCCTTATTACGGGGATGGTGAAGACCCTGAGGTTGACCCATGAGGCAAATATGTATCCCATAGAGTCACCCACTGGTCATGGACTCCCCAATTGACAAACAACCCCTTCTGAATGAGGTGCTAGTCAAAGCGGCAGAGCATTTTCAATTAGAGACTCAAGAGGTACAACAAGATAAGGATTTTGTAGAAGAAATTCTTGGAGATAAAAAATGCTGCTACACAGTTTATCCCACTCCTCAACATTCAGCGAAAAATACAGCCATCGCTGGAGACCCCTAATCTTACGCGGGCAGTGAATTCCCGCATAACTGTTTAGACCTGCCCCATCTGACCCGCTGTATATCAGGGGGCAACTAAAGCCCGATTCATTGGTTGTAACTACAACAAGGAAAAGGGCTGGTACTCACCTAGCTTCCTCTGAGGCCCCGCCTGACAAGGAAAGCAAAAGAATTTACACCATGAGCAGAAAGGTCGCTTCCTAGTGTACACTTACTTGGACGACTGGCTGATTACAGGGGAGTTTCCCATAATTTGCAGAAAAAACATTCAAAGAACTATCAACCTTTCAATTAGGCTTTTCCATCAACGAGAAAAGATCAAGTTTAGTGGCAAGCACGACCAAACAGTTCCTAGGAGCTGTCTTAAACACTCAAGAGGGGTTGGTCTTTCCGTCAGAGGAAAGAGTCCAAAACCTGTTACTGCAAATTCCGCATTATCAGGCCGGACGCCAGATAAGGGTACACCAAGCTATGTGTTTGCTAGGCATGATGGCATCTTGCATTTACCTGGTACATCACGCGCGCCTGTGCATGCGACCCATGCAGGGAGTGGTTGGCAAACGGTGGTCTCAGGCAAGTGGTCAGTGGGACGATCTAGTGGTTGTTTCGCCAACACTAGTACAAAATCTTCGCTGGTGGACAAGAGAAAACCTGTTGAAGGGGAAACCCTTCTGCGATCCGGAAGTACAAGCGATTGTCACGTCGGATGCCTCACTCGCTTCACCACACAGCTCAGGGTCTGCGGTCTCATGTGGCAGCACAGAATCACATCAATCTACTAGAACTCCTGGCAATATTCAAAGCCGTACAGGTGTTCGAGTCTCACCTAGTGAACCAATCGGTGCAAGTCCTGCAGACAGCACTACAGCAATGTTTTACATCAACAAACAGGGGGGCACACGTTCTCCAAATCTGTCCAGGCTTGCGCAACAAATTTGGAAATGGGCACTCAAACGGAAAATATTCCTATCGTCACAGCACATTCCAGGGGAATTCAACTCTCTCGCAGACTCATTGAGCAGAGATCCCCTACCAGAAAAAACACGAATGGCAACTTCACGCAGGAGTCGTAGAACACCTCTTCACTCAATGGGGTTTCCCCACAATAGACTTGTTCGCTACAAATGAAAACAAGCAATGCCCAGACTTCGTGTCCAGGTTCCCACCGCCAGGCTCCAAGGGGAACGCTGTATGGATGAACTGGTCAGGGGAATTTGCTTATGCTTTTCCCCCTACACCTCTAATGAGGAAGGTAGTGAACAAGATCCACAAAGAACAGGTGATGCTCATGCTAGTTGCTCCTATGTGGGCAAGACAACCCTGGTATCCACATCTGCGCAATCTGGCGATGTGCGATCCCATCACACTCCCCTGCCTGTACAATCTGCTCACTCAGCACGGGGGCCTAACAGTGCACCCTTGACCTCACTCACTGAACTTGGCAGCATGGCTCCTGAGGTCATAGACATTGGACATCTTAATCTGCTACAGAGATGTATGGATATCTTGAAGGTATCAAGGAAGCCTAACACTAGGCACTGTTATTTTGACAAGTGGAGGAGATTTGTGATTTGGTGCCAGTCCAAACAAATTAACCACATAGAATGTACCCCTTCACACATTCTAACTTACATGCTCCACTTGCTAAATGCGGGGTTAGTATTCAACTCCTTAAAGGTCCACCAGGTGGCTTTGTCAGCCTATACCACCTGCCACAAAAAGTTTCATGGTGGAAGTTACCTGTCATCAAGGCATTCATGGAAGGGATAAAGAGACTCCACCCTCGAATTTCAAACCCACCGCCAGGATGGGGATGCCAAAGTTGTATTCGCTAAGCTCATTGGACCCCCTTTCGAGCCGATGCATAAGTCTAGTCTCAAACACCTGATATATAAAACTGCCTTCTTAGTGGCTATCACTTCCATAAGAAGAGTTAGTGAAATACAAGCATTGTCAGTGCAGGATCCTTTCTTTGTTGTTCACAAAGACAAGCTGGTTTTACGTACTCGCCCTATGTTCTCCCCCAAGTTCATCTCCAAATTTCATGTAAACCAGTCTATTGAGTTACCGGCTTTCTTCCAGGAACCCACCAGCTCAGCTGAGGTAAAACTCCACACACTATAGATGTGTGGAGAGCGGTCCTCTACAATGTAGACAAGACCAGACCGCTAAGAAAAACAGATCAACTGTTTGTCTCCATAGCACCAGGCAGAGAAGGCGATCGCATTTCGAAGAATGCCATCTCTAGGTGGATAGTCAGATGTATACAATTGTGCTATTCCCTATCAAACAAGACACTGCCTTTTACGCCGAGGGCTCACTCCACAAGGAGCACAGGAGCCACTCTGGCTTTCATTTCAAATGTCCCTCTAGACAGCATTTGCAAAGCAGCTACATGGAGCTCAATACACACTTTCACTCAGCATTACAACATTGACAGGCATTCCAAGACAGATACACAGGTGGGACAAGCGTTTCTAAGACATCTGTTCGCCCATGAACCTTCTCACATCCCACCACCTTCTTCTAACACGGCTCGCTAATCTATGCACAGCATGTGATCTAAGCAGATTCCACAAGCCTCAGAAGGGATACATTGCTCACCGTAATCGTATTTCTGATGCTTGTATCTGCTTAGATTCAAATGCTATCCACCCTTCCTCCCCTGGGAGAGAAGGCACATGGATGTTTACAAGCTTGTCTGATGAGTATCTGCTTGGATACAATTGTACTCACGCTACACCTCATGCTACCTCATGTCAGAAAAATAATCTGAAGGACCTCGATGTGTGAGGGATCATGGGTACAGTGGACGTCACACTAGGGATAGTATTACTGGCATGCCCTGTCCACATCCCTTTTCGGGTTTCAAAAACAACAACTGTAATACTCCACATCTTCCACTAGATGTCGGCCTATGCACAACATGTGAATCTAAGCAGATACAAGCATCAGAAATACGATTACGGTGAGCAATGTATCCCATATATATACATATACATTTCTGCGGCTCGTGGACCTGCTTAGAATCACATGCTTTGCATAGGCTGACATGCAGTGGTTGGTGCAGAGTACATGACTTGCTTTCGAAATCGAAAAAGCACGTTGACTGGACGTATTTGTAATACTATCCCTACTGTGACATGTACTGTACCCATGATCCTTCACGCTTCTAGGTCCTCAGATTGTTTTTTCCGCCATTGTGTTGGTCGCGTTTCGCAGATTCCAGTTTGAGTTACTGCTAGTCACTGAGCCTTTAGATTTATATTACTTTAATTGTAATAACTCTTCAGATTACCTTCTTCAGCGATCACGCTCAATGCAACCTGTGGCTCTCGACAGCTTCTTTGCAATGACCAAGGATTCCGGAACCTCGCTGACGGACTACCACTCTACAGGCTTCAGCCTACACGTTAGGGAGAGTGGGGGAAAACCTTTAGTATATTTTTAGAGAGTGTCTCCACACGTTTCCCCATAATGCGTTTCGTCTCGCTGTCCCTCAGCGTTAATAATGGAGAAGGCTCCTTTTACATTTTTTCCCATTGTGTTATCTAAAATTTCCCTTGGAGCGTGTGTAACCATTGTCTTCATAGAGATCTTCCGGAGACTAAACGTCAAGCGTGTAAGTGCTTCAAGCCGAAAACACTTAAAGATTGGCGTTCAAAGCGCTGGGGAGCATACGCGAAGCAAACGAGGCATCAACGGAATACCCCGCCGGTGTGGAGGTATCTGAAGAACAGGACAGTTCTGATCAATTTTAATGACACCGGGGAGACATCTGATCAGGAAAACGAAGATTCCAAGTCCAGTCGCCAGCTCAGAATGGCAGGCATCCCCCATTGTTATTGAGGCTTCCCCTGGTGACATAGGCACACATATAAAGCACATGTTAGGATCGGGGGCGGCGGGTGAGGTGTGGGCTCAGAAAAACGCTTTGTTGTATACAAACAGAATTGCACCTCACCCTCGCCACACGTTTCAACGCACTCAAAGTTTAAAGACAGCACCAGAACTTCTGTGCCCAGTGCTTCGCTCTTGATGTATGTCCCAAAGTCCAAACATACGCCGAGCAAAAGTGGGTCCGTGCCTAAAATACCTTCACAGTCACCAAGGCATCCAACCTGTTCAAACACCAGGGTCCGATCACAGGAACAACCTCCCTTTTCATGGATAGACTAAAAAACAAGACACAGGGAAGTCAATAGGAGGAAATAATCTTCGCTCTCCAAGACATTCCCTCTGATAGTGGTTGGACTAAGGATAGGTTTGAGGTCAAGCTTAACAAGATGGCTTCCTTTATGGAATTCCTGGAGAAACATCCAGTAAAGCATAAGCGTATAGTTCAAGTGGATAGAGAACCTCCATCTAAAACACCTAGCTTAGAACCCACTGACACTTATGAAGAGCACATTGTTGAGCTAGATGCGGGTGAAGATGATGTTTGTTTAGATGATGAACCTGGCACAGAGCCTGAAGATTATGCAGTTCCATGTCCGGAACTCACCAATGATCCTATTTCATCCTCTTGCTATATAATGACCACCTCCTAAAGAAGGCAGCAGATTTCTTTAAAATCGACACATGAGTCTAAAGAGGATACTGACTTTGTTGATGCCATTCTCAACGAAAAGAAACAAATAGGTTGGTATATCCCTTTGTTACAATCTGATAAACGACATTTATTACCTTCTCTTTCTACTCCAGCACACACCAGGGCTGTCAACCCGCTTATAGAGAAACACTTTAAGCCAGCACTCACAGACCCACTTTTTATTAAGGGTCACTTATAGCAGGAATCTCTGGTGGTAACTACCACCTACCTGCAAAGGGGCTGGTACCACCTTAGTCACTTCTGAGGCCCCATCAGATAAGGAGAGCAAGAAGATATACCCTCTTGGGAGGAAGGTAGTAACATTTGCCACATTTCAAATGTGTATCGCTAATACTGCCCTTGTGGCCAGTTTTAATAATGGTCTGAAATACTTAAGACCTTATCTGAAGGCAAGCAGACAGGAAATGCCATGATAAAGAATACTCTGGATGCTGCAGATACAGCCGGTTGAATAGTGGCAGAGGGAACACTTATAAAAAGCCAAGCATGGCTCAAATTCTGGGTTTAAACCAGAGACTCAGGCCATGTTAATTATAATGCCAGTCAAGGATAATGTCCTGTTCGGCAAGGCAGTAAATGCTGCCCTCAAAACAGACAAAAAAAGAACACAAGACACTTAAAACCCTGGGGCAGATAGCAAATAAACCCTTCCAGCAAAGGGGGTCATGTGGCAACGGCTGTACTTTCGCAGACAGGTATACACAAGACCCTCAGCCCAGTCGACCTACACATCAGGAACAGGCTCAAGCTCCTGGTACAGCAATCAAGGACAATTACCAGCTTCACAATCGTCCTTTCAGGGAAATTCAGTCAAGGGCGTAGCAGAGTGTTAGGCAGAAACCTGTGCAGTTCCCTCTGGGACCACTGCAAAAGATTTAGGACTACAGGTGTTTGGCAGTAAACCCACTTGGTAGCAGTCTGTACCACACAGATTCACTTGGTAGCTGTGGCTGAGCAGTCAGACTTCCCTCAAGAAGAGTTAGGCAGTATACAGAGTATTCACAATAGGTCAAGAGCACACAATAGAACAAGTAAACACTGACCAGGCCTTGGTGTAAAAGAGATATAATTATTTATTTAAAACCACATCTAGGAAAACACACAGGCACTAATAGTAAGCAATTCAAAAACACGGTCACTAAAAGATATACACTCCCTTAAAAGAATACTAGACAAGTCTTAAATAAAGCCCCACTTATTTTCAGACAGCGGTGAGCGCTTAACGTAGATGGCACTCTAATAGTTCGTTTTTAAAAAGGGAGAGAAAAGCAGAGAACAAATTGTAACAGATCCCAACACTTTTACAAGAACATAGCAAGAGAGGAAGGCAAAGTAAAACCGTGAATTCAGAGTTAGTAGGCCGGATCTGCTTTAAGAGGATCCAAACGAAATGTGTCCAAGGTCACACGGTTGCAGTGCACAAAAGTCTTGTAATGGTTCAAAAAGAAGTTGGATCAAAGAAAAGGGACCAGTTAGAGGGTCAAGGCGGCCAGCCCAGTCCAGAAGGTTAAGGAGTTATTATTACCTTGTTGCAATCTTTAGAAAGGGAGGCCTGGCGGACACGGTACCTTAAAGTGGTGAGAACGCTCCAGCAGGGGCAGTTGTTCCTGGCAGCGGGTGCAAGTCGGTGCTTCGTCCGGGGGAAGAGAGGATCTCGTCGTGGAGGAAGACAGGGGCCCGTTGCACTGCCAGGGAAGAAACCAGCCGCGGAGTTTCTCAGGTACAAGGAGCGGTCTGTTGATTCGCGGTTCAGTGGTGAGTGGCTATCCGGCTGCCGGGGTGCTTGGCACGGGCAGTTCGACCACAAACCGGGCTGAGGTGCGAAGAAAGAAAGGTAAACTGGTTGTGCCCACCAGTCAGGGGAAGAAGCCTCTCCAGCCGGGAGATCTTCTCTGTCGTCGGGAAGTGGTGAGTCGGTTCCACAGGGCTCCACCGGTGGTGTCGTCGTAGTAGGTCGGCTCAGCTTCACCCTCGTCGGATTCTCAGGTCCTGTGGTGACTTCTGAAGTTCCAGTCCCCAAAGCCCTGCTTTTATGCAGAAAACCCCCATTCACTCAGCCTAGCTGTCACTCAAACATGCTAAGTGGTGAGCCGGCCGGCTCACCACTTGGGCCAATCACACAAGAGTGCGACTTGAGTTACCACGGTAACTCAGTCCAGGGTGCCTAAACGCCCTCCCACACCCCCTGTGGTAACCAGACAGAGTGGTACCACTTTTGGAGGCTTCTGTGGAAAAGCCCGCCAAAAAGTGGAACAAAGGGCTCGACTTGGGTTGGAGTCACAGAAGAGAACACAAACGCCATTTTAGAATTGAGTCTTGGCAAAAAATACCAACCTACCAACCGGAGAATGAATATTAATTAAATAAACCGGCGGTATGTTCGAGGCTATGAGAATTAAATAATTAAAGTTGGTAGCATCGAACAATGGGAAAATCCCATAGGAAAATATTCGCGGTCGAATATTAAAAGTAGTTTACACTGCCACCAGCCAAAACTCGATCAGGGGGGACGGAGACGTGCCCCCTCGACTAACAGACCCCGGGGCAATCGAATTGCCCCGACCAGTACGTCCACAGTATGATGGTTTGTACTGGTTTCTGTTAATAATTTGGGACTAGTAAAGCCAATGGTGACTTTACATGCCCTGGGAGACAGTAGTCAGTCCCAGGGTATGGAGTCTATGGTGGGGTGTCACTATGACACCCCTGTGTTACTGCACGGAGGGTGCTGTGTAACACACATAGGAAAAACACATGAGACCCTATGGAGTAAAGGACCCCATAGCCCATAAAACACATTACCAATCAAAGGAATACCATAAATCATGTCCAAGAGTGGGAGAAAGAGTCTCACTCTTGGCAGGAGGAAAAAACCAACTCCATAAATCCAGCAAAGCTGCTGGGGGACTCACTAGGTTAGGAAATTCAGCCTAAAGAGAGAATTCTCCCTAACACAGAGGTAGAGGCCTAACCGCCATAGCTTTGGCTACTCCCACCAAACAATGACTCTCTGCTTCAGGTCCCCTTTCATATCACACCTGGTAAGGGGTCGCATAACACAGAATGGGAGGGGATGACATCAGACAAGTGGGTATTGTCAACTGGGAAAGACGGATATTGTGTGGAATTCCTACAAGTACTGCGTGATCATCCACCAAGATACAGGAAGATGTCTCTAGAACACCAACAAATTCTCCAGGCAGAAATTGAAGCTCTACTGCCAAAAGGAGCCATAGAGCTTGTCCCTCAGTCAGAGGTAAACAAGGGGTTTTATTCTGCGCACTTCCTTGTTCCAAAGAAAGACCAGACCAAACGTTCCATACTGTATTTAAGACCGGCAAACACATATGTCAAACCTCAGAAGTTCAGAATGACCACATTACAGGAAGTCATTCCTTTGCTCAAAAGAGGAGTCTACATGTCAACACTGGATATGAAAGATGCATACTTTCATATTTCTGTGTTGCCAGCTCACCGTAAGTACATAAGATTCAAAGTGAAGTCCACACACTACCAAAGTATTGCGTCAGCCTCTCGGGTATTTACAAAGATACTAGCAATAATAGCAGCAAACCTATGCTGACAATCCCAGTGTACCCTGTGATAAATCCAGTGGAGTCATCACAAATTCCCAGGCAGTAACCTCCTCCCATGTGGCCAGGGGACGGCAGCCGCTACCTGATCCTAACCCTGGATGCGGTTCCATGAGGGAGGATCACATGAGAGGAGACAACTACCGGGGAGATCTCATGACTTCATTGGATGAGACGCTGTAACTCCCCCTCTCCCCTGAGTAAGACCCCGAATATCGAAGACCATTTTCCATGAGGAGGACACTCTAATACCAAAGACCCTCATGGAATACTGCTAACTGCATGTTCCCCCTTGCAGAAGAAGTAAGAATCTCTCTTCTTCCTATTTATCTGATCCCATACATAACCATGACAAAATCACAGTCTCAACACAACACCTTTTTCTTCCAAAGTACCTTTTTATAAAACCAGTAAAAATAACTATTCCAATCCAATGTCATCTTTGGACTTCAACTCGCAGAAATCTCCTAGTACTGAGACGAGGAGGATGCAGCAGTTTGTGCAAGATACTGAGAACCTGAAAGACTGTGAGCAGTCTAGTTATTATTTCAAATCACCTGTGCGTGGGACATTTTAAACACAGCGGGCGCCCTATTCGGAGAGCCAGTGCAGGAGAAGAAGCTGACTCCTGTCCTGAAATGCAGGAACGCAAAGAGTGCATACCAGTGTGACAAAGCAGAGGAGGCTGGAGCATGAGAAGGGGAAATGCTGTACTGAAGACCGAGGTGCTGTGGAGCCTCTGGGAGCTGCGAGAGAGGTCCTGTGCGCTCAGTAAGTCAAGAAGATGGGGTTCTCCATTCCGGTTCCTGAGAGAAAGCAGGCGTGTTATCGTGGAGCTGGCCAGAAGAAAGTCTACACACTCCAGCTTGGAAGGCGGGTGAAAGCAGCCGGCAGCAGAAGCGCATAACAGACCGGAGATGCTGCAGAATGCTGGTGAGTCTTCCCAAAGCCAGTGGGAACCCCGGAGCGTTCTAGCAATCGCACCAACAGCAATTTGAAGGATTAACTGAATACAGACAGAGCAAAGTGCAAACCACAAAGAACTATGAATACTTAAAATGCAGATGCGGGGGAAAACATTGCCACAAATGAAATGTATATGAGAAACCAAGACCAACATACGCAGTATTTGTAATACTGAGAAACTGTAAAACTCATGTGAAGTTCGGGCAGGGGAGTATACCAGGCAGCTGATGTTGCAGAAAGACTCCTGGCAGGTGAGTACACCAGGCTGTGGGCATTGCATAAAGAAACCTGGCAGGGGAGTATACCAAGTAATTTGCAAGCCCTCTAGAAACGTTAAATAAACACTGTGTGTTTGTTGAACAAAGGAAAGATTGATATTTGTTGTCTAAGTCAAGGAAAGACTGATGTTAAAGAAAGATTGTGTTTCCTAATTCAAGGAGAAAGACACATTGAAGAAAGACTGTTACCGACGTTTTTGCACGAACAGGAGTATTGTGAAACCAAGCAAGAAGCAAAAGAACTGTTAAACAAGAGACTATTTTCATTTAAGAATCCAGGGGAAGGGTCAACCCTCTGGAACCAATGCCTTCCACCTTGGACAACATTTTCTTTGGAATTATTCTTGCCTTATTTGTGAACACTTTTTGCCAGTTACCCATTGAAGATATTTTTCCCTACACATTTTATCATTTTTATTTGTAGTGTGAGGGTCAGGATCGGACATTTTGGACACAGACGACTTTTCAGTTATTGACATCCTGACAAATAGATACTTAGTTTATAGGTAGAGAAGCTCCTCTTTAGCATAGGGTCAGAGAGGCATTTTCCCAACCCTTTTTCATTCAAGAAATATCTTTGATAAAAACATGACAACCTTGTGTCCTCGTCTCATTTCTGACCCCTCACAACTGTTATCTGGATGACTGGTTTATAACAGGAAACACACCACCAATATGTCAGCATCATATGCAGGAGGCAATAAACCTTCTGCATCAAATAGGATTTTCTATCAACAGTAAAAATTAAAATTGAAGATTCTTTAGTCTTTCCTTCCAATGAGAGGTCCAAAACATTCGACTACAAATCCCATGTTATACAGTCGGTCGTCAGATAACATTCAAAAAGGTAATGCGCCTTCTTGGTATGATGGCATCATGCATCTTCATTGTACCACATGCAAGGTTACACCTGCGTCCAATACAGGAGTGGTTAGTGAAAAAATGGTTGCAGGCGCAAAGGAATTGTGACGATCTAGTGGCAGTTTCACAGACATTGGTGTCAGCGCTTCAATGGTGGACAAAGGACAACTTGTTAAAAGGAAAACCCTTTGTCATCCCACCAACATACGTCACAATCATAACAGACGCATCTCTTTCTGGTTGGGGAGTGCATTGCCTACAGCGCACGGCATGTGGACACAAACACTAGCAAAAAAGTACATCAATGTTCTAGAGTTGCTAGTAGTGTACAAGGCACTACAAGCTTTCCGCATCATCTAGCAGGGAAGAATATACTTGTTATCACAGACCGCACAACCACCATGTGTTACATAGATAAGAGGGACTTAGATGGAAAAAGGGGAGAGAGATGTGTCCCGATCTCGGAACGGATGGACCACAGGGCACAAGGAGCACATAGCTCCTGGAGGAACCTGTGGGGGTGGTAATTGCTGCACACCAAAATATACTAGAGGGGAGGGGATATGGGTGGCACTCATTAAGAACATTGGGGGTAGAAAAAGTACTGCCGCTAACCCTATTAAAACAACCACACTTCTGCACACAACATAGGAGGGGTAATTGTAGCACACCAGAATGTACAACAGGGGAAGGGATATGGGCCACAGTTAATCAAAACAGCGGGGGTAGGAAAGGATACTGCCACTAACCAACCCTACTGAAAAACTCACCCTTCTACATCTCTCAAACTCTGAACTAAACACAACCATACCTCTGCAGCACAACCAACTGAATGTGCTTCACTGCACCACAACAAAACAAACCACACATAGCCTCTCCCAACAGCACATGGCGGCTACCAACCGAAAAACACACCTACCCTCAGTGAACGATGTCAACCGAACTGAAGCTGCCAACAGCACATCACAGCTCTCTTGCTCTTTTATCCCACTCTGCCCCACTAACTTACCCCCATTCCCCTTGGTTTACAGATCTGCCAGAGCTCCAAGAAATCATGCAGGTAGCAATAGTGCGCAGTATAAGAGCCTGTAACGTAAAATCAACAAAGTTGGAGGGGACGCTGCTGCGCACCAAGATGGCCGCTTAACAGGAGAGCTCCTCTCCGGCGATAAATCCTGGTCCAAAATACCCTGTAAACGAACCCCCCCGAACCACAAAAACTGCGGAGCTGTTATCACCAGATACACCTGCACCTCTGACCGCAAGAACAGGCGAAAACGGTCACTGCATCCCCAAATATAGCCGGGGGTAGAGAGGAGGAGCTCCGGCCCGTCCCGCAGTTCCAAAAGAAACTACATGTAAGCCACGGCTCTTGCCCGCGCGCGGGCCTCCCCGGGGACAGAGTCATCCCAGCGGAGCGAGGACTTCACTGATCCGGGCCACAGCGAGTGCGGGGGGACTCCAGAGAGAAGAAACGGAGATCAAGGCAGACTTTACCCGGTGGGAGCGGCGCTACCCCCACCCTGCACCCCCCCCACATTGCAGTCCTCTGGCGGGCCATACGCGAGCAACCTGACACACCTCCCGCGCCCTCCGCGCTCACCGGAGCCTCTGTGGCAGCACTGGCTCTCGCGCCGCGGGAGGGGCCGCCCTCCTGGGAGACATCAAACTGCAGAGGCCGAAAGCTCAACTGACATTACTCTATCCCACCAACCCGACAGCAAGTTGAAACAATACAGCAAAACGGAACATAGATATTCGATCCTCTCCCCAGTAGCGCGCCGAGACAGATATCAAAGCAACCCCTCCAGCATCAACACAGGTGATTGCATAAGCAGACATATGGGCTGGTGGAGACTGAAATAACCCAACATACCGGAATTCAAGCGAGCACCGGACCATTTGGGCACCAAGTGCCCTTTGCATCTCATCCCAAGCCAAAGTAGGGGATCCCACCCAGCTGGACCCATATGTGACACAAGAGCGCTAGGCACAGATACAACGCTATACAGAGGGGAGACAGTGCTCTTGGGCACAAGCACTACACCCCAACATTACAACACCCCCGAAACAGGGGGAAACCTCCTATCTGCAAAGCTCACTGGCATATGTTGTGAGGAAATATAAATGCCACACTTCGCCCCCGAGGCACTACTATCTGGAAGGCAAAATATCCTTAGCAGCCCAGAACTGCCCTAACAGTGCGGGATACGTGAGAGGACACAGCCCACTCTGAAAAGTGGTGGCCAACCACGCTAACCAAACCCGTAACACCTGTCAAGATCAAAACTAAAGGAGTCAATACTGGGCTAAACAATCGACATCGCAGGCAAAACCAAGTGAAAAACCCTGCCCCGAGGGGACAGCTGAGGTGGGTTCTGCTACCAACTACCGCAAAATAGAGCGACAAGGAAGGGATAAAAACCACAATTCTAACTTAGCAGGCCTCGAGGTCACCCTGTGATTTGACCAGCGCCTGCGAAACCCCATATCTCACTGCAAATAAATTTGAACCTGACCGCACAGCCTTTCCCGCCATCCCTACTAAGCTTGTCGCAAGAAAGACCCCTGGGATGCCTGGAAAGAACGTAGTCAAAAACAGGAAAACCGGACCAATGGATTCCTTCACGAACTCGCAAGCCACCTCTGAAATCCTGGCTCCACCACCAGAACCCTCACCCTCGGCCTCAGATGATTCTAAGCTCGACCAGCTCCTCACCACGGTGCAAAACGGATTCTTCGCGATCAACGTCAAATTTGATGACATTGTCTCGACAATAGGCTCCCTCAAGGCTCGGGTGGACAAAGAAAGTGCTAGAATCACAGATGCTGAGAATAGGATCAGCGCAAACAAAGACTCAACGCACCAAAACACACATTACTTTGCGCTCCTGAAAGGGGAAATGAATAAACTTCGGGACACGTGCGAGGACGTGGAATCGAGGTCGAGCAGGAACAACATACGTATTGTTGGTCTTTCAGAATCCTTTTGTAAAGGTCCCATGGAGTCCCAAATCGAAACCCTCCTGAAATCCCTCCTTGGCGAAGAATCATTCTCCCCACAATTTCTGGTCGAACGTGCACACCGCCCTCTTGCTCCTCCACCCAAGCCAGGGGCCCCTCCCCGGATGATCATTGCCAAACTGTTGAACTATAGAGACAGGGACTTAATCCTGAAACTGGCTAGGGTAAAGGGGCCCCTAAAACACGAAAATGACAACATCCATATATATCCCGATTTTTCAGCGGGAGTCCAAACTGAAAGACGATCCTACGAGTCCATCAAGCGCCAGCTACGATTGAGACAAGTCCCGTATGCTCTGCTGTTCCCCACAAAACTGCGCATACAGCACGGCGGCCGGGCGCACTTCTTCGAGTCTCCCACCGCAGCACTGGCATACGTGGAGGCCTCAATTCCTCTCCCTCCTGGAGAACACAAACTCGACCAAAATGGCCTGCAGCGACCAGTATAGCCCTCGAAAAGCCCTATAAGCGATTGCAGCTCCATCTCACTCCTCGTTCATACTCTAGTATTCGAAATGGCAAAAGGGGTATCACAGTTCATTGAGATTAAATGAAGCCGGATGAGACGTGCACGAACAGGAAGGTGACATCGCAGTACTCGTCTCCTCCTCGGGTGAGACCACAAGTTTGTAAGAAGGGATCATCATCAAGTTGGGTCCGATAATGGGGGTGGGGGTGGAGTAGTCGAAATGGGACTGTTTCGTTGTTCAAGAACACTGTCACTTCCTTCGAAACCCCCAGTTGGGCTTCAGGAGAAGAGGTTAACTGGTTTGTTCGAGTTTAAAAATGCAATCACTGAATCACGCGCCGATCCCCTTAAAGACATCTCCTCCCTCCTCAAACTCGATTGGTACCTATCACAATTGCGCAAAAAGCAGAACCACCCGCTGGGTTAAAACTCAAAATGCTTACCTGGAATATCCATGGACTAAATAACAGGACAAAGGCCAGCAACTCAGGGGCATATAACAACAGACACCGTCCACACATCTCCATGCTTCAGGAATGCATTGCTTTGCGAGAAACTAACGAAAACATTTTACGGCAATGGGGCAAAAACAGACACTATACAGAATATTCGTTCCAGAATAGAGGTGTTCTTATATTAATCCACCCCTCGCTGGGATTTTCCACTGAAAAAAGCAAAATAGAAACGCTGGGCAGATTTGTCATAGTATGGGGTGAGGTGGCAGGTGAGAAACTAGTACTGGTCAACACCTATGGCCCGAACGTAGATGACCTTGAGTTCTATATCCATCTACTAGATGAAATCGGTCCCACGCTAGACACATCGGTACTCTGGGGCGAGGGGGGGAGGACTTCAATACTATCCTTGATGTAAAGGAACCTCACCAGAGCGGCCACTATTATACATCAGACCCTGGAGGAATTGGCCCTGACTGACGCATGGAGAGGGATTCATCCAACTGATAGACAATACACGTTCTACTCTTCAGTACATGACACGGAATCCAGAATAGATTATTGGTTCATCTCCTCTCCTTTAATTAATACAGTTGACCACTGTGAAACCCTCCCTCGCACACTCTCTGATCACTCCCCGGTCACAATTGAGGTATCCATGCACAACATTAAGTGCCCTACCCCGCGATGGAAAATGCCCCCAAATATATTCAAAGACCCGAACATTGTAGAATCGCTACATGTGGACATGGAGGAATTCTTTCAATTGAATAAAGGATCAGTAAGCAAATGGTCCACCGTATGGCAAACATTCAAGGTCTGAGTGCGGGGCAACTTAATCTCCAGAACCACTGGACTCCTCAAATCCGTCAGAACAGAACTAGATAGAACAGAAGCACACCTGACGACGCTTGAAACCACCTATACGGCAACACATGATAAGCGCACACTGGCTGATATCAATTCCTATCTTCAAAACTTCAACGACCTAACCACCAAGGAGCAACAATACATGGCTACGCCAATCAGAGCCCGTAGATACGGAGAAGGTAACAGAGTGGGACACCATCTGGCTCGCCTATTACAGAATACACGCAGCCACTCCCCAATCACTAGTATCCTGTCAAACGAGGGAATAGCAGTACATGGGGAAGAAGACATTAACACTGAATTTGCGGACTACTATAACAATTTATGTGCCAACCATGACACACGCACGCAGGAAGAAATAAAACAATATCTTAGCACGATCGACCTCCCCAAACTCTTGTTAGAAGACACCCGGATCCTTGAACAACAAATCACAAGTGAAGAGATTGCCGAGGCGATCAAATCACTAGCAGCGGCCAAAACCCCAGGACCAGACGGCCTGAGTTCTGAACTCTATAAAACATACTCCACGATACTCGCCCCAGTACTAACCCTAGTGCGGGAGGAAGCCATGAGTTCTGGCTCACTCCCTGACACAATGACGGAGGCAGTCATAACGGTACTGCTGAAACCTAGACGCTGTGCACACGAGCGCTCCTCCTACCGCCCACTCTCCCTGATAAACACAGACGCTAAAATATACGCAAAAGTACTTGCTAACAGACTATAGTCCAAAATGACCACACTAATACATCCTGACCAGTGCGGCTTCATCCCAACGAGGTCCACAGCTCTAAACCTACGCAGACTATTTGGCGTCATGGCGCAGATCAAACAGGGGGTCCAGGCGGTGGCAGTATCATTGGACGCTGAAAAAGCGTTCGACTCAGTTTCATGGATATACATGTTTGAGGTCCTAAACAAATTCGGATTCGGCCCATACTTTAAACAATGTGTTAGACTGCTCTACAAAGCACCCAAAGCTAAGGTCCTAACAAACCGCACGCTATCTACCCACTTCACTCTACACAGGGGCACTAGACATGGATGTCCATTTCCCCCCATTTTTTTCGCCCTCACGATTGAGCCGGTAGCGGCTGCGATCAGACTGGAACAAGTACTCAGGGGCATAAAGATGGCCGGCACCTATCAATCCATCTCACTATACGCAGACGACGCACTATTGTACATTCATGAACCAGAAACAATTCTAGCACCGACATTGGCAGTGATGGAAGACTTCACTGCACACTCCGGCTACAAAATCAACACAACTAAATATGACCCAGGCCACGATCTGTCCGACACAATCCTATGGTTTGAGATGGGCCCCCGACCATATCAGATACTTAGGCATCCTCGTATCTAGAGACAAAATCTCTTTATATATTGATAACTATGAATCCACACTACCGACCATCCATGCCAAACTCCAAATCTGGACTAAACTTCCCTTATCACTTGCAGGTCGAGTCGCAGTGCTCAAAATGGTAGTGCTCCCTAAACTCCTGTATATCTTTAGCAACGTTCCAATATGGCCAGGCAAACCGTTCTTTGAAAACCTACACTCTATGGCGGCCACCTTCATATGGAACGGCGGAGCTAATAGGCTGAAATGAGACAAACTAATAGAACCCTACGAAATGGGGGGCTTCGCCGCACCCAACTTTGAACTGTATTATCAAGTAGCGCAGACACAATATGCAAAATACTGGCAAAATCCCACCGAAAAGAGACCACATGTCCCCATAGAACGCCACTCGGTTCGTCCATCAGACCTAAGAGCAATAATTTTCACGAAATCTCACAGAGACGAGTGTAAATGTGACCCTGCGTCTTGCACAATCACGGCATGTGCCGCAATCAGCTCCAAATTGAAACACCCTATAACTCACAAGCCCCATTATGGAACTTTCCAGGCATCAAACCAACATACGACATTAGCATAAAAAGAACTGGCTCCCGGAATACAAGTTCAAAATCAAAGACATGTTCCCAGACGGCAGATTCGTGACTCCACAGGATTTTGCGGAAACAGTAGGGAGAAACCAAATTGTTACCCTGTAATACCACCGTATGAAGGCAGCATTCAAGAAACGATGGCCAACATTCCCACTAGAACCGCCCGAACACCCATGCTATCAAACATTGTACTCACAAATAGGTGCAGGGGTGTCCATACTATATAACATAGTTCAAACACACACGAAATCGTCCAACAACATCAAGGCCTCATGGGAAAAAGACATGGGGGCAACAATAGAAGAAGGAACATGGTCCAGGTACTGTCTCCATACTAAGCAAGTGTCACTGAATGCAGGCCGAAGACTCATACAGTTTAAAATACTGAATAAACTCCATTACACCCCAACCAGAATGGCAAAATTCCACAAATCTACATCCGGAAGCTGCCCGAAATGCAACACCACCTCTGCGGATGCGTACCACATGTACTGGGCCTACCCCCTGATAGCCAAATTCTGGCGTGAAGTTGCTAAAATCCTAGAAGAGATAACACAAATCCCAGCGCAGCTCAAACCTCAAAAATACCTCTTCAGCGATATAGGGAAAACTTCAGAAAAAAACAGGAGACTGTGTAACGTGGCCTGTGCAGCAGCCAAGAAATGTATTCTACAAAATTGGAAGAGCAACCATGCCCCACGCACAGAACAGTTCATTAGAACTGTAATGTACATCAATGAATGTGAGGAAACTTATGTAGGAATGGTAACCCCTCCCTGTAGACCGAAGGATATTTGGTCTCCGTTCAGAACATATTTTGGCGCCACCCCACCGGACATGGAGAACTCTGATAGTGAATGAACTCATAATAAAACTTATCAATCCATAACCACAGAACAATCAAAAGAAATGTAAGAGGGAATTTGAAGCATGTGTGATGTGATATGCAAACCAAAAATAAAGTTTAAAAAAAAAAATCAACAAACAAAGTTCACACACTCTTTAAATCAGTCCAGACTAGCTCAGAAAATCTGGAAATGGACCCTCAAGAGAGACATTTTCCTCATGTGACCACACGTTCCGGGGGGACACAACTGCCTAGCAGACACACTAAGCAGGAACACAAATCAACCCTCGGAACACGAGTGGGAACTACATTCAACCATTGTAGAGAACATGTTCTCATGATGGGGGGGGGGGGTCATCCAGCCATAGATATGTTTGCCACAGAAGAAAACGCAATGATGCCACACTTACGTATCCAGGTTTCTGCAGAAGTGATCAAAGGGGAACTCACTGTGGATCAGTTGGTCAGGGATATTTGCATACACTTTTCTTGCATTCTTGAACAGAATAATCCACAAAATGCATCAGCAGTACTTGACAATGATCCTAGTTGCTCCAATGTGGAACGTCAAATATGGTACTCCCACCTACTCAGAGTGTCAATTTGCCCACCAATGGATCTAACCTTCCCTTACAACATGCTGTCACAGAATCAAGGGTCAACCCTTCATCCACAGACAACCAACCTAGCTGTATGGCTCCTGAGGTCATAGAGTTCGGCCATCTCACCTAGCGGATGCATGGAATTATTAAAGGAAGCACGTAAACCTAACGCTGCTACTTTAATAAATGGAAACGATTTGTAGTATGGTGTACAAAGTCAAATGTAAACCCTGTTGACTATTCACCATCTGACATAGTACACTATCTACTTCACTTGTTGGACTCAGGCCTGGTCTTTAATTCCTTAAAAGTCTATTTAGCTGTGCTATCGGCATACACATCATCACAAAGCAAGGTTTCATGGTGGAGGATTCCAGTCGAGAAAGCCTTCATCATAGGGGTCAAAAGAATAGATCCTGCTTTGCAAATCCACCCCCAGGATTGGATTTAAACATTGTTCTAAGTATGCTCATGGCTCCCCCTTTTGAGCCTATGCATAAGGCACGACTCAAAGATCTCACTTACAAAGACGCATTTCTTATAGCTGTTGCTTCCATAAGAAGGGTAAGTGAGCTCCAGGCATTGTCCAATACAGAACCTTTCATCACAATACATAAAAATAAGGTGGTCTTAAGAATGCACCCACGTTTCGCACCTAAGATCATTTCAAAATTCCATGTCAACCAATCTATTAAAATTACCAGTGTTCTGTCAGGACCCGCAATACTCTGGAGAGTGAGCACTCCATACACTAGATGTTAGGAGAGCTGTCATGTACTACCTCAACAAAACATAGCCAATCAGGAAAACAGACCAGTTCTTTATTTCCCTAGCTGCCGGAAGGGAAGGGGACCCTGTAAAGGCAGCCATTTCTAAATGGATAGTAAAATGCATACAGCAGTTCTACAGGTTATCCAACAAGGAACTACCATTTATACCTAGAGCACACTCTACATGTTGTACAGGTGCCACATTGGCCTCCATTGCAAATGTTCCTTTGAAGGCAATCTGTGCAGCAGCTACGTGGAGTTAAGTTCACACTCAACATTACTGTGTAGACACACAAGCAACGGGTGACTCTCGGGTGGGACAGGCTGTGTTAAAACATTTGTTTTCCTCTTTTCCTTCCAACAACCCACCTGCTTCTCCTGGTACTGCTTGGAAGTCTATGCAAAGCATGTTTCTAAGTAGATCCACAATCCTCAGAAGACAAACATTACATGCCTGTAATCGTCTTTCTGATGCTTGTATCTGCTTGGATTCACATGCGCCCAGCCTTCTCCCCTCATTGGGAGTAGAAGGTACCTAGGCAACCTCTTCACATTTTTTATCCTTTTACTACACACTTCATGCAACCTCAGGTCACAAATAAAACAATCTGAGGACCTTGACGCGTCACAGAAGGGATAGTATTACAAACACACCCTGTCAGTGTCCTTTTTTTATTTTGAAAACCAATCATGAAATACTCTGCACCAGCCACTAGATATTAGTCTATGCAAAGCATGTGAATCGAAGCAGATACAAGCATCAGAAAGACGATTACAGATATCAGACACACACAGACACACACATGGTGAACTGAAAGTGAGATCAACCACACTTAAAAAAGTAAAAATAGTTCAAGATAATTGAAACAAGTAAAACTATAAGCAGTAAAGTGAAGAGAAAAGTGCAATGCAATCAAGAAATATATACACTGCCTTAAGATTATAAGACCCTTAGATCTTAAGCAGTTCTTCGCTAACAGCAAGGTAGGCCTATTACCTTTAAAACAGTCACTGTTTCAGGAGAGTACCTGTCTAGAGAGTTTGACGTCTTAAGTCACAGGACAAGTGTTGGCAAAGCCAACAAGTGAGTACACGTTCCAGATGTAAGACACTTAAAAGGACTGTAGGTAATTTAATGCACTTTAGCAGTACTCTTCCCAATCCCACCGTACTAGGGGTTAAACTGGGGGGATCCTTTGGCCACAACTCCATTGATTACAACCAGGCAAGCTAGATTTAGGGAGTGGACTTAATGCCCATGCATTTCCCATGGCGGCAGGGGCAGAAAACAAGTATGCAAGATTGCGCACTGAACTCAGTTTTCCTGAGTTGACCCACCCCCAGGTCACTCACTGCCATGGGGCCACTCGCTTCTTTTGATAGGGGTCCAAGGAGTCAATGATGCAGTAGCTGGTTATGGCTTTGGGACTGGGTCTGGCTATATAGCGCTACAGCAAGATAATTACAAGATTCTTCCAGCAGGACTGCCCAAGCACCTCAGGACAGCAGCCACAGCAGGTCCCATGATATGAGCAGACCCCAGGGCATGACAGAGGTGGGCTGCAACAAAGTTACCCAAATCAGGGTGGCAGGCAAGGCGACACTCGTAGGGCAAAGACGACACAGCTCCAGGAAGAAGCAATCTCTTCATGCAGGAGAGCAGCTACAGCAGGAGAGATGTCTTGGACCACAAGCTTTATGGCCTGCGGCGTCCCAAGATGCAACTCAGAACTGTGATGGATGCACTGAAAAAACTGTGTGTGAAGCTCAGCAGCCCAAACAATAACCCTGGGACATGTCTGACAATTTTCGGGGCTGGTTTTTGGTGCATGGGCCCAGACAGGTTGATCCCAACAACCCAAGGGTCAAAGTACCAACAAGGATCTTCTTGGATTGTTGCAAGAGATGCAGGGCTTCACCAGGTCTTGGTTGCGGGCACTGCTGGTTGTTCTCAACAGCAGTCTTTCGGTCTGCAACACAATGCACCTCTTTTTTCGGGTTCTTGACTCCAGTTGGCACTCTCTGGAATGGCTGCAGGACTCCTAATTTTATCCCAATGTCAGGCTGGGAGTTCCTCAAACCATCAATTGTAAGAGACTGCACCATTCAAATGTGCAAGGGGTGTGTCCAAGCATGGGCAACCTCTTGCACCGCATCTGCCCAGAAACAGTCACCCCCTGGCTGGAGTAGGGATTCGGATAAACAGTCCCGGCCACTATATGCGGCCAAGGTGCACACACCTCCACTTTGTCAAGCTGGAGCCCACGAAAGTGCATGCCATCTGGCATTTCCTGACCCGAGAGAGCAGGAAGAGGGCCAAAGGACAGGGTGAAAACTGCATAGCATGGCCATTTTGAGTATGTGGTGAAAAAATAAACCTGCATGCAAGTACAATTAAAAAATGTAGAAAATAATCCACTGCCACTAGCCCGTCCTGAACGCATCCAAAAAGGTAACACAAATGAGAAAGTGGTACATACTACCCCTCATGCACTTACCTGAAAGGTGGTGTGTGGTACAGTAAAGCAACAAAGGAATCTTGCACAAGCCCCTGCATTGGTAACCATTTAGGATTATCAGTGCCCCTAAAAGAAGTGAGTTTAGCAAGGAAAGTAATGCAAAAAGATTGTACTTGCCTCCAAATGTTAGGTAAGCTTTTAAGCCATAGCAGAAAGCTGGAGTGTCCATAGATGTGAATTAATAAATAATGAATTGAACTTTTTGTATCGCACTTCATGCCGTAAACCAGCCGCTATGCGCCGGACAGGTATTCCCACCCGTGAAGCTCTATGTTGTCTTGCTTCCAAGACAAACATGTTACCCCTGTGCTTAATTGAAGGACATTTGCAAAAAGAAACATTTTTCCTAACAAGTGGCAGCAGGGACCCAAGTACCAATGTGTCTTGCCACACACTGGAAGTATCATTTTCCCTGTTAGCAGCCATGCCATCAATGACATGCAAAACAGAAACTACTTATAATTCTTTCTGGTTTCTGTCATGTGAACAATAACTGGTCCAACCCATCATTCTGGTTTCTGTACCCCAGTGAACAAAAAAGAGGGAGCCACACATGTGATGTCATCAATGAGATTTGTGATGGTATATTTGATGTCATGGGTGTTAGTCCTTGCAGTGCACACTGTTGGCGCATGTTATGGATGCTTAGCTTACCATAACTGGTGAATTTCGGTTACCCGCAACCATAATGTTTTTCCATTGAATTTCATAGATTTTTGCTAGTGCAACTTAACCATGACATCCCTTTAACAACGTTTTTTGTTAGTGAATTTCATAGGTTTTTAGTAGGGCACTGTAACCAGAATGAAAACTGAACTGTGAATTAAATGGAATTGAGGAGGCCATGAAAAGGCCTAGGAAATTGAAGTATTTGAAAAATATGAAACCGCCGGTGAGCAGGCTGCAAATTCCCAGCAGGGGAGTAAACTGGGCATTTGATGGCAAGTTATGCAATGTGTTTGAATGGAATGAAATGAAGCCTTATATTATGAATACCTAACTCAAAGAAAGCAAGTGTGATTGAATGCAATATGAATTGCCAGCAGTTGATAATATTCCCTTATACAAAGGAACTGTGAATTGCATAAACCAAAGAAAACAGGCATTGGCAAGTGCCATAAGAATATAAAGAACTGTGCATACTGAAAGAATAAGCAATGGCAACAGCTTTAAGAATATCTGAAAGTGTAACAAGTGAATGGTGGCAAAACAAGTCTTGAGAGAGTATCAAGAGGAAAACCCAATACCACTGTGAAGCTGAAGCAGGTGCAGTGTAACTGTGAAGAAGAAGCATGTAAGGTGTGTCGGTTGTGTGACCTGAAATGGGTGGACTGTGTGGTCCGACAACTGCAACTAGACCGATTACACCCATGAAAAGCCAAGAAAAGCCATGTGACTCACCCGTAAGCTTGTGTTTGACTGTCAAGGAGAAACGTGGGTGATTTGATATTAATGAACTGAACTTTTGTGATATTGGTCAAATTGATGAAAGGCAAAGCTTCCAGAAAAGTTTATGGGTTTCCTAAAGAATTGTGTTAGTTTTGGAACATTGAGAGACTTGAAAGTGTGGGGGAAGGTAACCCCTCTTTTTGACCAAGTGAACCAAACCCGAATCTTGGGGAAGGGAAAACCTCTTTTCCAACCACAAGCTGGAAGAAGCTCTGAACTTTAGTTTGAACACTTCTCATTTTGATGCTGACATGTTACGCTCACCTGGTATCCACAGGGACGCCCCCCAGCCGGGTTACTCGCTGGTATTCTTCTCAGCTTTGCCCTGATGTGGTCTGCGGGGAAGGTTCTGCCTTGTGGTAGAATTAGGCGTGCTCTCCGTCCTGCCTTCTTTGCAGGGGCGCGTTGTCTTTCATGGGCGAGTGTGGTCCAGTTACTTCACTGATGCCGGCCCGTTTGATATTGTTCAGGTAGGTCTTATTGCTGTTCTTTAGTTTTGTTGCTATCCTGCATGCCTTTCTTTGTTTAAAATGTCTCTTTTTTTCTCCCTTAGGTATGCAGAGCTTTAGCACGGCAAACTGGCTTGGTTGAGCCCCGCTGGTAAATGTTGGCGCATTAAGAGCGCTATGATGCAGTAAGTAAGCGCTATGCGCAGCGCTGCGAAGGCTTACCTTTGCTAACCTGTGTTTTCCTTCCTTGTAGGTCGCGGTGTTCTTCAGCGCGAGTGGAATGTCCGGAGTGATGCCAGCCGAGAGGCGACCAGCCAGGTAAGCCTTTTGAGCACTTCGTAATTTGTAAATGTCTCTACTGCTTTCTTTAATGTTGCCTCTATCTTCCTCTTTCAGGTTGTTCTGTCGGGGAGGTGTGCAGATTTGAGGAAGCTGTTCTCAGTAGCTGGGAGTTTTTAAAGATGAAGACTGCAGGTGAGATGCTGCTGCTAATGATGTTCCTTTTGTCTCCTTGCAGGTTCAGCTTCTCCGAGGTTCGAGGGAATAGCTGGACACGGTGAGCATCACGCTGCAAGCTGCAAAGTAACGTGAAGCGTGTTGTCTTGCTCGGGTGTGGTTTAAATAGCCCCAATAAAATAGTCTAGGAAAAGTAGTCCCTAGGCTACCACACCCAAAACACTAGACCGCATAGCTTGGTTCTTAGGAACTAAGCTATGTGGATGCCTCCATGTTGGCTGACAATTATGAAGTAGTTCCCAAGCACATTGTGTATTCATGGTGTATGAACCTGGCGCCATAGGCAATAGCAGGACTGGCACCATGAGGGCTTTTGAAGAGGATGCCAGGCTCTAGAGGCCCGAGTCCTGCCTCCACCTGGCCAATGGGTTTGCCAGAGGGGTTTTGGGCGAGGGTCGTGACATGACATCCCTACACGTTATATTCAATTAGTTGTGAGGGCAGTATAGGTTTTGGACTCAGACAGATATTTGCTTTGGACTTCCTGACAAAGACTCTAGTTTCATTTAGGTAGGGAAATCCCACCTTAGTGTTGGTCAAGTTAGGTATTTTCACAACCTTCTTTTAATACGAATACAAGTTTGTGACCCAAGTTTTACTCGATTGTCTGTGTCTGTTCTTAATGCCTTCACAGTGGCGAGACTCCATAAAGCAGTGCCCCCTTATAATCATCATCAGATTTGTGGAAGACCTGAACTAAATGGAGGTGCTTTATGTGAAATGCCAACTCCACTCCCCAGCATATTTGTAAGTGTATGTTTAGACATAGTGTATGCAGGCTGCTAATGATTTTGCAGCTGATGGATATGGTCCCATACCCTGTGGTTAGTCAAACCATCCCATGATTACTTGTCAGAGAGTGAGCAGTTTTTTTTATATCTTTGTGTTAGCCGATACTCCTAGCCTTTATCAGTGTTCTGTTCCACTAATCTACTGTCTTTGGGTGGTCCTTTGTGTGTTTCATTAGCTTAGATGCAATATTTTCTATCTATCTCCTCTTTAGAGGACTTTTTCTAATGTTACGTTCTCTGTTCCCATAATAACATTGTTGTATTATTACACTGTCCCACTGTAAAACCGTATTGTGCAGTTATGGCAATAGCACTCACCTGCTGTTTTATTGGTTTCTGAACTAAATGAAATGTGTACAGTTTGTGTAAATCTTTTACCAATTCATAAATCATTTGTGTTAGACTAGATTTAGAACTAAAGGACCATGATGGAAGCACACCACTATGGCTTGCAGTACAGTATATCACAGTCTCTTCGGACCAGTCAGTAAATCCCTTTGATGATGTCCCTGTAGTGAACGGAACGTCATTTGATGAGAATAGCTTTGCGGCAAAACTTATCAAACGAGGAAGCAACACAGATGCACCTGACACAGTAACAGGTAAACGTGAGGTTTGTATTCATGATAAGGCGCATGAGGTGCATGCAATGATCAAACAAGAACTTGACTGTACATTTAGGTACTTTTCATTTTTCATTTGCGCCAAAGTGAAAATACACTATAGGTGAGGGGACCCCTATGTTCAGCTCTATAGCCATTTGGTACACGTTTTGCCTCCCTAAAACTAAAAACATTCTGAAGAACCCGTTAACCGCCACCAATTGGCCTATACCCATCTTAAGCTGGTGCGGCATAAGCAGAGATGTTCCCATCGTAGCTAGGTGCCTTGTGTACAATGCCTCAGAGTGAACATTTTGGTAGGTCAGGTGTCATTATCTTTGTCCTTATTCGGGTATAACAGTGTTTTGTTACAGCAAATGCTCTGCTTATTTTATTAAAGGTAACCTTATTACATCACACAACCTAAGGGGAAAGGTTAATGTCAAAAACAGGATGTCAGGAAAGCAGACCTTTCATTTTGTGCGCTTACTAAAAATTAGAAGATAATTCCCATAGCTTTAAGGATAGTCTACATTTAGGAAACTTTTTAATTTTTTTATTGTGATATAGTCAAAAAAACACCTTCCTTAAAATTTGACTTTTCACAAAAGAACATGTACCAAATAAAACAAACATATACCTGAAACAACTGAACACACTTTTCATAATATAAACAGAAGTGCCTTAATAAAACATTTTCCTTTAAAAAAAACAAATAAGAGACACAAATAAAATAAAAGAAACAAATAGGTACTGATCTATATAACAAAACGATTCAACCGAAAAATTAATTATGATTAAGACGCGACAATAACAAATCAAATAGTGTAATTGCTCTCTATTCTTTCAGGAGTTTTAATAAATTCCACTCCTTCAAAGGTTTTACTACTTCAATAGTTAAAACTTCATTACCCGAGGGCAATCTATGCCAAAAACAGTCCATGCTCAGCCATCAGTTTCGAGGAGGCAATCTTGCCAACATTAGGATCCTCAACTCCAAGGTCCCAAGGCAATCAATCAGCAAATGCCTCAGGGACTGAGTATTTACACCCCCACAATTATTACAGCCCGAGTTAGGTGTACCTAGAGAATCTCAGATATGCTTAATTTCCAGAGTTGGTAGAAGATTAAGTCTAAATCGTAAGAAATCTGCACTAATAATTGGGTCCAGAAATGTTGTCAGGTGTGTTGGCATCGTAGGCCTATGAATATAGGGTGAAATATATGAATATAGGCCTACAATGCCAACATGTCAACTAATGTAAAGTTAATGTCATTTAATGTAAAAGAAGCAAACAGCCTGCAAGATCTCATATCGGTGATTGTTATAATCCAATCCATTTGTTTTAAGAGCTCTTTGGCCTTATCCAGATTTTGATTCAGTATGGCTTCCTCACAATCTGCTTCAGCTAGAATTTTAATGCGGAGGTTTTCCAAATTATTCAAATATTGATTGGACATGCCCCTTAGAGTTACTAGAAGATCTTCATAAAGGGAACTCGGGTGAGTGGCGGGGACAGGGGGAGGTCAAGATCAGCCGGTATTGAGGAATCCAGCTCCATTCAAGACAACGCCCTTAGTGATTTCAGACCCAGCTCATACCTCAGGCTAGCTATTGGCACACAGTTGGGTAAACTCAACACCCGCCTTCAGAGAATACCCTCCAGCCTCTCCCAATCGATGTAATAAGATTGGGGATTAGTTACTAGACCATAAAACAAGGCTGGGACGACCTTATCATTATAATACCTAGTCAGGGGAGTCCGAGAGAATTTGCAGCATTTACTTAAGATTCTCTTTATCTGAGACCCTGACAGCAGTAGCTACCAACCCAGTATTAGGGTAAGCTCTTACTATAGAATCAAGGTATGTAATCTCTTTCACCACTGGAATTCTTTGATTATCCAAGCACCAACCGAAGGACTTGCTTGCCCTTCGAGAGTGTTTGAAAATCGAAATTCTTGATTTATCTGGGTTGGTCTTCAGGCCATTCATCTCTGCATACGTTTGAAACGCTGTCAGCAACCTCTGCAGGCCAGTCAGGGTCTTGTCCAATATTACAATATTGTCTGCACATGCAAGCCAACTGATGTTAATAGTTCCTAGTTTTAGTCTGGCCAATGCCTCGTTAAGTAACCTTTTACTAAATCGTCCAAAAACAGCTTGAACAAAAAGTGAGCTAATATACAGCCCTGCTGAACACCCCTAGTTATTACAATCAGTTTAGAGAGGATCCCAGCACTATCAAGTCTAACTTGCATATCTGTGTTGTTGTAAAGTTCAAGGAAAAAAGAAAAGGATTCAACCTAGGAATCCTCCCGTCCCCTGCACACTTTTGAATGTTTGGATCAAGTCCAATACTGTTATTTTTATACATCAACAGAATGTTTAAGGAGTAATACTTCATAAAGAGAAATGTCAATAGATAAAATTATACAAAAACATTTTTTATATCACAAATAATGTGATTCAATTCTTTCGAAATAAAATTTACAACATAAAGAAGCACAAATGGTATCAAAAGATCACATCAAGTTTAGAGAGAAAAAATGAAAAGCGAAAAAGGATTTTTTCTGAAGAAAGAGATGTATACATATGGAGTCCAATTCACTTGGCGACGCATTTCGAGGATGCTTTCCTCTTCTTCATATGGCCCAAATTGGATTCTTAACACAAAGAGAAAACATTCATTCAGCTGCTTGTAAAAAACAAAAACTATTATTCAATTTCAGTGAATTATACAGTTACATAATGTACATATGTAATTCTCCATGGCTTTTGATAATACTGAATCTCCTTGTTAACCGAAATTCAAAATTACATAACTTGTTCTTATATAGTGATTAGGTTAGTATAATGTTGTTCATGAAAACATGAACATTGGCTGTGTACTCCTCATTCTGTGGGACTGGCAACAGAGTCATTCAATTGCTGTTTTCAGGGTCACCGGTTGTAAGTAACCGTGGGTTGTGATAGAAGCATGAATATTGAATAGAGTAAGAAATGATAAAAAAGAAATGTAAAGAAGAAATATATAATTAACAGTGTATATTACTGGTTCCAATCTCAAGCAAACGAAGTGTTAAGAGGGGATGACTATTGTCGATATTCAGAAAGCCACGCACAACGCGCTATGTCTGAAAATAAATGAAAAGAAGGGGGAAAAAGGGTCTGTATAAAACGAAAAACTACTTAGCAAATCTATTAACTGGAAACTAAACGAATAGACGTACCAAAAAATGAAGCGTGATGAAATAAAGATGAGCGGTGAAACTCAATATTATGCTAGCGAATGGTGGCAGCATTCAGAAGTCCAACCTATGTATATGGGTTAGGAAATGGATCAAGAGGTCAGTGAATGAAACTGGCACAGACAATTCTGGTTAATAAATAAGAAGTTGCTATAACAAGTACCTCAATGGTGCGTCTAGCTCAGTAGACAGCTGGAGGAATATCAATTCAGCAGTATTGCTGTAGAGACAAGTCCAGGTCACAGTGAGCGCGGCAACAAGCGTGCAAAGGCGCCTGCAGAGTAAGGGAATGTGGTTTAAAAAGTGAAATATCCTAGAGACGGATACGTGTCTAGCATAAGTGAAAATGTGGAGATGCTTACCTAGAGTGCAGGAAAGAACAATCTGTACAGGATCTATTTTCAGAGCTGAATCGGATTCACGGTTCTCCGTCCTTCCATAGCAGCCATAGAAACGCCATGCGCCATGGAGGATCATGGGTAGTGTCAGTAAAGAAAGGACTAGGATTACTGTAAAGTCAGTAAAGAAAGGACTAAGATTACTAGATAAAAGTACGGCCATTTTAAAATGGTCAAAGAAGAATGGAGCTATACTCACTGAAGAGTAATAAGGCGGAAAGCTAGCAAAGAAAAATTACTGTATAGACCAGATGGTCATAAAAGGAAGTCAAAATGAAAGAAGAAATGGTCATCCAAAATGTTAAGAAAGTAATATAAAGTTGATAAAAATGATAAAAATATGTCCCCTCCTGTAAGTAGAGGCGGTGGGGGCGATAGGAAAATGATAGGTCTAATAGTGTCAAGCCGTCAGAACGGTGAGTAGTCAAGCCAATCATGAATCAAAGTTGTGGCTGATTCAAAGTTCAATTTAGATAAGTTAGAGCACAATACATCATACTATGTACCTAATTTCCGCAACATATGTAAACTTCCTTGGACATAGTCCAGCAGTACTCAGTTAGGTATCTACATAAATTCAGACATACAGTTTGTCAATGTGAAACAGTAAAAAATACTATATAACCCAATTACATAGTAATTTATAGACATAACTAGACACATTTGGTTCTAATTCCCAATATTACAGGTCTGTCACTAGTTTTGTATTGCTTCTAGATCACAGGAAGCAATTTAAGGTAAAGTCCTCGTTCAAACCCCAAGGCTGCAAGGAGCCAATTTTATCGATCCAGTATGCCTCTCTTTTTAATGGGACGGACTGGTAATCACCTCCTCTTGTGGGTCGTTTGACGACTTCAAGTACCTGAAATTTTTATTGTGCAATAGAGTGCTTTTGTGAATTGAAGTGGCGAGCCACTGGTGAGTACTGGTTATTGCATCTGATATTCGACTTATGTTCTGTCAATCTCAGTTTGATCGGTCGTGTAGTCTGGCCTACATAGACTTTTCCACAAGGGCATTTTAATAGGTAGATCACTCCAGATGAAAGGCATGTGGACTAATGTCTAAGCTTGATCTTTTGTAAATTTCTCGGATGAGTCACGACATCACCTTTAATCACGTTGTTGCAGTGTGTGCATCCCAAGCAGGGGAAGGTTCCCAACTTTTTAGTAGTTAAGAATTGTTGATTATCCTTGGGGATTTTTTCTGCTTTCACAAGCTTATCTCTGATGTTCTTTCCTCTTTTAAGACACATCATCGGTGGAGTAGGAAATAGTTTTTGCAAAGTTTGATCGTTGTGTAATATGTTCCAATGTTTTTTTATACATCTTGAGATCTGAAAGCTTTGTCTGGAGAATTTGGATATAAACAACAGTGGAATGTCTTTCACATTTGATTTAGTTCTTAGTAGGTCAGTACGTGTAATTTCTCTGACTCTGTTTTTGGCTTCTTCTAGGATCTCTGGGGGATATCCTCTATTTTGAAATTTGCTGACAAGGTTTGTACATTCTTTGTCCAGGTCTTCTGGATCCGAGATAATTCTTTTAAGTCTCAAGATTTGACTATATGGTAGGCTTTGAAGCATAGCTCTTGGATGGAAGCTTGAATAGTGCAACAAATTATTGGCATCAGTTGGCTCATGGTAGATAGATGTAGCAATTTTATTGTTAATGATGTTCAAATTTATGTCCAGAAAGTGTAAGTAAGGGTTACCAATTTCAATGGTAAACTTGATTCTTGGATGCACAAGGTTGATGTATTCAAAAAACCTTTTAGTTCTTCCTGTGTGCCACACCAGATGCAAAAAATATCGTCAATAAACCTCTTCCATGTTACGATGTAAGGTGACCAGATTGGGTGTTCCAGTACGTGTTGACTTTCAAACTGAAACATAAAAGTATTCGCATAGACGGGTGCCATCGATGAGCCCATTGATGTACCTGAGGTCTGTAAAAAGTATTTGCCCTTGAATCTGAAGTAACTGTTGTAGAGGATCAAGCCAAGTAGTTCTAAGATAAATTGTGGATTCCCTTTGATCCCAGGATTGTTGAGGAGTAACTATTCAACAGACTCCATACCCTCACCATGGGGGATTGAAGTATATAGGCTGCATACATCTAGACTGAAGAGTATACAGTCGGAACTGATGACTGAAAAATCTTTAAGACCGTTCAGGAAATCTGTTGTGTCCTTTAAATAGGTGGATGTAGCTTGTTTAACTGGTTATAGTAGTTTGTCAATGTAGATAGCCAGAGGATCAAACACGCTCTCGGTACCAGCTACGATGGATCTAAGTGGCAGATTCAGTTTGTCTTTATGAATCTTAGGGAGCCCATAAAAGACTGGTGTAATCGGACGAGAGTTAATGAGGAATTGATATGTTTTGTCATTAATCCATTCATTCTCCTTTGCTTTCAGTAAAGTCTTATTAATTAGTATTCTGATTTCTGGTAGTGGATCCCTATCAAGTATTGCATAGGTGTCAGTGTCACTGAGAAGTTCAGTGCATCTTTTTAGATAGAATGGTGTATCCATAATCACAATTGCCCCGCCCCTTGTCAGCCGGTTTGATAGTGATCTCTTCGCTCTTGGCAAGCTCGTCTATTAAATCTAGTTGACAATTCTTAATGTTGGTGGGTGTTTTCCTCTTGTAATTTATTTTGCTTAGGTCCTGTAAAACACTTTTCTCAAATAAATTCAGAATAGAATTTTGTATTTGGGGGTCAAACGTGCTATTAGGGCGTATCTCTAGCATGGTGTCTTCAGTTGGTCTTGGATCCATTTCGGGTTGGGCGTCAAAGAACATTTTTAATCGTAGTTTCCTCAATAACCTGTGAACACAGATTTTTTTCTTGGAACAATGAGGTATTGCACGTAGGCACAAAAGAGTTGTAAAGTTCAGTCAAGATTGCCAGTAAATTATCAGGCAAACCCCACTCTCTCAGCTTCATCCAGAGGCGGTCTCGATTCACAGTATCAAAAGCCTGGGCAGGTAAATCCATGCCCCAAACAAAGATTGCCCACCCCTAGATATTGCTTCAGTACTAACCGTGTTTATGACCAGGCCATTTATGCCTGTTGACAGACCTCTCCTACACCATGTTTGGTATTTTGAGATTATCCCCTGTGAGTTAGCCCAGGTTTCTAAATTTCTAAGGACCAGCCCCACAAATATTTTCCCATTCGCACCTAATAACGAAATAGGATGGTACTTGGAGGGATCCGAGCAATCACCCTTTTTAAAAATAGGGATTACAGACGCCCTCCTCCAAGGACTCGGAAATTGCTTGCTATTTATAATGCCTTTAAATAAGGCCGCCAGAGCCGGGGCCCAGGTATCCGAGTCTGATTTAAGAACCATATTACTCAAGCCATTGGGACCCGGGGCTCTGGAGGAGGACACATTATTTATTAGACCTTTAATTTCCTCTTCAGTAAATGACAAGGACCAACCTATATATGTATCGATCCTGGTACTCGATACTTGGACAGAAGCATAAAGTCCACTGAAGTGCTCGATCCACACCTGTTCTTGAATAATACCGTCCTGCTCATTATGATCCGGTTTATCATAGGATCCCACTAATGACCAGAAATGTCAGGAGTTATTTTGCCCATCTCGAAACTATATTCCCCCACCCCCTTATTCACAACCAGATCTTCGACATAGCGCTGGACCGCCCCTTGTGGTTTTATCCTGAAAACTGCCTTCAGAATAGCATGGTCACTGGGAGATCCATCTATAATACTAAAGTTGGAACATTTTCTAAATAAGGGTCTAGACAGATACAAATAATCAATAGTTGAAAAGCAGTTAGGCGCCGGAGGGATATCCACCTTAATTGAACCATTAACCATCCATAGTTCCCAGTCCGAGAGGACATTCTTCCATGCAACCCCTTTCATAGAAGGTAATTTGAGATTCAAAGACCCTGGTACTCGAGTCTGTATACACTTGGCATTAAAATCACCCATTACCAACAAATCATAGTCTGGAAATTGCTCAGACCAGAGAAAAAAGAGGTCCGACAGAGACGATGAAAGCTCGAGAGATCCTCCTTCATGTGATTCCAATAGATGCAATAATCCATTATAAAGAGCCCTTTTCCATGTTTGAAACCACCCTCACAGCAAAAGGCCCAGCGTATCATTAGACAAAAGAACAGATTGCAAGAACATTTCATTCTTGCAGGCAATACACAGACCCCCGGATGGACGGCCAACAACCCCTCCCACCGCCAATTGTTGGAAGACGGTATAGCCATCGACCCCAAATGGAACCTGGAGCCACGTTTCCTGCAAAACAACCAGGTCAAAAGATTTCAAGATATAGTCTCCCCTACTTTCCAATCTAAAGGACTTATGACCCCTTGTGTTCAGGCTCAATAAGTCAATGGAGTCCTTTACTAGAGCTGCTTCCCAGGCAGACCCAACTGAAGGAAAACCTGAGAAACCATTTCTGGAACCAGAGAACATACATCGTTAATTATTTCCATTTTGCTTTGGGCAAGCATATGCTTGGCTGAACAAACCTCCTGCTTTGGACCATGTCTTTGTCATGTCATTTAGGAAACTCATGAAAGTTTGACAATAGCTGTGTTGGTTTAGCCGTTACCAGCTTATCTGCTTAGAGTAGAACCCATTGATACTCTTGAGGGTAAGCGTCACTTTTTTCATAGATCTGTGTTGAGGGCCACTTTCTTTGTAATGGTTCAACACATGATGGAAAGCTTGTTTTTCAAACTTGATCATGTTTTAAATGTATTGCATTTAAAATAAAACGTGACTTTATGCATTTGGTAATTGTCCAGAAAGAATGCTTAAATCAAACCTATACAACTAGATTTGTATTACTACATTTTCTAACAGTGCATGTTTTCATGATGTCACAATGTCCCTGTAGGAAACTGCCTTCTTCAGAGAGCTGCAGGAGCAGGGAATGAAGCAGCTTCTCTCTTCCTGGCGACCCACGGAGCAAAGGTCAACCACAAAAACAAATGGGTAAGAAAGAAAGCTGTATATGGTGTGTGGCCAAAATCAGTTTGTCAAGCTACTAGAAGCTTTTCAAAAAGGATTTCACAACGTGTTGCACATTCACTTAAAGAAAGGTGATTTTGATACCAGATATGACTTTTAGTATCTAATTTAGTATCTAATTAGTATCTAATTTACCATTCACATAGGAACATGTTCTCAGACAAGTGATTCTTCCAATTAGGGAAGACCGAGTGAGTTGGAAGTGACCTGTAAGTCACTGACATTACCTGCGTGACTGAATCAAGTGAGCAAGCCTCGGGAAAAGACAACAAAAGGATCAGGAAAATGGGTAAACCAACAACACAAGATGAGCAGAAAGCATGCAATGTCTTCGCTTCATACTCTACAGCTGGAATCATTCTGCAAATTGGAGCAAATAGATAAAAGTTACATTCTGTAGCACTCAGCATAATTGCTTACAGTATCCCTCATCATTAGGCTAAGGAATACAAACAAATCACTAGATAGCCGCAGCTCTAACCAAAGAGCTCTCCGACCTAGGTTTCACCCACAAAATCACAGAACCCACAACTGCAAAGGACGCACCATAGACTGGCTCGTTGACCATAACTGCTCCTCAGCCATCTTCTCCATCTTGGCCCAGCTGTGAACGGATCACCAATGCATACAATTCACTATCCCTACCGTCCATACCACCAAAACACTCTGTAACGTCCCACCGCCAAAGCTAGAAGTTCCAAAAAAAGGACTAATCTTAACCTCCTCCCTCACCTAGATACTCCAGAACTTAAACCCCCTTTTTCCAATAATCCCACCATCCTCGCCAACATCTACTCCCACACCCTCACCAAAGCCATTGATACTATAGCCTCTATCGAAGACAAAAAAGAAAAAAGAATCTGTGCACACCAACTCATGGTACACAGAAGAACTATCCACCCTACGTTCCTCCAAACACCTCGCCCTAGCCACTTGGCAATCTACGCCCAATTATCTCATCCTTACAGAATTTAAAAGGATCTCCTCCATTTACAAAAAAGCCATCTTTAAAGCTAAATCTGAGGCTCTCAACCAGCGCATCTCCTCTGCAAATTCTAAGTCCAAGGAAGTGTTTGCCATTTTCAAAGACCTCATCACACCCACCACCAACCCAGACGTAATCGTCAAAGACAAAGCTTGATGCTCCAGTATTCAGGATGCCCTTCTGAACAAAATCAAACTTCTACAAAACAAAATCCTATCACAACAAGCTACCCTACCCAAACCTGATGGTATACCATCACCCACTCCTTCCCCTCTCCACAATCCCATCCCCCTCTTCTCCTTCAGAGAAGTCACAGAATCAGAGGTCATTGACCTTATCAAACACATCAAACCATACACATGCAAAGGAGACATCGGCCCGCCTACAATCAAAGAATGCGCTGACGCCCTATCCCCTATCATCACAGCATTTATCAATGCATCCTTCACCACAGAGACTGTACCACAAAGTCTTAAGGAAGCATGGGTACGGCTACTTATATAAAAAAATCTCTAGATCCAACAAGCCCCAACAACTATCGACCCATAACCACTGTCCCCTTCCTTCTTAAAATTCTCTCCAAAGTTGCCCACAAACAGATCCAACATTACCTTGAGTCCAATGCCATCTTAGGCAAGAGACAATCAGGTTTCTGCAAAGCTCACGGCACAGAAACTGCCCTCCTTGACCTAAAAAACCAAATCACAGGAGATAATGGACAGAGGCAAACCAGCCCTCCTGCTGCTTCTAGACCTCTCCACTGCGTTTGATTTGGTCGACCACGACATCCTCACCTCCCATCTAACAAACACAGCCCATTTCTCCTCTCACGCCACCTCCTGGATAACCTCCTTCCTGGAGGGCAGGGCTATGAAAGTATACTCCGACCAGGCCAATGCTGACCCTATTACCATCCACTGTGGATTTCCCCAAGGATCCTGCACCGCTCCTACCCTATACAACCTATTCACTAAACCCCTTTTCGACAAACTGGACTCGCTTGGCATATCGTACACAAACTAAGCTGACGATATGCAGATGCTCCTTCCCCTCACAGGCGATTACGACCAAGACAAAGCAGCCCTCCTACAAATTTACAATACTGTCCAAACATGGATGGCAACAAACAGCCTCTGCCTCAACGGAGACAACACAGAGTTAATCCCCTTAGGTACCAAGAAAATCCTTCCCAAACTCAATAAAAAATATGAAAATGTAAACATTGACAATTCCATCATACCCGTCTCATCCTCTGTAAAAACTCTAGGAGTCTACCTAGACTCCTCTCTGTCCATGAACCGCCAGGTCAGCACCATCTCCTCTGCTGCTGCCCACACCACCAAACTCATCAATGCCATAAAACCATTCCTAACCAGCCAAAACCACCTCGCCATCGCTAGAGCCACGATCGGAGTTAAACTCGATTTGTTGTAATGCCCTCCTGGCAGGAACGTCAACTAAAAATTTCAACAAGTTACAGATATTTTAAAATAATGCGCTCTGAGCAGCCCTTAACATCCATAGAAGAGACCACATCTCCCAAGCAAGACGAGCTGCCCACTGGCTCCCTGTGGAGGAAAGAGTTGATTTAAAAATCCTCACACTCACTCACAAATGCCTGTCTCTCTGCACCGCCATACCTATCTGAAGTCATCACCAGAGCCACCGCCACATGCCCAATAAGAAGACAACACGCCAATCAACTCCACATCCCTCCATTCAAAAGAATGAATGCCGGAGGCTTAGGATTCCCTGCCATAGCCTCCAGGCTTTGGAACGCACTTCCTCACTCCCTAAGAGCTAAAATGTCCCTCATTGCCTTCTGCAAAACTCTGAAAACCACCCTCTTCAAGTAACCTCCGTTATGCATGCATGGTCATGTCTTTTATTGTCCTGTAACCAAGTATATGTACCTATGTCATTACCTGTGACCAGGTTTGCATCCAATTGTAACCAGTTAAGCCTTCATGTACTAGTGCCACGATGCCCACGAGCTGTTGCGTGCTCTATAAATTTGAATAAATAAATAAATAGCCAACAGTGTTTAAAGGGGTTTTATGGTTTTCTTTTCTTGTAATCATTAATGGCTGAGACAAGAAGCTCCTGTTGGATCATCTTTCTGCTTCTTTTGCATGGAAAAAGGTTGTAAATCAGAGGGAACTGCAGGGTTTTGCATGTTTAAGCCAACCAGGTGTTATTTTTTTATTTATTTATTTTTGTATAAAGAAAATCAGTAAGGCTATGACATTACTAAGGAACATAGGTATCTGAGCGCATTAGAAGTATAATATTGACTTTCTATATCACATGAGGTTTACACTGCAAGCACTTTTCTTTTTTAGCAACTGTCCACTTCAACCATAACCACTCCTAGGGAACAATGCTTTGGCAGTTTTCAGAGTATGACAGCTAACCAGTTGTAAGATAGCTCAGTGGGTTGAGCACTTGCTGCTGGGATCTGTGTGTGATCTGCAGGTCGCAGGTTTGTATTTGTATTTTATTTATTTGTATAGCGCACCAGGCCCGAGGGCAACCAGGCGCATATTTTATGGCAAATAGGGACATGATTAGCATGGATACAGTTACAATCAATCAATTAAAATCACAAGGCAATAAAGTACAAAGCAGTGCAAGTTGGCATGCAAGGTAGCAGGGGGAGAGAAGGTGGATAGGATCAGATGGCCTGCGAAGGCAGTTGGTCAGATGTAGCGGATAACCAGAGCTTGGCTTTGTGTCTGAATAAGGTATGGCAAGGTTCTAATGGTGAGTGGCAGTGAATTCCAGAGTTTGGCAGCAAGGACTGGGAAGCTAACACCTCCGGCTGTCTGTAGCTTGTATCTGGGGATCGTGAGACTGTGTGCTTGGGAAGATCTGAGTGACTGTGAAGGTGTGTACTGAGAGAATCGAGAGGCTAGGTAGATGGGGGCCTGGTTGCTAACACATTTGTGAGTAAGGGTCAGGGATTTGAGTGATATCCTTTGGGCAACAGAGAGCCAGTGTAGGCTCTTCCTGGTTTCAGTTATATGAGCAGATCTAGGAATGTTGAAGGCCGCTCTAATAGCATGTTTTGAGGATCTGGAGTTTGTTGAGGTTGCGTTGGTTAGTACCTTGATAATGTGCATTGCAATAATCAAGTTTGGACATAACCAGTGTCCTAGCAAGGATAATGCAGTTCTGAGTGGAGGGGAATGGGTGGAAAGCTGTGATCCGCTTGCAAGTGTAAGCCGAAGCAGCAACAACTGCATTAGTTTGTCTATTTAGGGAGAGTGTAGAATCGAGGTAGATTCCTAAGGTTTTAGTATCTTTGGCCACTTTGATGGAGTTGCCATCGATATTGAAGGAACTGAACGAGGGGTCCAACGTATTAAGTCTTTGTTGGGTGCCCAGGATGAGGAGCTATGTCTTGTCGTCATTGAGACAGAGCTCGTGTTGGGCCATCCAGGCTTGGACAACTTGGTAGATGTCGTTCAGAGCTTTGGAATCTACGATGTAGTCACCAGTGATGGGGATGAGTATCTGGGTGTCATCAGCGTAGTTAGTGTAGGTGACACCCAGATAGTCAAGCACATCAAACAAAGGTTTGGTAAATACATTGTAAATTGTAGGCGATACACACAACACTTGTGGAACTCCGCAGGGGACAGGGGATGGATCAGCCGATGCGGTGGGTGAGACTACTCTCATGTGTCTCTTATCTAAGAAGGAGCTAATCCAATTAGTGTCTTTTTCCGAAAAGTGGGCAGCTGATTTCAAATGTTGGCAAAGGATTTGGTGATTGACCAAATCGAAAGCTGCAGAAAGATCCAAGAGTAGTAGGAGGGCTAGTTTGCCATTGTCTTTAAAGTCCTCAATTTGCGTTTTGAGATCTAATAGGGCTGTTTCTGTCCCGTCCTGAAGCCAGATTGTCTTGTGCCGAGTAGATTGTTCGTTTCCAGATACTTCTGTATCTGTAGGTAGGCTGCTCTATCTAAGATTTTTAGAAGGAACGGGACCGTGGTGATGGGTCTGAAGTTGGTAGGTATGGACGGATCCAAAGTAGGTTTTTTCAGCAAGGGGATGACCCATGTGTCCTTCAGATTGTTAGGGACAATTCCAGAGTGAAATGAGGAGTTAATGAAGGCGGTAATAAAGGGAGCAAGGTCATGAGCCGTTATCCTTGATGATCGGTGCAGGGCAGGAATCACCTTGGCAATTCGAAGGCTTAAGATTACTGATGATTTTTTCAACCTCTGGGATAGAGAGGGGTACAAAGCTAAATGGAGGCTGGATCAAGGTGGTGGCCGTCTGAGGTGCAGGGAGTTTGGTTAGGGAAGAAGTAAGGAGAGAGTTTTGCTTGGCATTGATTTTGGCTTGTATGGTGGTTATTTTGGAGAGAAGAGCATTTTGGATATTATTGCACCATGAGCTGTCTTTGCTGCAGGTATCTGGGATGGGCGAAGGGGATTCTAATTCTTTGAGAATTTTGAATAACTCCTTCGTGTTGGATTCAGCTTGCGAGGTACGCTGGTTGTAAGTTACATTTTTTTGCTTGTATGTTCGCTTCCTTGTAATTAAGGGATACGATGAAAAGGTTGTCTCTGTTGGAAGCACAAGGAAGACTTTTCCAAAGTGCTTCCGCCTTGCGTTTTTCTTTGCGCATCGCTCTAAGTTGCAGAGTAAACCACGAGTTCAGATGGGCTCGTTGTTTAGCTTTCCGTAGTTTAAGCGGAGCTATGGTGTCAATAGCTTTGAGCAAAGTTTTGTTGAAGGTGTCCACTAAGACGGTGGGGTCGTTATGCAGTGGGGCGCAGTTGTTCAGAATGGCTAGGATAAGTGGGAATCGCAGCAAGGCCAACTCAGCCTTTCATCCTTCCGAGGTCAATAAATGAGTACCAACTTTGGTTGGGTGATATTGTATGTAAGTCTGGTCTATGTAAAGCACTCTGGCAAAATTGCTATACAAATAACACTTCATTAACATAGGAATGAGGAAAGGGATTACTAATTTTGCAGGAACTCTCCCCCGGTCTTTCTTGCACATACTTGTTCTTTGCTTGGGAAATTCTGGTATTGCAAGGAAGGGTCATACTCTTGTACACATTGTTTTGCGTGCAACCGCCAATGGCAATAAGGATGGGGCTTGTATTCTTGAAGGTAGCCACCATAAACCCTCTTCCCTCTGTGCAGCAGCTCAATGTTTACTCCCAGGGAGAGAGTGGTCCGATGAATCCAATGTTACTATTAATGATGCAATAAGGCAGGAAGTTTGCTTTTTATACAACTTTTGAATAATGGGGCTGCATTACATATGCAGTCTGTCTCTTCACTCAAGGTGGAAGTTCAGTGTGAAGCATTCTCTTACTGTCTTAACAGGTGATTTACAAGTGATCAAACAGCTTTTGAGAGAGAAGCAAAGAGTGTCCAATGCGTCCAGTTCGGGCGATTCAGGTGATTGTGAGAGCCTCAAGTACAGATAGTGGCATCCTAAATGAGGGAAATCCCTTTGCACCTACCCAAAAGACCACTGCTGGTCAGTCATCTATAGACAAAGACGCAGCTCCTTTTTCAAATCTACTCCTAAGCAAACTGACTCCAATAAACCATTACTTTACTGTTATTGCCAACCGCACAACAAGGAACCCACTACACTTGAAAACAAATCTACATATTCTTACTCATACATCGATGCCTTCAGTCTGCGGCAGCACCCAAAGCACTGTTACTGGGCAGATGTAGGTGGTATTGACGTACCTATTAGATCACAGATTGATTCTATTAATAAGATGAGGTTTGATTATGGTCACAAGGAAATTTCTTTGTTTTTTTAAGTGGGGCTTCTAAACTTATCCCTAGATCTTTTGAGAATATGGCTGGCTTTAATGTGTGTATTGGATTAAGGTGATTTTGATCCTCGGATAGGAGCGAGTGTCAACTACTGTCATAATCACAAGACTAGTCCCTGAGGTTCCATGTGATCATATCGCCGCAAAAATATCGCCATACAAAAGTTTTGCCATATTTTTGCGGCAATATCACCCCATGGAACCTGCGGGGACACCCCCGCAACCCACATATATTTTAAAAGGGAGCGGGGGACACCCCTGTAAACCCCCCCCATCCATTTACCCCATAAATTATCCCCACCAAAAATATCGCCTATGGCCGTTCTCGACGAACATATGTACGGCGATATTTTTGGTGGCGATAATATTACCTGATACCGTCCCTGAGAGTTTCACTCAATCGCAAGCACTCAGGAATTGCAGCAAACCCTACTACTGACAAGTTTGTGGTGTCGCTGAATAACTCCATGCAATTGGGGGATGCGTTGGAGGGTGTAACTTTTAAACACATGCCCTGGGACATTTCTGGCATTAATAATAAGCGTATTAGTTCAGGTTGGAAATCATTAATCTAGGACGCGCATCTCATCTGCTTTCAAGAAACTTGGTCTTTATTACCAATTCACCAGTTGTACTAGTACATTTTCAGTATCCCCGCTGTGAAGGGTGCTTGTGGACACCCAGTTGGGGTGGCTATTAAAATGAATTGATTTTAGGTTGAATGTTACTTATATGTATTGACTCAGGCTCCACAGACATTCAGACTCAGAGGATTTGGTTTCCTTCTGATTTTTCAAATGTTGTTGTCTAATGTGTATGGCAGAACATCCCTTACTGGTGAAGACGGTGATACGATTAATGCATCATGTAATGGTTTACCATCCTCAGATGCGGCAGTGGGGAAGGGAAAGAGTGAGTATACAATAATTAGGCGATTTAAACTCTTAGTTGGGACCACTTAGGATACTTAGTATCTTGGGCCGTTGGCCTCCCTTCCCCGCGTTTTAAGCACAGGGTAAGGCAGTTCACTCTGAGCAAAGCGCACACTCTGACCTCTGTGGTACGAGGATATAATGGCAGTTCCAATATCAGGGCCTTCTGTGCTCAAGTCTCTTTTCCATCAAAGTATCTTGTTTCAGAGGGCCTGATGTGCAAAACAAAAACGTAGAAAGTTCATTTCTTCTTATAACTAAACAATTTCTGAGGTTTCTCCCTGGATCCCCCTCTGCCGGGGTCAGATCCCCTTTTCTTGTAGTTCAAAAACTATTCCTTCTCGGGTGACTTATGGTTCACCCCGTATCCCCCTCAACCGGGTTTAGATCCTTCTTCACATTCAACTAGTCTCCCTCAGCTGGGCTCAGACCAATTGTAAGTTCACTTTTCCTTCTTGGGTGACTCACAGTTCGCCCCGCATCCCCCTCAGCCGGGTTCAGATCCTTCTTCACATTCAACTAGTCTCCCTCAGTCGGGCTCGGACCAATTGTAAGTTCCACTTTATACTTATCGAGGACTTTGATTGTGCACAGGTTTTTTTTGCTGGACCCGTCACAGGACCACTTTGATTCAAAGTTGCTTTCTGACAATGTATTTCTCCTTTAGTTCTATACCCAACAGAGACCTTCGAATGAGCACCCCCTCGGGTGCCCAACCATTATGTATTTGGTGTCCGATTTAGCTTTCAACAGTTAATTCACTCCTTAAACTTCCAATTATTCGCACCTCTCAACACAACCGTTCAAACACAGTCCTTTGTAGAATTCTTCATACAATGTTGCCGCTTGCAACCTTGATTGAAAAATAGGGTGATTTTTTATCGTTTTTCCGACTCACCTCCTGTGTTGCTTTTACTGGGGCGGCTTTCTTGCAGGATCCAAGGACAGTACCACTACGGCAATACCTCCTCCCGGCCTGGGTTATCGACATGGGAGCGCCCAGATACCTTCGATGCACAACGTAGGTCTGCTCAGCTTCGGTTCCTTGTCTTAGGCTTTTCACTTTCCAAGGCTCGTGTAAATAGTGGTTCCTAGAGGTCAAGGGTACTTCCCTCCTTGCAAGCGTCTCCGGTGTCGCTGCCTTTCTCGTCGTGTTAAATCGCCACCTTGGAACTGCTGCTTCCGCGTGTGCTGTTCCTTGCTCATTGTGTGCTTTCGTGCTCTGCCTTTTATCTGTGTAGGGAAGTGTGATGGGAGTCAGGTGTGTGCAATGATTAGTAATTGTCTGACCTTGTATGACTAAGGCGTTGGGACATGTCAGATATACGGCTCTGGTGTTAGTCCATTGTTGCTCACGATTAACTGTCTGTGAGAAAGTGTTTGTGTCGGAAATGGTTGGGGAAGGGAGCTGAGCTTCCTGGTATCCTACCTGGTTGGATGGGGGAAAGGTGTTACAGGAAAGGGGATACCACGTCTCACCCTTCGGTGTCCCACTTCCACTCCCCGAAGACCCCCCATCCAGGTGATCCTCACGCACTGGTCCACCCCCAGGAACTGGATCCAATAGCGATGACAGATCCCCAGGGACTAGGGCATGAGACACCTTCAGGTTTCTCACAGAGGTAACTAATAATCTACAATAATTCAGATGGGCCTGATAGATCAAGAGAAGACTATGTCAGTGCTTAATGACACTATATTTCCCATCCTATGTAGATAATTATCAAATAAACTGATAGTAAGCTTTTGAAGACCTTAAGTTTTACATTTGTGAGTAAGCCATGCTCTTCTATCCAACTATGAAATGTTAAGGAGGGAAAACTGGTATGACATTGAATGTAAAAAATAAAGACTGGTTTTGTTACTGTTAAATCGGAATTCCTACTTTGGGAATTCTAAGGGCAATCTTTTGGGGTCCTTCAACTTTTTGCTTTTTCACCCTGACTTGTTTGGTTCTTTGATATCTTTTGGCTGGCCAGAGGGACCTTTCGTGAAATCTTTCTGCAGTTACGTCCCTTTTTTCCTTATATAAGGCATATGGTATTGGGTCGCCCCTTTGGCATCCCGTATCAGGTTTGCCTTTCAGGCTCCTCATTTATGCCTTCAGGTGATTTTATCACCCTGCATTTATTTTAGTGAGTAGGTTGGTGGCAGCTGAACTTGAGTTTTGGCTTCACCAAGTTTCCAAGCCATTTTACTGTGTTGGTAGCCCAATGTACCTTTTTGGTAGGCATTTGGGCCAATGGGTTTTTAAATCGTGCTCTCATCCATGTTGTGTGTTTGAACTTTCCTTGGTCTAGGTGACTATGCAGTAGGCTAATGTGGGAATCTTCATAGCAGCCCTCATGTTGGTCCTAACTGGTTTAAGCCAGTATAAGTGTCGTGGGCGCTACTCCCGAGGGGCCAGGACTGGCCCAGTGCCCTCGGAAGCAGACCCGTCTTCCACTACTCCGGACCCAGCAGACCCCTACAGGGGCCCTTTGGACCGTGTCCTGGCGCCTTTGGCGCCAGGCTCATGAAGGGTTTCAGTCCCGGTGCCATAGGCGCCGGGCTCATATTGATAAACAGTGTAATAATGCTTGGGTGGACTTACCTGAGGCAGACCATGCTGCATATTTACCCAGAACAATCCAGTCTGGTTGAAGTCCCCAGCCATCAGGGCTGGGAGGAACTATTCCCTCCATTCAGGAACTCTTTTCTTACCTGGGTGGAACCGGTGGAAGAACACACACTGGAAGCACTTCTCTGCTATTTAAACCACGCCCGATGGAAAACACGTGCTTCGCGTTATTCTGCAGCAGCAGCAGGACGCTCACCGAGTCGGCTCCTGCATTCCAGGTCCAGAGTCATCTTCAGCTTCCGCGCAGCAACCTGTGGATGAAGAAAGACACAGAACAATACTTACCAGATCCCGGAATCCAGTCACCGGCAAAACCTGCAAAGAATAAACATAAGGTTAGAAAAGTGCAACTCACTCGCAGCCGCACCCGCTTACCTGATCCATCCGTGATTGCAACGGAGCTAACCGCGGCCTTCTCTTCGGCAGCTTCTCTGCACCTGAAAGGCAAAGGACATAATTAAGAAGGGGTTCGGGTGAAGGCAGTCGCATTCATCTTAACTTACCAGTTTTTGCACGCGCAGAAGCGGCCGCATCAACCGCAGCATCCCGGCACCTGGAAATTAGAAAAAGGACATTATTAGAGGTGCCATTAAAAGCGGCCAACGATCATTATACTTACGTGCATTGGCATGTGCAGTGGCAACGGATATAAAGCCCGCAGCATCCCGGCACCTGAAAACTAGAAAAAGGACATTATTAGAGGTGCCGTTAAAAGCGGCCAACGAACATTATACTTGCGTGCATCGGCACGTGCAGCGGCAACGGAAAACTACGCCCACAGCATCCCGAGGCCTGAAACAAAGGAAAAGGGACATTATTGAGGTGCCCATCTTTTAAAGCCTAAAGACTACAGTATACACACAGGCATCCGCTTGTGCAGTAACGGCGGCATCGCTCTTCGGCATCCCAGCACCAGTGCCACAACTAAGGCCGCAAAAGACTTGAGCCTCAACACTGAACTCATCCAGTGACGTAACTGGAATCCACGCACCCCTGCACCAGACGCAGGATGGAGAGCTCAGCATTTATACGCCTAAGGTGAGAGCTCGCCGAGACAAGTAGAAAGCTAGGCTGTGGGAGAAACTGGCGATTGGTGGGAGAAGGAATCCCATCAAACGGTGATTAACCCTTTTTCTTCCACCTGCAGAAAACTTACCCTGCAAGTCAGACATTCGATAAGAGGAAGCCCAGTCCTGAGAGTCGTCCGAGCTCTACGCTTCTCCATTGAAGAAACGATAGCAGCCCAGCCAGGATCAGCGCCTCCGTGGGAATCAGGTGAGCGTTACAATAAGTCCCTGGACCTTTTTAAAAGTCACTGGGGTACCCAGCCCTACAGATAAGGGGTGTATCGGCCACTTTCACTGTCTAAATAAATCAAGATGAGGAGTAAAATTACTCCCAACTAAAAATAGGAAATAGACATGTAGAACCTTGTGCCCCTGTTACCACCCTCACAGCTCCATGGATATGTTTGGACCAGTAGTGAACGCAGAACCATAGGAAGAAACTAATTTGATAAATGCCTGATTGGAAGAAGTAGACCTGTATCTTTTAATGTGCACGAATAACTAGTTTCAAAGATATACATATTTCAAAAACATTTTAGTTTTCCAGTTAAAACATATTTTACTAAATTATGAAATACTCTCGTTGGGGGAGGGGCGTGACTTGGAGCCACCACAAGTGGAATGGCTTCTTAGGAGCTCCTGAGAGGCCCACCGCGCCGCTGCTGCAAACGCCGCTTCCAGACTCCGTTATGGAGAGAAACTAAAACGACCATTGCATGAATACCTCCAGGAGCTCTCTACCGAGAGGGACCCTGTGTCGTGGCCGGATTATGAAGTTTCGGCAATTTCTTTCACACGGGTCCCCGCTCGTAACCAAGATGGCGGCCGGGGAGCGCAAACAGAGGAGTACCTCCGTGTGGGGGTGGGGCTGGCGCGCTAAAGCAAACAAAGCCGCCTAGCGCACACAGCTCTCCAGCCCGCACTGACTCCAGCACTCTCACGCCCTGAAGCCGCGACAACCCCAATCATCCCGCACAGCCCCGGAGACAGACCATCGCACATAGGACTGTGGACCTGCATAGAACTGAGCCAACTTTACCAGAAGCTGTTCGGGACTGATGCGACTCTATGTCGAGTTGCCTCCCGGCCCTGGCTTTCTTCCCCACTACCTCCCTTCTATCCTGCACGGGGGGAACTGGCTGTGGTCGGCCGGGACGGAGTTGCCCCTCCTCCAGGAGGTGGGGAACGGCAAGCGGAGAACATCGTGCCCCTGCCTGGGGATCTCATCCGCTCACCCCTAGCGACTGCCCTCCTGCCAACCAAATCTCCAAGCCCAGCCGGGGGTACCTACCACGACGCTTCTCCCACTTCACCCCGCAAGCCACGGCCGGATTGCACCCAGACCTTCAGCCCAGCATTCGTCGGTACGCAGTGAACCTACACCAGCACAGATCGCCCGGATCATATCTCACTGGGCCTGAAAAGCCGCAAACTTGCGGGTCGACACAGAGTCCTCATACCTCTTGGAAAACACGTCAGAACAGCACTGACATCTTTAAGGTGAGGAGAGGGGAGGATTGCCCGCCCAAATCATCAATAACAGCCCACCGAACAACACTGAACGAGAGGGGCACCACTGGCCTAGCCGCAGCTTCACCCCCCATTCCCGTCTGCCTATAAGTCCACCGCACTTTCTCAGGTCATTGGGATCCTTCTTACTGCACGCCGAGGCCTGCCGCACTCTCCCCCTGTGGTATACTAGCATTAATCCCACGCAGAAAGACCTGCCACAGTGACCCAGCAGCACCAAGATGTCAAGAAGCGGCAAGGCCTCTAGGCAAGTGGACATTGTCTCCCTGTTAGCGAACACTACTACGGAGAGATCCAGAAAGGGGGACCTACCAGAAGATCCCCCCCAACGCCCCCATGTCTGCAGCACCGGCATCAACCCAGTGCCTATCCCAATCGGTCACTAAAGCCGACCTGCAAGACCTACTGTCAGCCCTGACTAAAGAAATCCAAAAAAGCGCAGAAGTCGTCACTAAGAAAATTAACTCTCTAAACGGGCGGGTGGGAGAAGTAGAACACCGAACGGCCGAGCTTGAAGCGGAGGTCTTTAACCAAAGATTTGAAATCGATCAGGACAGAGACAGGATCGCGGCCTTAGAGGCAAGATGCAACCTCCTAGAGGCAAAACAGGAGGACGCAGAGAACCGCTCTCAGAGGAATAACATCTGCTTACGAGGAATACCATCCTCCATACCAGATGCTGAATGAAAAAGCTATGTAACAAATCTACTTAGATTTATAATTACACTTCCAGACAGCGCACCCTTGGAGCTGGACAGGGTGCACAGAACCTCCCCAAGAAGGGAATCCACATTCACACCGGATGTACTAGTTAGAATCCATTTCTTTCAAATGAAAGAAGAGATTATGCTCGAGGCGGGGCAAATGCACCAGATCACGTTCCAGGGCTCCACAATCTCGCTCTATCAGGACCTAGCCGCCTCCACACTCCAAAAGCGGAAAATCATGCGACCTCTAACGGAATGGCTACGAGACAGAAAGATCCCGTATCAATGGGGTTTCCCGACCTCGGTCAAATTTAAATGCGAAGGAGCCCTGAGGCAAATTCACACGCCTAAAGAGGCGGATAAATTCATGGGCCTCAGAAAGTCTGACGGGGAGTTGGAACCAGAAGAACCGACCCGACCCCCTCGGAAAAGCCTCCCACAGGGGAATGGTCAAAAGCCGGCAGAAGACGAAGACTCCGGGGTCCCCCTAAGAAAGACACCTTGCTGGGATGACCAACCTGGCAAGAACTTAGCCGAGTCCTGGCAATTCAATCTCGTGGGGAGAAAGCCTCCAGAGACATCAACTCTCATTCACGCCAACAGTGCGGGAGCAAGGATGAGCTCCAAAAGAATTCGGATCATCGGCCCAGTTGGCCATCGTTAGGCGCCTTGGTGCCACCAGTTCTCCAGTGGCAGCAGGACAATGGTTCTACTACCAGTTCAAGTTTGGGGGGAGGGGTTAAGGGGGAGATAAACTATCATGGCAGCCAACCTGGAGAGGAGCAATCCGAGCCCCACAGGTTCTGGCTTCACAGTCATCCACACAGCATATCGCACCAGCAACTAAGCTTCCAGCAGACCAACACAGCAAGTGATCACCGCTAACAGGCTCTTGGCCCAGGAGCGAGAGCAAGGCCAACGACACACCGGACCCTAAATTGTATACCAATGGCCGATACAAGTGAAATAATGATACTCACGTGGAATGTCCAGGGCCTGAACTCGCCAAGAAAGCGTAAATCAGTAGAACACAGACTGGGTCAGTTATCGGGCGTCATCGTACTGCTCCAAGAAACTCACCTATTGCAGGAAGATGAATCCCGAGTAAGATTCAATAGATATAAACACAGAGCATACTTTGCCTCCTCCGGACAGAAGAAGAGAGGAGTTGCAATCCTACTAAGCTACAAAGTCCCACTATCAAAAATCACCATAAAAAGAGACCCAGAAGACCGCTTCCTCCTTCTAAAGGGCCTGTTTGAAGAACTGCCTTTAACCATTGTCTCAGTTTACGGCCCCAATACATCTCAGGCCAACCTTATCGCAAAGCTAATTCCGACCATTCTAGCCTTCCGTGAAGGCCATCTGATCATAAGTGGTGATTTCAACTGCATGCCAAACCCACAATTAGATAAAACTCTGCCCCCTACGAACACAGACTTCGTGCAAGCACTAGCAATAGCCAAATTGCTAAGAGAAACCGAATCTGTCAATGCATGGAGGCTATTCAATGGCACCGCAAGGGACTACACTCACTACTCATGTGTGCATAAAGGCTTTTCAAGAATTGATCTCATACTCCTATTGGGTGTCCTGTTCCCATGTCTTAACAGCGCAGAAATCCACACCTGCATAATATCGGACCACGCTCCAGTATCTGTGAATCTAGTAATCTCAGGCCAAAAGCAGCCCCTTCAAAGGCATTGGAAACTTAACGACTCATTGCTATTAGATGAATGCATCCGAACGGAAACTGAAGAAACTATCTCCAATTATTTCAAAGAAAACACGACGGAGCATTCTTCCATCAACATTATCTGGGATGCCTTGAAAGCGGTCGTCAGAGGCACACTGATTAGTGCCGGGGCAGAATAGAGAAGAGTCTCGAACATCATGGCTGCCAAGCTGGAGGAAAAAGTAAAGCAATTAGAGAACGAATTGAAATCACACAACTCCAGGAAAACGGAGAGAGCCCTGAGGAAAGCGAAAACAGCGCTGCAGATGCATTGCGCCAACCGCACAACGAAAGCATTAGCAATTACAAAGCAATTCTACTACAGCAAAGGGAACAAAGCAAACAAGGTCCTAGCGCAAAAACTGAAAAAAGTCCGCACCGAAACAACATTTTGAAACTAAGAAGGGATGATGGACAAATGCTCTACTCTGATACAGAGAAAATCGAAGAACTATTGAAGCACCACAAATCAATCATGTCAGGAGAACCCACGGCACTAGATAATCTAGCAGAATATCTAAGCACCATGCCCTCCCGGGACACTACCCTTTTGGACTCCCTAGAACTACCCATCTCTACTGAAGAAATCATAGACGCCATCAAATCTCTCAAATCAGCCGCCCCGGGCCATGACGGATTATCCGCAAATTTCTACAAAAAATATGCCAGAATTCTAGCACCTCAGATGTCGGCCCTATTTAACTCTTTCCTTACCTCGAAGTCAACAACCGACTCAATGGCTGAATCCATCACAATCCTGCTACACAAACCTGAAAAAGACCCCGAACTAGCTGCCTCGTACCGGCCTATCTCACTCCTAAATATCGACGGGAAGATTTTTGCCAAAGTACTGGCCAACAGACTGGCACCAGCTCTACCAACCCTAATTGATCAAGACCAAACAGGATTCATCCCTGGGAGAAGTACCTATGACAATATTAGAAGGACGATCAACATCATCAAGAGTGCCCACAAATTAAAGGTAGGAATGGCCGCCATATCCTTAGACGCACATAAGGCCTTTGACCTGGTTGACTGGGGGTACATCCGGGCAGTCGTGACACACATGGGCTTTGGGCCGAACTTTACCACATGGGTAATGGCTAACTATCATTCTCCCACCACAGAGCTGCGGGTCAACGGCACAAGGTCTAGCAAAATCCACATATCCAGGGGCACTAGACAGGGTTGCCTACTCTCCCCCCTAATCTTTGCTCTCTCCATGGAGCCATTTGCAGCAAGAATCAGGCAAAATACGAACATAAGTGGGTTGTCCGTGGGAGGCCATGAATATAAAATTGCGCTATACGCTGACGATGTTCTAATAACGGCAACAAACCTGGCATCGTCCCTGGGTGCTATATGGGATGAAATTTCAGAATTCGGGACTCTATCAGGGTTCAGGGTAAACCTATCCAAATCCGTAGCACTACCGATGAATCTCTCTAGACAGGAAAAAGACACACTCAGCCCCCTAATGCCAATCCCATGGTCATCAGGCCCAATCGATTATCTCGGGGCTCACATCCCCAATGACCCACTGCGCCTATATTCAAGCAACTTCCCGCAACTGATCAAAGATCTCCAAAAAGATCTCAAAAGGTGGAAGCCACAGCAAATATCATGGTTTGGCAGAATCACAGCCATCAAAATGAATCTGATCCCCAGATGGCTATACCATTGCACAGCACTCCCAATCAACATCCTGGGTCCAGCCCTCGCAGCCCTGCAAAAGCAAATCCAAGCATTCGTATGGGGGGGCGGGGGGTAACCTTGTATAGCCAAACGAATAATGATGAGAGGAATTCTGCAGGGAGGTCTGGGAGTACCGGATCTTGCTAGATACACCCTAGCAGCGCAACTCTCTCACGCCTTCGCATGGGCCCAAGAAACAGATAGACCGAAGTGGACACACATCGAAGAATCTTGGTGTCCGGTGGCACCATCATCCCTCCCACACCTTCCACCTGTAAAACCACAAGCAAACAGCGGCCCGCTGCTGCCAACAATATCGACAGCCCGCTGCTGGAAGGAAGCAGCCCGGAAATGGCACATCCGCGGCTCGCTAGCCCCCCAACTCCCATCTGGAACAACCCTGATTTCTCCCCAGGTCTATCGGCTCATGGCTTCCAACCCTGGATGGCAGGTGGCTTACATAAGACCAGTGACTTCCTGGAAGCAGGAGCACCCATTTCATTTGAAAGATGCAAAGAAAAATTCGGAGTGGGTGAAGGTGAGAGATTCCACTACGCCCAAATCCAACACTGGATGTCCCACAGAGTAACCAGGGAGAAATGCTCCAGAGAACTAACAGCCTTGGAACTATCATTAACAACCCCTACAAGCAAAGGCAGAATCTCGACCCTGTATCGACTCCTAGACAGGGCAGACCCCTCGAAAAAGGAAAGATACATGATCGAATGGGAAAAGGACCTGGGAAAAGAAATTGAAGTCGAGGAATGGGGGAAAATCTGTGCCAGGCTACACAAAAGCTCACAATGCATTACAAACAGAGAAGGGGGTGCCCGACTACCGGATCACTGCTACACATGGTGTGGTCATGTCCGAAAGCGGAAAGTTATTGGAAAGAGATACTCAAACACATCAAGGAAATCTCAGGCTTCACCATCCCACGGGACCCTGGAATCATCCTTCTAGGCAGCACAGGCGACGGAGCATTCCCAATATCAGGCCAAATCCCCAGACTATACACGTGTCTACTCCTAGCAGCAAAAATAGCAATGGCCCGGGTGTGGAAAAATAAAGAGGGCCCCTCCGTGGCACTTTGGTGGGTGAAATGCTGGGATATAGTGGTGGCCGAAAGAATCACTGCGATCCGGTCAGGCTCCTTGAATAGAGCTCTAAACATATGGGGCCCATTCATGGGTTACGCCGCCAGGTTCCCAGCCCTCACCAGGAGGCCTCCGTTAACAAGATGGCTCCAAAGCAGCCCGCTGTATTGAACCACGGCCTCACACCATAGCTATCCATCGCCACACAATCCACTTGGCGAAAAAGGACAGGACAGACCATGGTCAGTAGTGGCCATTCTAACGTTTTAGCTCCCCGCACTCCAGTCCTCCCATGAGTAGCTTTTGCTAATTCATATTGAATGATTGCTGTTCTGCGATTGCTGTTGTGATATATGTATTGCCTATAGGTAAAACCAAATAAAATGTTATGAAAAAAAAAACTCTCTCGTTGGGAACTGGACTCCCTAAAAATCATTTTACTCCCAACCTTGAAAAATTGGCAGTAAAATACTCCCACTTCCAAATCTTGTCTGGAGCACTCTGGGTACCAATTTGTTTTTTTTATTCTTTTTATTCTGCTCTCAGCCACTTTGTGTTTCAGGATGTTCCTTTATCCCAAATGGCCACTTTGTATGATTAAACCAGAAGACGCCAAAGGACCACAATGTGCCACGACACACAATGGGACTATGCAACAGAAAACTAGGAGAAAGAATAAATCATATGGAACCACACCATGACACTATGCCATCAAACACAGACACAACTAACACATACCCATAAGCATGAAAGCAAATGGAACAAACTCTAAAATAAGGGGAAACTCTTTATACCAAACACCATACCTTGCGACGGACCACCCACCAGAACAATTCACAACCACCAACAATGCTAGACACTCCAGCAAGACACCAGGACCGCACAGTAAAAGACCAGAAACATCTGGAAGGAACAAGGGGGAAAACGATACCCTCACTCCATATATCGCCAAAACTCTAGGGCACCAACAGCAACGACGGCGAGATACAGAAGAGGAAACTGAAGAAATCAGGAACCCAATACAAAACCTAGATGATCTACTAAATGGCAAAACAGACCCTACTGAACGCACCTCCCATCCTGAGAGTAGCAGAGAAACTGGCCAACAAGACCACCATAAAACAAAACCAAGAACAAAGCAAAGCACTGTTAAAAGAATGCACTGCAATCTAATCAACGCAAGATCAATGTCCAAACATGCTACAGAGATCGACGATCTACTCTACGACAGTGGAATAGACCTCTTATTCGTCACAGAAACCTGGTTAGATGACAACTACAAAGTCGCACTACACAGCTGTCTACCCGACAACTTCAAATGCACACAGGTAAACAGAAAAGGAAAAAGAGGAGGAGGACTTGCGATAGCCTACAAAGAACATCTGAAAATAAAAACAGATGACCCGCTGAACAGCAGAATCTGAATTGCTCGTCCTTCACCTGACGGCGAACTCAAAAACAAACTCACATTCATACTCCTCTATAGACCACCGACCTACGATACAACCTTCGTAGACACATTCATAGAAGCAATCGCAAACCTGGCCATCAAACACGATTACCTGATAATCGTCAGGGACTTAAACATATGGTTTGGCGAAGAGAATGCAAACTCGCAGAAATCACTAATTAACCAGCTCGAGACAATGAAACTATGCCACATGGTTAAAAGAACACCACACACAGCAGGACACACTCTTGATGCAATCTTTGCCAACAAAAATCTGATCTCAACTGCGTCACCAATACACGTACTATGGAGCCACCACCTCATAATATCGTTTGTGATACAACTACCAGCTAAAGCACCCAAACAGCTCCAAAAGCTCCCCGCAATTTGGAAAACAAACTGCAATACCATCAAAAGCCATAACTTAAAAGAACAATTGGAATCCTCTAAACCATCAACTGCAAACCTGGACATAATGGACCTAGACGAAAAAGCAGACCTAACCCAGAAATGGATCTCCAAAACAATAGACGGCATCTCCCCGGAATAACACTTCATCCCATCACAAAAGAAAGCAGTGGCAAGATGGTTTACACCCCACTTCAATACAAAGAACAAAACAGACTGGAAACGTGAACTAGAATAGAGAAAAACTATGACCAGGCAAATGGAATAAGCTATCAAAAGCAAATCAGAGCATACAGAAAGGAAATCCTCAAAGCCAAAAAGAAATACTACGACAACCGAATCACAAAAGCCACCAACGCCCAGAAAGAACTTTTCAACATTGCAAATGAGAGGAGAAATCCACCTGGAGGCAATAACACACCGGTACCTTCACAAAACCTATGCAATGATCTCGAGGACCACCTAAAAATCACTTAAATACATCGGACCAATGAAGCAGACTGTGAACCATGCCCCACCTACCCTGGAGCCACTGAACGACCTGCAACGATTCACCCAAATAACAGGAGAGAGATTCCTCAAGCTTGTCAAACATAGCAACAAACCCCTTCCCACCAGACATCTATAAATCAATCCTTACACAGAGCACACCATTGGAATGCCACAGAAACCTCGTCAACAATCGCTCTCAACGGGGAGAGTACCGCAGGCTTCCAAATGTGCGTACATACACTCCTCAAGGATACAACGGGAGATGTGGAAGACCTCTAATTACAGCCAGATATCAAACATTCCCTATCCACAAAAACTGCTAGAGACGTAATGTCTACGAGCAAACACGTCGAAAACCACCAACTATTCGACCAGGCACAAGTCGGCTTCAGACCCATGAGAGTGGCTGAGACTGCATTTCTCTCTATCTGGGATGACCTAAAGACCAATGCAGATATCAACACAAACTTTTTTTTTTTATATAAACAATTATTTTGTTTTTTAAAACATCACACCAAACATTACATTTTTGGATGTCCATAATCAATGTCAAATCAACACATTATACGTTTCCTGTCCTCCCCCCTCCCTCCCCACAAACTCGAGCTGTTTCATTGGTGTCATCTTCGTGAACATTTTCGGGAATCTCACTGCTTATTGACTCATCTGAGTCTTCTATTTCATGACTGGCCTGGTGGGGGTGGCCAATGAGGCCACCAGTTGCCTCCAGGCTATTAGGGCACCCACTTCCTCTCCTCCCCCCCTGGTGGCGGCTTCAAACCAAAACGCAGTTTCTGCCTCTGCCCATCTCAGGAGGTCCGCCCACCATGTCTCCACTCTAGACCTATGGGCCGCCTTCCAACACATTGCAATCCTGCGCTTGGTCAGGACATATGCCAGGTCTTTCATTTTATTAACATGCTTTAGATCACGTGGCCTGGGGAAATTCCCAAGCATGCATGCCCCAGCAGACCCCACATCCAACACCACACCCCACCCTCTGGCCATTTTCATCTTTATTTCCTCCCAGAATATATGCACCTCTGGGCAAGCCCAGAACATGCGCAGCAACCCTGCCTCCTCCTCTCCACACCTGGGGCACTTCTGTATGGCTGAGCCTCCAAACCTGGCTATTCTTCCAGGGATCAGATAGGCTCTGTGGGTAATGTACAGCTGGATCTGCTGGAGTCTCGCATTCCGGGACACCTTTTTATGGTACCTCTGAACTCTATCCCATTGTCCGTCTGTCATGGGTTCTCCCATCTCCTCCTCCCAGTCATGCCTAAACTGAAGTAGCTCCCTCTCTACCTTCGCTCTTAAGAGCTCGTATATCCTAGATATTTCATGTCCACCCTCTCAGATGTCATACAGCGTTTCCAGGGTGGCTTCAGGTTATTCCGCCAGTGCCGTCTCAGGCCACCTTCCCCTTACCCGTTTCAAGAGCCTGATGTATGTGATATATTGGCCGCTATGCACCCCTGTCTCCTCCTGCAACCTCTGAAACTCCAATACCTCTCCTTCCTTCCAAATGTCTCTGATGGTGGCTAGGCCCTCCGGTTCCCAGTATCTGCGGACCGTTTCGAACAATTGGGGATCATCCCCGCATAGAGCCACAAGCGGGACCTGCTGTGAGAGCGGGTCTGGGACGCCCACCGTTTTCCATACTCTGCGCCAAACTTCCCAGCCCAACTCCAATAATCTTCCCCTCCCCACCATCTTGGTTTTATGCATCCACACTGTCTCTCTTAAAAAGTATGGGGCTGATTCACCCTGCGAAAGCCTGGCTTCTGCCGAGTCCTCCGCAGACAACCATCTAGCCACATACAACAGCTGTCCCGCCAAGTAATACAGTTCAAAGTTAGGCAGGTTTATGCCCCCCTTGTCACAAGTGTTCTGTAGCTTTCACAGGGCCACCCTATTCCTAGAGTTTCCCCATATAAAGCCCCTGCACATGCCATGAAGTCTCACGAAGAGGCGTCTGGGGATCAGGTATGGGACATTCACAAAGAAGTGCAAGAGTCTGGGCAGAACGACCATTTTGAGCAGAGCCGCTCTCCCCATCATGGCCAGGGGCAACCTGGACCAGAACGTCATACTATTCCTAATACCCTCAATCGCCTTCTCTGTATTGTGCTTGTGCTCTAGCTCTATCTTATGGTAAATATTCACCCCCAGGTACTTGAATGACACAGTCTGCCAGGGTATTTGCAGGACGGGCAGCCTCGCCGATGGGTTGCACCTATACCTTCCCAAGGGGAACAAGCTAGACTTGCCAGGGTTAACCGATATGCCGAAAGGGTGGCGTATCGGTCCATCACCTCCAGCACATGTTGCAGATTTTCTTCCGGGTAGCGCAAAGAGAGAAGCATATCATCTGCATACAGTGATATCAGATGTGTGCCCCTTGTCGTGCGGATCCGTTGCCGCAGGCATATTGCTAGTGGCTCTAATGCCAGGATATAGAACATGGGTGACCATGGGCAACCCTGTCTGGTCCCCCTGCTGAGTTGCCATTTGTCTGAGATTGTGGGTCCAGTTTTAACTTTCGCAATCGGAGAGCTATATAGCAACTGGACCCATCCGGTATATACTGGTCCCATTCCATATCCTTTCAAGGTCAATTTCAACCACGGCCACCACACCGAATCGAAGGCTTTTACTGCGTCTAGCGACACAATAGCCATCTCGCCTGAGTCTTCCTTAGGTTGATCAATGATATGGTGCAGCCTCCTGTGGTTATTTGTGATATTTCTGCCAGGGACATAACCCGTTTGGTCTGTGTGTATCAACTTGCCGATTACCCTCTTTAGCCTGTTGGCTAGCACCGCCGTGAGTATTTTGCTATCCTGATTAAGCATAGACTAGGGCTTATAGGACTCGCAGTCCATGTCCGGCTTACCTGGTTTCAGGAGTGGGACGATCACTGCCTCGCGGAGGGACGCCGGCAGTTCCCCCCGCTCATAGGCTTCATTAAACATGGCAGCGGCTGGAGTAGCTCCTGCTTATATGTTTTATAAAATTCGCTAGGTAAACCGTCCAACCCGGGCGCTTTACATGTGGGGAGGTGCTGTATCACCGTCTCCAGTTCGTCCAAGGCAAAGGGGGAGTCTAAGTCTGCACGTTCTAGGTCATCCAAGGTGGGCAGCCCCATATCCTCTATTGTTTCTAGTATTTCCTGGCTCGCATCTTCTCCTGTATCCTCATATAATCGTTTATAGTACTTGAGGAACTCCCCGTTTACCCCCTCCTAGGTGTTATAAATTCGACCTTCCGCATCCCTGATCTCTCTTATCACTGTACAGGGGGTCTCATTTTTGTATAGCCGGGCCAATAGTCTACCTGGTTTGTCTCCCCCTGCATGTAACCTCTCCGTATATTTCTTATAATTTAATTTGCATAGTCTGTCCCAGAGTTCACTACAAGCTAACTGTAAGTCTTTTATTTTAGCGCTGTCCCCTCGGGCGGTCTCCTCATTTCGAGTAAGGCCCTCCAGCTCTCTTTCTGTTTCCAGCAGTTCCCGTTCTATACCCCCTTGGAGCCCTTTGGTTTTTGATATGGCTACCCCATGCACCACCACCTTAAACGCTTCCCATATTGTTCCCACAGAGTGTACACTGCCCGTATTGATTTCAAAGTACTCCTCGATGGCCTCCCTCAGATCCTCTCGAAATTCCGCATCCTGTAGAGCCTCAGTTCTGAGCCTCCATGTCGGGATAGGCGCTCTGGGGGGTTGATGTTGCCACTCTACTACCAGAGGCGAGTGGTCAGATAATACCCTGGCCTTGTATTCGGCCCCCACCATTTTTCCCGCTATCTCCGCCGCAGCAAACACGTAATCCAACCATGTATACAGGTCATGTGGCGCTGCATAATGCGAATACTGCCTATCCATTGGGTGTAGCCTTCTCCACACATCCTCCAGACCGAGGTCTGTCAATTGTGTCCATAATGCTTTAGCTGCTGGTGCCGGCTTTCCTAATTTGTCATCTGACCTATCAATCCTGGGGTTCAGGGTGCAATTGAAGTCCCCTCCCCACATCATCGCGCCACCCAGCAGGGGGCTAATTTTACTGTATAGGGACCTAAAATATGCCGCTATATCATGCTTAGGGGCATACAGATTTATGATGTTCACCTCCCTCTTTTCCAGGATTTCCGCCACCACCACCATTCTGCCCTCTGGGTCTATTGTGGAGCCGAGCAGCAGAAACGGCACTTGCGGTGCCACCCAAGTGATCACCCCTCTTGCATATGCCGAATATGTGGCACCTATGACATTACCCTTCCATTTCCTCCTGACCACCTCCAGCTTCTCCTTGGTGAGGTGGGTCTCTTGTAACAAGGCTATGTCAATGCGCATCCTCTTTAAATACATCATCACTTTTTTGCATTTTAGATAACTGTTGAGGCCCGCACATTCCAGGTCACCACTCTGAGATTACCCGTCGCCATCTACTCGAAGTACTTCCCCTCTATCCTCCCCTCCAATGTCTTCCCTGATGACCCGTTGTCCGACTCTTGGCCCGCCCATCTTCAACAACTCCCCCTCCCTTCCCGAAACGCTTCCCCACTGCACACAACCCTTCCCCTCCCCCCTCCCACCCCAACCCCAACAAATGCCCAGCTCCATCCCTGGATCTCAGGCCCACCCGCGTCTGGTCCTATCTCAGAGTCGAGAACTGGGACCCTGCGGGGCGTCACTGATCTAACAGTGACCTAACTAAATATACTACTAAGGGTTTCGAGGATTGTCTCTCTGGAGCTACCATTTGTCTAAATGGGATAGTTGCTTCCAACGGATCCTACCAGCCCATATTTACTGCAACATATTCCCCACAAGCTTTATTTTGACACTGTTCAATTACTTTGGCTGCATAAATTTGCTGCAACACACTCCCCACAAGCTTTATTTAAAAACTAAATTCAAGTCCCAGTGTCCTGTGTCAAATCACCAGGGATGACCCATCTGCATGCTACTTATCTTCTGCGGCTCCCGTCTGGATGTCCCGTTCCTGAGGGCGACCCTGTGTGTCCAGCCAGTCCATAGCATCCTGCGGCGTCTCGAAGAACAGAGTTTTGTTCTTATAGAACACTTTCAATTTGGCCGGATAGAGCAACATGTATCGGTGACCGGCCTCTCTCAACCTCCTTTTCACCGCCCCAAAGTTCATCCACTGCGTTGTACGTGCAAAGTGTAGTCCGGGTACGCCGTGATTTTCGACGGCCCCCTTTCTATCGTTCTTACCTTCCGGAAAAATTCTAGTATCTTTTCCCGATACCAATAGTTCAAAATCTTTGCAATCCCCGGGGGCGGTCTCCTTTTCAAGGCCCTGTGCACCCTCTCTACTGCAAACCCCTGGGTCAGTGCTCCGCCAGTTATTTCCTGCAGAAGCATGAATTCTACGTATTCTGTTGGGTTGGGCCCTTCCATTCCCTCCGGCAGGCCCACAATACGAATGTTATTGCGTCTGGCGCGCCCTTCCGCCTCCTCCGCCCTGTTCTCCAAGTTGCCCACGCGCTGCACAAGGGCATGAAGTTCCGATCCGCATATTCGGGGCCATCTCCTTTTCCAGGTTCCCAGTGCGCTCCGCTAGCGTGCGCACGTCCTGTCTCAACAGATTGACTTCCTCCTGGACCGCTCCGATTTTGAGGTCCAGACCCACTTTCAGTTGGTCCATTGCTAGGCCCAGTTTGGTCTCCCTTGTTGCTCGCCCCACACTTAGGATGGGCTGTGTCCTCCCACGTACCTGCGCTCACACAGTGTCGCTCCCCAGGCCCCCAATATGTTTCTATCAGTAGCTGGTGGTCGCGTCCATCTGCTGACCCAACGCTCTCCCACTCCTGTACTCCATGAGCCCCCATCTGGCCTGTGGTCTTGCCTCAGGTGTTTCCACACCCCCCTCGGCCAGGGGGGCCGCATGACACCGTGTCTGGGGGCCAGCTAGTGCTTCAAAGTTATACGCCCTTATCGTCTTGCTTCAGTGGCTGCGCCCTGGTAAAAACGCTCTGGGTGTCCCTTTTAGGCCCCCAGGTATCGTGGCCTACTCAGCCTCCAATGTTCCTCGGAGGCGGCCCCCCGGAGTGTGCCTGGTCTCCTGTATTTCGTCACTCCTCATAGGTCTGGCCGCTGCACCCCCCACCAACAGCTTAGCTTGCAGTGTCTTAGATCTTGTGGGGCATCTGTATTGGATTGTACTCAGCCCCTTTGATGCCTCTCACTCCTTGTACCCGAGATCTGTTTCACAGAGTGTATGTATGCAGCCACTGCCGCTCACTCCCTCTCGCCAGCCTCAGGGACTACTGCTATAATTTTGCATCACACGCAGTGCAGGCCCGGCCGGGGAGCCTAGGTTTTACTGCCACTGCCAGAACTGTGGCTGGAGGGTTCCTACGACTCCAGCTCGGTCCCGCCTACACCAGGCGCGAACCGTGTCAAGGTTCCGAAAATTATTTGCACTGCCGGTGTATTAGATCTCCAGGGCCCAGACTCCAGTGGGGTTCTCGTCCCAGGAATAGATGGACCTGAAGGTCCGCGCACTGCAGCCGTAGGAGGAGCCCTCGCGAGGCCCGGGAGCCAGGAGGGCAGAGATCGCCCCCGTCAAGCCGGCGAGGTATGTAGTCAGATCTCCGGGGGGCAGTGCTGGGCCGCACCCGCCTCAGCCTGCTGCACTGAGGCAGGCACCAACCGCGCACGCAGGGTCCCTGTGTCGGCCGCACTCCTCGGTGCTGCCGCTTCCGGGCCCAGCGGGCACTCCCCAGTGCTCAGCAATCGGGGGCAGCACCTACTCCCACCATGTCACCTCATGTCACGTTGCGGGCCGCAGTGCCCGCATCAGGGTCCGGCCGGGTCCACCAATTGGGCCCCGGTTCAATGCCTCAGCCGGGCCCAGGCAGCCGTCTGGTGCGACTCCCTCAGCATCGAAGGCCCGGGTCCCTGCGCCGACAGCGCTCCTCGGTGTCACCGCCTCTTTGCCTCACAAGCACTCCTCAGTGCTCAGCGGTCGGGGGCAGCGCCAACCCTCACCATGCCACCTCTCGTTGCGGGCTACTGTGCCTGTTCCAGGATCCAGCCGGGTGCGTCCCGCGGGTCCCCTCAACTTGCAGTGTCTTGTCTCCCCTGGGCGAGTCCCCTCCAGCAGTGCAGCACCACTGCAGGCGCGAGCCCAGCCACAGCCGCAGAATTTCCTGATCGTGGCACCGTGGTCAGTTTATGACCCTTTGTGTGCCGCCGGCCATCTTGACCTTCCTTCCAACGCGGGCACCCAACTTTCTTCAAAACGCCACATCTTGCTCATAATATCACTGCTTGCAGTCTCTCAATGCCCAGCATAAGCTCCATCTATTCACAAGTCCGTGGGTATGCTGTTGGCAGTCTAGTATATCTGCAAACTGCATTTCTATCCTAGGATCGATGTCGGATCATGGGAGCTCCTCCAGAGCACGTCCTTCTACGCGGCCATCAAGCCACGCCCCCCATATCAACACAAACTTGGCACTGATACTACTCGACCTCTTTGCAACGTTCGACACATTCAGCCACAACATCCTCATCAAGAGACTGGAAGAAATGGGGATCATCGACACAATGCTGTGGTGGATTAAATCTTTCCTATCTGAAAGAAAAGAAACAGTATGGATAAAACCATTCAAATCCATGCCACGGCACACCACCTGTGGAGTACCACAAGAATCCTCCCTATTCCCACTCCTCTTCAACATCTACATGACTCCACTAATCAACCTCATTAAACGGCACAGCCTCACTTGCTACAACTATGCAGTTGACATCCAAATCGAAGATGTACAAGAGGAGAAAACAACGCTAGTAGACGGTCTCAAAGAACTCTATGAATGGATGAACATAAACATCCTCAAAGTCAACTTGGCCAAGACAGAAATCATGATTATATCCAAAAACCAGGGAAGTGACCAATACATTCCATGGCTCACAGAACTGGGAACAGTGCCCACACCATCCAAAATAGTGAAAAACCTTGGAATCCTAATGGACAATGAGCTTACCCTAGAACCACAAGTAAAAGCAATAATCAAGAAATGCTTCTTCCACCTGCACATGATCAAAAAGATTCTACCATTCCTCTCCTTTATGCACAAAAGACTGGCCATCATCTCCCTCATTATGTCCAGGATAGACTATGACAACAGCCTCTACCTCGGAATGCCGGATTATCTGTTGAAGAAACTCCAACGTATACAGCGCCCAGACTTCTCAAACTCTCAAGAAGGGACCACTTCACTCCAGCGCTAAAGATGCTACATTTGCTGGCAGTCAAAAAACGAATTACATTCAAAACAATGTGCATGACATGTAGAGAAATCCACGGTCAAGGAGCAGAATTCTTACAAAAGAAAGTCACCATTTACCAGCTGACCAGAATACTCAGATCCACCAACAACATCCATCTGGAACCGAAACCATACACAAGGAAACAACTTGGTAGATCAGCATTCTTTTGCCTAGCCGCTAAAATTTGGAACTCCCTCTCGAGAGAAATACAAAACATGAAGGACCATGTAAAATTCCCAAAACTCCTAAAAACCTGGCTTTTCAACTCGGAATCGAATGAAAACAAATTAGCAATACCCATAACCCACGTAATGCTACTGAAATCTCTGCATTGGCTCCCAGTGGCTGCAACGATTAAGTTCAAGACCCTCTGTGTTGTCCACAAGGCCTTCTGGGGCCTCGGTCCTCAATACCTCCAACTCTCTCTTTGTAAATACCTTCCTACTCCATCTCTTCGCTCTTCCACCTTCAACTCTCTCCGGGTCAGTCGCTTCTCCAAGCCACGAGTTGGTGGTAGATCTCTTTCTTCATCTGGGGCCTCCCTCTGGAACAACCTCCCTCCCTCTCTGAAACTTGAGAACCATCTCCGGTTCTGGAACCACCTCAAGACCTTCCTCTTTGCTTCTGCCTTCTCTCTTCCTCTACCCTGCTGATTTCCTGTCTGATACTGCACTGGTCACATGGCTACCCTGTGATTTCGGGTCCAGGTCCCTGCCCGCCCGGTTGCACACCCGCACTGCCTCCCAGCAACCCTTGCACTTGGGTCTTTATCTTTAACCCTACAGTCCCCCTACCTGCACTTTTGGACAACTGCTTTTTGCACTTACCCTTGCACCTGCCACCTGCTAGCCGCACTTCTTGTTAGTGTTTTGATCCCATGTACAGCACCGACCCCTCCCCTTTTCCCTGGCATTTTTCCCCTCCTTTGCACTTGCACGATCTCTGTCACTCGCCCTAGCAAGATTGTTGTCTCTATCCTCCCTCTGTTCCCCCTTCCTTGCCTCGTCGCGCCTTAAAACACGTGTGTATAGGCGCGTTATAAATGCCATATCATATCTGACTAGGCCAGAACACGATAAAGTGAAGGGAAGTAGAGAGACCTCGGAAGGGGAGGGCAACACGGGTGCACCCGTTCCCATAGAGAGCCCTTCCAGAACCTAAGGAGGGAGAAAGGAACGTCTAAAGTTGACCCACAGACAGAGGACATTAGAATGGAAGGGAAAGAGTGGTGACCGAACAGATAACCACAGGCCCCAGGGAGCTCAAGGGCACAGGGAAGAGGCCCCCAAACCTCCTCAAGGGGCCCAGGGAGGTGTTGGTGGCTGGACATCAGGATATGCCAGGGGGCAAAGCAGTGTAGACATCCATTAGTCCGAACACGGGCGGGGGGGTGGGTGGAGGAGGCATCGCCACTAAATAGCCCTGCTAACAACCCACAACTCAGCACAGAATATAGGAGGGAGACCCCCTAGCGCATGTTACTAGAAGGGATATGTGCCTCTGGTAGCCAAAACTGAGGGGGGTGGAGTTGATAAACTGAGGGAGTAGAATAAAGCACCACCAACTAACCAATCCCACAAAAAAACTCATCCCTCTGTTTACACCTCTCAAACGCTAAACAAAACACAACCATACCTTCTTGTTTTTCAGATTTGCCAGAGCACCACTCAGGTGGTGATTGTGTGTGGTATAAATATCCTTTAAACTAACAGTCCACAGTGGCAGCCTCCCTATTGCTCTTAACTGGAGTATGCCAGTATAGGTCTCGACCGGACGAAAATGGCGGATGCGCAAAAAAAAGCATTTGGCATAAAAAAAACGGAAGCCCATTATATCGAACGTGGGTTCCCCGCTCCCCATGTTCGTTATAATGGGATTCAGTGGCTGTGGTATATCTCCCGCTTCCCAAGGAAGGAGTGCGGAGAGGGACATTAACTTTTTAAAAAAAGCAAACTGTGACGGCAGTCCCTACCCATTTTAGGGGTAGGAGACATAAGTCGCATGCAGAAGGCGCGAGAGGAGGATCGATATGGGAGAGAATGTAAGTGGCAACAACTAAGGTAAGTGGGGAGCCGGGGCTGCAGGTAGGGGTAAAGCGGGATTCAATAATGTTGTTATGCAAAGTTTTCCGCTGCGTTCATTTGCGCTACAGTTAAATCGTGTATATCCAGTCCCTACACTAATCCCTCACACTTCCTATTGGGGTGGCTAAGGGTAAGTGGTGTCCTACTGACCAACCAGTATTGTTGATCATCTGTCCCTTGATCCCAGCCCCCCAGCGCTTTTTGGTGATTTGCTGGCTACACTTGGGCCAGCGCCTTTGTGCAAGGATATTTAGGCTTTGTTCTGCCCCTCTTGCTCGCTCTTGTTCCTGTAAGTTGGAGGTGGCTTTTTTGAAGGAGTTTTCCCACTCATTCCTACCCTTTTTGCCATTATTAAAGCCCTTGCTTGGCAATACTTGCTAAGTGCAGTTTACTGCTGCATTCTGCCGTTTACTAGCAGGATCACCTTTGCTGTGGGTCGCTGCTGGTGCCAGAGGGGACTTGAAACATAATCACTCCACCAGATCGTCAGCTCTGGATGCCCAAAGGTGCCTACAGCAGTTGCCCCTGACCTGGGACCACTTGCTATGGTGCTTCTGCCTTCTTTTGTTTGTTGAGATGCTGTGAGCTGTATTCCCTGGTTCCTACGTCTTCCTAGGGTCTTCCTGGTCTTAATCTCCAATTCAGGCTGGACGAGCCAGGTCCTTGGAAGATCCTTTGTTCCTTTTCTGAGTCGCTGGGATTGTCGCTGGCTCATGGTTCAAGTCCTTGGCAATCAAATCCTGAAGCTTTTGCCAAAACCTCCTACGTGAGTAACTTAACTTTTGGGTCCTTGGGTGAGCGATTTATTTGAGATACTCGACCTAATGCACATTGGGTTAACTAGCCTGCACTAATCCCGTAAACCAACCTCGCTTACCTCATCAAGTTCTCTATTCATGATCATTGATACAATTACTCCCATATCAGCCTCATTATCATTGCTTTGTATGACCTGTATGCATGCCATATCTGCCTATCCATACCTCGTACCCCACTCTCTTAGTCACAACTGGACTCACCTCTTTAGTATAATCACATGTTTACTGTGTCATATGATCCTAAAACAACAATATACTATTGCTGCTTACATGTAACTCTTTACCGTCATGCTGGTGGCCCGATAGCTCACTGCCTATCCTGACGCGATGACCTTTGCCACGTTGTTTCTCCCTTTCACTGTGTTCTCATGTCTGCCTGACATGGCCTTCTAATCCTAGATTGCACCCTCCTTAGTATGTACTATATCACCATTTATGCTATGTCATGTATGCATACCTCCTATCAACTATCCCCAACAAGAGGCGTGCTCTCCCAATAATGTACTTAATGTACTGACTATGTCTCGTATAGATTTTGATGCAGTTCCCCACAACAAGAGGTGAGCTCTCCCAAGTATGTATTCAATACACCTGCTATGTCCCATATGTATTTTGATGTAGTTCCCCGCAACAAGAGATGAGCTTTCCCAAGTATGTATTCAATACACCTATGTCCCATATGTATTTTGATGTAGCTTCCCGCAACAAGAGGTGAGCTTTCCCAAGTATGTATTCAATACATCTACTATGTCCCTCATATGTATGTCCCTGATATGTACTGTAATGTAGTTCCCCGCAACAAGAGGCGAGCTGTCCTAAGCGTGTATTTTTTCACTTTACAAATCAATTGTATGCCTTTCTGTATCTTTTTTAATTCATTGGCTTCCTGCACTTACTGTAACGATATTCTTAAGTTAAGCGCCTAGATGCCTCTGGGCTTTATGCGCTATATAAAAAAGAAATCAAATCAGGGGCTGTTTTGCTACTTGTTCTGTGGCTGTAAAGTCCATCTCTCGACTTCTGGAACACTTCCTTGGGGTCTGCTTTGGCCTTCCCTGAGCGTGCCCTTCACAGAATCTTCCCCTTTGGGGTAGAGCGGTGTACCTCTATTAAAGCAGATTGTCCTTTCACTTCTTACATCTACTTAGCGGCCCCTGGACATTTTTTTCTGGGCCCACAAGGGGTCCAGTGAGCTATGGAACAAGTTTTATATTTTAGCACTTACCTCTGATTTTATATTCAGTTTAAAGTCATACCATACATTTATATTATAGTGAGTGACAGAAAAAATGGGGCAAAACAACCCTCTTTTTTGTTCACGGGGGGGGAGGGGACCTGACTTAAGAGTAAGTAACGTGATCAACTGGCTAGTTTCCAATAATAGCTAGTCTTCTGTAGGTTTTGCACCTCCTGTGTGTTAAAAAGAGGGGTAGCCGTTTGACTCTACGCTCTTGTGTTCTATTTTAGTGAGTGTACATTTAACACTGTGACCAATTTGTGTAACAATGTGTATATTTTTCCTTGAACTGCGTGAAGAAGGCATTTGTGTCTAAAATGTGGTTAATTCTTGGAAGCCTTTGGCTATGATTTTTACTGGTGCCATACTCTGACCATAATGCACACGTACATATATTGATATGTACTTGAGAATTAATTTAATAAAAAGTTCTAATGAATGACGATTCTTTTTATAGGCCTTAGGTATGGTTATACTATATTTTTCTTCTACTTAAATCCTTTATTTTGCCTTGTTGTTCCCCTCCCTACCATGTGTTGGGTGCTCACCATCAGGTCTAGGGCCTTCCATATATATATTTCTGATGCTTGTTAATCTGCTTAGAATCACATGCTGTGCATATAGTCCGACATCTAGTGGTAACTGCAGAGTATTGCATCTTGTCTTTCGAGGATCGAAAGGGGACGTCGGCATAGGCGTGTCTGTAACACTATCCCTAACGTGTAGTGTACCCAGAGACCCTCACTCGTCGAGGTCCCTCAGATTGGTTTCCTCCGCCCAGCTTGCTGGTTGCTTTATGCAAAGCTCTATCAAAAATTGCAATTTGTAAAAATCCCAACCTTTTGTCATTTATACATTTGTCCCCTCTTCGATGATTACTGAACCACCGCTGAAGGCAGAACAACAGACTTCCACGGCTGGAGTTGCGGTCAACGCTGTCAACTGCGTGGCCGGGCCTCTGGCCGGCCGACACAGTAGGGAGAGTGGGGTCTGGGGGTTCCTTTATTTTAAGAATGTCTTTCCTTCTCCCCTCTCTTTGCCACTTTGGTATTGTCGTCACTTCTGTTTCCCTGCGCTATGGACAGGACTCCATTTACATTTTGCCCTTCCTGTAAGGGAACATTTCCCTGGGAAGACAAGCACTCTCAGTGCAATAAGTGTCTTCCCCTCAACCACATTGAAGCGTCCTGTCGGCACTGTAAGATCCTTTGTCCTAAGACCATAAAGGAGCATTGTGTAAAACGTTGGGCGGCCTATGCAATGTCGCAGGCCGAGGGTAGCTCCCCTGCCGCCACAGCCGGCGAAAGCGATGAGGTCCATAGCGACGACCATGGCGTTGACAAAGACGCCATTGACCTGACAACGGAGCACACTCGCTCCAAGCCGTCCATCCCCGGCCCCGATAGGCATGACGCAAGTCCTGCTATGGGGAGGTTACACTCCGGCTACGGGGACGCACCCACATCACATTTGACTAAACACACAACCCCCGCTACCGATTCGGTCTCTCCATCATAGCGGTCAAAGGCGCCAATGGGTGAGTCTGGTTCCTCTGCGACACCCGCCGGTTCACAGGTTCGGCAGCCCTCCACACAAACGCATCAGCGGCATGCGTCCGGACATTCTGTAAATAAGGGCACCAGCACCAAATCCCACACCAACGCGCTTTCTAAGACGCTTAAGAAAACTCTGGTTGCGCCGAAGGTTTTGTCACGCAGCCGCCCTCTCAGCCTAAACACCATCCCGTAACGCTGAGCATCAGCGAAAACCTCGCAAAGATTGTCTCGGCGGCTGGTAAACACAAAGATAAGTCGAAAGACCCATCCGAGCGCCCGGAAGGTCGCGATAGGCCTAAAAGTACGTCAAAAGAGATGCCAGACCGCCCTAAAGAGCATCAGGACTTTACAGAGAGTCCCCAGTCTTTGTCTAAGACTCTCACTGAAAAAGTTTGACGTTCTAGACTACAGGATCCTCTAGAGGATTCCTTTCCCCCTTTAGACACTTCTGGGTCATCTAAATGAACTAGGGAGAAATGTGAGGGCTGTATGAACAGGCTAGAAAAATGGGTCAATTTTTCAGAGAGGTTTACCCCAAAAAGACATTGTGAAGATATCCCTTATGCTGTACCATCAGTAACTAAATACCAGAGGATCGTAGACCCTCTCCATGAGGAGTTCTTCGATCTTTCAGACCCTGAAGAGGTTCCTCCTGACCCTTATGCACAGGACCCTTAAACACAGGGGGATGATTTTTTCGATGATCCTCATGATCACACCCCGAATTGAGGCGATGACCAACCTGTTGGTGAGAACCCACCATGGCTATCCCCAACTCCAACCCCGGACCAGGATGCCATTGGCCTTGACTCTCCATCGTCTTCCCCTGTGCGTCAGGCTTCTTCTGTGGGCGACCAAATGGCGTTTGATGCCATTCTCAGGAAGGCGGCAGAGCACTTCCAGATAGCCACAGAGGAGGCTGTTATTGACTCCGATTTCGAAAAGAGAAGCCTCCGGCTAGCCAAGCTATTCCCCTTCTCAATTCCATCAAGAGGCGTATATCCCCCTCTTTATTAACACCCTCTCAGACTACAGCTGTTAATCCCAGAGTGGAGAAACTATTTCGGCCCTCCCAAACAAATCCGCTAAATATCAGAGGTCATGCTACACCAGACTCTCTGGCGGGCACGACTACGAGAAAAAGGGCGGGGGTCCCTACAAAACATGCCTAGCAAACACTAGAAGGACTGTCAACCTTTTATTCAGTCTGGTATTCTCCATAAATGAGAAGAAATCCAGCCTCAACTACAGTCAAGTCAAGCAGTTTCTAGGGGCTATTATTCGGACAGAAGACAGGCTCGTCTTCCCCTCCAAAGAGAGGGTTCATAAGATGCTGTTTCAGATCCCTCAGTATGTAGCCGGTCGCGAGGTGACGGTACGCAAGGCCATGCGACTGCTAGGTATGATTTGGTCCTGCATTTACTTGGTTCCTCATGCGCCCCATGCAAGAGTGGCTAAACAGCCAATGGTGTCAGTCCAGTGGACTATGGGACGATCTAGTGGTTTTCTCGGTAGCCTTCGTTCTCTCTCCGAAGTGGTGGTCGAGCGAAAACCTCTTGAAGGAGAAGACCTTCACCACCCCAGCAGTAGAAGCCACTCTCACGACGGATGCATCCCTCACAGGGTGGGCAGCTCACCTTCTTCCTCAGACGGCGCACAGGGTTTGCCCCCCAGCGGTAGCGTCCAACCACATAAATCTATTGGAACTACTAGCGGTGTTCAAAGTACTGAAAGCCTTTCAGACGCAGCTACAGGGGAAGACAGTACTGGTCCTCACGTACAGCACCACAGCCATGTACTAACTAAACAAGCAGGGGGGCACTCATTCGCCAGGGCTGTGCAAACTTTCTCAAAACATTTGGAAGTGGGCTCTCAAACAAAAGATGTTTCTATTGTCTCAACACGTTCCAGGGGAACTCAATCTTCTGGCAGACGTGCTCAGCTGAGATTTCCCACTGCCCCTAGAGTATGAATGACGACTACACAAAGACATAGTCTCCAACGTTTTCGCAGAATGGGGTTTCCCAGAGATAGACTTGTTAGCAACTCTGGAAAACTCACAATGCCCATATTATGCCTCCAGCTACCCTCAGAACCAGTCCAAGGGGAATGGTCTCTGGATAACATGGTCAGGGAGATTTGTTTACGCCCCCCCCCCCGAAGCCCCTAATCAACAATATTGTGCACAAGATGCACCAGGAACCAGTGACCATGATCTTGGTGGCCCCATTATGGGCGCGCCATCCTGGTTCTCCCATCTGATGGAAATGTCTCTCTTCACTCTGATGAAGCTGCCTTGCCCTTACAACATGTTGTCTCAGGACTGGGGCGGGGGGTGGGGGAACACTCCATCCATGCCTGCAGACTCTCAACTTAGCGGCCTGGCTCCTGAAATCTTCGAGTTTGGGCATCTCCAGCTTCCTCAGAGATGCATGGATATGCTCAGAGAGGCATCGGAACCTAACACCATACATTGCTACTCCAATAAATGGAAACGCTTTGTCATATGGTGTAATACCAAGGACATTAATCCCATTGAATGTTCCCCTACAAATATTGTGTAATACTTGACTCACCTGCTGGATTCGGGTCTTGTATTCAACTCACCTAGCTGCACTTTCAGCCTACACTACGTCTCAGCAGAAAGTGTCTTGGTGGACAATCCCAATGATTAAAGCTTTTATGGAAGGGGTTAAGAGAATGTATCCTCCCATTTCCAACCTGGCTCCCGGATGGACCTTAATGTGGTGTTAACCAAACTTATGGGGTCTCCCTTTGAACCTATGCACAAAGCAAGCTGAAAAGCACTGACTTACAAGACAGCCTTCCTAGTGGCAGTCACTTCCATATAAAGAGTTAGTGAACTACAGGCCCTTTCCATTCTATACCCTTTTGTTAAAATTGACAGAGATAAGGTAGTTCTGCGCACTCACCCAAGGTTTGCACCTAAATTCATTTCAAAGTTCCATGTGAACCAGTCTATAGAACTGCCTACATTCTTCCAGAACCCTACCAATGTGGCAGAAAAAAGCCTACACACACTAGATGTGCGCAGGGCAGTCATGTACTTTCTGGAAAGAACTAAACCACTAAGGAAAACAAACCAGTTTTTCGTTTCAGTGGCAGCTGGTAGAGAAGGGGACCCTGTCTCTAAATCACCTATCTATAAATGGATTGTCAACTGCATCACACTCTGCTACAAACTTGCCAAGAGAGAACTGCCCTTCAAGCCTAGAGCATGCTCTACTCGAGGCACAGGGGCTTCCATAGCATTCATTACAAATGTTCCTCTCGAGTCCATTTGCAAAGCGGCGACCTGGAGTTCTGTACACACCTTTACAACACACTATTGCCTAGACACTCACTCTAGGTCTGATTCTCAGGTGGGACAAGCAGTACTAAGATATCTTTTCACTACTGTTCCGTCTCACATCCCACCTCCAACTCCGGGTACTGCTCAGCAGTCTATGCACGGCATGTGATTCTAAGCAGATTAACAAGCATCAGAAGACATGCATTACTTACCTTAATAGCATTTTTGATGATTGTATCTGCTTAGATTCACATGAGACCCCCATCTCTCCCCGCTCGGATGGAAGGAACATAGACATCTTACTACTTCTCTCTTTCTGTACTCGCTCACAATAGTCATAAGGATTCCTCACGGCAGAAAAAATATAATCGGAGGGACCTCGATGCGTGAGGGTTTCTGAGTACACTACACGTCATGTTAGGGATAGATTCAGACACACCTATGCCAACGTCCCCTTTCGATCCTCGAAAGACCAGATGTAATACTCTGCGGTTACCACTAGATGTCAGACTATATGCATAGCATGTGAATCTAAGCAGATACAATCATCAGAAATGATATTACGGTAAGTAATGCATGTCATATATTTCTGAGGCTTGTGGAATCTGCTTAGATCACATGCTGTGCAAATCAAGCCTAGTGCCAAACAGTTCCTAGGAGCTGTAATAGACTCAAAAGAGGGGTTAGTCTTCCTGTCAGAGGAAAGAGTCCAAAATATGTTTCTGGCAATATCTCATTATCAGGCCAGCCACCAGATAAGCGTATGCAAAGCTATACGTTTGCCAGGCATGATGGCATCTTGCATTTACCTGGTACCGCACGCACGCCTACCACCCATGCAGGAATGGTTGGCGAAACTGTGGTCTCAGGCAATCGGTCAGTGGGACGATCTAGTGGTCGTTTCGCCAACACTAGTACAAAACCTTCGCTGGTGGACAAAGGAAAATCTGTTGAAGGGAAAACCCTTCCACGATCCAGAAGTGCAGGTGATAGTTACGACAGACTCGTCTTTCGCCGGGTGGGGCGCTCATCACCGTCATCACACAGCACACGTGCAACGGCACAGAACCACATCAATCTGCTGGAACTACTGGCAGTGTTCATGGCCCTTCAGGCAAATCAAGATACACCTAGCAAACCAGTCAGTGCAAGTCCTCACCGACGGCACTACAGTGATGTTTTACACCAACAAACAGGGGGGCACATGTTCTCCAAATCTGTCCAAACTAGCACAACAAATTTGGAAATGGGCATTCAAACTGAAAATATTCCTATCCTCACAACACGTTCCAGGGGAACTCAACTCTCTAGCTGACTCACTGAGCAGCGATCCCCTACCAGAGGAGCGCGATTGGCAACTAGTTACAAAGGTCGTAGATCACCTCTTCTCTCTATGGGGTTTCCCCACGCTAGACTTGTTCGCTACAAGAGAAAACAAACGATGCCCAAACTACGCATCCAGGTTCCCCTAACCAGGCTCCAAGCGGAACGCCCTATTGATGAAATGATCAGGAAGATTTGCTTAAGCTTTTTACCCTCGACTCCTCTCATGAACAAAGTGGTGAACAAGATCCACAAGGAACAAGTGACGCTCATCCTAGTTGCTCCTATATGGGCAAGGCAGACATGGTATCCTCATCTGCCCAAACATGGCGATGTGCGATCCCATCAAACTCCTGTGCAAGACCAATTTACTCACTCAACACAGGGGATTAACAGTGCACCCGTAAACTCACTCGATGAACTCATAGAGTTCGGACATCTTAACCTACGACAGAGGTGTGTGGGTATCCTCGAGGAGGCACGAAAGCCAAACACTAGACACTGTTATTTCGACTAGTGGAGGCGATTTGTAATTTGGTGCAAGTCTAAACAAAACCCATAGAATGCACCCCATCCCACATTCTAAACTATATACTCCACTTGCTATACTTGGGGTTAGTATTCAACAGGCAGCCTTGTCGGCTTACACCACCTCCCACAATAAAGTATTGTAGTGGAAAGTGCCGGTCATCAAAGCATTCATGGAGGGAGTAAAGAGACTCCACCCTCCAATTTCAAACCCATCGCCAGGATGGGATCTCAATGTAGTACTTGCTAAGCTCATGGGACACCCTTTGGAGCTGATGCACAAGTCAAGTGTTAAACACCTGACTGCCTTCTTAGTTGCTATTACTTCCATAAGAAGAGTTAGTGAATTGCAAGCATTGTCGTTACAAGATCCTTTCTTTGTCATACACAAGGACAAACTGGTTTTACGTACTCACCCTAGGTTCTTTCCTAAATTCATCTCTAAATTTCATGTGAAGCAGTCCTTTGAGCTTCCGGCTTTTTTCCAGAACACAAAATGCTCAGCTGAGATAAAACTCCATACACTAGATGTTATGAGGACGGTCCTTTACTATGTAAACAAGACCAGACCGCTAAGAAAAACAGACTGTTTGTCTCCATAGCCCCAGGCAGAGAAGGAGACCACATTCCTAAGAATGCCGTCTCCAGATGGATAGTCAGATGCATACAACTGTGCTATTCTCTGTCAGACACTGCCTTTCACGCCAAGAGCTCACTCCACAAGGAGCACAGGAGCTACTCTGGCATTTCTTGCAAATGTCCCCTTAGACAGCATTTGCAAAGTAGTTACATGGAGCTCAGGAGACACTTTCACTCGGCACCACTGCATTGACACCCATTCCAAGACAGATACACAGGTGGGAAAAGCGGTTCTAAAACATCTATTTGTCCATGAACCTTCTCACAACCCACCACCTTCTCCTAACACTGCTCGCTAATCTATGCACAGCGTGTGATCTAAGCAGATTCCACAAGACTCAGAAGGGATAGATTACTCTCCCTCTGGACCACATCGAGGGTTCCTGTCGAGCGTGTAGACTCTTCAAACCCAAGACATTGACGGACCGCTTAACTGAATGCTGGGCCCACCACGCCAGGCAGCTCGAGGCCATGGAAGTGGAGGGTGCCTTCAGCAACGGCAGCAATGCCACGGTATCCGAAGGCAACGGAGTTACTCCAGTTTCCCAAGCGCAGGCCCCTGACCCCAACAGACAGGCCGGTGGCCTTGTTACGGAGATGACACCCGGCGGCGAAAGTGCTCTCACTACCCCCTCCACCAAACACACAACCCACGGCCGAGACTCGACACACGTGTCGAGCAAACGGCAACGCACAACGTCTAAGGAGAGGTCCGTTCAATCACTATCCTCTGCTCATTCCAGATCGAGATCACCACATGACTGGCCCAGACTGTCAAAAGACAGAAAAGACGTTGTGGATAAACGCATTCCTGAAGGTCGTGAGTTAGCTGACGACACTTCGGATCTGACCGTAGCTGAGATTCGACGTTCTTCTGCGATTGCGGTAAAAAAAAGCAAAAAGGCCGGACCAGCCCATTTAGTTAAAAAGCACGTCCCAGAAGGCCTTGTTAAGTCAAGGAGTCTAAGAAGAGCTCTTCCAAGACCCCTCATAGGGATAAATCACAGAGAGATAGGTCCCCTCACAAGAGTAAAGAACTTCAGGTGCAGGGTTCACTGTCTTCAGCCTTAAAGAAAAAGGTTACGCCTTCTACTATAGTTCCACCTACTCCAGGAGATTTAGGTCTCACACCTCAACCAATGGTCATTTCTAGCTCTGCCCAATGGTCAGCTGAAGATATAGATAGGGTCATGAGAAGAATGTCCTTCATGGCAAAGTTTTATGAAAAAGACCCTAGCTACTTCACAAGTTTTCACTCCACCACCCCCCCCCCACACACAACAGCGGCCTCTGGGTCTCAGAACCCTGTTCAACCCCCTGCTAAGAGGTCTCGCCCCGGTGAGCTAGAACAAGAGCCCACTGTCATCAGCATATATGACCCGGACACTCATCATGAAGGCCTCTATAGCGAAGAAGCCGCAGACCCTTATTATGGGGATAATGAGGACAATTAGGGTGATCCAGATACATGTACAACATCGACTCCCCAGTTGATAAGGACCCCCCTGTTGTAGACTCACCCATAGATAATCGGTCTCTTCTGAACAAAGTTCTCATCAAAGCGACTGAGCTTTTCCCAAGAGGATCCACAGGACAAGGATTTCATTGACAAGATCTTGGGAGATAAGAAGGCTGTATCTCAATGTATTCCCCTACTAAAGTCTGTCCAGCGAGTAAAACCCTTGCTGGTAACACCTAATCAGACACGAGCAGTGAACCCCTGCATAGAAAAAGTTTTCATACCTGCTCCATCAGATCCGCTGTACATCAGGGGGCAGCTAAAGCCTGACTCGCTTGTCGTTACTACGACAAGAAAAAGAGCAGGTACTCCCCTAGCCTCCTGTGAGGCTCCTCCAGACAAGGAAACTAAAAGGCTATACACAATGGGCACAAAGGTTGCCTCTTCCGCTGCATTCCAGACGAGAATAGCTAATAACTCTTACTTATTAGCCATTTATTTTATTTTATTTAATATTTTATTTTATTTAATATTTATATTGCGCCGGTAGCTCGCGAGCCTCGGGGCGCAGAAACAAGGACACGAGAACGGACGGAACAGATAGTGATTAGACAGAGCAGACGGGACAGTCACACAGAATTAAGCTAACTGAGGTATATGCCGTGATGGCCGTTTATTTGAAGATATAGGTTTTTACCTGTTTGCGAAAACGCGAGTAGTTGGTTTCCAGTCTAAGGTGGTCTGGTAGGTTGTTCCAAAGGTTGGCTGCAAGGGTTGGAAAGCCTAAGCCACTTTTGACTTTGTGAGGTGAGGTAGCAATTTTAACAAGTTGGGATGATCTCAGTGTTCTATTAGGAACGTATGGTTTCATCCTAGTTTTTAAGTAGGTTGGTGCCTTTCCGTAGATGCATCTGTGAACGATGGTTAAGGTTTTGAAATGCACCCTATCTTCGATTTTCAGCCAATGAAGCTCCCTTCTGGAGTTGCTGATATGTTCTGTTTTAGTTTTGAGCTTGACAATTCTTACCGCGTTGTTCTGTACAATTTGGTAGCTTTGTAGGCATTGCTTGGAGGCACCCAGGACTAGAGCGTTGCCATAGTCAAGGTGCGATAAGATGGTGGCTCTTGCTATGGTCGCACAATTTTCCTCGGATATGAAAGGTCTGATGGCTTTTATTAGACGGAGGTGGTAGGCACAGTTTTTTTTGATGAACTGTACTTGGGCGTCCGCACCCAACGATGCTTCTAGCAGCATACCTAGGGTTTTAACCTTGCTTAGGACCGGAATGGGGGTATCTTTAATGTGGAAGGATGTGTAGGATGAGGGTAGCTTAGCACGAGCAGAGGATGAGCCGAAAATCATGAGTTCCGTTTTTTTTCTGTTTAGGCACATCCAATTAGAGTCCATCCATTGCTCCACGTGGTTGTATATCGTGGTAAGTTGCTCGCTATCTTTCTGATAATTGCCACTTAGTTCGAATACAAGCTGTGTGTCGTCAGCATAGTTAGTGAAATAGGTGTTTGTGGTCTAGAACAAGGCATAGGTATTTTAAGTAAAGATTGAACAGTAGGGGTGACATACTGGCCCCTTGGGGAACTCCACAGAGGATTTCTTTTTCGAGGGAGAACTTGTCCCCCCAGTGCACTCTGGATATTCTGTTTTTTAGAAAGGACATTATCCATCTGATGGCCTCATCAGAGCAGTTGGTCTTTTTTAGCGCATTCTGGAGTAGGTTATGGTCGAGGAGATCAAATGCGGCGCTGAGGTCGAGTAGAACGAGGAGGCCTGTCTTACCCTTGTCAATAATACCGAGCATTTTGGTCTGCAGATCTAACATGGCCGTCTCGGTACTGTGTGCGGGGCGAAAACCAGACTGCTGTGGGTGGAGGGAATTAGATTCCTCTACGTGTGCCTGGAGCTGCATGGTGGCGTATCTTATCCATGATTTTGAGGATGAAGTTGCAGTTTGTTATGGGTCTGAGATTATTCGGATCGCGTTGGTCGAGATTGGGTTTTTTTACCAGAGGGGGTTACTGTGACTTTTTTGATGGCATTAGGGACTTCCTGGTCTCTAAAAGAGGCATTAATGATCTTTGTCAGGATGGGGGCGAAAATGTCTATGTTGTCCAATATTATCTTAGGTGGAATGATATTCTCTGCACAGGTCGTGGGTTTCATGGTCGCCAGTACTTTGATCATTTCACTGTTGTTGATCTCTGTGAACTTGAAAGTTCCAATACCTGCTGTTGCAGTCTCAGCTGGCAGAGTAACTGTCGTTTTTTTGTTGGTCAGGGAATTTATGATGGCGTCCCTGGCTTTTGAAATTTTGTTGAAGGCGATCTGGGTGGCATCGCATTCTTCTTTAGAGGGTAGGAAAGGAGGGGTAATGGCTTTGGGTTTTTCTATGGATTTAAGGATATTGAATAGTTTGCTGGTGGAATTGGTGGCTGTAGAAATCTGTTCGTTATAGAAGTTTTTTTTTGGCCTCGGTTATCATATGTTTATATATTATTTCGCTTTCCTTCCAGCGGGCTTTATTGGCTGATGAAGGATTTTTTAGCCATACATTTTCTCTGTTTCGTTTGTCCTTTTTTTGTTCTGCAAGTTCTTTGGAGAACCATTGTGGTTTTTTTTGGGTGGGTCTAGTTGATTTAGTTTGAAGGGGGGCAATTTGGTCTGTGAGTTTCTCGAGGTGACTAAGTAGATTTGCTAACGTTGTTTCGCAGGAGTCATTCTCGGTTTGGTTTTTATCCACCTCAGCTAGGCATTGTATGAGGTGGTTCCTATCAATGTTTTTGTAGTTACGGTGTGTCAAAAGGGTCGGGCAGTTAGGGGTTTTGGGTTTGGGAAGAGGCAGGGTGATGTGGAAGGATATGCTATGATGGTCTGACCAAATGCAGGGTTCAGTCTTAAACTCTCGGGTTTCGAGATTGTTAGAGACGACCCAGTCAAGAAGATGGCCGTTGTCCATTGTGGGCTCTTGGTTGTTGATCTCAAAGTCAATGTTGTTTAGGGATCTTTGAAGTTTACTAGCTTCTTTGTCTTTTGTATCGCCAAACCAGCAGTTAAAGTCGCCCATGACTAGTGTGGCTGTGTTGGGTCCTTTAAGCATATTGAGTTGATGCGTTATTTCGTCGTTGAATTCTGGGGTGGACGTTGGGGGCCTGTATAGGACAATCAAGTTTAAACTACTGTTAGCCGTAGGGGTGTGTTTGAGGTGCAGTATTTCACAGCCTGTACATGCTATGCTGCTGGGAAACATATGTATAGAGTCTCTTGCGATGACTGCTACACCACCCCCCTGGCCTTCTTCTCTGTTTGAGTAGAAGATGGAGTAGCCTTCCGGCACTGCGATGTCGCAGGTGGGGCCGATAGGGTCCTTGAGCCAGGTTTCAGTTATGCAGAAGATGTCTATTTGTTCATTGACAATCCTGTCATGAACACATTGTGCATGTTTATTGAGAGAACGCGTGTTAAGCAAGCATATTTTTAGGTCTAGCTTATTTGAGGGGTGAAACTCTGGACTGTTCCGGGGGGGAACGGTCAATTTTTCTTTCTTGGGGGGGCCTTTTGATGGCTGCTTTTTCCTTTGAGTCCTGACTGACTCGGTTAAGGGCAGTTTCTACCGCTTTTTGGACCAGGTTAATGCGCGCAAGCTTACTGAGATCTAGCGCGAGCTTGTCGAGGGGGAGCAAACCCATGATTACCTGTGAGGATGTTACACCGGTCTATGGGGAGACGGGCAGCACTTTCCGCCCTGAACGCCGCGGACGGCGAGGACCGGCGCAGACCGGCTTGCCCCTGAAAGCGCCTGACGTATCCAAAAATAGGCAGCAAGTGCTCTTGGGAGCTGTAGTTCCCAGAGCCTGTAGTTCAAAAATAAATGCAGCAGGAAGACAAAATACGAGTGCTTGCTCGTTGCAGAAATGTCAGAAAATACTTTTAAACACACAAAGGTAAATCTAAGTTACAAAGTATTTCTGAAGCTATACGAAATGATTCCCAAAATGTGATTCAGAGTAAATGGCAGCAGGTTTAGAAAAATGGACAGTGCTTCTCTCCCTCCCACAAAATACAATTAGCTTTCTCCTGGGCCACGAGTGCCTTAGGGATAGATAAAGGAGGCCGGCGGGACCGGCGCAGACCGGCTTGCCCCTGAAAGCGCCGGCGCTGAAGGAGCCTGACGTATCCAAAAATAGGCAGCAAGTGCTCTTGGGAGCTGTAGTTCCCAGAACCTGTAGTTCAAAAATAAATGCAGCAGGAAGACAAAATACGAGTGCTTGCTCGTTGCAGAAATGTCAGAAAATACTTTTAAACACACAAAGGTAAATCTAAGTTACAAAGTATTTCTAAAGCTATACAAAATGATTCCCAAAATGTGATTCAGAGTAAATGGCAGCAGGTTTAGAAAAATGGACAGTGCTTCTCTCCCTCCCACAAAATACAATTAGCTTTCTCCTCATTTCAACTGCCACAAATTGGATGAGGTCTCAGCTTTTCTCTACTCAGCCCCGGAACCCCTCAAGTCTTGGTTAGCACTGGTGGCTTCAGAAGGAAGGGCAGTTTCAAGCTGCTTGCTAAAGAGGAGTCTTGCCTCCTCAGACAACGCCGGCAGAATCATAGCTGAGGGAACCATTATTAAGCATCACGCTTGGTTACGCCAATCCGGGTTTAAGCCAGAGACGCAGGCCACTCTCATTAACATGTCCGTCGAGCCCAATATACTCTTTGGCAAGGCCGTCGAGGACGCCTTGAAGACAGCCAAGGAAGAATATGATACACTGTAATCATTGGGTCAATTGACTAATAAACCTCCTGGCAGAGGGGAAACAGCAATTGTCGTCGCTCACACAGAAAATTTTCCCAGAGGGATTCCAGCTATAACCAAAATCAGGGAACAATCAAGGCCAAGCCTCTCGGAATTACCAGAGAGGACCGCGCAGATCATGCGTTTGCGGAAGGGATCCCTCCTCCAGAGGTGGTACCTTACCTCAGAAACAGTAACATCCTGCTTCAGGTGCCCTCCCATGCCTCTCCAGTAGGAGGGCACATTTCCAACTTCACCCAAGCATGGGAGGGAATCACCTCAGACCGATGGGTGCTGTCCACCATAGCGGGCAAATATTGTATAGAGCTCCTTGAGTGACCCCGGAGCCACCCCCACGCCAAAAAAACCCACTCCAAAGAAGACCAGCGCATCCTCCTCGAGGAAATCGCCACACTGCTCCAAAAGGACACCATAGAAATCATCCCAGCCAACCAGGTAAACAAGGGTATTTATTCAACTTACTTCCTTGTGCCAAAGAAAGATCTAACCAATGTGCCCAGTATTAGATTTAGGCCCTGCAAACAAATATGTCAAGCCAAAAAAGTTGCCCATGACTACTCTACAAGAGGTAATCCCTCTGCTAAAAAAGGGGGATTACATGGCAACACTGGATATGAAAGATGCCTATTTTCATATTTCAATGTTCCCAGCGCACAGAAGATTCTTGCGTTTCAGGATAGTGAACCAGCACTACCAATTCAAAGTGCTGCACTTCGGAATAGTATCTGCTCCAAGGGTATTCACAAAGGTATTGGCGGTGGTGGCAGCAATCCTGCGCTGGGAGGCAATCCCAGTGTACCCTTACCTGGACGACTGGCTGATTACAGGGGAGTGTCCCCTAATTTGCAGGCAAAACATTCAAAGAACTATTAACCTTCTCCTTCAATTGGGCTTCTTCATCAACGAGAAAAAAACAAAGCCTAGTGCCAAGCACGACCAAACAGTTCCTAGGAGCTGTCATAAACACAGAAGAGGGTTTGGACTTTCCATCAGAGGAAAGAGTCCAAACCATGTTACTGCAAATAGTGCATTATCAGGCCTGCTGCCAGATAAGGGTGCGCAAAGCCTTGCGTTTGCTAGGCATAATGGCATCTTGCATTTACCTGGTACCACACGTGCGCATGTGACTCATGCAGGAGTGGTAGGTGAAAAGGTGGTCTCAGGCAAGTGGTCAGTGGGATGATCTAGTGGTCGTTTCGCCAACACTAGTACAAAATCTTCGCTGGTGGACAAGAGAAAATCTGCTGAAGGGGAAACCCTTCCACGAATCCGGAAGTACAAGCGATTGTCACGACAGATGCCTAACCCGCCGGGTGTGGCGCTCGTTACCTTCGCCACACAACTCAGGGTCTGTGGTCTCATGGGTATCCAGGCATTGTTTCGAATGCATTGTTTCGAATACCAAAGTTTAGAAAACAATGCATCGAAAAACTGCATTTTTTTTAGGTAAAGTTTTTTTTTTTTTACTTTAGTGGTTTTTAAGGGCTAAAAAAACAAGGGTTGGGCCCCCCCCCCATCAACTTGTATTTTTTTTAATGCATTTTTTCAATGCCTTTTTTTCGAAACTTTGCCATTCGAAACTATGGCATTCGAAACTTTCACTAGGAACCGTCTAATGCGGCAGCACAGAATCACTTCAATCTACTTGAACTACTGGCAGTATTCAAGGCCCTTAAAGCATTCGAGTTTCAGCTAGCGAACCAATCTGTGCAAGCCCTGACAGACAGCACTACTGCAATGTTTTACATCAACAAACATGGGGGCACACGTTCTCCGAATCTGTCTAGCCTTGCGTAACAAATTTGGAGATGGGCACGCAAACGGAAAATGTTCCTTTCGTCACAGCACGTTCCAGTGGAGCTCAACTCTCTGGCAGACTCACTGAGCAGAGATTCCCTACCAGAGGAACACAAATGGCGACTACATGCAGGGGTCGTAGAGCACCTCTTCTCTCAATGGGGTTTCCCCCACAATAGACTTGTTTGCTACAAGCGAAAACAGTCAATGCCCAGACATCGCGTCCAGGTTCCCCCAGCCAGGCTCCAGTGGGAACACCCTATGGATGAACTGGTCAGGGAAATGTGCTTGTGCTTTTCCCCCCCAACACCTCTCATGAGGAAGGTGGTGAACAAGATCCACAAGGAACAAGTGACACTCATCCTAGTTGCTCCTATGTTGGCAAGAGAACCTTGGTATCCACATCTGCGCAAACTGGCGATGTGCGATCCCATCAAGCTCCTGTGCCCGTACAATCTGCTCACTCGGCACAGGGGACTAAAAGTGCACCCTCAACCTCCCTCAATAAACTTGGCAGCATGGCTCCTGAGTCATAGAGTTCGGACATCTTAACCTATCACAGAGGTGTATGGACATCTTGAAGGAAGCAAGAAAGCCTAACACTAGGCGCTGTTATTTCGACAAGTGGAGGAGATTTGTAATTTGGTGCCAGTCTAAACAAATTAACCCTATAGAATGTACTCCTTCCCACATTCTAACTTAAATGCTCCTCCTGCTAGATTTGGGGTTAGTATTCAACTCCTTAAAGGTCCAGCTGGCGGCCTTGTCAGCCTATACCACCTCACACAATAAGGTCTCACGGTGGAAGGTGCCTGTCATCAAAGCATTCATGGAGGGAGTAAAGAGACTCCACCCTCCAATTTCAAACCTGCCGCCAGGATCGGATCTCAATGTTGTACTTGCTAAGCTCATGGGACCTCCTTTCAAGCCGATGCATAAGTCTAGTCTTAAACACCTGACTTACAAAACTGCCTTCTTGGTGGCTATTACTTCCATAAGAAGAGTTCGTGAAATAGAAGCATTGTCAGTGCAGGTTCCTTTCTTTATCATACACAAAGACAAGCTGGTTTTACGTACTCACCCTAGGTTCTCCGCTAAATTCATCGCTAAGTTTCACGTACACCAGTATTTTGAGCTACCGGCTTGCTTTCAGAACCCCACCAGCTGAGGTAAAACTCCACACACTAGATGTGAGAAGGGCGGTCCTCTACTATGTAAACAAGACCAGACTGCTAAGAAAAACAGAAAAACTGTTTGTCTCCATAGCACCAGGCAGAGAAGGAGACCGCATTTCAAAAGATGCCATCTCCAGGTGGATAGTCAGATGTATAGAATTGTGCTATTCCCCATCAAACAGACACTAACTCTCACACCCAGAGCTCACTCCACAAGGATCATAGGAGCCGCTCTGGCTTTCATTGGAAATGTTCATCAAGACAGCATTTGCAAAGCAGCTACATTGAGCTCAGTACACACTTTGACTCAGCATTACTGCATTGACACTCATTCCAAGACAGATATGCAGGTGGGACAAGCGGTTCTAAGACGCCTCTTCGCCCATGAACCTTCTCACATCCCACCACCTTCTTCTAACACTGCTTGTTAATCTATGCAGAGCATGTGATCTAAGCATATTCTCCAAGCCTCAGCAGGGATACATTACTCACTGTAATCGTATTTCTGATGCTTGTATCTGCTTCGATTCACATGCGTCCACCCTTCCTCCCCTCGGAGGGAAGGCACATGGATGCGTATGAGCTTGTCTGATATGTATTTGCTTGGATACAACTGTACTGGCGCTACTCTTCATGCTACCTCATGTCAGAAAAGTAACAATCTGAGGGACCTCGATGCGTGAAGGACCATGGGTACAGTGGATGTCACACTAGAGATAGTATTACTGGCACGTCCTGTCGACGTCCCTTTTTGCGAGTTTCGAAAACAACACCTGTAATACTCTGCAGCTTCCACTAGATGGGGCCTATGCACAGCATGTGAATCTAAGCAGATACAAGCATCAGAAATACGATTACAGTGAGTAATGTATCATATATATATATATATTAGGGTTGCATCTTTAGGTCACTATACATTTGTACATTTGTGTGGCGGACAATAGGGTACTTATTTGCTTAATAGGTCTTATGGGTGCCTAGTTTCCCTGTTATTTTAAGTTGGGTGCTCACCTCTGGTAGAGGGCCCACATATAGGCATTCATTTTGTTATATGCTTGTTATCTTTTTTGTACTTTGTATTATTACCCAAGTACTTATCTGAACTGATAGTTTTATATATATGACATTATTAAAGTATATACTTTTCCGTATATCAGTCTGGTGTTTTTTTTTAGAGATATATTTGTGTGGACTAATTGTACCTTTCTATCAGCCTATTACGCCTACCTGAGAGTTAAGCCTCGTCTTCCTGTTCACTTCACCTACCTTAAGAGAGGTTTGGCTTTCCTTTCGTATCAGATGTGTTGGCCTTCTCGCTAGGGGTACTGATTGTAACACCCTCAACAGAGGGTGGTACAAAAACTGCCTTTACAGTTGCATTCACTTTACTAAGCAATATGCAGATGTGTTGTGCGCTCTGCGCGTTTGCCAACGCCAGTGGAAATATACCATTACTGACTACCGTATGCATTGCCTGTTCAGTAAAACATAAGTAATGTTTTTGTTTTTGCATTTAGTTCTGATTTATGCACAATCAGTTAGTTGTTCCATATGTGACAATGTGGCACCATGTGATGTAATAATTGCTTACAATGTTTTTTCTTTTTGTTTAGGGTGAAACCCCACTCCATACAGCTTGCCGACATGGTCTTGCTAACCTAACTGCAGAATTACTCCAACAAGGAGCAAATCCGAACATCCAGACTGAAGAAGCACTGCCTGTTGCTAAAGGCTCTTTGCCTTCCAGTCCGGTGGATTCTGTCTTCATCCAGACACCTCTTCACCTGGCCATAGCCCACAACCATCCAGATGTGGTAACGGTCATTCTGGAGCAAAAAGGTCTGTGGAAGCGAGGTGTTACAGGATTTTGCCAAAGTCCTGTCTGAGACAAGACTTTAGAAAGCCCTCCTTGGATGAACAGGGGGCCACCCATAAGGTTTAGCCTGAACTCATCAAAAATATTTGGTAACAATGGCTGAGCAGCCAGGCTTAGTCTAGGAGGGATGAGGGCTGTAGTGAAGGCTTGGTTGAAGGTTGGTTGTCGTGCGGTAGACTTTGCTCCGGTTCTTGGTCCTTGTCTCGGCTGAGGGGACTTTCAGGAGCAGGTTCCAGCCTTTGGAGTTCCAGTAGGATGCCTGCAAAGTTGCAGACAAAATTGCGCTTCGGAAAGAAGTTGCACCGCAAAATGGAACAGGACCCCGGCATTTGTGAGCTGTGGAGGTTGCAGCTCTTACAGGTAGGGCACAAAATTCTAATCCATGGGAGGAAGTTGTCCACTTCGGGACTTCCCTGTCGCATAGAAGTTGAGGTTCTGACTGCAGCAGTTAATCAGACGGATCCGGCGGTCGCTGGAAGTGGCTGAGGCTGAGGACGTCCTCCATCTTCGGATTTTCAATTCCAGTGAGAGAGTCTGCTCCGGGACCCTCGTTTTTTTATGCAGGACTACTGGCTGAGCCCACCAATCACCAGTTATGCATCCATTCAAACTTAGGGTGGTGACTGTCCAATGTGGACAGCCAGCCTCCCAGCACAAACTGGTTCCAACTTCAGGACAAAGACCAAGACGAGTTTCGTTCCCCCATCGCCCATTATTGTCCTTTCATGCATGGAGTCTTGGTGGGCTTTCCAAGGGAAGCCCGCTAAAGACAAAAGACCCATCAAGACCTCCCCCACCAAGGTAGTTAGAAGAAGGTTCATGAAAGACCAAGTCTTCAAGAACAGGGTTTAGGAAAGTACAGCCACCAAACACGTGTCTGGGGTTGCTGTTGGTATTCTCGTTCAGAGGAGAATTGCCTAGCATTTCAGTGTTGGACTGCCCTAGGGCAGAACAAAGACTGATATGTTTTGGATATTTCTGCTCTGTGAAAGATAGTGAGCTAAAGACTCTGGGTAAGTCTCTTGCAACCGGGACTACTGTCCGGCAGAGGGACTCTCAGGACCCCCCTTGTTTTTTGCGTGTTGCTCATCTCTGCATCCTTTGGTGCTGCATCTTTTGGTCGATTCTATATAACTGTTGCTTTCTTGCAGATTCAATATGCTTTAGTATTGTTTGTAATGGCTGGAAGGCCCAAAGCCATCCTCAGGTGGCATGCTTGATGCCATAGAAATTCTAGAATAAGGAAATAGATAAAACAATGAACCGAGGGCGAAATGCTGTGATTTTCTTCTATTCAAGATTTCTCAAGGGTTGAATGTATTATTCTTTCATCTTAAGGTCCTGTTTTTCAGACAATACAATTCTCAAATAATATAAAACTTCCATAATTGAAGGATACAAAAATGAATGGTGTTTTAATATAGCATGGCTAAGTCTTAGCAATGTATGATTCTTTGAGTGTCATGATGGCCATAGCAGACACATATGGAGGGTGGATTTTTGCCCTGGATTGACAATGCCATTGTTTCCTCATGCCTGCCTGTCTAATATAAGGACACCCTCACTACCTCCCGAGATCTCTCTTAATGTTACTAATTTCCAAACTGTCTTGCACTGAATCTTGCCCTTCCAACCTTTTGCTCAATGTGCACACTTCTGTGTCTCTTTATTTTGTTTATTTTTTTTTATTTGTGCTTCATGCGTTCTGATGCATTGCCCCAAGTTTCATTTGTAAAACAGGTGTCTGTCTTGGTTCTATAATTCTTTTCAAATGTTTTTCTTATTTTGATAGCAAATGCTCTTCATGCTACCAACAACTTGCAAATCATTCCGGACTTCAGTCTTAAGGACTCCAGGGACCAGACCGTGCTGGGACTGGCATTGTGGACAGGTACGTTTTCAGAAAATATCAGCCAACCATTAATAAAACATTTAGTAATCTTATCAGAGTTTACTGCAGTTAGAAGACCTAACTAGTTTGGATTTATTTTTGTTGCAAGGGCAGTGACACCATCTTCCAGAAGAGAGAGGTCATTATCAACACCACTTAAAAGAGTTAACATTTATATACAGCTAAGTGCAGTCGGGCTGGGTTCTGCTGGCAGACTGTGTGCTGCAGTGTGTTCCTGTCATTGAATTTGGGCTGACATTTTACCTAACCACCTTTGTTGGATCTCTGCCGCTTTGAGCGGCTTGAAGCTATCCAACTCGTTGCTTTTCTGACGTGGATTTGGGTATTATTGACGCTGCAGAACATCAAAGACGTGGTGCCTGTTGCGAAGCTAAGTGCAGTCGGGCATTCTGGCAGCCTAGAGCTCTCCCGTATTTATGCTTCTATGGAGCCAGACGATGTAAGTGGCTGTCGGTATTTATTATATACTGACTTTTATTGCTGTGTACTTGTTTGTGAAACGCTCTTCTGAACTGCTGCTGACGCACCAGCTTATTTATAAGCAGCTGTAAAACTTATCAAACCGGGCTTTCCTGATTTTATTACAGCATTCACTGGGGCTTGTACAGGGTTCAGCAATGCCAGCTCAAGCTCGTAAATAGCAAATACGCAGTACTCTGTGTAAAACTGCAGCTAAGCCCTAATACACTGAAAGGGGCAGGTAATAACGATCCGGAGCAATTGCCGTTACTTCAGAACATTTGCAGGACTCTGTGAAGCAGTCTAATAACAAACTTTGGGTAATGTTAGGGTAAACGTGCACTAAGGTACCCTTTAATCTGACAATGGGATGGTTAGCTGCAACCTTAGTTGATACAGGTGTTGCCCCACACCTATTTCGTAAAATCACGACCTAGTAACGATCTTCAAAAATGAGCTTTATCGGGACAATTTTCTCTCAACATCCAATTGATTCCTGTTGTAGTGAATACCAGATTAAGGAGCAAATTGTTGTCATCAGTTGAAGGAAGTGAGGAGGAATCTGGGTCGCCCAAGGGCATAGGAGAAGGTGTGTTAACATGCAGAGGATTACAGAGGACTGAAGGTTCAATCATTATATTTATTTCCACAGGAAAAAAAGATGCTATCTTTCCCATCTGTATCTTGTTAGAGTGCGACCTAGTAACCATCAACAAAAATGATTGCGCTTTATCGTGATTTGTATTTCCTGGATTTGTAATTTCCAATAATTGCCAATTCTAACTCTTATCATAACATAAGACATATATTTACATGCCTTTACATAATATGATTATACATATTACAGAGCTGTTAATGCCCTTGAAAAAACATGCCCATATGATTATAGTAGACACGTGCTTCGACCCCTAGGTCTTTCTCAAGACCATCTCTCTAATCAAGGCACTTGCTGGTAACATGACATTCAACATTACGAAATTCAATCATATCCAAATATCATACCATGTCATGGACCTAAATTGACATTGATCACAGATCATTACAGCGATTCATATTAAAAACACAAAAGAAACAAAACAGGAGAAACAGAGAAAACATCAGATATCGGCTGATTTCAATTATGTTACTTCATTGCCTTCAACCAAAAACACCCATGTAGGGTAAAGCAAGAGCAACCCCCGCCACATACCTATGACATGCACTAGGTTCCACTCACCATATTGTGCCTGTGCCTAATTGATATCATTCCATCTATGGATTAGTAAATGCCACAGTTATGTTCCTAGTGGTATTAGTCCCTAATTCCTATGCAAAGTCAATTTCTAGAACTCACCTAGAATTTCTATAATTTAGCACATTTCTTATCAGGCATATCATCCCAACCATTGCCTCTGAGCAATAGTCTGAAAAAGAGCAAATAACTGTACACCTGCAGAGCTCCAAAACACCAAGGTTTAAGCTAGTGATAAAGTACTGAACCTCACCCACCAATGGGTTTGACCACTTGTCCTGATGTTCAGTGGTTGGTGATGTCATACGGAACTAAAGACTGAAGTTAAATTAATACTGTCAGATCTAATCATACCGGGTCCCACTGCCAGTAATTGATATAAATGGATGTCAGACTGTACTGGAATAATGAGATTAAACTACCCATATCAGCTACCTATTCTCTTTCCCAGAGTTTCATTCCTCAAATCATAACAAGTTAACTAACACCTATTCAATCAGTCCTCCCCTACTTGAAAGATTGCCAATGTTTTTAAAATAAAATGTATTTACATTTTCAAGAACAAGTGATAAACAGAGTAAATTCAATGCAATACTCTCCAATAATACATAATTCATATTAGCTGAAAGGCACACAGAGAACTACAATTCAACTAATCTATATATTATCTATATATTATAAATAAAAACCCATCCCAACAAACAGACAAACAAAACTAACAAACACAACTAAAAGAAAGGAGAAAAGAAAAAATACAAAGATTGAAACCTTTGATTGCGAATGTGCCCTCATGGCCAATAGATTTAAACAACGGGGTTACCCTAAGAACATTTTGGAGAGAGCTTTTTTGAAAGCGAAAAGTATGGACCGCTCCCAGCTATTGTTGCAGGACGATTCTGAACATATCACCACTAAGACTAATGAAACACGTCTCATTTTAACATTCAGAGTTAAATCGCACAGCATTCGCCAAGTCATGCAGCGTCACTGGCATGTTCTAAAATCTGATGAACACATGATTGCTATTCTGGGTGACCGCATTAACATCACTTTTCGGCGGTCTACCTCATTTAAAGACACATTAGTTCCCAGTTTTATGAGACCTATAGACAATGCAATGACTAATACTTGGTTTAACACCAAACCTTGCGGTTTTTATAAATGCTCCAAATGTAAAGCATGTATTCATGCTGTTAACAAAAGTCATTACACCCATCCCATTTTGGGCAGTAACATCAAGATCGCTTCCAGAATCGCTTGCGATACTGATCATGTGGTTTATGTTCTGCGTTGTCCGTGCAACATGTGGTATGTGGGCAGTACCAAAGGGAAATTGAAACTAAGAATACTTCAGCATATTCGAGCCATTAGAAATATTGATTCCAATTATCCGATGGCTTTACATTTTCAGTCCCAACATGACAGCAAATTGGAGGGTTTTTCTTTCTTTGGGATCCGCACAGTGCCCAAATCACCCAGAGGTGGCAATCGGGAGTTATTGCTGAGGCAACTGGAGACCAAATCTATACTGGACCTTGAGACTAAGAAACCTAGGGGTCATAATTTAGATGAAGAATTGTATACCTTCCTGGGGACCTAATAGTTTACACTGGATGTCATTTTTCATGTATTGGTGTGTGATTTTCGCTACCTCGGATGTCTTGGATGACCCCTCAGATACTTTGATCTCGGTATCTTAGAGTCCTCACTTACCTCTAGCTATTAAGAATATCCCCTTTTGCCAGAACGTACTATTTTTTATGATTTGTTATGATTTTTAATGATTTTTTATGGTTGTTACTTCATGAAATTTGCTGGCCTATCTTGTATAATTATTGGTTTTAACATGTACCGTAGTAGGATGTATATATATATATATTTTAATATTGATTATTAAGATCAACATATTTTTTACACAGTATACATAGGATCCCTTTAACGTGTTTTACCCTGTTATGCATCTTGTTGCGCCTTCAAAAACCCAAAATATGTATGACTGGGGGATGATACATTTATATTCATATTATTATTATTTTTTTATATGTGGATTTTTAATCAAATATTGCACGGGCCTATCAAGCATGCATGTACCACCTGGCTGCTCTCAAAGGTTTATGAGGAAGGATGTTTTGCTTCCAAAATTGGGGCATTTTAGGGTTAATGCACTTTGCAATTTATTGTGGATCTATTTGTTTACGATTCTCCAGCTGTCCATGGTTGCACAGATTTTGTGCCATGCTCTTCTTTTTAAGAGAGCATGGTTGTTCCTAAATCTTTGAGATTGTATGAAAAGTGCACCCATGGACGTAGAGCACTGTACGCATTATTCTTGCTGTAGAGAATGTAACTGTGATCCCTTTTATTCCCTTTGCCTTTCTTTTCCCTTTTATCCCTTTACCCCCTTTTTTCCTTACTATTGCTGCTATACACTTTTGCACTTTGTACGATGTTTACGCACTAAGCACTTTACTTGTCCTAATGCAGCTATTTTTGCTTGAATAGACCCGTCTCTTCCCCAGTACATACATTACGCTTACGGCATGTATTGGTATATTAAGATTACTTATGATTAAGGCGTATGCATATATGAAACTTAACCCATTACACGTTACGTGATCAAGCGCTCCGTTGAGCATGAAATGCGTTGTAAGCGGGCCGTGCCCTAGGCGTCCTGCCTCTGTTTGTTTTGCTGTTTCCCCAGCCGTTTGCTCTGCACATTATGTGCAGTTATTTTTCATTAAAATGACTTCCTATTATTCCGTGTGAGCTATATTTCTTTCCCTTCCCTTCTGGGATTGCAGGATTTTACTGGGTCCACGGAGAGTGCGGTCCGTCCCCTCTCCTCTGTTTTCTTTAATATATATATATATATACTCACATATACATAAATAAATCAATAGAGCCAGTTGTGTACAAACATATAGTTAAGAACCATTAAACAAATCAACCATCAGATTTACCATATAAATCATTGAAGGATGTTCAAATATTGACATAATCATCATAGCAATCTCTTCACTTAAGCAGCACCTTTTCATATGTGGATAATACAACTAACTCACTCAACCAACCAAGAATCAATTTGCAGCTTTTTCCTTGTTTTCCATACTTTTAGTATCTGCTTTTGTGCAACCATCAACTCTCTGACAACCCACAGCCTCAAATAATAATCCACTTCCATATAGCATCTACTCAACCTCAGTAATGTGTAGTGGGAGCATCGCAAAACCTCATTATTCACAATCAATTCGATCAGATCAAGTACTTCTCTCCAAAACAACCTAACTCGAACATCCCCATAACATGTGTAAAAGGTTTCCTCCTCCTTCCCCACAACCCCAGCCGTGATTATCATCCTGGAGAACTAGTAATTGCTTTCTCTCCGGAGTCCAATACAACCTACATATCATTTTTTGTCTCCTCAACCTCAGTTTGAGATCCAATTTCATTAAGTTTACTTCTTCAGCTATCATTTCCCTCTCACTTTCGGACAAATCACAATTCATTTCAACTGACCATATTGACCTTAAACGCTCCCAACAATCAACCACATCCGACAAAACCGGCATGAGCTTAAGAAAGGTCGAACCCATCCTGGGTGGGCAGTCATAAATCTGGAAAAGATCTAGTCTATCAGCCAAAGGTGTATTAGATATATCTATCCTTTGATTCAACAAAGTTTACAATTAATTAAATCTGTCTTTCTTGTTTAGTCCATATTGTGTCTGCAATCTCTCAAAGGTAAGGATCTGATTCATTTCAAGAACATCTCCTATGTTCATTGTCCTTCAATATCTAACTCTTCCAATACAATAATGTATTTTCTGATGCTTGTTAATCTGCTTAGAATCACATGCTGTGCATATAGTCCGACATCCATTGGTAACTGCGGAGTATTGCATCTTGTCTTTCGGGGACAGAAAGGGGACGTCGGCATAGGCGTGTCTGTAACACTATCCATAATGTGACGTGTAGTGTACCCAAAATCCCTCACGCGCCGAGGTCCCTCAGATTGTTTTTTTCCACCCAGATAACTGGTCGCCCTATAGCGGAGCTCTTTCAAAATACACATTGTTTATCTTCCATACCGACTTGTCGGTTATTCCCCGTTCAGTCACAAGAAGATATTTGACGAAAACTGCGGGCTGATTCGTCTACGGCGGTGGATTTCGGCGCCTAAGATCCAGCGGCTGGACTTTCCACGTGGTCGGGCCCTCTGGCCGACCTTTACAGTAGGGAGAGTGGGGTCGGGGTGGCCATATTTTCAGTATGTCTTTCCTCCTTTCCCCTTTTTACCCTTTTGGTCTGGTCATCTTCCCCTTTGGCTATGGAAAGGACTCCTTTTAGGTTCTGGGCTAAGTGTAGGGTCAGATATCCTTGGAAGGCCGCACACAGGATGTGCAACGCCTGTCTCCCCCTAGAGCACGAGGAAAAGCGGTGTGCGGCCTGCAAACTCCTTCGGCCTAAGACCCTTAAGGAGCGATGTGTGGAGCGGTGGGCCGCGGACGGTATGTCGCGGGTGGAACCCCATTCCCCCACCGCCACACCCGCTGAGAGTGACGGGGGCACCTTAGATGACCAAACATCCGTTGCGGATGTAATAGACCTCAAAGCGGACACTTCTAGATCTGCCACGCCCATCCCTGACCCTTTAAGGCCTGACTCTGGTCTCGCTGCAGGGACAACACCCAGCGACAAAGGCGTACATACGCATCACACTAAACATACAACCCCTACACCGGTTTCAACGTCCTCGTTGAAAAAGGTGAGAGCGCCAACAGGGCTGCTGAAAATGTCAACCGTTTCCTCGAATCACGCAGATCCAAAGCCTTTTCCCTCATCCGCAACAGCGTCTTGCGACTGGGCAATCTAAATCAAGTAAGGGCGCTACTCCAAAAACTCCACACGCCGAAGCATGGAAATCCGACGCTGCAACGGTCCCAAAGGCCGCGGTAGGCCTGAAAGTTACGACTAGGCCGCTAGTCGAAAAACCGACCGCTAGGCCCCCTAACGCCGCGGAAGGTAAATTACCTACCGATAGACCATCGGAGCAATTATCTCACACCGATTGAGCGGTTATCGAAGACAGCACCGAGAGGATTACGGCGGCAGTGGGACTTATCCCGGTGCCGCCTAAAATCATGGGGCAAGCCGCGGAATAATCTTCAGATGCTGTTTGGGACCCCGATTCTCACGATACTTATGAAGATAGCCAAGAGCCTCTTGATGACACCCTAAGAGACTCTTTTCGACTCTGTAGGGCAGAAGACAACGTTTTTCCTCCCGTAGGCCCGTCTGGGTCCTCTAAATGGACTAGAGAAATTCGAAGGGTGTATGGACCGGCTGGAGAGAATTATCAGTTTTTCTGATCACCCATCCCCGAAAAGGTTTCATGGAGAGCCTAACCTTCATATTTCTTCTCACTATCAAGAAGATCAGCCTTCTGTCCCAGTCCAGCATGAAGACATTGTCCACTTGGACACCGATAGGGACATTTACAATGAAGAGGAAGAGGCTTTATTTCTACTAAATTTATGAGGAGGAACAGCAGGGTACCAGAGACAATTGGGAAGAAACCCAGCAGGAGGGAACGGACCCATGGGCATTGCCACATCAGGATCAAGATCAAGATACTGATGTATTGTGTTTGGACTCCGCTCCGTCCACTCCAGTTCGTCAGGCCTCACCGGTTGATGACCAGATGGCCTTCAACTCTATGCTGAAAACGGCAGCAGAACATTTTCAGATCTTGACTCAAGAGGCCGTGCCTGAACAGGATTTTATAGAGGATATCCTTAAGGAAAAATCTCCATCTAGCCAAGCCATTACCCTCCTTAACTCGGTCAAGAGAAGGTTGGCCCCCTCCTTGGTAACACCAGCTCAAACCCGGGCAGTGAACCCAAGAGTTGAAAAATTGTTTCGGCCATCTCGATCCGAACCTCTATACATTAAAGGGCACGCCATCCCCGACTCGCTGGTAGTAACTACCACCCACAAAAGGGCAGGGGTACCCCTTGCCACGGGGGAGGCACCTCCAGACAAGGAATCCAAGAGACTGTATGCTCTAGGCAAACGAGTTACCTCGGCGGCCGCATACACTACATGAATAGCCAATAAATCCATGCTATTGGCGAGCTATGCTGACGCTCAGTGGAATCTGCTCCAGGAAGGCCTCCAAGAGGTTCCAGAACCAGTCAGAGCTAAACTTCTCGCTATTATAGTCGAGGGAAGACAAGTTAACCAAAATGTGATTAAAAAGACCCTGGACCCCGCAGAAACAGCAGGCAGGTCTCTGGGCCAAGGGACCTTACTAAAAAGACACGCTTGGCTGCGTACTTCAGGGTTTAAACCCGAAACGCAGGCGTCTCTCATCAATAAGCCTATTGGGGAAGCTAACCTCTTCGGGAAAGCGGTTGATGAGGCATTGGAAACAGCCAAGAAGGAGCATGAGACTCTTAAGTCTCTGCAGCAGATCACACAAAAACCTTCCCCCCAGAGAGGTAACACCTTGGTGGTCCTTTCGAGGGCAGTCCCGTGCAGGTCAAAACAACTATGGCACAGGGAATTTCAACACAGGACAAACTTCAGGAAGCCCCGCATACTATCCTTCAAGGGGTCAGCGACGCGGTAATGGCAAAAGTAGAGGCCCCAATCCTAGAGGAGCCGCAGCCTCTGGTCAAAAATGACCACCAGATCCAGGTCCCCTCCCATGTCACCCCGGTCAGGGGGGCGATTAACATCTTTCCTCACGGCATGGGAGGGGATAACTTCAGACCAGCGGGTCATAAAAACGGTCGCCCACAGGTACTGCGTGGAATTTGCCCGACCTCCACAGTTCAGACCGCCGCGCTCACGGTGCCTTTCACCGGACCATCTGCAGATCCTGAATCAAGAGATGGAAGCGCTGCTGGAAAAGGACGCCATAGAAACCGTCCCTATTCTTCAGGTAAACAAGGGTATTTATTCAGTGTCCTTCCTTGTACCCAAAAAGGACCTTACCATGTGCCCTGTTCTAGACTTGCACCCAGTGAACAAGTTCATAAGACCCCAGAAGTTTTGCATGGTAACACTACAGGAAGTGATCCCACTGCTGAAACAGGTGGACTACATGTCAACATTGGACATGAAAGATGCATACTTTCATATTTCAATGGTGCCAGTGCACAGGAAATATCTAAGGTTCATGGTAGAGGACAGGCATTACCAATTCAAGGTACTCCCCTTCAGCATCGCCTCGGCGCCAAGGGTGTTTACCAAAGTGCTGGCAGTGGCTGCAGCTCACCTGCGCAGACTATCCGTCCCAGTTTACCCTTCCCTCGATGACTGGCTCACCACATGTCTTTTGAACACCCAAAAAACAATAGATCTTCTTTTCAGTCTGGGTTTCTCAATCAACGAAAAGAAATCCAGTCTAGTCCCCAGTAAAACAAAACAATTTCTGGGAGCTCTAATTCGGACGGAAGACGGCCTCGTCTTCCCTTCCAACGAGAGGGTTCAGAACATGCTTTTCCAGATCCCTCAGTATGTAGCCAGTCGGGAGGTGAGAAAGCCATGCGCTTGCTAGCAATTATGGCGTTGTGCATATACTTGGTAACACCTTCAAGTTGAAAACGAAAACATGGCTCTTTGATCAGAAATGATGCAGTCCTTTTATTGCTTTATGCGTTATAGTTTCGCAGTCACCTGTTTTTGCCTCTGACTTTCCTAACTTATGGCATACTTTACCTGCCGAACTTGTGTTAATACCATGACAACCGTTTCATTCTTTCTATGTTATGCTTTGAACCCAATGCTCTGTACTCGTATTTACATATTTCTTCCATTATATCTCATCATCTTAACTTCCATTGTAAATACATGTATGTAACTATGTCAACTATGCATGTAAATAATTCAGATTTTGCGCCCTGATGCCCCCAAGCCCGGTGGTGCGTGTTATAAATAAATAAAATACAAATGCAAGCCAAGAGACTCACCTTTTAAAAAAATTTCTCTTTCATTCCTACCTAGCTGCCACTCACCCAGCAGGGTGGCTGTCCTTGCCAGACAGTCAGCCAGCCAATCAAGCCAGAGTGCATTCGGGCCTCCTAGGAGACTAAGCACAGGGAGTTTTGGGCACCTCTCTCACTTCCTGCCCACCCCAGACACTCCGGCGCCAGAGACGGTCTTCTGTCCTGAAGCCTGCCACCAAAGGCATAGGAACAGAGGGACCAAACCTAGTTTGGCACGCAGAGACAAACTCTAGAAGTACCTTTCCAAAAAGAAATGGTGAAAAAAGACGACCGGGACCCGTTTAAACGAAGGAGGCTCAGACACCATCTTGAAAAACATGGCTCCCGCGATTTAACGCTACCGGTGTTCGCGGTCGGGAAAAATCCTGGTAGTTCGTTGTAAAACCACTGCCACCAGCCATTTCGAGAGGAAAGGGTAGCATTAGACTGCTGCATGAGTTTCTAGACTTCGGGGATACTAGGTAACCCCTCCAGCACTCTATTGTAAGATAGGGTGTGCTGGGTCTAGGAATTTAAAAAGACTAGTAAAGTCAATTTCATTTAGCTTTCTCTGGTAAACAGTAGTTTATCCCAGAGAAGGTATTTAAACATTGGGACAGCCTAAACGGCTTCCCCTCTGTCACTGCACTGAGGGTGCTGTGTGACACAAATAAAAAGATGATGCCTATGGAGGTGTCTAAAACTCCATAATCAAAGAACACAAGAGTAAAACACACATCAAAATACATGAGAGAGTGGAGAACCAAGGCTCACACTGTCTCCAGGTAAAAGAAAACAAGTCCTCAAAATCCAGCAAAGTTGCTGTGGGTCTCTAAGGTGAAGGGAATTGGCACATTTATGAGAATTCTCCATAACACCAGAAAGTTCTAACTCTTGGTATTTTTACGCATAGTATAGTATAAATGCTCGCAAGTCAGAAGGGAGATATTGCCCATTTCTCCATAGCCATCCAAATTGGTCTATTTACATCAGTCTGATGAAAATATAAAGCAGCCTTATTTAGTGCAAACCCCCTATAATATTGACCACAATCCGGATATCCAAAACCCCCACTTTTGACATCAGGGGTCAAGACATATTGAGGAATTCTTTTAGTTTTCTTATCTTCCCATACATATTCTTTAAAGACTTTATCCTGTTCAAAAGCTGTTTTGGAAAAAGGCAAGGGTCATGACTGAATACCATAGAGTCTTTTGGTAATAATGTCATCTTTAATGCGCTAATCTTCCCCCATATGTCCAAAGAAATATTTTTCCACTTACGAATAACTTTTCTAATAACTTGAATCACCCTCTCAACATTAACCTCAACAATCTTCAACAATCTTTTTGAAATCTCTTATCAGAGTTATGTTTAAGTAAGTAACTGTCTCATCTGACCATTTACAATTCCAACCCTCAAAATCAATCATCAAACTATTGTCTGTTAATGGAAAAATTTCACATTATGTTCCTCAGAAGCAGACATGACACCTGAGGTTGCGAAAGTGCGACTCGTCCGATTTTTAATCCATGAAAATCCACATCCTGATGAATGAGTGTTATCAGTGGTTCAAGAGCACTATTGAAAATAAGCGGTGACAAATGGCACCCCTGTCTTGTGCCTCTAAATAACCCAAATACCTCTGAAATTATACCATGAGCCCAGATCCTGGCTGAAGCTCCATTATGCAGGCAATCAACCATATTAAAAAAAATATACTCTTGTTAGGCAAGATTGTTTGTAGTAACCCTGTGGGAGACTACACCAGCCGTGTCCTCTTGGCAATAGGTAACCCAACCTTTGGTATAGGTCTGTACTGCACAAGTTGGTAGAGTGACTGAACAGCCAGACTTATCTCAAGACGGGTCAATGTGAGCTGCAGAGGTATAACATAGAGATTCACATAATTATTTATTAATTTAAAAGTCAGTTTTAAAATAAGCCTTCTTTAGAAAGGACAATAGGCAACAATATGATATGATATGGCATTTGTAACGCGCCTTTTCACAAGTGGTTCAAGGCGCGACGAGGCAGGGGGGGAACAAGGGCAGACAGACAACAATCCTACTAGGCCAGGTGTCATTCAGATCGCGCAAGTGCAAGAGTAGAGGGGAAGGGAAAAGTGCAAGGGGAAAGTGCAGTACAGGGTTAGTAGAGTACAAGATAAATAATAGGGCCAGCTGGTGGCAAGTGCAAGGTAAGTGCCGGGAGGAGGGGCTGTAGGATACAGAGACAGTCCATAGTGCAGGGACGTCAGATATGTGAGGAGAGAAAGAGAGTGTGGAGTCGAAGATGATCCCGAGGTTTTTTGCCTTGCAGGTAGGAGCAGGAAGAGGGCCAAAGGAGGCCGGCCAGAGAGCTGCAGGGAAGGAGGGAGTGGGTGTGCTGATGAGTAGAATCTCAGTCTTACTGACAATAATATGCACTTCAAAAATACACTCCTTCAGTTTCAGTTAAGTAAGTAGATACCCTTTTGGGATGCCACACACACTTCCTACACCCTGAGGTGACTTCATTTGCTAGGACACTGTGGACATTGATATATCAGTTTAACACTTTATGTAATACTGAGGTTGTGGAAAAAGGAAATGGGTTAGGGAAGGAAACAAAGGTTAACCAGTTTCTCCAAACAGGTAAGCATTTTACAATCTCCCAATGAAATATAGGTTAACCCTTTCCAAGCTACACAAGTAACTTATGTATGACATTTTGGAGGGACAGATCAACACAAAGTCAGAGTGTAAGAAGAGTCGGCGGGGAGCCAGGACAGCCATTGTCAATTGAGCATATTTTAGGTGAGCTGAGGCACTTCTTGAAGATAGCGCAAAAGTCTTGCACAATGTTAAAGAGAGTTTTGTTGTAAAAAGAATCACTGTTGGGCCACAAGCTGGGATGCTTGTGAAAACCGAAGCTAGAAGCAACTCTGCAAAGGGCGGCAATGCATGTCTCCAGTGAGAGCAAGCAAGCTACACACAACAAGAGGTAAGTACCCCTACCTGAAGAAAAAGGACTAGCTGGCTTCTGTTCCTGTTGTAGTCCTGCGGATCCTGTTGTTTCTGGCCCTCAGTCGTGGGGATAAGAGGGAGGATGTCTGGGGACTCCTGCACCAGGGTTTGAAGGTCGGCGGCAGCAATGGACTTACTCCAGATCAACGTCAAATTTGCGATTTCAGCTACTCGCTAATAGCATCACTGCGGTTCTTGGAGACCTTGTGGGCTCCCCTTCCTTCTGGGGTCCAGCACTCTGTTGAGGTGGCTAAGGCTTTGGTAGTCCTGCTTTGCGGGAGTCCTTAGGATTTTCCTGGAGCTCGGGTCCGGCTTAAAGACGATGCACTTGTTCCTGGTGTACCTATCCCTGGCACTCGGTTCCAGCAGCAGCAAAGAAGTACAGCCGGCAGGGAGAGGGGTTCCAGTCAAGTTAGTCTTGGGTTCAGTTGGTCCCACCAACCCAAGGGAAGAAGTCGTCCTTTCCGGGCTTCTCTAGTCGATTCGAAATGTGGAGCTTCAGCACTGCAGCAGCTCTTCACCGGGCAAACCAACAGTCCAGGAGGATGCAGAAAGCTTCTCTTCCAGTTTCTTTTTCGTTTCATTCATCCAGTGGTCGACTCTGCCTTCCTTGCAAAAGAACTTGCCTTTTATGCAAGTTTCTCCCATTCATTCGCAGCCTAGTTGTCACTCACACAGCAGGGTGGCTGTCCTCCAAGGACAGACAGACAGACAGACAGACAGACAGCCAGCCAGCCAATCACCTTTGGGTGCATTCCTGTAACCAAGGAGACACAGCAGAGGGAGTTTCGGGAGCCTGCCTTGCTTCCTGCCCTGCCAGACATGCTAGAGATGGAGGCGGGCTTCACCCGTGAATCCCGCCGAAGACAAAATGAACAAAGCTGGTTTGCCACGCAGAGTAAATCTCAAGAAGAATCTTGCAAACAAGAAATGGCAAAGAAAGACGACCAGGCCCATTTTGACAAAATGGGCACCCATGGGTGCAGTACTGCAGCTGAGGATTCAGCCTGCAGTAAAAACACACAATGGTAGGAAAATTAAACCACTGCCACCAGCCATTAATTGTAGTAAGGGTAACATAAAAAATGTTACATGTGAAGGTAGACAAAGGGATACTAAATAACCCCCCCCCCCATCCCGCAGCACTCTACATAAGATAAGATGGTGTGTGCTGGGTCTACAAAGAGAAAAAGGTAAGTAAAGTCAATTTCACTTCTTTTCTCTTGGAAACAGTAGTTTATCCAAGAGAAGGTATTTAAACTTGGCAGAAATCCAAAGGACTTCTCTGTGACACTGCACTGAGGGTGCAGTGTCACAGAAAAGATACACAAAAAGATACAAAAATATAAAAAGATGATGCCTGTAGAGTTTGTCAGACTCCAAAACCAAACGAAAAACAGAGTCCAAATCAGAGAAAAATACTTCAGAGAGTGAGGAAAAGGTCTCACTCACTCCAGGATGAAAATCAAAAAAAGTTCTAAAGTCCAGCAAAAGAGCTGGGGATCTCTATGGTAGAAGGGTATTAAGACACAAATGAGAATTATCCCTAACATACACCAAAGGCCATCTTCTTTAAGGTATACTTCAGAAAGAGCTAGTTAACCCTATTAAATGCTTTCTCTGCGTCCTAATAAAAAATGAACACCGCTTTCGAATTTGTCATATTTATTTGTGATCGTAATAATAATGGATCTAATATTATCATATCCTTATCGTTGACTAATAAACCTGGACTGAGAAGTGTGAATCAACTCTCCAATACAGCCCCTCAACCTATTTACATATATTTTCTCAAGAATTTTCATGTCAACATTCAGCAGCGAAATTGGGCGATAGTTCTCACGTTTAGTATGATCTTTACCCGGCTTAGGAATTAGTGTTAAAGCTTTTTCCATATTTATACACAATTCACCCCTTGCTAGCAAATAATTATAGACTTTACATGAAATTGGAGAATGTTGGTCTACGAATGACCTATAAAGTTCTACATGATTCTGTCAAGGCCTGGTGATTTGTCTACCTTTAATTGAGCAATGGCTGTACTAATTTCAATCTCTAAAATCTGACCTTCCAGCTGTAAACAGTTACTCACTGACAATAATGGCAGCTTAATCTTCTCAAAAAATAAGTTGAAATCATCATGTGTCGGAAACAAGGTTTCTGAGTAAAGAAATCCATAGAATGATTTAAAGCATCCACTGATCTCTTCATTTAGCAAAATGGACACACCTTCATCATTAACAATATTCATAATTTCTTATCTATTTGAATAGCGTTTGTGTTTCCTAGACAAAAGCCGACCCGCTATTTCACAATTCTGCTAAAACGATTGCCTGGTAAAAATAAACCTTTTTCTGTTTATTGGTCAATTTAAAAATTCAACAATTCTTTCAGTCTACCCAATTCAAGTTGATCTTCTTCATCTTTAGAAATCGCATAACATCTCTGAACTGTGGACAATGAGGTTTCTAATTGTTTCATTTCTTCCACTGCTGGTTTCCTGATGTGAGCTGTCTGACTAATCAGTTCTCCTCTTATTGACGCTTAAAAACAGTCCCATACAATACTGACGTCTGCAGAATCTAGATTCTCAATAAAATCAATTCTCAATGTAATTCCTTACATTCTGTTAAAATGTTTCATCCTTCAAAATACATGCATTTAATCGCCACCTCCTGTAACCCGGACTCTTTTTTTGCACAGTCATTTCAATTGAACACTAGCATGGTCTGAAATATTCCTTTCCTGGATATCCACATCTTTTACTCCATCTAGTAACGTATCAGACCTAAAAAAAGAATCCAACCGTGTGTAGCAATCATGCACTGGTGAGTAAAAAGTCAACTTTCTGGAGTCTGAGAATTTAAACCTCCAAACATCTACCATGTCAAAGTTATCAATCATATTCCTCAAACTATCTGTTACCTTTTGTCCCGAATATCTACAAGAAGCCGACCGATAAAGTCTATCATTTAGCACGCAATTAAAGTCACCCGCCAAAATCATGTGATCATCACCCATGTTAGGCAGACTTATTGTCAGATCCCTGAAAAAAATAGCACCATGTGCACAGGGTACATAAATTGAACAAACTGTGAGTTTTGTATTATCCAGAATAATATTTGCCAATATAAACCTACCTTCTAGATCTTTATCAATCTTTTCAACTACTACATTTATTCCCTTTCGGATAAAAATACACACACTCCTTGGTTTAGTTGTGTTGCAGCTCAACATCACTTGAGTGTACCTTGAATTTAGTGATATTTTCTCATCACATTCTATTATGTGCGTCTCTTGTAGGAAAGCAAGATCTACTCTCATTCTCCATATTTTGTTATAGATTTTGCTTTTCTTTGAGGCGCAATTAATTCCCCCTCACATTCCAAGTTAGAAAGGTGAAGTTACTCATAAATTAAATGGGAAACAGAAAATGGAAGATAATCAAACATGAATAAGTCTCAATTCAAATAAAAGTACAGAAAAGTAATTGAGCATTTTTCTTGCCAAGGGGTTCATATTTAACAACCTAACTTTTGCATAATTTGGGACCTGCCTCATTCCGTCTAAATTAACCCCTCTCATATTTCGTATACAATTATGCACAACAGACAGTAATCTAATGGGCAACATAACTAAAATAAAACAGAAACAAAAAAGAAACTCACAAAACATGCAATAAAATCCAACACATACAATCCTGCTATTTGCAGAATTCCAAAAGATCCCATTATTTATAACCCTATAAACATAGTCTAGAATCATACAACTCAAAATCCCAATAATAGTAATCCTAATACACACCACTCCACGTATAGTAGAGTTTGAATCAGCATTTACATTTACAATATCAACAATTTGATGTAAACTGTACACTTCAGTGCACCTCACGCCATAATAAATTCATACTAAACCCTAGTTTTATGAACTTTGGAAGTAAAAGGCGAAGAGCCAAGTTAGTAAAAACACCTAAAATTCAGTGAATACTTATATTGTCACCCTTATCGTAACTCATTCGGAAATGTCAGCATAATGCAACATAGAGATCAGTCAAGCTGTGTCCCATGAAACAAATAAAGGAAAAGACCCGCATAAAATAGGTATGTATTCAAAACAAGTAGAAAAGAAAAATTATATAAACCCCCCAACAAGTTAAGATATTTTTTAGCTGCAGTATTTTAGGATCAGATAGATATTGTTAATCTAGAGCAAAACCTATTTCTATATTATGCTCAGCCATGGGAATCGTCACATGTAGATAATTAATTCGCCGATTAATCATAAACTGTTAACAAAGTTAATCTCATTGCTCATCTCTGCCATTTCACTTAATGTAATCGGCTAGCACATAAGCATATAAAGAAGTTGCAGCGTTTAGAGTGCATTTTCAAATAAATGTTACATAAAACGAATTATTCGTTTCAGCGCCAATTGGTGAATTACTTCACTTTATATCATGGTGTTCAAAATAGAGCAGATAAGCAGTGCAGCTTCTATCGGTCGTATATGTCAAGGTAGCCTTGCGTTAACCCATGTGGCCACATACATAAGTGTGTGACTAGTGTTCGGTCCCAAGTTGAAAGAAAAAAAAAGAAACAGCTGAGATACTTTCCTGGTCACAGACTGTTGGAACAAGTTACTTACCTGTAACTGTTGTTCTCCAGCATGGGTCTGGCATGGATTCACATGCTCATGAATATTCCCCGTCGTCAGGCTGGGAATCCTCAGTAAAGAAAAAACCAGTATCAGTTTCGTTTCTGATCTGTCTTTCGTAGTAGTAACCAATCACTGATCTCTGCGTCATACTGACCACAGCCAATGACTGCCCTCTACCTAAGCCCCGCCTCTGGCAGCCATCTTCAGATTTGGTAGCACGTGAAGTGGCAGTATGACCAAGTGAAGAGCCGCAGAGGGGTAGGCGGGAGGGTTCGCATGTGAATCCATGCCAGACCCATGCTGGAGAACAACAGTTACAGGTAAGTAAGTTGTTCCTTTTCCAGCATGGGGTCTGGCATGGATTCACATGCCCATGAATAAAGAATACATAGCAGTACACACATGCACAACCACGGGAGGTGGCAAAGGCTCAACATTAAGCATTACATCAAACTCAACATTAAGCAAATCTTACCTCCTCACCAGGCTCACCTTAGGCGAACAGGTTGCGCAGCACTGCTTGGCCGACCCTGGACTCCTCCCTGGAATCCCGATCGACGCAGTAGAATTTCGTGAAGGTGTGCGTCGACCTCCACGTAGCAGCCCTGCAGATGTCCAGCAAGGGCACACCAGATAGGAACGCCGTGGTAGCTGCGATCGCACTGGTGGAATGGGCTCTCGGACGGCCAGGCAGCGGTCGGTTTGCCAACCGATGACAGTACATGATACAGCCGGAGAGCCATCTGGAAATGGAAGCCTTCGAGAGAGCCTTCCCCTGATTGACAGGTCCAAAGTTCACAAAGAGTTGTGACGTCTTCCGAAAACACTTCGTGCGGTCCACGTAGAACTTCAGCGCTCTAGCCACATCCAGCGAGTGCAAAGTCCTTTCAGCCGGCGACGAAGGCGACTGGAAGAAAACAGGCAACACCAAGGGTTCGTTGAGGTGGAAGTCCGACGGCACCTTGGGCATGAAGGAGGGGTGCGTCCTGAGCACTACCCTCGTGTCGTGAAAAGTCAAGTACGGGGCCTTGCAGGAAAGGGCCTGGATCTCTCCCACCCGTCGTGCGGAGGTGATGGCCACAAGAAACGCTGTTTTCCACGACAAGAACTTCAACGGAGCCGAGTGCAGAGGCTCGAACGGAGGTCCCATGAGCTTGGTCAGCACCACGTTGAGCTCGTACGCCGGGGCCGGAGCCTTCATCGGCGGGAACGATCTGAACAGTCCCTTCATGAACTCTTTCACCAGACGATGAGACCACAAAGACGTCCGCCCCGTGGTTCTGGTGTATCGGGAGATCGCAGCAAGATGAATCTTGATGGACGCGTGCGCCAGTCCAGCCTTGGCCAGCGTCAGTAGGTACGGCAGTACTTGGGGAGCCGTAATCCGTATAGGGTTAATCTTCTGTGCGTGGCACCAGACAGAGAACCTCTTCCATTTGTGTCCGTAGCATTTAAGAGTTGAGGACGCCCCCTGGCCTTTGCAAGAACCTCTCTGCAGTCGGCCGGTATGTCGTATCCTTCACACTCTAACGCTGCAGGAGCCAGGCCTGCAAGTTCAGCGACTTCGGGTCGTGATGGAGGATGGCGCCTCCTTCCCTGGAGAGAAGATCCGCGTCCACTGGCAGCTTGATTGACGGGGACGCTGACAAGTCCAGAAGGTCCTGGAACCATATCTGCCTCGGCCACGCAGGTGCGACGAGGATCATCCTGCACCGTGACCGCTTGAGCTGGTTGATGAGCTGGATCAGCAATGGCAATGGAGGGAACGCGTATAGAAACGGGCCCTCCCAGGAGAACGAGAAAGCATCGCCCATGCTCCTCGGCTGGGGAAACCTGCTGGCGAACCTCCGGCACTTGGAGTTCGTCGCCATCGCGAACAGATCGATCTGGGGTGTGCCCCACCGTCGGAAGAGGCGGTCCACTAGATCCTGTCGTAGTTCCCACTCGTGGCACGAGCGCAGCTCCCTGCTGAGTGAGTCGGCGATGGTGTTTTTTATCCCTGCCAGATGAAACGGCACCAGAAACATCCTTTGGGCGACGGCCCAATGCCACAGATCCTGCGCCTCCCTGGACAGGGCTGGGGACCTGGTTCCGCCCTGTTTCCTGATGTAGAACATGGTGGTGGTGTTGTCGGTGAAGATCCTCACCACCTTGCCCTTGAGGGACGGAAGGAAGGACCTGGGGGCCCAAAACACTGCACGGAGCTCCAGGAGGTTGATATGGAGGGACTTCTCCGTCGGGAGCCAAAGGCCTCTCGCGTGCAGATTTTCGGTGTGCGCTCCCCACCCTTCCAGGGAGGCATCCGTGGTCACTGTCTCCTGGTGGCCGGGGGTCTGGAAGTCCATGCCCGCCGTCAGATGCGCGCGGGTGCCCCACCACCGGATCGCTCGTCGGAAACTCTCGTCGAGTGTGATCCTCTCCTCGAAGCTGCCCGTCGTCTGGATCCAGCGCGCATCCAGGAACTCCTGCAACGGGCGCATCCGGAACCTGCACAGGGGGATGAGGTAAATGCAAGAAGACATCATTCCGAGGAGGGACTTGATGGACCTCACTCTGGCCGCGTCCGCAACCAGCACCCGCTGCACCTTGCCCAAAATAGCCCTCGTCCTTTCCTCCGACGGATAGGCCAGAAGCGACACTGTGTCGAGCTTCGCTCCCAGAAACAGTGCGTCTTGCGCGGGCACCAGGTGGGACTTGGCGTAGTTTATGGAGAATCCCAGGTCCGTGAGAAGTTGGACGGTCCTTGCCGTGTGCTCCACGGCGAGCTCCTTCGTCTTCGCTCGGATGAGCCAGTCGTCCAGGTAGGGGTAGACGTGGATCCCCTCTCGGCACAGCTGCGCCGCCACCGGTGCGGGGCACTTGGTGAACACCCTGGGTGCCGACCTCAGTCCGAAGGGAAGGGCTCTGAACTGATAGTGACGCCCTTGGACCACGAACCTGAGAAACTTTCGATGTCCCTTTAGGATGGGAATATGGAAGTAGGCATCCTCCAAATCCAACGACGACAGGAAATCGCCCTCCTCCAGCTGACCCAGGACGTGTTGGAGGGTGACCATCCGGAACTTCTGTGCCTTGATGAATTTGTTCAGTCGTCGTAGGTCCAGGATGGGACGCCATCCTCCCGTCTTCTTCTTCACGAGGAAGTATCTTGAGTAAACTCCGGAGCCCCGAAGCCTCTTTGGGACGAGCTCGATTGCGCCCTTCCTGAGCATCGCCTTTACCTCCAAGAGAAGTTGAGGGACGTGATGTTCTTTCCTGGCCACAGGGGGGACGCGCGGGCACCTCTTTAGAAACTCGAGCGCGTGACCCTGGGCTAGGGCGTCCAGCACCCAACGGTCGGTGGAGATGGACTCCCACACGCTGACGAAGCTCGCCAGCCGGCCTCCCACCGGGGTGCTTCAGTGGGGGCCCGACCCCACGGCCGGTTCAGTCCTGCTTCGACGAGGCTTTGCCGCCTTGACCTCCTTGGCGACGACGGCGGGGTCCGCCTGACTTGCCTCGTCCCCTGTAAGCTTCCTGCGACGACGAACGGGCCGCTTGACGGTAGGTGGAAAATCCGCCGCCGGAACCTTTGGAGGCACCCTGTTTGCCTCTGCCGCTCCGAAAGGGCGGCCGCCGTTGCTGGAGAACCCCAAGAGCCCGGGCCGTCTCCGTGTCTGCCTTGATGGCTTGAAGGGAATCGTCCACTGTTTTCCCAAACAGGTTGTTTCCGTCGAACGGCATGTCCAAGACTCTGGTCTGCACGTCCTGACGGAAGTCAGTAGCCTTGAGCCATCCACGCCGCCTAAGGCACACGCCGTTGCCCAACTGGCGAAATCCAGTGTCAGCGATGTCCGTCGCAATCGTAATGGCATGGTTCGACGCCACCTCTCCTTCCTGCAAAATCTCTAGGGCATCCGCCCTCTTGTCGTCCGGTAGGAAGTCCAGCAGGGGGGCCAGTTTGTACCACAACTCCCTGTCGTAGCGGGCTACGATAGCCAAGGCGTTGGCCGCCTTAATCGTCGTCACTGCAGACGAGATGACCCTGTGTCCCATCGTATCCAATTTCTTTCCCTCGCCGTCCGGCGGGGAGGTCGACATAGAGGCCGCGCCCCACCCCCCGCTTTCTTCCTGGCCGCCGCAGAGACGACCGAGTCCGGGGTCGGCTGTGCCCGAAGGCACAAGGGGGCTGCTTCCGGGACCCGGTACTTCTTCTCGTACCGATCCCTTCTAGCCGGCGTCATGGATGGGATCTTGAGGAGGGCGAGGCCCTCATCCCAAATATCGTCCAGTAGAGGTACGGAGAGGACCGTCTTCCTCTTGGCCTCGCGCCGTTGATAAAGGAAACCTTCCTTCTTCTTCTCTTCCGGGCAGAGCTGAAAAAGCTTGGATGCCCTGGCGATCATGGAGTGAAACAATCCAATCTCGTCGGGCGGGGAAGCCCGGGTGGGAGGTGACGACGGCAGATCCTCGTCGTAAACCTCGTCGTCCGTAACCGTCGCGGCCGTGTCAGTCCCCGTATCATCCCCACGAGTCGTGGACGGGGAGGAGGGCTGAACAGGGCGCGATGGCTGAAAAGGAGGTGGAGGATGAATCCTTCTTCTCTTAGGGGGAGGGCTAACAGAAGGGCCTGGCTCTGGGTCCCCCGTCGGGAGCGGTTCCTCCGCTGGTGGTAACGGCAGTCTCGTCCTTATCTCCGAGCATAAGGACTGTATAGCCAACAAAATGGCCGCCGAGTTGTCTTGCGGCACTGGTTGAGGGGATTCCGACGGGCGGTCAGGGGCCCCGTCGGCACCCTCGACGTTATCGTCGTCTCCCACGTCGGGGTCCCTCCCGACGGGCTGGTCTTCTTCCACGCCAACGCCGTGGCTTAAGACTTCGATCAGCTCTTCCTCAGAGGTTGAGGCCGAATCCACGACAACCTCCTGCCCCCCCTTTTTCTTCTCCGTCGGAGGTTTCACGGGGGTCCTGTCGATGGGCATAAAAGAGGACTCCCTCCGCGGTGGCAGGGAGACTCTGAGCCCCGAGGTCGCCACCACTGGTGTAGCCTCCACAGGCTGAGCCAGGGCCTCCGCGACTTCGATAGAGGCCTTGGCCGGATGGATTAAAGCTTTCACCACCTTAGGTGCACTCACCACCTTCTCCTTGGGGGGAGGGTCACTGCCTCGCTCTCCCTCCGATGGGGCCTTCGAGCTCGACCGGGGCCTCTCCAGGAGCTTCGCCGGGTGCTCGGCCTTCCTCTTACCCGAACCAGAGCGTTGGCTCGTGGTTGATGGTGCCGGGGAGGATGCGCCCTGCCTGGCGCCCGTAGAGCCCGACCGTTCGGCGCTCCCGGTGCCAGCGGACTCGCGTGCTTGGCCTTGTGTTGGACCCCCGTCGCCGGGGCGTCCTCAAAGGTCTTAGAAGACCGCTCGGATTTCTTCTTCTTCTTCTCGCCTGACGGGCTCTTCCCTTCCAGCCAGTTGGCGAGACGTTGATGGCGGTCCTTCATGGTCCGATCCGACATATTGCCGCAAAACGCAGTCCTTCTCCACGTGCGTCTTGTCCTCATGTAGGCAGTACAGACAAAAGGAGTGTTCGTCCTCCTTAAAGACATTCTGAAGCTGGCATCCAGGGCAGACCCTGAACAGCTTTCCGGGCGTCGAGCTTCCCTTCTCCTGGGCCATGTCCGAGATGGGCCTGAGAAACTTCTGGAGTCCTCCAAAAGCGTGGCTTGACGAAATCTTCACCCTTGAGGGGCGTAGACGAATCCGACACGGGTCCCCGTTGATCGGATGAAGAAACGGTGGAGCTTGAAGCTCTTTTGACCGAAAAATCGACGTTTTTGAGAAAAAAACGTGAAAAAATAGCACTAACGCTCGAGAGCAATAGCACGAGGATCCCAACACTTGAACGTGCGGTAAAAATCTGAAGATGGCTGCCAGAGGCGGGGCTTAGGTAGAGGGCAGTCATTGGCTGTGGTCAGTATGACACAGAGATCAGTGATTGGTTACTACTACGAAAGACAGATCAGAAACAAAATTGATACTGTTTTTTTCTTTACCGAGGATTCCCAGCCTGACGACGGGGAATATTCATGAGCATGTGAATCCATGCCAGACCCCATGCTGGAGAATCTGTATTCCATCCTTTTGCATTCATCCCTCGGTGTCGGCTCATAATATTTCATCACCGTAGTGCTGCAAGTCTGCTGTTTTATTCAGCACAGTTAACAACAACCAGCAACGTAAAGTTTCATCTATTTGTTCTACGTGCCAATGTAATCTGCTTTTAATCAGCAAGGCTGCATATATACCAATGTCACAAACTCCCCATTTCAGGTTTGGAAGAAGAAAAAAAAAAAGAACAGCAACATTTCTCAGTCTAGTGGTATTCCAAAGTTCTAAACTCTCTGCATAGCACCGCGTTTAAATTATGTAACAACCCTTTGTTGACAGCTAGGGAAGTGCTATTACTCATACAAACGTCATAGCTATATGGTTTCACTGTATTTTCAGTGTGCAAGAAAGCCATATTTGTAAATATTCGGGACACATCGCAATTCATAGAATGCATCGGCATACTCACCGTAATCCAGTAATCCATAGCAGTTTATCCACATATTGCCCACAAGTGTAACTGGTTTCTCTTTGTTTCCTCCTGTTGGCGCTGTGGAGTCATGAAACATTGAGAATCTCAAGAAGCTTTACATATTCACTTATTAAGAACAACACACAGCAGTGATGTGAGTGCCGTAGGCCACGTTCTGCGGTTCGTTTCTCTAATCTCTTATTGGAATAAAGGCGGTTGAATCATCCTATAAAATGAATTCCATACATCGTTGTAAATGTGCACTTGAAGAACAAATAATGATCAACTGTTATAACGGTAACTGCTCTAATAATATTTTAACATCCAAAATCTCAATAAAAAATGATATAATATTTCCTTTTTTTTTTTTGTCTTGCCTTCTCCTTTTCCACAGAAAACAGCCTCCTCTTCCCTTACCATATCACTACTGAGATCTCCAAAAATCCTAATTCTGTTTCCTCCCCATGACAGGTAACTCAGTTCTGGTGCCTTTCTCAACACCATCTCCTTCATTGGAAACTTTAAAAATGTTACAATGAAATGGGAGGCAGCTTCCCCAATGACGGTTTGGGACCCAAGGATCTGTGTGCTCTTTCAATGTCCACAAAATGTCGAGGATCCAGATCCAATACTTTGGGGAGGTTCTTCTGAATAAATTCAGTTGGATTTCCATGTTCAGCATTTTCTGGAAAGCCAGGCACAGGTGTAGTGTTCCTCCTTGAATGATTATCGTGTTCAGACAGTTTTTGAGTAAGCTTCTCAATATTTAGTTGAAGCTCCCTAATAACATTAGCCATAGTAGATACCTTGTTATCCATCTCAGTAGTTTTTGTATCAAGACCATCTATCCTAGTTTAAATCTCTTGGCATTTTTCTTCTGAGATGTACAACTTGGCATTGATATCAGCTGTGTCAGTTGTCATTTTTGTCAGCATTTCCAAGATTTTAACAGCTCTTTCTTCCTTGTTGAATGTTTCCATTGTCAATGTTAAAGTTCAAAATTTGATTTGCATAGTGGTTCTCATATATCAATTTACTAGTGACTGCCATCCTAATTATGATGCTCTGAGATTTTGCAGGTCAAAACCTCATGCAGATAACTCATTACATGAAATACCCTGCAGTCCAATTGCTCATTAGTCCCTACATTTTTAATATCCCTCCTCATGTGCCCACTTACCTTATTTTCTTTTTTTAAACATCCTTTTTAGTAATTTTGCTGCCAAAACAAACAAGTACATCAACAAGTAATACGCCCTGATGCCTGCGGGCTTCGGCGCTATAGAAACAAATAAATAAAAATAAATAAAATAAACACAATGCATCATTAGTTTCATGGTTTGCCTATGTAGAGGTAAATAAGGAGGAAGAGACACACAAGTCCATAATCGGGGATGTCCCCAGTCCCGTCCACCCACACTTTGTATTGACTCTCCCATTAATACATCATTACATCAAAACAATTCACCTCCCCACTATCATCCGCCTACAACACCTGTCCACTCATACCTTGTGAGAACTATACAGGGCAATTAGGACTTGATTTACATACCGGCCTAGATATGGCAACCGTGTTTCACTGGCACCACCACCTATATTCGTATGCATCATATGATGTAAATATCGATGAGTTTGCCGATTTGTTCCGCTTGCGAGGTTCTTCCTTGCCTTCGCATCCCTTCACATTCTAGTGTACCCACATTAAGCATCAACCCCAGGCTAGCCTGTTTGGTAGGGGGTTCGGCCACCTTCCAATGCATAATTAGCAGCTTGCGGGCCGAGAATACCACTACGTGTGCCACAAATCTCACATTAGGGTCTGCATGCCAGTCAGTGTCATTGGTTCCAAAGAGCATGGGCACAGGGGCAAAGTCAATGGTGGTGTTTGGGACCCGGGAGATCAATCCATGTATATGTTTCCAATACTTCTGTATACCCGGGCATGACCACATGATATGGCCTATCGTGGCCAATCCACCACACTGGTACCAACATGCACAGGAGTGTACCAGGCCCATGCAGTGAAGTTTACTAGAGTTGTAGTAAAGCCGTTGAATTAACTTGTATTGGATTTCTCTATTGCGTATGTTTTATGACATTGCCGGCATCTTCTGAAAGAAGTCATATAGATCGCCTGTGTCTATTGAGTCATTTAAGTCGCTAGACCATTGTGCTGATAATGTGAAATTGCGAATGGTGGTGTTAGGGGTGCAGACGGTGTAGAATGCGCTTAGGGCTTTGTCCCATCTCCTGTTCACCTGCTGTGGGGGTTTCTTGTAGAGCCTCCTTGGTGATATACATATGGTGTGGTCATGCAACTACTCAGTTTGTAGGAGCTGCAGTACTGTACTGGCCTCTGGGAATCGTATCAGTTCCTCCCCAACGTATAGGTCGGTCACCCGGACCTCCGGCCACCGGGAGTTTTGGAGCTGATACAGGACGTGGTCTAGGCCTATCAATAGTATTGCACGCACACTAATCCAGGCGGGGGTAACCCGGGTGTCCGCTCCCAGCAATCTTCTCATTCTATGCCATTGAGTTATTGTTGGACCTAGTAGTGGGTGTGTTTTGACATTCTCTGGCAGTTTGTTCCATGGGATGGCCAGTATTTCAGTTGGCGTATATGGCGACATCAGCGATAACTCGATTTGGTGCCAGCTGGTCAAGTCAGTTGTGTCAAGCCATCTTTTGGCCCAGCACACTTGAACGGCTTGGTAATAAGTATGCCAAACTGGTACCGCTAGGCCACCATCATTTTTAGATGCTTATAGGATATCCAACTGAATCCTGCCTTTTTTGCCCTTCCAGAGGAATTTGGACAGTTGTTTGTCCATATTTTTATACATTTTCTGCGAGGGGGCACATGGGAGCATTAATGCGAGATAAATCAATTTTGGAAGCAAATTCATCTGGAAGGCGTTAATGCGTCCCATCCGCAACAGCAGCGCGTTCCATCTAGTAAGATCCTTGGTTATTTTTGCCACTATCGGTGTATAGTTTAGATTCTTGAGATATTTGATGTACGGGGTGATGTGAATTCCTAGATATTTGATGGCGTGTTGTTGTAGCTGAAAAGGGGCAACCGCGCCACGGTCCCATGGTATGTCTGGTCTAAAAGGGAGAACCTCTGACTTTGACCAGTTCACTTTATAGCCCATCATGGGCCCAAATTCTTGTAATAGGTGATACAGGCATGGGAGTGACACTGAGGGGTTTTGTACATAGACCAACAGGTCATCAGGATATAAGGATATGCGGTGCTCCTCCGTACCCCTGATCACCCCTTTCCAAAATTGGTCTGTGCAGAGTTTCTCTGCCAGTGGCTCTATAAGCAATGCATATAGGAGAGGGGATAGGGTGCACCCCTGCCTGTTGCCTGAGGACAGACTGAATTGATCTGATCGAGTTCCGTTCTTGATTACCTAGGCCTTGGGGCTCGGTGTAAAGTAGTCATATAAGCCCTATCAGAGCCGGGGGGAAACCATAGGTATCTAGTGTACTAAACATGAAGTTCCATCTTACCTTATCAAACGCTTTTTCAGCGTCAATTGTTAACAGCAGCTCATTGGTGCTGCCTTGTCCAGCAAGGACTTGGATGAGTCGAAGAACGTTGTCCACCTAGTGACGGCTTACAGTTAAGCCAGTCTGATCTTTATGTATTAGCTGGGGGAGTAGTTTTATCGATTCTGCTTGCCAGGCAGTTCGCTAGGATTTTGGCCGATAGGATCCACATTCTTCGGGGTCACGCCCCGGCTTGTGGAAAACAATAATATTGGCCGCCATCATTGAATTCGGTAGATGCCCCTTAGCTGCTGCCTCAGTGAAGACCGATTTGAGCATTGAGGCTAGGCGCGCCTTCATTATTTTATAAAGATCAATAGGTATACCATCCGGGCCACATCCCTTACCTCCAGCTCGTGAGGTGATGGCAAGGGAGATTTCTTATGCTGTTACTGGCTTCTCTAGTTCAGCCTTTTGTAAGTCGCTGATTGAATGTAGGTGGAGTGAGTTAAGGAATGTAGGGATATTCTCATGGGCGAGTGGGCTAGACTAGTCATACAATTCGCAATAAAATTCCGCAAATAGTTTCTTTTTAATCTGTAAGTAACCCCCCCCCTTGTCCCGAATACGTATTACGTATTATTTGTTGAGAGGCATGCTTGGTGCGCCATTAGGTGGGGAGGTCTGTCGGCATCCTGGTAGTAGGTCTGTGACCAGCTAGTAAAAGATTTTTGCACTCGCTGAGTTGTGACTTGCTTAAGTTACCCTCTGAGCCTGTTGAGCCGTGAATATGTGTGGCGGTTGCAGGTCCGCTTATGTCAGGCTTCTATAAGTGCAAAGTCTGTTTCTAGCCAAATTTCTCTGTCTCCACCCTTTCATTTTATGAGCCCACCATGATATACACTGTACCCTAAAGAAGGCTTTAAATGCGTCCCAGCATGTAGCAGGGGAATATCCTGGGGTCAGGTTGGTGCGCCAGAATAGGTTGATGTCCTTGCCTAGCTTCCTATTGATGTCTGGTTATGTGAATGACCTCATGTTCAGGCGCCACGTTGGCTTGGTAGAGGGCACATCTGTAATACCAATATATAAGACCACTGGTGCATGGTCTGACACTATCCTTGGGAGGAATAGACATTGACGAACATGGGGGGCGGATACTTGTTGGGGCTAACCAGTAGTCTAGTCTGGAGTAGGACCTGTGGCAGTTTGAGTACAGTATGAAGTCTTGCTGGAGGGGGTGGAGATGCCGCCATACATCTGTGAGTTTAAGATCCGACATGAGGGTGAATAGGGTATTGCGCTTGCATGGGGTGGGGGCGGTCGATAGTATTGCGCCTTGCCGATCTAGTGCCACACCTTGAATTGTATTCCAGTCCCCACCCAAAAGTGTGAATTCCCATATATACTGTGCGCATTTGGGATTACCTGTTTAAAAAAGGCAGGTGCGTCCCCGGTCGGGACATAGATATTTGGGAGAGTAATGGGTTTTTGGCGGATCAGGCCTTGGAACATTACATATCTGCTGTCTTTGTCGATGACGGTGTGGAATGTACGGACTGGAAGCCGTTTGTGGATTAGAATAGTGATGCCCTATTGCCCCGGGGGGGTGAGTAAACTGCCTCCCCAACCCAACCCTGTTTCAGTTTCTCCGAATCATGGCTATCGAGATGCGTTTCCTGGAGGAATGCAACATCGCATTGAGTGTCGCCTAGGTGGTTAAGGACGTCCTGTTGATTGGTAAGGTGCCCCAAGCCTTGCACATTAAGGGTTAAAAGGCGTAGCTCAGCCATAGCCATGGGAAGCTGAAATGTGGCGGCTGAGGCTGGGTATGGTGGGGGGGGCATCGATGTCAAATAGGGTCGCTGTGTGTCTAGGCATGATGTGTGAGCATGTGTTGCAATATCCAACATAACAAACATGGCCGTGAACATAGAGGCCAAAACAGTAACATTGGCACAGGTATAAAGAGGCTGAATACAGCTTCTGAACTGCCCATGCCCTGGGAAAGATGGAAGAGAATAACCAGTCGATTCTCCTCCAATTCCGGGCATGGTGGTGAGCCCACCGGTGGCCACCTCCGGTGTGGGGGGGCCCCAGTGGAGGGAGGCGGGAATAGGCCAGGGCCCTCGGGAAGGCAGGGAAAAGCGTTATCTGTCATTTGACTTCATTTACCTAATGTGGTAGGGTCCAGTTTCCTGGCTTGGTGGGCTCTCCCAGGGAAACATAGCATCCCATGAAGAACTCGCTGCAGCAGCCCCATCCGGTCGCCTTAAGGTGGAGTAGAGTGATCTGTAAAAGGATCCATCAAGGTGGCGGCAGCGGGCCCGTGGGGCCGGGGCCATTGGGCCACCTGTCTGTGTGTTGTCACCTACCCCATGGGCGCCACTGCTGTTGGAGACGCCACGTGGGGCGTCCGGTTGGCGGGCCGAGCCGCCTTCTTCGGGATTGCGGGGAAAGGCAGTAGACACTAGATCTCGCTGTCTCAGCAGGCGCCATGCATCTTCTGGGTCGTCAATTGAGTGCCATGTTTTATCTAGAAGGATGCATCAAACTGCTGGGAACTTCAAGTAGAATTTATGCGGTGTGCCTTGCAGTGCGATAAATAAAGGGCCGAACCGCTTCCTCCGGCGGGACACTTCCATAGAGTAGTCATTGAAAATCTGGCTTTCTGTTCTAATTGTGCCCGCCGCCCTATAAGTGCAGAGGATAGCTACTTTATGTTGAAAGTTGAGGAGTCGCAATGTTATAGGCCTCGGGCGATCTCCAACTGCTGGCTTCAGGATCAGCGCCCTCTGTATTTTTTCAATAGTATAGGTGCGTGGGTCCTGAATATGCAAGTGATCTTCTAACAGCGGATATGCATATGCATCGAGGTCTGGGCCCTCTGCCATCTCCGGCAAGCTGATGATCCGAAGGTTGTTACGTCGGGAGCGATTTTCCTGATCCTCGACTTTTGCTCCAGGGGGTTGCACTTCTTTAATGAGGCCATCCAGGTCAGTGGCGGCTGTTGCGCTATTATCATCGAGCACGTTGATTCTCAGCTCATTGTCCGTGGTGCGCTCGGCATGGGCATTGAGACGGTTTTGCATGTCTTGAATGTCCCGTTTAATCTCCAGCACCGTGATGTTAGTTTCTTGCGTGCTGTGGCCAATCGTTCTCATCTTTGTTAGGAGTGTCTGCAACTGATTTTGCACAATTATTTTTGTGTTGCACAATTATTTTGGCGTTGAAGCAATGCAGTGGAGCCTGGGATGCTATTCATTTTTTTGTCTTTGCCAGTAGGGGTTTCTGCCATATCCCCTCGCAGGCCAGCGGGAGTGGAATATGCTGATCCGGCCCGTTTGCAGTTGTGATTGCTGCGGCTCCTACATGTCTACAGAGGGCCCAGAGCACCGTCACCTCCTCCTTGTTCCCTTCCCGCCACCAGCATTACTGGTCCCCCACACCGGGTTCACTGGGTATGGGTATATCTTGGCAGGTGCCCCGGCCAGTGTTGTGGTTGTGCCCTCACCGCCCTCTCGTTGACTGATGGCCGCTCTCTTGGGCATTCCAGTTGCGCTATATATGGTAGAAGTGTATGCTGCAAACGGTTAGAAGGGCGTGTTCTGCCTGCCTGGTGTTCCCTCAGCGTTTGCCGTCAGGAAGCGGGGGGAGGCGGCTTTGATGGCGCGCCCATGTGGCTACCCGCTTTAGATGCGTTGACTGTGTCTGTAAGCCGGTTTTCCATTAGTATTCGTTAACAAGGAGTTGGTCATCCATGTCATCCACTATTTTGATGCATTTATCAGCATAGCTTCAAGTGCAGTGACCCAGGTGGTAGCATGGAATACACTTTGCCATTCAGTTACATGCCGGATGGGCTGCCAGCACAGCGTGTGAAGGATTTCAGCCCTTGGACAGCGTTGCTCGAGGCCGTGGAGTGTGATTGTACCATCAGCATTACTTTGTCCCCATAGATAGCTGCGTTACACTCCGCCTGTGTCGCGCTGGTTTCTGTGATCCCCTGCCCCTGCCTGTGGGCCGTGTGGTGGTAGCAGGGATCTCTTGTCTAGTGTTGTCCGTTGGCCACCTGCTGTATCCGGGCCTCGGGTACATGTGGGGAAGTATCACTCCTTCCCGGCACACACAGCCTCCCATGCGCGTTATTTTCTATGGGCCCGAGCACTGCAGGGTGAGCAGGGCCCAGCACCTACCTTACCCCTGCAGCCTCGCAGTAGCTGACGGGTTACACAGCAGTAATATCTGGGCATCAGAGTCCGCCTTCGCTCCCGGGCTTCTAGAGTGGGAGCTCCTCCTACTCTTGCACTCCAGCGGGTCCGCCATTGCACCGCAAGTCGATGCCGCCTCGCTGGTTCTTTGTTCTCGGTCCACAGGCCAGCTCCAGAGATATAAAGGGAACCGATCAGACCCCAGGAGGTTGCACCATCCCTTCTCTATGTTTCATGCTTTGTCTGGCAAGCAAAGCCGGTGTAAAAGTCGGCATGTCTTCTGCTTTCCGCAAAGTCTCAACGCGACACCACCATCACGCTCGGGCTCTCGAGCGCCCCCCACTTTGTTGTATTATTGATCAAATGTTATACCATTGTTTTAAGATTGATTTTTGTATCTTCTTCTGCATTTCCATTTGTGAAAAGCTTTGTTTTGTAGGCTAAACACAATTGGAAAAAAAATTGCAAAAAAACTGTCTGGTTCTATGGGTTGCTTTCATCCACTGTGAACATTTGTAAAACTGTCTGGTTTTCAAGGTTGCCACAGCAAGAGGAGTGAAAAACATACAATATCGGTTATGCTGTATTTGCAGCTAATAATTCTGCATATTCCAGTGCAGGGCATCCCCGGGAGAAGCGCAAGGACCGAGGCGTGGGGTCCAGCCTCCCAGTTTTTATCCCCTATATGTCTTGCTTCTTCCCCAGTTGGCCGATCACAGCCCCAGTGTAGAGCGCCTTCAATATTTTGTCAGACGAAAACTCCAAATTACAGGCAGAAAGTTAGGTGACTCTTCAAGTAATAATATATGCATAACTATCATGCTCGTCAGGGTTGATAGACATCACTATCCGATACCCTAATGAATGTCTTTAAAGGAACAAATTATTTTCATGATCTGTGTTGAGTCAGATAATTTTACTCTGTAATTTACAAATCATTCTTGATTCAAGTTGACGCAATAACAATTTCTGATCCCCTCCTCTCTTTCCAATGTTGGCCTTTAGTAATCAAATAAAATGAATCTGCGCTTTGTCTTCCAACTGATGGTCGACTGCCAATTTATTAGAATGCAACAAAATGGTGGCCCGTTAGTTGCTAGTTATTGAAATAAAGGTAAGCAGGTACATGAGGTGGGATATTAATAATTTCGGGACCAATGGGCAATTGGACTGCAATCTATTTCATGTAAAGAATTATCTGTGTGATGTTTTGACCTGCAAAATCTCAAAGCATCATAATTAGGATTGGAAGTCACTAGTGGATTGCCATATGAAAATCACTAGGGGAATCCAATTTTAAACTTTAAAAATGACAATCTTTCACGTATGGAATGACTAATTGAGTAGGTGTTAATTAACTTGTTATGATTTGAGGAATGTAACTCTGGGAAAGAGAATAGGTAGCTGATATGGATAGTTTAATCTCATTATTCCAGTTTAGTTTTAAAACAGGACATCCATTTATATCAATTACTAGCAGTGGGACCCAGTATGATTAGATATAGCCATATTAATTTAACTTCAGTCTTTAGAACCGTATGACATCACCAACCACTGAACATCAGGACAAGTGGTCAAACACATTGGTGAGTGAGGTTCAGCAATTTATCACTAACTTAAAACTTGGTGTTTTGGAGCTCTGCAAGTTTAAAAATATTTGCTCTCTTTCAGAATATAGCCCAGAGGCAATGGTTGGGATAATATGCCTGATAAGAAATGGGGTTAGTTATTGAAAATCTAGGTGAGTCCTAGAAATTGACTTTGCAGAAGAATTGTGGACTAATAGCACTAGGAACATTACTTTGACACTTACTAAACCATAGATGAAATTATATTAATTAAACACAGGCACACTATGGTTAGTGGAACTTAATGCATGGCAGAATGGTGTGGTGCGGGATGCTCTTGCTTTACCTTACATGGTATTTGGAGGTCTGAGGACCACAAGTTGTGACTCTGGCACAAGGTGTTTTGGGTTGAAGGGAATTGAAATCAGCCGGTATCTAATATTTTCTCTGTTTTCTCCTGTTTTGTTTCTTGTGTGTTTTTAATATGAATTGATATAATGATCTGTGATCAATGTCAATTTATGTCCATGACATGGTATGATATTTGGATTTAATTCAATTTCGTAATGTTGAATGTCATGTTACCAGCAAGTGCCTTAATTAGAGAGATCGTCTTGAGAAAGACCTATGGGTCGAACACGTGTCACTATAATCTTCAAGGGCATGTTTTTTCAAGGGCATTACAGCTCTGTAATATGTATAATCATATTATGCAAAGGCACCTAAATATATTTCTTATGTTATTAGAGTTGGAATTGCCAAATATTGGAAATTAGAAATACAGAATATACAAATCATGGTAAAGCGCAATCATTTTTGTTGATGGTTACTAGGTCACAGTCTAATAACAAGATACAGATGGTAAAGATACCATCTTTTTTTCTTGTGGAAGTAAATATACTGATTGAACCCCAAGTCCTTCATAATCCTCTGCATGTTAACACACCTCCTACGCCCCTGGGTGACCCAGATTCCTCCTCACTTCCTTTCATTGATGATCACAATTTGCTCCTTAATCTGGTATTCACTACAACAGGAATCAATTAGATGTTGAGATGAAATTGTTCCGATAAAGCTGACTGAGTGGTCTTTGCCCATCTTAACTCCACTAGACTTGGCTAAAATTGCTGGGAATGCACATGAGGTCGCGAAAGAGAGCGACACATTAAATGCTATGTTATGGGGCATTTGTATATAGCGCCTTTTTTATCATTGGTATGATCTCAAAGCGCTATGGGTTGAATTCCCTCAGGGACTGTAGTCTGTGTCAATGGAGAAAAATAGGGTAGTAGATAGTGCTTGGGGGCACTCAGTATGTGTGCAGCCAGTGGGGTTTACTTGCTCTGCAGCTGCCCCCGGGTGTGGTTTTTTTGCGATATGACATGGCATTTATAAAGTGCCTATACCCAAGTGTTTCAAGGCGCGATACCTGCAGAATTATGTTGAAACTGTTTTGAATTCATGGTCAACAGTTTGTTGTGGCAGGGGATGTAAACACTGCCTGTGTGACCTTTTAAAGGTGATGAATATAACATTATTGTGGCTTATTTGAAATCTGATAGTGATTGGTCTGTGTTCTTGCATGGATTTGGGCTGGAATTTCTCGCCCCAGCGAAGCTTACTTGCTGGGTTCGGAAGTATCCACCTTTACCTGGCATAAGGGCTTGTTGAATGCTAGAATAATAATATTTGGGTCCCAATCTCTTAGAGATGTTTTTGATGACTATTGACCCCTGGCTACAGGCCTAAATGACCAAAGAATCTTGACGTTTTTGATAAGCAGGTTAAGGTATTAAGCTTTGTGAAGTGCAGTTTACAAGGAAATAGATTGAAATGGTCCTTGAAAAATAATAAATGTAACAGAATGTTTTGACATTTAACTGAAGCCTGTGCCTACCTTGAACTACTGGGGACACAGTGGACCTTGATTATATGGCTAAATGGATCTTGAATTAAATCCATAGTATTGTATAGTTTCCGGGATCCAGAAGAAAAATGTGTTACAGCTAAAAACATGAGGGGTGTTGTATATGACGTTGCAATAGTGGCAAGGAGGAAACAATATAGGGCTGAGGTAAGACATACTAAAAAGTTGACTATGGATGAAAAAATAAGGGCCAAGCGCATTAAAAATCTTTGCACTAAATATAGAAATTGGATTGAAGTGCATAAAGTGTGCATACATCATGCACATTGTCATATTGTCTTTTCAGCTCTGACGTCTAAAGATAGCCGTACATTTTGGTTTTGTGTTAATAAATACATGAGAAGGCGGAATAACATTGAAGTAAACCCTATATCGGAACAGGATTTGATTAATCATGTAAACTGTCTTTATTATAGAGAACAGGAAAGTGATCAGGGTGATAATGTGTATGAAATTGTGAGTCTAGAAATGATTCCATGGGTAACAGGTACTCTTTTGTTGTGGATATTGTGGACATTATAACAACTCTAAAGTCATCCAGAACACCTGGACCCGATGGCATACCTAATGTGGTTATTAAGGCTGGCCCCACCTGCTGGGAAAACTTACTTCAATTTGTTTTGGTTAAAATAGTGAGCACTGGTCAAATACCAGAATTTTGTAAATTGACCAACCTCATCCTAATATTTAAGAAAGGATGTAGGCTCAATCCGTGTACCTATTGGTCACTGACTTTAACCGATTCAATTTTCAAAATCGGTGCTATATGCATTTTAAAGAAATTAAGTGGTAGGTTTAAGAAATTTGCAGGCCGATTCATGGAATGAATGTGCGCAGAAAAAACAGCGCACGCGTGCGAAAACGTGCGGATCGCAGTGAAATAGCGAAAATCGCAGTGCAAGTGCGATTATCGCTTAGAAAACAGCGCACACCTATTCATGGAAGTCCGTGCACGAGCAAAATGTGGGATGTGCGCTGAAAAAGTGTGCGGCGCACGCTGTCGCACAGGTCATCGAATGCCGTGCGATAAGGCCACAGCGAATTCGCACATAGCGCGGCGCACACAACAAAAGTAGGCGTAACACGGGGCGTTTCACGCAGAATGGGGAACAACTCGTGAAAATGTGGGCGTCACGGGGGAAGCACAGGAGGCAAGTACGCAGAACGCCCACACGCTCGCCTACAACACGTATTCATGGAATGGAATAGGGAAAAACGGCGCACGGCCAAAGACGCGCACAGGCCCATACATGTCCGCCACACGAAAGCAGGCGGTAGCGTCCCTGCGCAGGAAAAAAATCTGCGCGTGAAGTTCCACACGCGATTGGCGTGGGCGTGTGTATTTCAGGGGTGCGCGAGATGTCCCACATGCGATTGGGCCTGGGGGAGCGTGTGCGTGAATTTCAGAGGTGCGCGAGAAGTTCCACACGCGAATGGCCTAGGCGCGTGTATTCCAGGGGTGCGCGAGAAGTTCCACACGCGATTGGCCTGGGCGCGTGTATCTCAGGGGTGCGCGAGAAGTCCCACACGCGATTGGCCTGGGCGCGTGTATTTCAGAGGTGCGCGAGAAGTTCCACACGCGATTGGGCCTGGGGGAGCGTGTGCGTGTATTTCAGAGGTGCGTGAGAAGTTCCACACGCGAATGGCCTGGGCGCGTGTATTCCAGGGGTGCGCGAGAAGTTCCACACGCGATTGGCCTGGGCGCATGTATTTCAGAGGTGCGCGAGAAGTTCCACACGCGATTGGGCCTGGGGGAGCGTGTGCGTGTATTTCAGAGGTGCGTGAGAAGTTCCACACGCGAATGGCCTGGGCGCGTGTATTCCAGGGGTGCGCGAGAAGTTCCACACGCGATTGGCCTGGGCGCATGTATTTCAGAGGTGCGCGAGAAGTTCCACATGCGATTGGGACTGGGGGAGCGTGTGGGTGTATTACAGAGGTGCGTGAGAAGTTTCACACGCGAATGGCCTGGCGCGTGTATTCCAGGGGTGCGCAAGAAGTACAACACGCGATTGGCCTGGGCGCGTGTATCTCAGGGGTGCGCGAGGAGTTCCACATGCGATTGGCCTGGGCGCGTGTATTTCAGAGGTGCGCGAGAAGTTCCACACGCGATTGGGCCTGGGGGGAGCGTGTCCGTGTATTTCAGAGGTGCGCGAGAAGTTCCACACGCGAATGGCCTGGGCGCGTGTATTCCAGGGGTGCGCGAGAAGTTCCACACGCGATTGGCCTGGGCGCGTGTATCTCAGGGGTGCGCGAGAAGTTCCACACGCGATTGGCCTGGGCGCGTGTATTTCAGGGGTGCGCGAGAAGTTCCACACGCGATTGGCCTGGGCGCGTGTATTTCAGAGGTGCGCGAGAAGTTCCACACGCGAATGGCCTGGGCGTGTGTATTCCAGAGGTGCGCGAGAAGTTCCACACGCATTTGGCCTGGGCGCGTGTATCTCAGGGGTGCGCGAGAAATTCCACACGCGATTGGCCTGGGCGCGTGTATTTCAGAGGTGCGCGAGAAGTTCCACATGTGATTGGGCCTGGGGGAGCGTGTGCGTGTATTCCAGGGGTGCGCGAGAAGTACCACACGCAAATGGCCTGGGCGCGTGTATTCCAGGGGTGCGCGAGAAGTACCACACGCGATTGGCCTGGGCGCGTGTATCTCAGGGGTGCGCGAGAAGTTCCATACGTGATTTGGCCTGGGGGAGCGTGTGCGTGTATTACAGAGGTGCGCGAGAAGTTCCACACGCAAATGGCCCGGGCGCGTGTATTCCAGGGGTGCGCGAGAAGTACCACACGCGATTGGCATGGGCGCGTGTATCTCAGGGGTGCGCGAGAAGTTCCACACGCGATTGGCCTGGGCGCATGTATTTCAGAGGTGCGCGAGAAGTACCACACGCGATTGGCCTGGGCGCGTGTATCTCAGGGGTGCGCGAGAAGTTCCACACGCGATTGGCCTGGGCGCGTGTATTTCAGAGGTGCGCGAGAAGTTCCACACCCGATTGGGCCTGGGGGAGTGTGTGCGTGTATTTCAGAGGTGCGCGAGAAGTTCCACACGCGATTGGCCTGGGTGCTTGTATTTCAGAGGTGTGCGAGAAGTTCCACACGCGATTGGCCTGGGCGTGTGTATTTCAGGGGTGCGCGAGAAGTTCCACACGCGATTGGGCTTTGGGGAGCGTGTGCGTGTATTTCAGAGGTGCGCGAGAAGTTCCACACGCGATTGGGCCTGGGGGAGCGTGTGAGTGTATTACAGAGGTGCGCGGGAAGTTCCACACGCGAATGGCCTGGCGCGTGTATTCCAGGGGTGCGCAAGAAGTACCACATGCGATTGGCCTGGGCGCGTGTATTTCAGAGGTGCGCGAGAAGTTCCACACGCGATTGGGCCTGGGGGAGCGTGTGCCTGTATTTCAGAGGTGCGCGAGAAGTTCCACACGCGTTTGGCCTGGGCGCGTGTATCTCAGGGGTGCGCGAGAAGTTCCACACGCGATTGGCCTGGGCGCGTGTATTTCAGGGGTGCGCGAGAAGTTCCACACGCGATTGGCCTGGGCGCGTGTATTTCAGAGGTGCGCGAGAAGTTCCACACGCAAATGGCCTGGGCGCATGTATTCCAGGGGTGCGCGAGAAGTTCCACACGCAAATGGCCTGGGCGCGTGTATTCCAGTGGTACGCGAGAAGTACCACACGCGATTGGCCTGGGCGCGTGTATCTCAGGGGTGCGCGAGAAGTTCCACACGCGATTGGCCTGGGCGCGTGTATTTCAGAGGTGCGCGAGAAGTTCCACACGCGATTGGCCTGGGCGCGTGTATTTCAGGGGTGCGCGAGAAGTTCCACACGCGATTGGGCTTTGGGGAGCATGTGCGTGTATTTCAGAGGTGCGCGAGAAGTTCCACACGCATTTGGCCTGGGCGCGTGTATCTCAGGGGTACGCGAGAAGTTCCACACGCGATTGGCCTGGGCGCGTGTATTTCAGAGGTGCGCGAGAAGTTCCACACGTGATTGGGCCTGAGGGAGCGTGTGCGTGTATTACAGAGGTGCGTGAGAAGTTCCACACGCAAATGGATTGGGCGCGTGTGTTAGGCAGAAACCTGTGCAGTTCCCTTGGGGAACACTGCAAAAGATTTAAGACTACAGGTAGAGCAGTAAACCCCTTTGGTAGCAGTCTGTACCACCCAGATTTACCTGGTAGCTGTGGCTGAGCAGTCAGACTTCTCTCAAGAAGAGTTAGGCAGTATGTAAAGTATACACAATATGTACCAAAACACAATAGCACAAGCAAACACTGACCAGAGCTTGGTTTCAAAAGTATATAGTTATTTATTTAAAATACACATACGTTAAAAACACTCTAGCAAAAATATAGTAAAAGCACTTCAACACAGTTATAATGAAAGTAGATTCAATCCTTTCTCCTATCTAGACAACTCTAGGTAAACACCACTTAATTAAAACAGAGGTGAGTGCTTAACGTTAGATGACACTCTAGTAGTTTCCAAGAAAGGGAGAGAAAAAGCAGAAATGGGTTAGACACACCACTCTAAGGTCCAGAGCACTTGCAATAGGCTTAAAGAAGAATAAAGTCACAGGTGAGCAAAAGTCACTAGGCAGGGCCCACTCTTAGAGTAGCCGGAGCGAAAATGTGCCCAAGATCACACTGTTAGTTAGAGATTCAAAGTCTTGCAAAGAGTCAAAAAGAGGTTAGAGTGGCTCAGAAAGTTTAGCCAAAGTGTCCCAGGCACTCCCAGGTTCGAAAGCCGGGGACTAAATCTACCCCGTACAGTCGGTAGCAAGGGAAGCCAGGCAGAACACAGTACCTTAAGCGGAAAGGATCCTCCAGCGGTGGCAGTTGTTCCAGGCAGTGGCAGCAGGGCTCGACGTCGGTCAGGGGAGAAGAAGTTCTCGCTGAAGAGCAGAAGAAGAGGGTCGTTGCACTGCCCGGGAAGAAACCAGCCGCGGAGTCCTCCGGTTAAAGGGTTGGTGCCGACTTTCGCGGTATGGGGGTAAAGTGTGGTATTCCGGTTGCCGGGGTGCTTGGCACAGGCAAGGCGGCCACGAGATACCTCAAAGAACGGAAAGAAGGCGAAAACTGGTTGTCCCCACCAGTCAAGGGAAGGAGCCACTCCGTTAAGAGTTCTCCTCGGTCGTCGGGAAAAAAGTGGTGAGACGGTTCAGCAGGGCTCCACCGGGTGGTGTCGTCGAAGCAGGTCGGCTCAGCTCTTCCCTCGTCGGATTCTTGGTCCTGTGGCGACTTCTGAAGTCCCAGTCCCCAAAGCCCTGCTTTTATGCAGCAAACCCCCATTCACCCAGCCTAGCTGTCACTCAACCATGCTAAGTGGTGAGCCGGGCGGCTCACCACTTGGGCCAATCAGGACGGAGTGCGACTTGAGTTACCAAGGTAACTCAGTCCAGGGTGCCTAAATCCCCCTCCACCCCTCCTAAGTACCCCAGACAGAGTGGCACCACTTTGGAGGGCTTCTGTGGAGAAGCCCGCCAAAAGTGGAACAAAGGGCTCCACTTTGGGTCAGAGTTACAGAGGCGAACACCAACGCCATTTTAGAATCAAGTTTTGGCAAAAAGTCCCAACCGGAGTTATAAAAATAAATATATAAACCGGCGGTATGTTTAAGGCTACCGTAAATAAATAATTAAATGTGTTAGCCTAAAACAATGGGAAATCCCATAGGGAAATATTCGCGGTCGAATATAAAAAGTAGTTTCCACTGCCACCAGCCAAAACTCGATCAGGGGGGACGGAGACGTGCCCCCTCGACTAACAGACCCTGGGGCAATCGAATTGCCCCAGCCAGTACGTCCACAATATGATGGTTTGTACTGGTTCTGTTCAGGATTCAAGACTAGCAAAGTCTTTGGTGACTTTACATGCCCTGGGAGACAGTAGTCAGTCCCAGGGTATGGAGTCTATGTTGGGGAGTCCCTAGGACACCCCTGGGTCACGGCACAGAGGGTGCTGTGTGACCCACATCACAAAAATACATGAGGCCCTATGGAGTAAGAGACCCCATAGCCCATTCAACACAAGGTTTAACCAAGAAAACACACTTCAACATGTCCAAGAGTGAGGGTAAAAGAGTCTCACTCTTGGCAGGAGAAAAAAATTAAACCCCAGAAATCCAGCAAAGCTGCTGGGGGACTCACTAGGTAGGGAAATTCAGCCTAAACAGAGAATTCTCCCTAACACTCGCCCCCCCCAGACTAAGGGACAGGAGGATTTAATCCACTCCTGGATGAACCTCATACCTCTAGTCGATGATATACATCCTAGAGAGTCCATCAGCATTTTGATGGTGACACCCTGACCTGTGCTCAATGGTGAACTCAAAGGTTTTCTTTTGTAAGCTAACGGACCTACAGACCCTTTGAGGAACATCAGTCTTTTTGTTATAGGGGATCTGGTTGACCAGTCCCTCAGAAGTTGGTACAACTTCTGAACCTATGCTAGGCTTTTTCAAGGGGTCCTTATAAAGGATTCCCTTAGATCTAGAGGGGCCTCCAAGGTTCCTCACCACCTCTCTTGTGGGAGCAGGTTGGGTCTTAGGCCTCTTGGTTGGAGGGGTTGGGGTTAGGCAATGTACCTGCTTCCCCTTCCTCTTAGATCTACCCTTACCTATTTTAGGAGTTCCCCCCCTAATATTAGGATTTGAGTTGGGGTCTTCAGTAGAAGGTCCAACAGTCTGAAGGTTTTTGGCCTTAGACTTTTCTTTTCTGGTTTTCCACCAGCACTGAGAATTACCAGTTCTCTCAGGTCCAGATAGGGGCCTAGTTGGTCTATCCACCTCTTCCTCAGAAGCAGGGGGAGTCAGAGACTCTGAGACTAGGGGAACAATGATGGAGCTTGGTTGGGGCTCCCATGTTCTTAGCATACTATCCTGAAAGGTGCCTGGGTTAGAGGTCAACTTACTAACACCAGGGCTTGTAGTGGGGTTCTCAGTAGAGGGTCCCACAGGCTTAGAAGGGTCCTTCAAGGTAGCCTGTCTAGCCAATTTGGTTAAGTTCTGCTTCTCCATACTGGGAGGCCTGGGGGTATGTGACACTACTCCTAGAGTTCTTAGGTCATTCCCTAACAGGACCTTCCCAGGTACCTCAGTCTGAACACTGACAGGGATCCTCACTGTCATGTTGTTACACTGAATGAGGGCTGGTAGAATAGGAACCATTTGGACAGGGCCTCCAGACATCTTAGTGGGACCTTTGGGTGCTTTGGCCACATCCTCAGGTTGAAAGAAGCTTTCATCCACTACTGTTCTGCTGGCCCCAGTGTCTCTCCTGGCAGGAGTATCCTGGCCATTGACAAGAACACTGTCCACATAATACACCTTAGAGTTAACAGGTAGGGAGTTATACACAACCCTATTCTGGGGACTAACCAGACCCATAGGCTCTAAGTTTACAGTGGCTTGAAGACCCAAGGGTTCTTCAGCAAAGAGTTCAAAGTGGGCACTAGCCATCTGTACTTCATCCTCAGGAGTGAAGGCTAAGGAGACTGTGCTGATCCCTGCAGGTTTACCCTTGCACTTGGGATCTCCTTTGATATGGTCAGTACCCTGACAGACATAGCATTGTCCAAATGCTCTCTGGAAGGGTGGCTTGTTCTGACCTCCTTCTGGCTTGTGGCCAGAAGGTACAGTAGCCTGACTAGGTTTCCCATGTGGCTTACCCTGGTTATTTTGTGGTTTGGGGCCCTCTTTGGGATAGGAATTATTAGAATTCTCTTTGGAGTCCTTTTTAGACTGTTTCTCCCCATCCTTCTTCTGAGTTACCCCAGAATCCTTGTGAGTGGCCCTGTTGGCAACCCACAAGTCAGCAGCCTTAGCTAGTTTCCGGGAATCTAATTCCCTGGAATCAGCCAAGTGTTGTCTGAGCTCAGGAGAGCAGGCATCATAAATAGTCTCCAACATAAACAAATTCTTCATACCTTCATAAGTGTTCACCTTGTAACCCTTAATCCATCCCTCTAAGTTTTTCAAACATTCACTCACCCAGGTAGCCCAAGGGGTACCATCATGCTTTTTGAGGCTCCTAAACCTCTTAAGATACTGGGAAGGGGTCTTCCCAAACCTAGCTATCAAAGCTAGTTTCACACATTCATAGTCCTTCCTATCCTCCTCCCCCATCTCCATTACCACATCAGTTGCAACAGGGGGAAGCCTAGAGAACAACCAGGTGAGTAAGTCATTTCCTGTGATGTTCTGGAGCCCATGATTATATTCAAACAGAGACAACCAATCCAACACATCCAACTTAGGCTCATACATACCAACCAATTCTTTAGGCATCCGGGGTCTTTTAGGACTGGAACTTCTAGAGGAGCCAGAGAGAGAAACATTCTCAACAGATAATTTCTTCATTTCTAAGTCATACTTGAGCTCCATTTCCCTTAGCCTTAGTTCTTTGTCAGTTTGAGCATTCAGTTTCTTATACTCCAATTCTAGCTTCATTTTCTCTAGTTCAAAGTACTGAGGACTAAATGTGGGACCTGGTAAAGGTCCAGTAGGCACAGCAGGTAGAGCAGGCAGAGGCCTAGGGGGGACAGTTACAACAGCCTCACCCTCCTCTTCTGACTCTTCCTCAGAATCATCAACATTTTGCTCCATGTTAATTTCAACACTGTCATCTACAGTTGCTGGAGTGGTAGGTTCCTCTGAACCATCACCCAGACTTTGGTTAGCTAACAATCTTTCAATCAGCTCCATTTTCTTGCCCTTAGTCAGGAGATCCTTATGTTTACAGAGCACTCTTAAACAATCAGCAGTTTTGGCTGCAAGGGACTCTTGACTATAGCTTTCTATAACTGACATGTTAGAGGTTTTACTTTTTCAGTGCTAAGCTTTGTGGTTAGTTGCACTAAGGTATCTAAAGCACAATAAAATGTATACTCAATACAAATCCCACCGCTGTACACCAGTGTTAGGCAGAAACCTGTGCAGTTCCCTTGGGGAACACTGCAAAAGATTTAAGACTACAGGTAGAGCAGTAAACCCCTTTGGTAGCAGTCTGTACCACCCAGATTTACCTGGTAGCTGTGGCTGAGCAGTCAGACTTCTCTCAAGAAGAGTTAGGCAGTATGTAAAGTATACACAATATGTACCAAAACACAATAGCACAAGCAAACACTGACCAGAGCTTGGTTTCAAAAGTATATAGTTATTTATTTAAAATACACATACGTTAAAAACACTCTAGCAAAAATATAGTAAAAGCACTTCAACACAGTTATAATGAAAGTAGATTCAATCCTTTCTCCTATCTAGACAACTCTAGGTAAACACCACTTAATTAAAACAGAGGTGAGTGCTTAACGTTAGATGACACTCTAGTAGTTTCCAAGAAAGGGAGAGAAAAAGCAGAAATGGGTTAGACACACCACTCTAAGGTCCAGAGCACTTGCAATAGGCTTAAAGAAGAATAAAGTCACAGGTGAGCAAAAGTCACTAGGCAGGGCCCACTCTTAGAGTAGCCGGAGCGAAAATGTGCCCAAGATCACACTGTTAGTTAGAGATTCAAAGTCTTGCAAAGAGTCAAAAAGAGGTTAGAGTGGCTCAGAAAGTTTAGCCAAAGTGTCCCAGGCACTCCCAGGTTCGAAAGCCGGGGACTAAATCTACCCCGTACAGTCGGTAGCAAGGGAAGCCAGGCAGAACACAGTACCTTAAGCGGAAAGGATCCTCCAGCGGTGGCAGTTGTTCCAGGCAGTGGCAGCAGGGCTCGACGTCGGTCAGGGGAGAAGAAGTTCTCGCTGAAGAGCAGAAGAAGAGGGTCGTTGCACTGCCCGGGAAGAAACCAGCCGCGGAGTCCTCCGGTTAAAGGGTTGGTGCCGACTTTCGCGGTATGGGGGTAAAGTGTGGTATTCCGGTTGCCGGGGTGCTTGGCACAGGCAAGGCGGCCACGAGATACCTCAAAGAACGGAAAGAAGGCGAAAACTGGTTGTCCCCACCAGTCAAGGGAAGGAGCCACTCCGTTAAGAGTTCTCCTCGGTCGTCGGGAAAAAAGTGGTGAGACGGTTCAGCAGGGCTCCACCGGGTGGTGTCGTCGAAGCAGGTCGGCTCAGCTCTTCCCTCGTCGGATTCTTGGTCCTGTGGCGACTTCTGAAGTCCCAGTCCCCAAAGCCCTGCTTTTATGCAGCAAACCCCCATTCACCCAGCCTAGCTGTCACTCAACCATGCTAAGTGGTGAGCCGGGCGGCTCACCACTTGGGCCAATCAGGACGGAGTGCGACTTGAGTTACCAAGGTAACTCAGTCCAGGGTGCCTAAATCCCCCTCCACCCCTCCTAAGTACCCCAGACAGAGTGGCACCACTTTGGAGGGCTTCTGTGGAGAAGCCCGCCAAAAGTGGAACAAAGGGCTCCACTTTGGGTCAGAGTTACAGAGGCGAACACCAACGCCATTTTAGAATCAAGTTTTGGCAAAAAGTCCCAACCGGAGTTATAAAAATAAATATATAAACCGGCGGTATGTTTAAGGCTACCGTAAATAAATAATTAAATGTGTTAGCCTAAAACAATGGGAAATCCCATAGGGAAATATTCGCGGTCGAATATAAAAAGTAGTTTCCACTGCCACCAGCCAAAACTCGATCAGGGGGGACGGAGACGTGCCCCCTCGACTAACAGACCCTGGGGCAATCGAATTGCCCCAGCCAGTACGTCCACAATATGATGGTTTGTACTGGTTCTGTTCAGGATTCAAGACTAGCAAAGTCTTTGGTGACTTTACATGCCCTGGGAGACAGTAGTCAGTCCCAGGGTATGGAGTCTATGTTGGGGAGTCCCTAGGACACCCCTGGGTCACGGCACAGAGGGTGCTGTGTGACCCACATCACAAAAATACATGAGGCCCTATGGAGTAAGAGACCCCATAGCCCATTCAACACAAGGTTTAACCAAGAAAACACACTTCAACATGTCCAAGAGTGAGGGTAAAAGAGTCTCACTCTTGGCAGGAGAAAAAAATTAAACCCCAGAAATCCAGCAAAGCTGCTGGGGGACTCACTAGGTAGGGAAATTCAGCCTAAACAGAGAATTCTCCCTAACAGCGTGTATTCCAGGGGTGCGCGAGAAGTACCACACGCGATTGGCCTGGGCGCGTGTATCTCAGGGGTGCGCGAGAAGTTCCACACGCGATTGGCCTGGGCGCGTGTATTTCAGAGGTGCGCGAGAAGTACCACACGCGATTGGCCTGGGCGCGTGTATCTCAGGGGTGCGCGAGAAGTTCCACACGCGATTGGCCTGGGCGCGTGTATTTCAGAGGTGCGCGAGAAGTTCCACACGCGATTGGGCCTGGGGGAGTGTGTGCGTGTATTTCAGAGGTGCGCGAGAAGTTCCACACGCGATTGGCCTGGGTGCGTGTATTTCAGAGGTGCGCGAGAAGTTCCACACGAGATTGGCCTGGGCACGTGTATTTCAGGGGTGCGCGAGAAGTTCCACACGCGATTGGGCTTTGGGGAGTGTGTGCGTGTATTTCAGAGGTGCGCGAGAAGTTCCACAAGCGATTGGCCTGGGCGCGTGTATTTCAGGGGCTCGCGGGTGGTTTTACAAGCAATCAGGGCTGGGGGAGCGGGGTACGTGTATTTCTGGGGCTCGCGGGTGGTTTCACACGCGATCGGGCCTGGGGGAGCAGGGTACCACTCACCGTCTGCCTTGCGTGTAGAAGAACGCGTAGCCAACACCCACCCGCTGTGAAGTGATAGCATGTGAACCCCAACGCCTGCAAACACACGCACCGCACCCCACGAAAAGCAACTCCCGTGTGCAATACGTCACAGACGCGCATACGCGCTAAGGGCCTTTGGTCCAATGGAATCGCGTATGTGTGCTGACGCGCTTACGCGCTAAGGGCCTTTCCTCGAATTACACGCTGACGTGCAGAATTTTCACATGCCAAATCACTCCGTATCAAGCTGGCCACGCGTAAGCACACGGAAGACCACGCTCCTGCCCAGAAGGCCGAACTACTGCCCCCCAGAGCCCCGAGCACGCTCCCACCTGCCATCTGCTGCTGCCTGACTGCCTGCTGCCCACGTGCCCTGCCATTTGCTGCCTGCACATCAGCCAGGGGTGCTGTTGCTGTGGCCACCCCTGCTGGAACTGAAGACTCCCGACTGGGATTCCATCGCTCCACAGCCCAGCCCCAGGACCCAGTTGCCCACCCACTCCTGCCTCTGGGGTTGTCATGTCGGGCACTGCAACATCTGGCACCACTAACAACCCCCGGCCAGAGAGGCAGAGGGGCACCAGCTTCAGTGCCACCGAAGTTGGTGTCCTGGTGGAGCAAGTCCTGGGGCAGTATGATGCCCTCTTCGGAAGTTCCCGCGCCGACAAGGAAGGACGGACTCGGATCTGGACTGACATTGTGACTGCCATCAACGCGGAGGGGATGGCGGTCCGCGACTTCCAACATGTCAAGAAGTGCTGGGAGGACTTCAGGTCCAGGACCCTGAACAAGGCCCGGCGCATCTTAAAGGCAGCGGATGCCAAGGGGCCACTTGTCGGAAGATCAGATGAGGGTCCTGGAACGCATAAACCCAGCGCTCCACGTCCAGGTCCTTGAGAGGCAGACCCGTCTGGAGTCGAGCGGTAAGTGTACATGCACCCTGATTGTGAGCTGTGCGTGTGGTGATGTTTCAGTAGTGTGCAGGTTGCACATCTGTTTGTATGGGGTCGAGTATGGGTGGGGGTGTACAGGGCCGTGGGGCTAACACATGCGAGGGCTGTAATGTGTGAGACATGGATGGTGCTTGTGTGTGTAGGCTTGCATGCCAAATGCAGTTGTGTGGGCACACATGTTTGGATGAATGTGTATGTAAGTAGACATGTCCGTGATGACACGCATGTATTTTGTTTTTAGCTGCATGAATCAGCACTGTGTACATGTGCATTTGTGTGTATTTGACAAGGGTGCAACAGTGATGCAACATGGATGCATGTGACAGCGGGATGTGGAAGCCTGATTGGCAGATGTGACATGGATGCTCATCTGAACACTGCGACACTTGGCAAAGGTGTACACATGCATGCAAGTGTGGTGGTGTGTGTACATGTGTGGTGCACTTCCTGTGTTGCATGTGATGTCTGGCTCAGCTTTGCCTGCTCATGCTGTTGTATGGGTATGGATGGTGCTGGCAGTTGCGATATGGCTGTGGTATGGCTCATGTGTGCGAGTTGAAATGACATGTGTGTTGGGGATTGTGATTGCATGTCTGAGGTTTGCCAATGCCACTCATGTACAACTGTCATGTGTGTATGTGTCCATTGTACAGTGCCCTGATGCCTGTGTTTTATTTCTCCCTGTCTGCAGCGTCAACTGATGAAGAGGGCGGAGAAGGTGCTGTGGAGCACAGCGGCGGGGATCCCACCGCCAGCCGGAGACGCAAGGCCCGGCTCCCCTCCCATGTTGTCATCTCGTCGGGGAGTGAGGAGTCCGGTGCCGCGTCCCAGGCTGCAGCTGCCGGGGGGAGGTCCAAGAGGCGGAGGTTGGAGTTGGACTCCTCGGCAGCAGAAGGGGCAGCTGGGACCCCACAGGGCCCAACGGGGGAAGATGGCACGAGTCATCCAGGTCGGTGGGTGGTTTGGTGGAGGAGGAGGCCGTGCAAGCAACAGAGACGGGGTCTGGAGGTGGGGATCCCACTGGTGCTAGTGGTGCAGTGCAGGACCAGGGACAGGAGGCAGCACAGGCCGCCGCTGAGGTGCCTGTGTGCAATCCTGTCCCTGATCCTGTCCCTGCATCATCTTGCACCAGCAGGGATGCCTATGTCCAGACCCGTTTTCAGGCAGGGGATGAGCAAACCACAACTGGCCTTCCTCTGCCTGCGGACGTGGCTATCCGGGTCCGGGTTGAGCCTGTCCTGACAGGTGTGGCGTTGCGTCAACGGGCCATGCGAGGTGACCTGCAGTCTTTTCATGAGGAGACTGCACGTCATCTCGAATGGCTCGTTGACCACGTCAGCCTGCTGGGACAGGTCACCCAGGCCGGATTCCTCCGTTTGATGGGGCTTGCTACGACCCCCTCCTCAACTGAACCCCCTATGCGCCAGTCGTCCTCCGTGCCATCTTCCCACCCATCAATCACCTGGGTGCCCTGTGGAGCTGCCTCTGACGGTGCGGCCAGGCTGGTGGAGGAGGCATCCCTGCCACAGTCGGGAGTCGGACGTCCAGCAGGGGTGGCCACATCAACGACTGCACCCCAGCCGGCGGAGGATGTGCAGGCAGCAGGAGGCAGTGCACGGGCAGAGGCACAGCAGCAGCAGCAACGTTGGTGGGAGCCATGAAGACTCGGGGCCTTCAACATCGGAGGGGCAGGCATCGGCCGGAGGGCAGGAGGACCCAGGACAGAGAGTGTCTTCCGTGTGGCAGCGGTTGGGCCACGCCATAGATGCGGAGCGGCAGCGGGCGGAAGAGGCACGGCTCACAATGGTCAGGGCGGAGAACTCCATGCGTAGGGCCCTGAGGTGGGCCGAGTGCCTCGAGGCAATCCGCTGGGGGTTGGAGGTGGACACGTCGACGGCCCTGCGGACGGACCCTCGGGGCCATGGAGGAGGACCCCCTCCGGGACATTGAGCAGGAGTTCGATGATGCCCTGGGCCGGGACATCCAAAAGTGAGCCGACAGACTAGCCCGCTGCCCTTGTACATAGTTATGTAGGTAGTGTTAGGTTTCCTTTGTTTTTTTATTTATTTTGGACCTTTTGGACATTGGCCACATTTTTGTATATAGTTTATTTTATTAGTTAGTGTTGTTAGATAGGTTTCATTTCTTTTGTTGGGATAATGGACCCTGGCTTGTTCGTCTGTACATAGTTCACTGTTGGATTTTATTTTTCTTTCACAATTTACCCATGGAGGAATGGCTTTCAATTATTATTTCCCATTGGATTTGCTTTTGTGGACAGTGACTTTGGACAACATTACTTTGGATTATGATTTTTGGTTTTGCTTTTTTTCACGGACATGCTTCTTTTCATTTTTGTACATTCCCATTTCTGTTTCTTTATTTTTGAATCTATTTATGTTTCCTTTAATACATATTTTTTTATCGAACTTCTATGTGTAGTATCATCTCATTGGTTTCATGCATATCATGATATGGGTTTTGAGATTCACTGACACCCATTGGGTGTATGTGAGGGACATGTGTTTGTTTCGAAACTTGCAATTGGTGTTCTGTCATGTAATTGCCATTTCTGAGTGGGTGGATGCAATACTTGGGTGGGTGTTTTGCATTTGGAGGCTGACCATAGGGACCAGGGATCTAGATTGTGATGACATGTTGGCTGGGGAACATGATTTGGCAGGTGCCCCACAGTGCTGGGGGGTGGGGGTGGTGGGAGACATGGGTGGGGGCCTGTTGGAGGCTGCCCCTGCACTGCTGGGGGGTGGGGGTGGTGGGAGACATGGGTGGGGGCCTGCTGGCAGGTGCCCCACAGTGCTGGGGGTGGGGGTGGTGGGGAACCCCACAGTGCTGGGGGGTGGGGGTGGTGTGGAACATGAGTTGGACATGGGTGGGGGCCTGCTGGCAGGTGCCCCACAGTGCTGGGGGGTGGGGGTGGTGGGGAACATGAGTTGGACATGGGTGGGGGCCTGCTGGCAGGTGCCCCACAGTGCTGGGGGGTGGGAGTGGTGGGGAACATGCGTTGGACATGGGTGGGGGCCTGCTCGCAGGTGCCCCACAGTGCTGGGGGGTGGGGGTGGTGGGGAACATGAGTTGGACATGGGTGGGGGCCTGCTGGCAGGTGCCCCACAGTGCTGTGGGGTGGGGGTGGTGGGGAACATGAGTTGGTCATGGGTGGGGGCCTGCTGGCAGGTGCCCCACAGTGCTGGGGGTGGTGGGGACATGAGTTGGACATGGGTGGGGGCCTGCTGGGAGGTGCCCCGCAATGTTGGGGGTGGGGGTGCAAGGGGACATGAGTGGGACATGAGTGGGGGCCTGCTGGCAGGTGCCCCGCAATGCTGGGGGTAGGGCTGCAAGGGGACATGACCAGGGATGCAGGGTAGTCCCCTGTGGTGTGGGCTGCCTGCAGGGGCCGTGGAGGGTGTACAGGGAACACCTGGGAGGACCCACACTGCCAAATCACATGTAGGAATCCCCGGCACCCCTGAAATACACGTACCCTGCTGAAATCGCATGTAAAACTTTCTGCACACCCCTGGAATACACGCACACGCTCCCCCAGGCCAGATCGCGTCTGGAACTTCCCGCGCACCCCTGAAATACCCGCACGCAGCCCAATCGCATGTGAAACTTCTTGCGCACCCCTGAAATACACGCGCCCAGGGCAATCGCGTGTGGAACTTCTCGCGCACCTCTGAAATACACGCACCCAGGCCAATCGCGTGTGGAACTTCTCGCGCACCCCTGAAATACACGCGCCCAGGCCAATCGCGTGTGAAACTTCTCGCACACCTCTGATATACACGCACACGCTCCCCCAGGCCAGATCGCGTGTGGAACTTCTTGCGCACCCCTGAGATACACGCGCCCAGGCCAATCGTGTGTGGAACTTCTTGCGCACCCCTGAGATACACGCGCCCAGGCCAATCGCGTGTGGAACTTCTCGCGCACCCCTGAGATACACGCGCCCAGGCCAATCGTGTGTGGAACTTCTTGCGCACCCCTGAGATACACGCACCCAGGCCAATCATGTGTGGAACTTCTTGCGCACCCCTGAGATACACGCGCCCAGGCCAATCGCGTGTGGAACTTCTCGCGCACCTCTGGAATACACGCGCACAGGCCAATCGCGTGTGGAACTTCTCGCGCACCTCTGAAATACACGCGCCCAGGCCAATCGCGTGTGGAACTTCTCGCGCACCTCTGAAATACACGCGCCCAGGCCAATCGCGTGTGGAACTTCTCGCGCACCCCTGAAATACACGCACCCAGGCCATTCGCGTGTAGAACTTCTCGCGCACCCCTGAAATACACGCACACGCTCCCCCAGGCCGGATCGCGTGTGAGACTTCTCGCGCACCCCTGAAATACACGCACACGCTCCCCCAGGCCAGATCACGTGTGGAACTTCACGATGGCATGTAGTACTTCTCGCGCACCCCTGAAATACACGCGCCCAGGCCATTCGCGTGTGGAACTTCTCGCGCACCCCTGAAATACACGCACCCAGGCCATTCGCGTGTAATACTTCTCGCGCACCCCTAAAATACACGCACACGCTCCCCCAGGCCAGATCGCGTGTGAAACTTCTCACGCACGCGTGTTCCCGACACCCGTAATACGCGTTCCCCGCTTTGCGTTTGCTGTTTGCCAGTCCGGTAAACTGGTACAGGGTTGGCGCAGCCCTTTGCGATTGTTTTGCGATCTTGATGGCTTTTCCTTGCGCGAGGGCGTTCTTGGGGGCGTAACTGGCGCTGCTGCAGGGTCGCTGCGCCACTCTGCGCCACGTCTGCTTTTGGAGGCGAGAATCCATGAATACGCTGTGCCCGGAAATTGATTTTATCGCACGCGGCTGGCGCAGATATTCGCACGGGCACGCTGTGCGCCAGCCGCGTGCAACACTTTTGTGAGGAATTACATTTATCGGCCTGTAAGTCTTTACCCTATCAACAAACAGGTTTCAGTAAATGGTTAGGTGCATTGCATAATATATGGGCCCTGATGTACCTAATTAGATCTATACTTGTTACAAAGGGAAGGAAACTATACATATGCTATGTGGATTACACAGCTGCTTTTGACCCCATGTCGCGCAGTATCCTACTGTGGAAGAAGCTAGCTTTCTAGGGATGTGATAAGACCTTGCTTTACATGATTATGCAGCTTTAACAAGACACTGCTGTCCTTATGAGGTTAGATTAGGAGAGGCACTGCTCTGCTAATATAAAAACTAATGTGGGGGTAAAACAGGGCTCTGTATTGGCGGCACCCACTGCTTTACAACCTTTTTGTTGCAGATATGCATGAGAGCCTAGATAAGTGGAATACTTGTCCACCTTGTATTAGTACCAGTCCACGTACATGGTAATCTTATGCAGATGACACTATACTTATAGATAGAACCGCTGTCGGTCTTCAGCATAGTATCAATGCTCGGGTAGCCTATTCTGCAACTAATGGTTTATTGCTAAACATAAATAAGACGAAAATCATGCTAATTGGAGAATACACTACAAAGAGATGTAAATTTGTATGGAAAATTGGTAAGATTCCCTTTCAGGTAGTGAATGAATATATATACTTGGGCATGCCTATTAATTCTTGCTTTAATGCAAATGTGCTATCCAGGTTTGTAGAACTGGGCACCTTAAACTAGAATAATTAAATAAGGTATTACTAATAAAGGGGGATACTCTATTGCTGGCCTTTTAAAACTTTGAGAGCTGCATTATCCCAAGCATTTTATATGTTCTGGAAGTCTTTGAGGAAAATGAAGTGAAATGTTTGCTTCGCCTCGAAGACAGAATTTAGAGAGGAAATGTAAGGTTACCTGATGTGTGCCTGTTGAAGCTCCCAACTGCGAGCTAGTGCTTGTTTCACTGAGGACTTCCTGAAGAGTGGCGCATAGTACAGCTGAAGATTTTAATTTCTTTTTAGCTGCTGAATTATTTTGCACAGATGATTAATGGAAGTTTTACTAAGACATGGACATTTAGTAAATTTGAACTTGAAGTAGTACATTTTGACAAATTATTGGTTTTATAATTGAAGAGCCTTTTAACTTAAGCCTAGCATTAAAGAATATGAAAAAGAAAGCCTATTTATGGTATAGAAGTATTTTATTTGATGAACTGTCGCAAAAAAAAATATATAAGATTTATGTAATGCAAGGCTTTCCATTTCCCTGCCCTTTTAGCTATTTAATCAAATCTCAATGTGTATTATTAAGGAATATTATTATTCAAGTAAGATTTAATTTGTTTCATACGTTGGACATTTCAGGTGCTTGGCGTAATGTTGCTTATGATTTTCAGTTATGTAAGACTGAAGTAGAAACTATCAGACATGGTCTCACAAACTTCTCTGAATGATGCACTTTGTACGAAAAAGGATATGCATCATTTGTGTCGGAGCTAGAATATGTAAAGTTAGACCAATTTCGGAGCAATGGAATTATTGTTTTTAGATGATTGCATGTATTGTTGTATTGTGAATTATGTTAATTGATGTGTGTGTGGGTGTGTGCATGTGTATTTGTGTGTGTATTTGTGTGTGTTTTCTTTCAAGGTGAGTCTGAGACAATGGAATCTCTCAAAATGCTATTGTTAATAACTTTTGATTCGGGTAACAGAGTTGGCCGAAATTTCGAAAGTGATTAAAAATCTGCACCCCCTCCTCCCCAGACTGCAAAGTTTTGTAAAGATTCATTAAAAAATCAAAAAGTTATTAAGCGTCGAAAAGATTTCTTTTGCTCCAAAAATGCGGCCTACTTCCCATTAATTTCCCCATAGACAAAAATGGTCAATTTTTGCTAAAGCACACAGCCCAAACCGCTGGACGGATTTGGATCAGGTCAGAAACAACTTGGGCACGAAGCGTTGACTTGCACGCCATGCATGGTTTGGGGTTTTCCCGTCCTGTGGTTATTTTAAAATTTGACGGAGAAGGGGTTGCACCCTTCCCCAAAGATGATAGTTATATCTCCCATGGTGCATTGCAGGATCATGGTTTTCAGAAATGAAACAACCGTCATCTTGTTTTTCTCTCGATACAAGAGATATTCGAGGCTATAGCCGAGGTTATAGGAAAATGAAACGGAGTAAAAGGCTATTTTCAGGTCAAAAACATACAAATGCCATCACGGTAGAGGTGTGGGGATGGCTAGAAAGCACTGAGTGAAATTCGGGAGTTGGACAGGGTCCAGGGACCGAGTTTGCAACACAAAGCTTTCTGGAGCCTCAACTACTGCCGCGAATAGCCGCCATCTGAAAGCAAACCGCGTCACAGAAGAGCGTGTGCTCTGTGGTGAAAGGAAGAGGGCAGGGCAGGGCAGGTGAGGAGGCCGTCTGAGTAGTTGGGGGAGCTGGCACAGATGAGGGGGGCACTTGGTGATAGCCTGGGGGTGCAGGGGAGCATTACTTTTTTGTCAGGCTGTTTTGACGCTATTCACGGCTATATCCGAGGTTACAAAGGACTATAGATAGCTGCAGGTATGTGTAGTTCGGTACCCGTGGTTACATTAAAAGATATAAAGATATTTTTTATAACTAAAGTGACATAAGGGGTGAAAACCCACTGGCCATGGTGACTCAATTGTCATCCAGGTCTCCCATTCATGCAGTAACCCGGACAGACTCTGCTTAGCTTCAAAGTGAGAAGGGGCCATCCTCCTCAAGCCATGTTGCCTGATAAATGAGCCAAACTTACAAGACCACTTAGAGGAATGGGCGGGCCCTTTTCTTACTTTGAAGCTAAGCTGGGTCAATCCCGGTTACTGCATGGATGGGTGACCAAATGGGCATCTGAATTATTAACTTTTTTTAAACCATGCTACTGTCAGTGCTTGAAGGTTTTGCACTCAGATACAATTGTTTGCCTTTTGCTGAATTGCATTCTGGTATTTGTAGTCTCCCAGTCAATAATTAAAAAATAAAATGAACTGGTATTTTGACAGCAACAGTGGGTTTCCAATCCTTGCAGTAACTGGGACACACCGACTTAGCTTCAAAGTGAGGAAGGGGTCAGCCCACTAAGGCCATGTGGCCCAATATATGGGCCCCCCCTTAGAAGAACACTTAGAGAAACATGGCCTAAGAGGGCTGGATCCTTCCTCGCTTGGAAACTAAGCAGGGTCAGTTCCGGTTACTGCATGGATGGCAGACAGTCCACGGCCCTGAATGCCGTGGGTTTTCTTAGTTTTGAATATCTCATCAAATGCAGCATCCGCATTTTTATAAAGCAGACCAAATGAAATTAAACAAATCACATTTATGCTGAATGCTGCTATCAGAGACACAGAATTTAACCATTATGCTACAATGATGGTATTGTTTGGATTTTCACTAGTTTCATACCTAGCCTTTTATCTTTGTACATATTAAATTATAGGCTATGTATGAAATGTATGCCCCATGAAGCACCAAGCCATTGTGGCCTAGTGGTTAAATGCTGGGCCTCGAGCTCTGGCAGACCAGGGTTCAAAGCTGCATGGTTTTTTAAATTTATTTAACTAATTAATTTAATTAAAAGAAAAGCAACGCAAGTGGGAGGTGCGAGGCTTGTTGCAGTGCAGTTCTGTGATCTTATTTAGCATGAGGGGATTTAAACGTGGCTGCAGTGTCAGCCACGCCCAAACAGCCCTTGTGCCAAAACAGCAGCACTGGAATGGCTTTCTTGCCAAAAAGGGCGCTGTGGTGGAATGCCTGTGCCAAATCGGCCCACGTCAAAATGATGGTGCTGAAAAAGGGTGTACTGCTTGGAGAAGGCTTCTTAAACAAAGTGTGTGCTCCATTGCAAATAATTAAATCTCACTGCGCATTGCCTAAAAACATTGAGTTCTCAAAGTTTTAAATATCTCATAACACACTGCATCCGCATTCTTTTTAAAAAAAAATAGAACATGTAATTAGTGATGTCCTCATTGTGGTCTTAGGCTGCACAACAGGCAGTGCAAAGTTAAGGTGGCTTTAGCTGAATTTATTTTTTGCATTAAGTTCTCACCTGAACATCCCTGCAACTAAAGTTTTTCCCTTCAATTTCAAGGGTTTTGTTGCAATGTATTGCTCACCTTAACGTCCCTGCAACTGATGTTTTTTCCTTCAATATATATATATACATACACACACCTTTGGCATGTCTCTCTGATAAGTCTGCATTCAAACATCCATAACACAGTTTTCCAGTGGTGTTATATTAAATGATTACCCAGTAAATATGTATCCTCTCATTGTTATGTTAATAAGCGTTTATACTGCGCCAGTCACCAACCTAGTGGATTTACGGAGCCGAAGCCTTCCTTGTTTGGACGATGAAAGGCTATTAGTGCCAGTAGTGAAACCTGCTACAGTGTGGCTTACATCAAGTCTACAGATGTAGCTTTTACCTAAGGTTCATCTCAGTTTTACAGACACCTGTAACCTGGGTATCACTGATCAGGCCCTGGCCCGGCCGACCTCTTTCCTGTCCGATTGACCCTCCCAGGTCCAACTTGGGTCCTTCCTCTCCTCTGTCTCTACCTGTGGTGTTTCCCAGGGGGCTCTAACCTCTCTCCCTGGCTGTCCAACCAATACCTGGCATTTCTTGCCCACCCCATTGCTGCTCTCGGCCCCAACCTTCAGTGCTATGCAGATGACACTCGGCTCATTTTCAGACTCCCTTCCGCCACCTCTTCTCCTTCTCTCATCTCTGACTGTCTGTCCACTATCCAGGAGTGGTGTGCTGCCAACGATCTCTGCCTTAATGCCAGTAAGACAGAGATTCTCCTCATCGGCACACCTGTTTTCTCCTTTCCTGTCGCTCTCTGGGCGGCCTCTCTTGGCCCTCTTCCTTCTCCCTCCTGGGAGGCTACAAACCGCTGGGTCATCTTCGACTCCACTCTCTCCTTCTCTCCTCACATCTCGGACGTCTGTAAGAAGTCACACTACCAGCTGCACCTCCTCAGAGGTATTCTTCCTTTCCTCTCCTCCCAGAAGCTCACTGTCTCCAGAGCTCTGGTTCTCTGTAGGCTGGACTACTGCAACAGCCTCTTTCGAGGGGATTGGGTCCTCCGACGTATTCCATATCTATGACATGTAATCACCACAGCTGTGCTGCTTCGGAAACTTTTTTCTGTGTCCTGCGTCGATGACGTCGATGTGCCGTCGTCGAGGACCTCCTCCAACGTCATCCGATGTGATAAGTAGGATGCACGACGCCCGTAGCCTCAGTTCCGTTTTTTCCGCGAACGTGTTGCTTCGTGAATCTCGGTTAACGCCTCGACTCTTTGGAGTTCTGTTCTTCTCGGTTCTTCGAACCTGTTCGTTTTTGTGAAAATCCTTCGTGTGAAGATGTCTTCTACTTCGTCTTCGACCCCGCGTCCGGGCTTCAAGAAGTGCGGGGAGTGTGGGTCCAAGATGTCGGTGACAGACTCGCACGACGCCTGCCTCTGGTGCCTCGGGGAGGCCCACGACACGGATGACTGTATCGATTGCCAGTCGCTCACGTCCAAAGCCTTACGTGAACGTAAGAAGAAGTTGTCGGTAGGTCGGGTGTCCAAGCCCCGGAAGTCGAAGTCTGCGGGGCTTTCGACGGATGATTCGAGAGGAGACTCTCCGCGTCATCGTCGGAAGTCTCGTGGATCTCCTTCTAGGAGTCGGTCTCGCCACTCCTCAGCCTCTTCGAGGCATTCTCGGAAGCGCCGACACCTGTCGTCTTCCAGGTCCTCTTCGGAGGGCTCTGCCCGGCACGTCGCTTACCCCACCAGCCGTGCGACGCCGGAGGAATGGGCTTCCTTTGGGAAGAAAATGCTGGCGATTCTCGAGTCGCAGGGTACTAAGCCGTCCGCGCCCCCGAGTGGGGTCGGTCGTGAGAGGTCGAGAGATGCCGCTCGCAAGAGTGGTCGGCACGAGTCACGGGAGAGGTCCCGTTCGGACAAGGGGACTCGTTCTTGACGTACCCGTTCCAGGTCCCGGTCCTCGACGCGTACGAGACCGTGTGCACCTGTGGTGTCTTCGAGGAAGACATTGACGTCTGAGGCGTCGAGGGCGTCGACAGGCTTTCTCGAGGCTCCGGCTCCGAGGAAGTCGTCGAAGCCGTCGACGCTCAGGTCGTCGAAGGACACGCTCAGAGCTCCGGCTTCGAGGACTGTGTCGACGCCGCCGATGCTGGCGGCGCTGCATCTGACGTCGACGCTGATCTCCTCGACATCGACGCCGATCCTCTCGGCGCCGATGCCTGTTCTCTCGGCGCCGATGCCTGTTCTCTCGACGCCGGCGCCGATTCACTCGACGCCTTTCGTGTCGGAGGTACCCCGTGGCACGGGGGAACCCCCTAGGAAGGCTCTGGTTAAGAGCAAGCACTCTCGGGTGCCTTCTTTTCGCCACCTGGAATATAATTCAGAGGCGGATGAGGATTCTGATCGCCTGGTTCCTAGTCAGGTTCCAGATGAAATCGGGCCGCAGTCACTGCATGATGCCAGTGGACTGGACACCTCTCCGGAGGTGGAGTTTTGTAGGCCTGAGGCTGGCTCTCATGCCGATTCCTCGTACCGACGCCTTATGGCTAGGGTTTCTGAGTACTTGGGATGGTCTGCTCCCCCAGGGGAGTTTGTGCAGGATGATCACACGGACATCCTTGATTTTGGTCCCCCAACTGACCCGGTACTGCCGTTCCATATGGCTTTACAGAGAAGGTTGGCGGCGGCTTGGACTGCTCCGGAGAGTCTCCCGGCGGTGGGCAGGTCCTTGTTGTGAAAATACCGTCCAGCCAGTAGTGACCCCTGCTACTTGACTAGGCACCCCACTCCGGAGAGTTTGGTGGTGCAGGCGGCCACGGCCCCGGCAAAGCAGGCGTTGTACCCTACCATCCCTCCTGATAGGGACGACAAACGTTTTGATGGCTGGGCGAAGAAAGTGTTTTCTTCTGGTGGTATGGCGCTTCAGGCGGCCAACTCCATTTGTGCCTTGTCTCGTTTCACACACACTCTACTGTGTTGCATTAGCGCCTGAACATATTCCCAAAGGGGACGAACGGGATGGTTTCCTTGCTATGGTCCAGGATGGTAAGGATGCCATGTGTGAGTCTGTTAAGTCGGGTTTGGACTTGGCTGAATGCGTCAGCAGGTCCATGGCGGCGAGCACCTTGATACGCAGGTTTGCGTGGTTGCGGAAGTCAGGGTTTGCTCCTGATGTGCAGTCCCGGCTCCTCAACATGCCCTTTGACGGTGAACACTTTTTTGGCAGCAAGGCTGACGAGAGCCTTGAGAAGTTGCAGACCTCAAAAGCTGCAGCGAAGTCGTTGGGCGCTGCAGTTCGCCAATCTCCGCCTTTTCGTCCTAGGGGACAGCAATGGAGGGGTGGTTCCTTTCGCTATTACTCGTCCTGGAGCTGGCAGTCAAAGAGGCCAACGCAGGGGTACCAGAGGTGGACGACAGGGTACCCGTGGTGCCAAGGCCGCTCGGGCAGTTGCCTCTTTGCCCTCAGGTAACGCCGCAGCCGCTACTACTCAGTCATGAGGCCATGCCCCATGGTTCGCCGGTTGGGGGAAGGCTGGCGCAGCATCTTGTAGAGTGGCAAGCCATTACTTCAGATGTGTGGGTTCTGGAGATCATAACCCACGGCTACTGTCTTCCCTTTCGGCACAGGCCTCGTGACAATCCACCGGGGAACCTCTCTTTGCAGAGTCCGGATCCGCTCCTTGCGCAGGAAATTCAAGCCCTGCTGGAGAAAGGCGCCATAGAACTGGTGCCTGTAGCGGAGAGGTACAAGGGATGGTATTCCCCTTATTTTTTGATTTCGAAGAAAGACGGGGATTGAGACCCATCATGGACTTGCGCGGTTTGAACAAACTCCTAAGGAAGGACAAGTTCAAGATGGTTACTCTCTCTCAAGTCCTCCAGGCCCTTCAGCTTCATGACTGGTTGGTGTCTCTCAACCTCAAGGATGCTTACTTCCATGTGCCGATCCATCCCAAGCACAAGAAGTACCTGAGGTTCGCGGTTGGCGACTCGCACTTTCAGTTTCGGGTCCTGCCGTTCGGATTGACCTCCGCCCCGAGGGTTTTCACCAAGCTCATGGTGGTGGTGGCAACGCACCTCAGGCAAGGGGGGATTCACGTCTACCCCTATCTGGACGATTGGTTGATCAGGGGGAGCTCTCCCGAGCAAGTCCTGGATCATCTGTCTGTCACCTGCCACTCCCTTCACAGGCTGGGCTTCTCCCTCAATTTAAAGAAGTCCCATTTTACGCCAACACAGCGGCTCCAGTACATCGGAGCAGTGCTCGACACTTCCCTGGGGCAGTGTTATCCTCCCCAGGTGAGGGCTCTTCACATTCAGCAGATGGTGCACAAGTTTCAGCATGCCCAGACGCTCCCAGCGTTCGAGTTCTTGAGGTTGCTCGGCCTCATGGCATCCTGCATTCTTCTGGTGCCAGAGGCTCGCCTGCGGATGAGATCTTTGCAGTGGGCACTCAAGATGCAATGGTCGCAGTCCTCCGGCAGGATGTCGGACCCGGTTCAGGTGCCGCCCTCGGTCGCCCGGGACCTCCTGTGGTGGGCCGTCGAAGGCAACTTGATGAAGGGGGCTCCATTTTGGCTTCCCTGGCCGGAGGTGACGATCGTGACGGATGCATCCCTCACGGGATGGGGAGCTCATGCCAACAGGCTGACAGTCAGCGGTCGTTGGTCTCCGTCGGAGTCCAGACTCCATATCAATCTGTTGGAGCTGAGGGCCGTCAGGCTAGCCCTGAAGGCTTTTCTGCCGACTGTGCGAGGAAAGAGTGTCCTGATCCTGACGGACAACACAGTAGCCATGCGCTATCTCAACAAAAAGGGGGGGGCAGGGTCACTTCCTCTGTGCAGGGAGGCGATGCAGCTCGAGTTCTGGGCCATCCGGCAGGAAGTTTCGTTCTCGGCAGTTCATCTGGCCGGAGACGGAAACGTGACGGCGGACGCTCTGAGCAGGCAGAGCACGATCTCTCACGAGTGGGAGTTGGCTCAGGAGATTCTCCTGGAGATCTTCGCCCTTTGGGGGACCCCTCAAGTGGATCTCTTCGCCTCCAGTGTCAACCGGAAGTGCGAAAGGTTTTGCTCGCGGGAATTTCCTCCAAAAGGAGCCTTAGGAGACGTGTTTGTGGTGGAGTGGTCATTCCCGCTGCTGTACGCGTTTCCTCCAGTCCCCGTCATCCCGCAAGTGCTGCGGAGGTTACGGAAGTTCGGTTCCCGGATGATCCTCATTGCTCCGGCGTGGGCTCGGAGGACGTGGTACCCCGGACCTTCTCGACTTGTCCATCTGCCCTCCACGTCGTCTTCCCTACCGAAACGATCTGCTCTAACGGGAGGGGGGTCAGGTTCTCCATCCAGAGGTCAGATCCCTCAACCTTCACGCTTGGCTTCTTAAAGGTTGAGGTATAAGGATTGGGACCTCCCTGAAGATGTGATGGAGGTGTTACTTTCGGCCCGAAGGCCAGCGACAAAGTCTCTGTACCGTTGCCGTTGGCGTAAGTTCTGCGACTGGTGCAGAGTTCAGAATGTGGATCCTTTTGCATGTGACATCCCCATGGTTCTGTCCTTTTTACTTTCTTTGGCCCACAGGGGCTTGCAAGTGGGTACCATTAAAGGTTACCTGGCGGCGCTGTCCATCTTTAAGCGCTCGTCTGAAGAGTGTTCTTACTTTGAAATCCCTTTAATTTCACAGTTTCTGAAAGGGCTCACTAATGTGTTCCCTCCGTCACCTTCCTGGTGCCCGGTTGGTATTTAAACCTTGTTCTTAAGCTTCTTATGGGTGCTCCGTTTGAGCCTTTACATTCTTGCCCTTTGAGGCTGTTAACTCTGAAAACTGTGTTTTTAGTTGCGGTTACTTCCGCTCGCAGAGTGAGTGAGTGAGTTACAGGCACTTTCAGTTAAGCCACCCTTCACTGTATTTAACAAGGACAGGGTTGTCCTTAGAGTTCGTCCTTCTTTTCTTCCGAAGGTAGTGACGGAATTTCATTTGGCCCAGAAGGTTGTTCTTCCGGCATTCTATCCTCCTCCGCATCCTGGTAAGGAAGAGGAGAGGCTCCATAGGCTTGATCCTAGGAGAGCTTTAAGCTTTTATGTTTCACGCATGTCCCGGGTCAGAGTGGACGATCAACTGTTTATTGGTTATGCTGGAAAGCGTTTAGGGCAAGCTGTGACGAAACAGACTTTGTCTCGCTGGATTATTTTGGCCATCTCGGAGTGTTACCGCTTGGCGGGTAAGGACCCACCGGCTGGCTTGCGGGCCCATTCTACCAGGGGTATGGCTGCATCTACTGCCCTGCAGAGGGGTGTTCCTATTCGCAACATCTGTGATGCAGCCACCTGGGCTTCAGTACATACATTTGTACGTCACTATTCCCTCGATTCCATCCGAGGACAGGATCTGGCCTTTGGCAAGGCGGTCCTTTACTCTGCTATTTGATTGGCAATTCTAAATATTGATTCTAAATTCTTTCCCTCCTCCTTGTTCTGGTACTGCTTTGGGAGTCTGTCATAGATATGGAATACGTCGGAGGACCCAATCCCCTCGAAGAACAAGTTACTTTCTTACCTGGTAACGTTCTTTCGATGGGATGGTCCGACGACGTATTCCATATCGCTCCCTCCCTGCCTTCCCCGCTGCAGAATTTCTTTTGCGATTGCAGCTTACGTTCCGCAAGGCTTTGTGTCTGACTGGCAGTTGACTAATGTCACACGTTCTGGGGGAAAAAACTACAACTGAGGCTACGGGCGTCGTGCGTCCTACTTATCACATCGGATGACGTCGGACGTCGGAGGAGGTCCTCGACGACGGCGCATCGACGTCAGCGACGCAGGACGCAGACGCCGAAAAAAGTTTCCAAAGCAGCACAGCTGTGGTGATTACATGTCATAGATATGGAATACGTCGTCGGACCATCCCATCGAAAGAACGTTACCAGGTAAGAAAGTAACTTGTTCTTCTAAATCTGCCTGCTTCTACTCTCCGCCCTCTCTCACTCATCCAAAACAGAACTGCAAGACTTGTCCTTGGCCTCAAGACCAGGGATCGTATCTCTCCAGTACTGAAATCTCTTCACTGGCTCCGAGTGGCTGCGAGGATTAATTTCAAAACCCTTTGCATTGTCTACAAGGCCTTCTGGGGGGTGGTGCCTCAATACCTCCAACTCTCTCTTCCTAAATATCTTCCTTCTCGAGCTCTTTGCTCATCTGCCTCCAACTCCCTCAGGGTCAGTCGCTTCTCCAAGCAACAAGTTGGTGGTAGATTTCTTCCTTTGGCTGGGGCCTCCCTCTGGAACAGCCTCCCTGAAACTTGAAGAGAACCATCTCTGGTTCCGGAAGCACCTCAAGACCTTCCTCTTTGCTTCTGCTTTCTCTCCTCCTCTCCCCTGCTGAACTCTTGACTAAAACTGCACTGGTCACCTGGCTACCCTCTGATCTTGGGCCCAGGTCCTCTACCCGGCCAGCTGCACACCTGCACTGCCTCCCGACCAACCCCTACACTTGGGGCTGTTTCTGTATTCCTACAGTCCCTCCAGCTCTTGACGCCTGATGTCTGCACTTACCCCTGAACTTGCCTCAAGCTGGCCGCACTGTACCTATTGTTTATATTTATTTTATTTATTCTTTACTGTTGATCCTATGTATTGTACTGCCCCCCCCCCCCCGGCCGCACTTTCCCTTTCCCCCCCTCCCCTGCACTTGTGCGATCTCAATCTCACCTCGCCTGGTAAAATCGTTGTCTTGGTCTTCCCTCTGTTCCCCCTCCCGTTCCTCGTCGCGCCTTGAAACACTTGTGTATAGGTACATTATAAATGCCATATCATATCATACCACCTTGGAGTTGCTGATAGATTGGATGTAATGAATAGTGACATTGGAAAACAGCATTAACCTAACTCTCTAATCGTGAAGACATAATTTCTGAAGCATGGAAGTACGAGATGGAGGACAGTAATTTACTGCAACCTCTGGATTGGGCCTGCATCCTCCTTGATGACCAGCCGCACCAGAGGTGCTTTTAGGGTCTGCATGGATAACTTTCTGATGCACAAAACTCAGAAGGAACCATGCAAGATGTCTGCTACTATGCACTAATAATCCGGAGGTGCACAGATGGCCCCCACCCCCGTAAAGAAGAGTTGGTGACCTGTTTGGGGCAGCTAAAACAGAATATAAGAAAAGATGTTGATTCACTAGAAGAACAGATGAAGCACAGTTTTGGGGGAATATGTCTGGAACTGATGTCTCTCTAAGAGAAAATTGATATGACTGAGGGGGCAATCAGGGATGTATCCATCATGGTCATGAAATTACAGGGTGTGATTGCTGCGCTCCAATGTATGCCTAGGCAGATACTTGCCAAATGTGATGACCTCGAGATTTTATCCTGCAGATGTACTATACATGTAAAATCGCTGAAAGAGGATGGGCAGAGGATCCTTTACACTAAGCACTCTAGGAAAAGTTGTTTTGATCATGGTTTCCTACAGATTGCTCCTATGGTTTTGGTATTGATACAGTGCAAAGGGTGGGCCCGAAACCTAAGGCAGTCTGGCACAAGTTGTTTTGATCTGTTTCAACTCCTGTTAGAATATAATTCCATTTTGTGGGTATCTGCAGATTTTTTATTGGGCACCTACACTTTAATTTCCCTCCCCTTTTATTTTTGATGTTTTCTGATTTATCCTGGTGGTTATAGGGAATTTGTCAAGTCCACCTGTCACAGTTCCCTCTTTTTAGTATATGGCAGCCCATAGGGCTCCTAGGCCAGGGGTCCTTTTTAAGTTCCCTATTTTTGCCCTTGGATGATTTTATCACCCTAAATTCGTTTTACAGGTTAAGCTGGTAGCAGCTAATATCTAGTTTTGGCTTCATCAGGGGTGCAGGTCGATTGATCACATTAGTAGCCCAATGTACCTTTCTGGTAGCCACTCTGGTTCTAATGTTTTTAATATTTTTAATTTCTACTCTACCATGTTTTAGGGGCTTTATCTGTTCGTGAAAATCATATGGCAGGCCTAAAATATCAGCTGTACACATGTGGGATCTTTCTGAGCCCACATTTCACCTGCAGTAGTGGTTTGATGGTTTATACTGGAACCTGAACCCGAGCAGTCCATTACACTTCCTGTGGGAATGGGCCCGGGTGTTTTCCAGTTTTTGGGGCCACTGTGATTGACTGGCTGATTGGTGGGCTGGCTTAGACCAGCCCCGGTGAGTACATATAGGGGTAAATCCTGTTCCTACGCTTGGTTCTACCAGATATTTGGAAGGTGAGCAAGTATACCTGTCTGAGCTTTTTTCGTTCTGGCATTTTCAGGACCATGTTTGGACGTTGCAGCTGGACCATGTATCTTAGGCTAAGCTCCGATTTGGGTTTTTGGTTGCTGGACGTACTTCCTGGCTCTTCCTCGAACTCTGTCCTCATCTGCCTGGGCAAGGCAGGCCTTCCATCATGGAATCGTTTAATGGCGCGTCCACCAGTTAACCATAAGGGTGTTTTTTTTTTTAAGACCCCCCCCCCCCCTTACACCACACATATATGTGGGGAGAGGTATATGATATCATATTAATATGGGAGTGTTGCGGGGGGTCTCCCCCTTGCATATTTATGTGGTGTAAAGGGGGTTAAAAAATAAGTCTGCATTCTTGGCCGTCGTAATTATGACGGTCGCACTGATTTCATAGATCCCGCTGCCGCCACAGGGAAGGGTGTTGGGATCCCAGCATCCTGTCACATTTGCTTCTTTGGCATTTCCTGAGCTGCCGCCACCGTCATTGTCCTGCTGCAGGGCCACTTTTCACTGGTGAACCAGCCACGTTTGTCTGTTTGTGCCTCAGGAATCTATCGTACACAGGTACGCCATCCAGTCATTTGGTCGACAGACAAATGGTCGACAGACAAATGGTAGACGCAATTTGGTCGAAAGACAAATGGTCGAATTTTTTTTTTATTTATATATATATTTTTCAGGTTTTCGTTTAGGAACAAAAGGGTTTTTTAGCAAAAAAAGGGGGTTGGGGGGACCCCCCCAAAAAAATAAAAAAAAAAGTGAAAATACAAAAAAACAATCGACCATTTGTCTTTCAACCAAATTGCGTCGACCATTTGTCCTGTCGACCATTTATTTTCGACCAAATGACCTGTAACCCACAGGTACCTCTCTTCCCCTGGTGCCATCTCGTTGCTGCTTTTGCCTCTGCGTTTGAGGGTCCTACTATTCTAATGAAAGTTAGATATTCTTCTTTTGGAGCGTCTGGGGTTGTCATTTGCTCAGGGCACGGTTCCCTGGGCGACCAGATCCTCCTCCTCGCCCTGCAAAAGAAGATTCATGTTAGGAAAGATTTTCTTTTTAAAAACTTTCCCTGCATAGTTTCCCTATGGGAGCATTCTTTTTGCTGTTTTTTTGTTTTTGATCCTGCTCTGACTTTTTGAAGGGAAGTAAAGCCTTCAGATTGCCTTCCCTTGCCTTTTTGTTCACATGTTATGGGGAAACTGATCAGTCCTTCAGACTATCAGTACTGGAAAACTTGGTTTCCGTTTTGAATTCTTGAATTTTTTAATATTGCACACAGCATCTTACAATGCAGTGCAAGGGGGATACTTTCGTATCACCCTAGCTTTTTACACACAGGATTTTTGGTTACTTATATATGTGCCTAGAGACAAGCTGATGACGGAAGTTACGTTTTTACTGTGTTTGCATTATATTTGCTGTGCACCTAAGCGCTTAACCCATATGGCTACTAAGCAAGTCTAGTGCCCTAATACAGCCGTGGCATGAGATTTTCAGTTGTTCTTTGGCCATATTGTAGTTTGGCTTCCTTCCTCGTTTTTCAGATTCGGAAAGTCTTTATAAGGTCATGCATACCCCAGGAAGTTGCTGCTTTCTCAGGCTAGTGAACCTTTGTGTGTGGCCCAGGAAGGGGGCTGGGACTTCCTAATCCCAGTCAACATTCTTGGTGCCAGAGAGTCTGCTTCTGGGGCGGATCTGAAACAAGTACTGGTTCTTGAATGCATAACTACTGGCTGTTTGAATGTTACAGATCCTTACCATTGGTGAGCTTGGATTTGCTTCCATCTGAATTTTGGATAAAAGGAGGACCTCTGCAGCTATTCTTCAGATCTACATTGAAGCCAAGAACCCCTCGAAGAATAGCAACCAGCTGAAGATCCAAAGAAGACTCCTGAAATGGCTCTGGATCCCTTCCTGTGTCTAGCCCTTTGAAGTCCTCCTCCTCTGCCTGAGCGGTGCTTCAGCCCTTGGACTAGTGGGGCATCTAGTTTCAGAGCCTTCAGAAGCGTCCCTAGACTGCCTGGTGGACGGAGCAGCTCTCGTAGCCTGCCTCACCAAAACTGTTGCCGTTCTGAATTGAAGTCCGGAACTTTGTTGGTCACCAGCTTATGCCACGAGTCTTCGTCGCTCTGAATTTCAGCTTTCCACCTTCACGGGTTCCTGTCCTGGAGCAGCTCCTGTGACCGCGGCTGGAAGGATGCTGATCATCGCCCGCAAACCGTGATCGTTGCTGGAACTTGCCTTCCTTCATCCAGAGAAGTGGCCTATGGAGACCTGCATCGTTCTATTCTCCATTCTTTCACCGACTAGTTGCATCTTGCATCATCACCACAAGCCCATTGCATCCTTTCTGAAGAGAACTCATACGGGTGAGAAACACTCTATGAACTCTGTGGCGTTTGAGCACAGGGTCCCATTCATCTTCGGGTTTGGACTTCTCAAGTTAGGGTATTGCTCTTGTGATTTGGTTCCCATCATTTACGGCCTCTAACATACCTGCTTTGCTTGATTACGTTGTCCGGCATTTTTTAAGTGTACCTATTGGTGATATATATTTGAATTATAGAGTGTTGTGTGATAATACTACCTGTTAGTCATTTTCCAGTGTGTTCATAAGGCCTAGAGTAAATAACTGTACTTTTATTATTGACTGCCTAATTGAATTATTGCGTGCCATACTGTGAGGACTCATTGAGGGGCCCTGATCCTGCTCATACTCTCCTGAGACTTAGCCTTAACTGCTGCTCACACTACCTTGATTGTGTTTTGGCTAACGTTTGAGCTCCCTGTTCATCATAACTAGGGTGGCCTCCTAGAATCTGTTCACCAGGCCAGAAATCCATCTTTAAAATTCATACTTACCGGTTTGTTTTTGTCTCCATGGAACAGGCTTTTCTGAAACGCACAATGTGAGTATCTGCCTCCCGTGCCTTGGGTAGGTGGGTTATTAAATATATTCGCCTTTACGGGTCCTCGGTTGTCTGGTTCCATAGGCCCCTGCCAACCGCTTTTCTACTTTGCCTTTTTTTGGTGGCTGAATCCTGATGTGCTTCTCTTCTCATGGTGCTGCTGGGACTCTAACTCTGCATTGGATCTCTTCTGTAGGGTATCCATTGGTGTCCCCTGGGATCAGCTGCATTCTTCTTGATATCTGTGGTGAGGAACTGGAACTTACCTAGCTTTTCACAGTAACCGCAGGTCATCCTACAGACTTTGTCCTGTTGTTCCCTATAACTCCTACACGTGACACAGCAATTTGCTTACCTTAAATGTGCCATATGTCTAGGGTCCCTGCCTTTAGGATATACATGGTATCACTTTGTTGCTAATGTTTCCCTCCTTCGAGTTTAATATGCTTTTTGGGACTAGGGGCCTTTTGTATGTAAAGCATATACTGGAGTTTGGTTGCCCTCCTGGCTTTGTGAACATTGTATACTCGCCTGTTTTTTACCTCCAAGTGGTATCACTGTGGTGTGTATATTATGTTTAATACTTTTGCTTAGAGCGTCGTTGTGAACCTGTATGTCAATTCTGTGTGGCCCCTTTTGGACCCTGAATATGGTAATAATGACTGCATATTGTCGTCTGTGGGTCTACTCAATTGACTTCTGAAAGTCTATATGCACAGTGTCTGCTACCAGGTGTCGGCTTATGTTTTTGGGTCAAGTGTGTGTTAGGCCTTACTGGCCATTTACTGTTTTCATAACTACACCGTGGTCTGGAGTTTTTATGTTTACCTCATAGATATTATATATGTGTCCTTGTAATAAGTCTTTATTTGGCAGCATACCATTGTGGTGTATTCTTTTGTGCTGATTTTAGGGATGAATTATACTTCCCTGATAGCATTCCACACTCCTGAAGTTAAGCCTGGCTGCTTTGCTTGTTTGTTTATTGATTTGTAAAGTGCATCAAACCCGTAGGTATCTGGGCGCATTGCATAAAGTTATGATGGTTACAGTTACATACACAAATAAGTTTCAAGCATAATATAACAATAGAAAAGGTAATATATTAAGCAATCAGGAATCAGGTATAATACAAAAGGAGCGATATGGCATAAGTTACGAACCTAATATAACAGAATAGCCGGTAAATATGCTACTAGGGCTCAGATACGATATCAACGTGAAGACCAGTATGGGAAAGGTTACAAGCATAATATAACAATATAGCAGGTAACATACAGTGCAAGCAGGAATCAAAACAGTACAGAAGTCAGGTATGGCCTCAGAATTGTGGACAAGGTGGCATTAGATATCATTCGTAGCTAGCCAGTTTTGTGTTTTTCCTGAAATTTAGGAAGGTCTGGTCAGTTCGGAGGTGCAGAGGGAGGGCGTTCCAATAATTGGCAGCCTGAACAGAGAAGCTGTTCCCAGCTACCCTTTTCAAGTTGAATCTGGGAACTACAATGCAACCGGAGTTGGCGGCCCTAGTGGGGCGTGATGACGATTTTCTGATAATTTTATCTCGTAAGTACTGTGGGGCAGCATTGTTTAGACATGTATGGGTGTTAGGGAGAATTCTCTGTTTAGGCTGAATTTCCTAACCTAGTGAGTCCCCCAGCAGCTTTGCTGGATTTTTGGGGTTTATTTTTTTCTCCTGCCAAGAGTGAGACTCTTTTACCCTCACTCCTGGGCATGATTTGAGTGTGTTTCTTTGAATCTAGATGTGTTTAATGGGCTATGGGGTCTTTTACTCCATAGGGCTTCATGTGTTTTTGTGATGTGTGTTACACAGCCCCCTCAGTGCAGTAACACAGGGGTGTCATAGTGACCCCCCAGTATAGACTCCATACCCTGGGACTGACTACTGTCTCCCAGGGCATGTAAAGTCACCATTGACTTTACTAGTCTTAAATTCTGAACAGAGCCAGTACAAACCATCATATTGTGGACGTACTGGTTGGGGCAATTCGATTGCCCCAGGGTCTGTTAGTCGAGGGGGCACGTCTCCGTCCCCCCTGATCGAGTTTTGGCTGGTGGCAGTGGATACTACATTTTATATTCAACCGCGAATATTTTCCTATGGGATTTTCCATTGTTTTAGGCTACTATCTTTATTTAATTATTTACGGTAGCCTCGAACATACCGCCGGTTTATTTAATTAATATTAATTCTCCGGTTGGTATTTTTTGCCAAAACTTGATTCTAATATGGCGTTTGTGTTCTCTTCTGTGACTCCAACCCAAGTCGAGCCCTTTGTTCCACTTTTTGGCGGGCTTCTCCACAGAAGCCCTCCAAAGTGGTGCCACTCTGTCTGGGGTACTTAGGAGGGGTGGAGGGGGATTTAAGCACCCTGGACTGAGTTTACTAGGCAACTAAAGTCGCACTCCGTCCTGATTAGCCCAAGTGGTGAGCCGGCCGGCTCACCACTTAGCATGTTTGAGTGACAGCTAGGCTGAGTGAATGGGGGTTTGCTGCATAAAAGCAGGGCTTTGGGGATTGGAACTTTAGAAGTCGCCACAGGACCTAAGAATCCGACGAGGGAGAAGCTGAGCCGACCTGCCACGACACCACCACCGGTGGAGCCCTGCTGGACCGTCTCACCACTTTTCCCAACGACAGAGGAGATCTCCCGCCGGAGAGTCTTCTTCCTTTGACTGGTGGGGATAACCAGTTTTACCGTCTTTTCGCCTTCCCGACGTACCTCGTGGCCGCCTTGCCTGTGCCAAGCACCCCGGCAACCGGGATACCACGTTTTACCACGACTGCGAAACAAAGGTACCACCTTTAACCGGAAAACTCCGCGGCTGGTTTCTTCCCTGGTAGTGCAACGACCTTCATCTTTCCTCCAAGTCGAGATCTTCTCTTCCCCTGGACGACGATGCAACTTGCACCCACTACCAGGAACAACTGCCACAGCTGGAGGATCCTTCCCACTTAAGGTACCGTGTCCCGCCTGGCTTCCCTTGCTACCGACTGTACGGGGTAGACTTAGTCCCCGGCTGTCGAACATGGGTTAGCCTGGGACACTCTGGCTATACTTTCCTAAGCCCCTCTAAACTCTTTTTGAACTCTCTGCAAGACTTTCTAAGCCTAGAGTAACTGTGTGATCTTGGGCGCATTTGTGCTCTGCTCTCTCTAGGAGTGGGCCCAGCCTGTGGACTTTGGTTCACCAGTGACTTTTGCTCTTCTACCTTGCTAACAGTGTTCCTGAACCTTAGCGTGGTGTACATTTCCATATTCTGTCTTTTTCCCCTCCCTTTCTCACAAACTTATTGGAGTGCCATCTAGTTAAGCGCTCACCTCTGTATGAAAATAAGTGGTGTTTTACAGTGACTTATCTGATAAGGAAAAAAGGGGTGTATATATTACAATAGTGACTGTGTTTAGAATATTTTACAACAAGAGTGCTGGGGTGTTTCAAACAGTGTGTTTTTAAATAAATAATTATATACTTTGATACCAAAGCCCTGGTCAGTGTTTGCTTGTATTGTTGTATCTGAGTGCCTATTGTGTATACTTTGCATACTGCCTAACTCTTCTTGAGGGAAGTCTGACTGCTCAGCCACAGCTACCAGGTAAATCTGGGTGGTACAGACTGCTACCAAGTGGGTTTACTGCCAACACCTGTAGTCTTAAATCTTTTGCAGTGGTCCCTTAGGGAACTGCACAGGTTTCTGCCTACCAATGGGTGATAGAAACTCATTTGGATTGAATCCTATCCTTAATGGAAAGCCATTTATTTTTTCTTCTGGCCTTGGAAATATGTTCTCTCCTCGGAATGCTTAGTGCAGTTCTGAGAGCATTGTTTTGTATTATTTGGAGTTTGTTAGTGATCTGTTTGCTACTATGCCTACCATAAGAGAGATTTTGGACTATCCCTTCGGGGTGACAGTGTTCTACCGTTAGTTTCAATGTTTACACATCCCTCAACCAATGGGATGTGAAAACATCTCCCCCAACACCTTTTTTTAAAAGAAAAAAGCTATTTTGACAGCAGCGCAAACTAAATCACACATAAAGATAGAAGGGAATAAAGTAGCCATCACCGAGCACCCACAGAAATTGCAAATCTCATAGAGGTGGGCCTTTTACATGTGCACTGCAGGGTCATGAACACAGTCCAAGAGTGCTGTGACTTGCTGGGGATTGAAACCCCTTTGACCAAGCTTATCCAACCCAGATGCTCCGAGTCAAACTACAGGAAACAGTCTTGAGTGAATAGTAACACTAGGTTTGGGCCTCTTAACAGGTCGACAATTAGCAGCTAGGGCACAGAATTATAAATCATTTCACTGGCAAAGACACTTTTCATAACAAATGTGAACAGTTTGCTTTCTCTGATTGTTTGTTAAAATGTTGTACATTTACATTCTAGAGTATCCGCAGTCACCGTTTTGCTGTTTTAGATCATACTGCGTTAAGGAACAGCCTGGGGCATGATATGCAGATACCTTCCCTGGTGAGAGAGGTATTGCTGGCGGGGATATGTTGATTTCCTAAATTAATGGCGAAACGTAATACTTTTTTGGGGAAGTACAGGTGTGAGTGAAGGAGGGGTTCGGTGGGGTGTGACCGCGGATTTAGTTTCAAAACTTTGCTGAATTATACGGTACCACTAGGTCTGACAACTAGAGTAAGGCATTGGGATTATGTTCTCATAAGTGGCCAATGTAAACATGCCTGCTAAACAAACCAGACTCTTTAACTATTTGCTTGACTTCGACGTAGATATAACATTTGCACAGGAGACCCATCTGGTTAAGAATGATAAAAAAAATGGTGGCAATGGCTTTGAAAGCGATTACCAGGGATAGAACAGAAGTGACATTTTGAGGTAGTTTCTTGGAACACTCGTGGCCATTCATACGTTATACAAAAAGGGCCACCATTTGATATTCTAGCCAGTGTACCTTTATTCATGCTTCAGGAGACATGGCTTATGCAAAAGATTATTTTTGATGGGTACGTGATCTATCACACTGTGTCCAAAAGGGGTGATAAAGGTCGACCATTTGGGTATCTTACGATCGGGTAAAACAAGAAGTAAAATCCTCGATCATATCGCTTCCAGGAGACAGTGATAATGCTTTGGTGTTGGAATTGACACTTCTAGGGTTATCTTATAACCACTGTATTCTCATCATAAAAGTGTATGATCTCCCAAGAGGTAAATGCACCCATGATGTTTTTGAGTATATTGATTTGATAATATCCAGTTGGTGTGAAAATGCTGACACTGATGAAATATTATTAGGTGGCGACTTAAATGCTAGGTCTGGGGAATCCTATACCACGATAGAGGCAAACAACACTATGGTGCAAAAGACAGTAAATTTCAAGGGTAAATATTGACTCCAATTCATGAAACAATGGGACCTTGTTACACTTAATAGGCGTACACCTGCTGATGTCCCTGGACAAACTATGTGCAGTGTGGGACCAAAGTGGCCACTATTTATTATCTGTGTGGTAACACCCGATTGATTAACACGGTTAAAAATGTAACTATCTGACACAATCTCACCGACACAGGTAAGTGCAATAAAGTTTCTTTATTGACGAGACCCCGCAGCCTATAGCTACGGCTCCCCTCACTCAACGGCCACTGTGGAATGTTGATTGCAGAACGTGCCTCAACATTCCACCAGTGTGCCTATGCACGAGCCCGTGCATATTACAACATATCTATCAGGAAACTATCAGGACTGGCAATATTGGCTACGGGTTTTGCTAGGTGATCAGCTATATCTTCGTCTTCACTCGATTTATAACCCTCCCCAGTCTCTTCCTCCTCACCTGAATAGTCCAGTTTCTTCCGACGGGTAAGTCCTGTGTACGGCTTCTTCTTTTTTAGAAGATATGGTCTACCTCGGAAAGAAGCCACCGTGACTCTCAGACAAAGAAACCCCACGGTGACTCCCCTCCGCGACAGCCAGAGGGGAAAAAGCCACTGGAACGGCAAAAAACCCCTGGATCCAATACAGACGTGAAGATTGTGGGAGTCGTCAGCACAGTCGTAGGTTGAATGATCCTTCACCGAAAAACCCAGACAATAGGTAAGGTCGGCGATTCCGCTAATCGAGGGAATAGGAGATGGCAGTTTACAGGTAGGTACCCCTCGGGGTGGAGGACAAGAGTGAACGGAGAAATCTGAGAGCAGTATCTCTTAGAGCGAAGAAAATCTCAGCAGAGATTCAAACATGGGAACAGAAACACAGGAGAAGGCAAACAGGATACAGAGAAAAGGGGGGGGCCCGTAGGGAACGGGAGGTGATGAAATAACAGGAAGATAGCATGTAGACTATCCGAAGGGAAAACTAGCGCAAGCAACAGGGCGTGGAAATAAACACAGTTGCAACGCGCCGAACCGCCGGCAGCCGAGTGATATATATACAAACGGCGGCGGCCATCTTGAAAACAACTAGACCGAGTCTGATAGACGAGGAGGAACGTAATGGAACATTTTAATGGCGTCCTCGCGTCCACCTTCGCCACAAACGCCAGTCGCTGGCGGCCGTGACAGTATGCCCCCTCCGAAGGCTTCTCCCACCCGGCCTTTCTGGATGTAGTCGGTGGAACTTGTGTAACAGTTGAGGAGAGTGAATATGGAACTGTGGTTCCCAGGTGTCTTCTGAGGAAGGATATCCTTTCCAATGAACGAGATACTCAAGACGTCCCCGATGATAACGGGAGTCCCGTATCCGAGAAACTTCATATTCCTCGGAAGCTGGAACTGGCAAAGTACACAGCTTGGGTGATGCTTGTTTCCGGGTATCTGGCACAAAGGGGCGTAAGAGAGATGAGTGAAACACGGGATGAATCCGCCTGAGTCCCTTTGGCAACTTGAGGCGGAAGGCCACTGGATTAACCTTTGAAGTTATCTCAAAGGGTCCGATGTAGCGGGGTGACAGCTTAGAAGGCCGAACCCATCGAGGAAGGAACTTGGTGGACAGCATGACCTTGGAACCTTTGTCCCAGGCAGGAACTTGACTTCGGTGTTTGTCCGTTTGCTCTTTGTAATGACTGCTAGCCTTAGAGAGGCTCTGACTGGCTGTGTTATGGGCCTCCTTGATCTGCGCAAGGGTGTTCTCCAAAGTAGGAACGTTAGTTTCCTCCCAGAAACACGGAACTATGGACTGCGGGTTGTATCCGTAGGTACAAAAGAATGGGCTAGTTCCTGTAGCCGTGTGGACAGCGTTATTGTATGCAAACTCTGCTGTGGGAAGCAGGTCCACCCAGTTGTCTTGCTGTTTATTTATGAAACACCTTAAGTATTGCTCTAAGGTACCGTTTAACCTCTCGGTTTGTCCATTTGTCTGGGGATGAAACCCCGACGAAAGAGCTCTCTCCACGCCCAAGGAATTGCACAATGCTGCCCAGAATCTGGAGGTATACTGGCTGCCCCTGTCTGATACTATCTTTTGAGGAAGCCCATGCAACCTAAAAATGTCCTTTAGGAATACGTCAGCCATGACCGAGGCGGATGGGATCTTAGTCAATGGAGAAAAATGTGCAAGTTTCGAGAAAGCGTCTACGGTTACCATAATGCAGGTACAGCCTCGGGATACCGGCAACTCCACAATAAAATCCGTAGAAATGCATTTCCAGGGGCCAAGCGGAACCGGCTCCTGTTGTAACAGCCCCATAGGTTTCGAGGTGGAATATTTGCTTTGTAAGCATACCATACAGGATTTAACATAGACTTGCGTGTCAGCCTTCATGTTCGGCCAGATGAAAACCCTTTGGAGAAGTTCCAGAGTACCTCGTACTCCTCGGTGACCAGCAGTCTTGGAATCGTGGCACCACTGAGTGACTCGTCTTCTGAGACTACTGGAAGGAATAAACAGTCTTCCGTGGATAAAGTGCAACCCGTCCTTAGTGGTGACCGGTTGATTTCCCATAGTGAGAGCAGGTTCTTGGAGGCAGGCTCCTCGTACTTCATCCAAGAAGTTAGACACTGTAGATATGATCCGGGTATGAGGAAACATAAGCTCCTTTCTGTAAGGGAAGATAACATCGTCTCTGCGGGAGAGAGCATCGGCAACTAGATTTTGAGAGCCAGGGATGAATGTGATGACAAAATCAAACTGGGCGAAAAAATGAGCCCATCTGGCCTGGCGGGTGTTATAACACTCTTGCTGCTTGAGTATTTGCAGATTTTTATGGTCTGTTCGTATCTGGAACGGGTGTAGGCTCCCTTGGAGCAAATGCCTCCATTCCACACAAGCCAATTTCATAGCAAGTAATTCCTTCTCTATGACTGAGTAGTTTCGTTGGCTAGGATTTAGAGTTTTTGAGTAATATGCCACCGGATGCTCTAGGTCCTCGACTCTCTGAAGAAGAACAGCACCTACGGCTGCTGCAGAAGCGTCAGTTTCCAGGATAAAGGGTAGTAGCTGATCTGGTTGTTTCAAGATAGGAGCTGCACAGAACTTGTGCTTTAAGCTGAGGAAGCTTTCTTCAGCCTCACTAGACCAGATGAAGGGGCCTGTGGATTTCTTGAGAAGGGATGTAATAGGAAGAGTGAGTAAGGAAAAACTTGGAATGAACTTCCTATAGAAATTTGCCAGCCCTAGGAAACGTTGAATGTCCTTAACCGAAGAAGGCGATGGCCATGACAAGATGGCATCCACCTTCCTTGGGTCCATAGTAACCCCCTTGTCGGATAGGATAAATCCCAAGTAAGACAATGAGGATTGAGCAAATGCACATTTCTCAGGTTTTACCAGAAGACTGTGATGTTGTAGTCTGCGCAGAACTTCCTTGACATGTCGGGTATGTTCCTCCTGGCTCCGTGAGAAGACCAAAATGTCATCCAGGTAAACCACTGTGTTAAGGTTAAGAAGGTCGGAAAACAATCGGTCCATGAATCTCTGGAAAATAGATGGTGCATTGACTAGGCCAAACGGCATGACTTGGTATTCAAACAACCCATAGGGGGTGCGAAACGCCGTCTTCCACTCATCTCCTGTTCTTATGCGGAGTAGATGATACGCATTCCGTAGATCAAGTTTAGTAAACACAACAGAGCCTTGGACAGCCTCTAGGATCTCTGATATAATGGGCATAGGGTATCGATCTTTTATGGTCACTCTGTTTAACCCCCGATAGTCGATACAGGGCCGCAGCTCCTTGGTATCCCGTTTGGGTATGAAAAACAGAGAGGCCCCAGCGGGGGATTTGGAAGGTCTTATGAGTCCGTTAGCTAAATTATCATCAAGGTAGCATCGGAGTACAGCCTTCTCCGATACTGAGAGGGAATACATCTTCCCAAAGGGGACTAATGCCTTTGGCACTAGGTCGATACCACAATCCTCTGGACGATGTGGAGGGAGTCTAATGGGGGTCTGCTCCTGAAAGACTTCGTTGTATTCTGAAAGACATTTTGGTATGCAATGGATAGTACTGCCTTCGACAGCAGACATGGTCTTTACAGTTGTGTATGTTGGTTCTGGAAGGCATTCTCTTAGGCAAAAGGCGGAATGGAAACTTAGTAGATTCTTAGACCAATCCACCGTTGGGTTGTGTTTCCTGAGCCAGCCTATTCCTAAGATGACAGGGAAATGGGCCACTCGTATAATATCAAACCTTAAGTTTTCAGAATGCTGGTATATGGACACCTGAATCTCCTCAGTGGTGTGGGTAATGAGTCCTGAACATAGGGGTGTACCATCCACTCCTTCAACCTTTTGGTCCTCCTTTTTCTCGATTCTTAGCAGACCCATCTTATCAGCCCAAAAAGTGTCAAGGAAGTTTCCAGCCGCACCACAATCCAGTAGAGCCTGCGTCTCTACCTCTCTGTTCCGGAAGCGGAGTTTGATGGCTATCACCATGAGACGTACATCTTCGCTCATCCGAGAAGAGGCCACCGAAAGTGTAGTGTAGGAACAAGGTGTAGCCCCTCGATAGTCCGTTCCACTGACTATCGAGGGCGGTCGTTTCCCGATCTCCTTGGGGGCACATCGGGACAGTCTCTCAGCAAATGGTTGGCTCCCCCACAATATAAACAAAGGTTCCCTTCACGTCTCCTCTTCTTTTCTTCGGCAGTCAACGGAGATCTGGTGCTTCCGATCTGCATGGGTTCCTCTCTGGCGTGACGCGATACAGGTGAGGAGGAGGCGGGGGGTATATCCAAGAAAGATTGTGGACCTCGAACCTTCTTCCTTTCGTTTCTTCGTTCCATCAGGCGGAAATCGATTCTTAGAACTGCAGTTTGAAGATCTAGAAAGGTGTCTGGGCGCGGGATCCGGGCAAGCTCATCCTTGAGCTCTTCTCGCAAGCCCCGGCGGAATATGGTATACTGGGCCTGCTCTTGCCAACCTGCCTCTGCAGCAAGTTTCTTGAAAGTGGAGATATAGGATAGTAAGTCGGTACTCCCTTGACGTATATCCAGCAGGTCTTCGCTAGCCACGTGTGAGCATTCGGTTCGCAAAAAGGTGTGTCGCAGCAGTTCCTTAAAGGCCGCGTAGTCCTGCAACACTGGGTCTGATAGGGATACCAATGGAGTAGCCCATGCCAAGGCGTTTCCCGTCATGTGCGTGATCATGAACCCCACCTTGGAATGATCTGTGGAAAAGGCATTCCTGCGGAAGGTGAAGTGAATATTACAGGCCTCCAGGAATTCCTTAACCTTTCTTTCCGAGCCGTCGAATTTACCTGACACCAGGGGTAGTGGGGGTAAATCAGTTGTCTGTTGTTCTCTTGCAGCTACTCTTTGTTGGAGCGCCACGTTGTCAGCCTTTAGTGTTTGGACCTCTACGTTGAGGGTTTGGACAGCTGTCACCAGCTCTTGCAGTTGTTGTGGCGTAGCCATGTTTTCTGTTTGGCGTTGCAAACTATCAGGAAACTATCAGGACTGGCAATATTGGCTACGGGTTTTGCTAGGTGATCAGCTATATCTTCGTCTTCACTCGATTTATAACCCTCCCCAGTCTCTTCCTCCTCACCTGAATAGTCCAGTTTCTTCCGACGGGTAAGTCCTGTGTACGGCTTCTTCTTTTTTAGAAGATATGGTCTACCTCGGAAAGAAGCCACCGTGACTCTCAGACAAAGAAACCCCACGGTGACTCCCCTCCGCGACAGCCAGAGGGGAAAAAGCCACTGGAACGGCAAAAAACCCCTGGATCCAATACAGACGTGAAGATTGTGGGAGTCGTCAGCACAGTCGTAGGTTGAATGATCCTTCACCGAAAAACCCAGACAATAGGTAAGGTCGGCGATTCCGCTAATCGAGGGAATAGGAGATGGCAGTTTACAGGTAGGTACCCCTCGGGGTGGAGGACAAGAGTGAACGGAGAAATCTGAGAGCAGTATCTCTTAGAGCGAAGAAAATCTCAGCAGAGATTCAAACATGGGAACAGAAACACAGGAGAAGGCAAACAGGATACAGAGAAAAGGGGGGGGCCCGTAGGGAACGGGAGGTGATGAAATAACAGGAAGATAGCATGTAGACTATCCGAAGGGAAAACTAGCGCAAGCAACAGGGCGTGGAAATAAACACAGTTGCAACGCGCCGAACCGCCGGCAGCCGAGTGATATATATACAAACGGCGGCGGCCATCTTGAAAACAACTAGACCGAGTCTGATAGACGAGGAGGAACGTAATGGAACATTTTAATGGCGTCCTCGCGTCCACCTTCGCCACAAACGCCAGTCGCTGGCGGCCGTGACAATATCCTCTTCCCTTGGATAAAAATGTTGACACCAAATTTGAACAATGGAAAATGAACAAATATCGGTTCCTAGACATAAAATCGAAATCAATAAAATCGAAAGTCAAAATGTCGAAAAAATAATCTCGAAAAAAAAAAAGTCGAATTTTTTTTTAATACGTTTTTTATTCGAAATGGGGGGGTTCCCCCCAACCCCCCTTTTTTCTATTTTTTTTTATTTTACCCCTTTTTTTTACTTACCAAACCCAAAAAAAATATATAAATAATAAAAAAACAAATTCGACTTTTTTTTTTTCGACATTATTGATTCGACTTTTTTGTCATTCGACTTTATTTTTTCGATATTATGACTGGACACCCAAATATCACATGACATGTCAAATCAAATACAACTTTCTTTAACAGCTAGATCAATACAAGTAGCATGGGTGCCATTAAATGTACTTCTACTCTTAACAAACATAATCCCTAAATTTTACGGGAGGTCCACAGCTCCTACCCGCATGACCCCTTTGTTGACCTGCATCAGGTTGCTGAGCCATAGCAGTCTGAAATTCCACATTGACCTGTGGATCAACAGGACCTGGAATTGGTACCCCCTCTTGCTGTTCACACCCGATGGCTTGTGAACCCACAGGATTATAATCCAGCGCTGTTTCCTGTGATTCCACCTCAGATTCCACACCAGCCCTGTCCACACGTTTGCATCCATCCACCACCACTCGCCTCTTACTCCAGACAGAGCCATCCTCCAAGTGCACATGCCCTTTTCCAACTTTAACCACCTTCCTTGAGGGCATAAAAGTACTGTATCCTTTATGAACTATCCTTGGATTCTTTATGTACACCTGATCCCCAGGCTTTACATTCAACTCCTTCCTACTCTTTTGTGAGGACCCCATAGTCTGCTGGCGCTCTAAAATGCTGTGATGAATTGCTCGCAAATCCATATCGCATGGACCACCACCACCCATAGCCAGGGTTCTCAACATTGTACCTGCCTTCCTGCCCCTCATTAGTTCAAATGGAGATCTTCCCGTAAGCATGGCAGGAGTTCTCCGATATGCAGCCAGGTATTGTGTCACAACTTCCTGCCAATTCAAACCATTGGCCAAAGCCAATTGTATGGCTGACTTAATCGTGCCATCGGCCCTCTCAACCAGACCATTTGCAGAAGGATTGTACAGAGCTGTCCTATAATGAGAAATGGCATGCTGTTCCAAGAATTCTCTCATGGCTCTAGAAGTGAACTGCACACCATTATCCGTAACTAAACTTGCAGGTAAACCCTCACGGTCAAATACTTTCCTCAGAAAATCAATTACGGTATTGGTCGTAACACCTGAACACGCCGCCACCTCGATCCACCTGGACGTATAATCCACCAACACCAACATATATCTGGACTCAGGCTCTAAACAGTCAAACGGACCCATAATGTCCAGAGCCAATTTCGACCATACCTGCTCTGGAACCTCAACAGGATGCACAGGTTGTGGATGCAGTACCTTGCTCTTATCACTGACAGAACACGCCTGACACTCTTTCACCACCTGTTCCACGTCCTTGTCCATTGACGGCCACCAATGCTCCTCTCTCAGTCTCCTTTTGGTCAAAGATCGGCCCAAATGACCTTCATGTGCCATTTCCACCATTCTTCCCCTCAGACTTATCGGGGGTATCAACCTACTACCCCTAGACACACCCCAGGGACCCTCGGCTAATTCCTGGAGAACCTGGACATGACCTTTCCCTTCCGGCCTTTCCTTCACAGTGTGCCACCCCTTCACCAGACCTTCCCTAATCCACTTTAACTCAAGATCATCCTCAGACTCCTGATCCCACACCGACTTCTCCACAGCAGAAGTGACCAAAGCAACCTGACACTCTTGCAAATCATCCGCCTTAACTAGTCCCCCTTCACTGTCCTCCTCTACAACTGGCAAACGGGACAAACAATCCGCAACAACATTAAACTTACCCGGAAAATACTGCAAGGAAAAATTGTAATCTTGTAACTGTACTGACCACCTCGCAATCCTCGGGGATACTGCCATGACTCCCTTGGAAGAAAATACCTGTACCAACGGTTTATGGTCCGTTCTGACCAGATAGGGTATGCCCCACACAAATGTCCTGAAATGTTTTGAAGCCCACAACACTGCCAAAGTCTCTTTCTCAATTACAGAGTACCTTGTTTCCACATCTCTCAAGGTCCTCGAAGCAAAGGCCACCGGGACCCATTCACCCTTAATGCATTGCTCTAGCACTGCCCCTAGACCCACCTCACTTGCATCCACCGTCAACGCAGTTTTATTTTTTGGGTCAAATGACTTTAGACATGGAGCCTTCTCCACCTCCCTCTTAACCAACTCAAATTCTGCCGCACACTCCGCAGACCATACAAATCTTACACACTTCCTCATAAGAGCTCTCATGGCCACTGTTTTTTTCAGCGTAATTTGAAACAAATTTAACATAATACTCTGCAAGACCCAAAAATGCCCTTAGCTGATCCTTATTAACCGGAGCTGGCGTATCCCTCAACACTTGTACCAACTCCCTTTTTGGACTTACACCTCGTGAACTCAATGTGTGTCCCAAATAGGTGACCTCCTCCACCCCGACTTGACACTTTGTTAATTTTACAGTCAGACCTCTCTCTTTAAGAATCTGCATGACCTTCCTTACCCTTGCATCATGTTGCTCCTTGCTGCTGCCCCAAACCAAAATGTCATCTTGAAAGTAGCTGACACCCACCACCCCTCCAAACAACTGCTGCATCAGCCTCTGAAACAGCGCCGAAGCCAAACCAAAAGGCATGCGACAAAATCTGAACGCCCCAAACGGAGTCACAAATGAAGTAAGGGGTCTAGATTCAACGTGCAGGTCAATTTGGTGATACGCCGTTGATAGATCAAAAGTTGAAAAATATTTAGCTTCACCCAACGTCAACAGCAACTCATTAATATTTGGCAAAGGATGCCAATCCACCCATATGCTAGCGTTTAACTCCCGGAGATCTACACACATTCTGATGCTGCCGTCACTCTTCTTCACTAAAACTACAGGAAACAACCACTCCGAGGACTCAATAGGTTCTATTATTCCTGCCGACTGCAACTTAGTCAATTCCGCCTTAAATGCCTCCCTCACTGAAACTGGCACCCCCCTCACTTTATGAACTCTAGGAACTGCACCCTTCTTCAACCCAATGCGATGCGTAAAGCCCCTAAGCTTACCAAGGATGTCTGAAAATACCTCAGGAAACTCACTCATAAGCACTGTTGGGGTAACTCTTACGTCCTTCTCTTCCATTCCCTCCATGACACTGAGAACCGGTTCTTTTTCACCTGGATGAATTTGTATTTTTAGTGCAGCCTGCTCATCCCAACCCAAGACACTTGTCCCTTTTGAAGCCACATACAATTTACCTAAGGTTTGCCTCCCTTTGAATGAGAAATTTGACCAATTATAACCAAGCAGGTCAATGGAACTCTGCCCATATGCATATGGTCTGATGTCTGGAGCCAACAAAGTAGAGATCGGTTTACCCAAAACCTCTTGATACACTTCCGGAGACACCAGGGTATAAGGTGACCCCGAATCCACCAGCATATCCACAGGGTGCTGGTCCACCAATACCGACACCCATGGACCCTTCCGCCCACAACCCTCCACATGTAATATGACAATCTGTTTGGGATCACCACCTGATGCTCCCTCCAGCCCCATAGTAAACTCCTCTGTAGTTACATTTGCGACCACCTGCCCTTTACACATTCGTGCAAAATGGCCCATCCTTTTACATTTCCTGCATTCTACATTGCTAGCCGGACAGGATTTCGAATCCACCGTGTGACTCGACCAACCACAATTTTTGCACACCTCTTTACCTTTAGATGCTCTATTCCCTTGTACGACCCCTTTGTCCAAACCCTTCTTGCTCCTTGACACCACCGCATGCACCATCTCCCTATTTCCATCCCCTTCAGTAACAATTTGTACACTCGCCTTGGAGGCTTCAATTGCTCTAGCAATCTCCAAAACCTTATCAAGTGAAGGATCGCTCTCAATCCACAATCTCTCTCTAATTTTTTGATTTGACGTTTTCATCATAATCTAATCCCTTATATGTTCCTCACCGTTACCCGGGAACCCACATGTAGCCATGAGTGCACGTAAGGCTGTAACATATGAATCTATGCTTTCCGCGGAACCTTGTGCCCTAGAGAAAAACTTATACCGCTCTAAAACCACATTAACTCTTTTTCCAAAACGTACTTGCAGTTTCTTCAAAGCCGTCTCGTAGGCACTTACAACCATTTCCCCCTCACCTCCCCCTTGAACCATTACATTCTCTCCAGGCAGGTGACGAAAAACTCTCAAGCCCTCAGTACCAATACAATTAAGCAAAGCAGCCTCCTTTTCATCATCGTTGAACTTTGCCCCACCCGCAGCCCGCAAATATACCTTAAAGGCATCTACCCACTGCTCCCAAGGCGCAACCGGCTCTCCTGGGTTAGGCAGAAAGGCAGGTGGAGGCCTAGCAGCTGTATGCAACATGGACGAATTTGCTACCCAGAACCTTGTGCCCACCAAAATAACCTACTCAACACTGTGCTTTTCAGTGCCCCCTATAATCAGAAAATGTCCTGTCTGTCACTTTGTGTCAGTGCACTCCCACGTTTCTTATTTTTTTCAGCAATGTGTAAGTCACAACACCAACCAAAGTGACCGCAAACAGATGTCTTCCCCTGTAGCCTTGCGAGCGTCCACCCCCATGCATATGCAGTACAGCCAGGTCCTGGCACAGGGTGAGTCACAACCAATGATGTACCCAAAAGATTTGCACAATCCCAGCCCCAGCCGAGCTGCCAACCTTCACTTGTCTGGGCCAAATGGGGTTAGTGTGGCCCAACCTTACCAGCAACACCCCTCCAGATCCACCTTAAATATGAACAATGGCTCCTCAAACTTGCCATGTAGCTGACGGTATTCTCCCTTAGTCTTCTCTCATCCGCCAGCAGCCGAAGTCAGCTGCTATGAAAGCACACTGCGCAATGCCACCGCAGCCCCTCCTCCTTCCTTGGAGCGACCGCAGACCGCGCTGAGCAGCGTGGGCGTCACCGCAGCCCCTCCTCGTTAGCTGAGGAGGCTACAGTCCACGCTGAACCGCGTAGCGTAGACACGCTGTCGGGGCGGAGCCAGCTGCCGGGAGGACTGCCAATGCCAGTAACCGCAGCCCCTCCCCGTTCCTCAATCCACGCTGAGCATCGCAGCGCAGGGACGCCAACGGGGGCGGGGCCAGCTGCCGGCGGACAGCAAATGCAGTGCGCTCCGCGCACAGGCCTCCGATCCACTCGCAGCGGGGTCCCGACTGGACCCCCGCACACGTAGATTCCGCTGCAGCCAAGGGAACCAAAGGAAGCACTACATCCGGCTGGGCAAACCCCTCGACACATCCAGCTGCTCACGGCAAACCGGCGGCAAGCTGCCCCGAATGAACAACCCGACTGGGCACCCGAACAGTTCCTCGTCTTCCCCTCCTCCACAGGGCAGCTGCCCGCCCGGCCTAGTATTGGATCAGGCCTGCAGCAACAGCTCCAACGGATCCAGCGTTGGTCGGCCCACGTCCTCGCCGACTGCGCCCGAGATGATAAGGAGCCAAACAGCCGATCCGCACACACGTGGGACAGGGTCTCGTCAAAATCCTCGTCCTCGTCGCCAATGACACAATCTCACCGACACAGGTAAGTGCAATTAAGTTTCTTTATTGACGAGACCCCGCTGCCTATAGCTACGGCTCCCCTCACTCAACGGCCACTGTGGAATGTTGATTGCAGAACGTGCCTCAACATTCCACCAGTGTGCCTATGCACGAGCCCATGCATATTACAACACTATCATTAAAAATCTGTATAGAGATCATGCCACTCTAAGTTTGTCTCTTTATCCCGACCTATTGGAAAGGCAGCAATATGCTTGAAGCGGACTGGTCCCAAATCAAGCTGGTAACAGTGTTGTGTGGGCAGAAAGAAACGTTAGAAAAGCCCGTAAGAAGATGGCTTAGATAATACTTACCAAGTATTACATTCTTGATCTACAAACAGGAGATGAGATGGAAGCACGGCTTAAGGATTTTTCATTTGAAAGTGGCAAACCTAGGAAGTCCATCATGGTAATTGCTGCAAAAAACATACAGGTACTTTCAATATCGAAATTCAAAATTATAAACGGAAGTTGGGGAAGAATATTAGAAGGTTGAAAAATGAGGGAACAGCTAAACAGGGGGCCCATAGTGAAATACATAAAATGAAAAACCAACATAAAAACTGGTGGAGAAACAGGAAACGTATGGGCTTAACTATTAACTATGGCAAAACTATTAACTGACAAAAAAGGATTGGGGCGCTTAAAAGTCAGAACACTAAAAAGGTGTGGCGTAATCCTCAATCTTGCTAGACCCCTGACAGAAAAATCTATCGCCAATCCCATCCCTGAGTGTATGGTTCACTTTCATTGAGGAAAAAATGAAAAAGTGTGCCGTTAAGGACACACCCTTCCAATCTAAATCTAAAAAGTGGCCTATGACCATTGGTGTGCCTGAAATTATTGTACATTTGACCAAATAAAAAAACTCCAGAGCCCGAACCTAATGGTCTATCTGCAGCTGTGCTCAAAGATGACTGTGAATTATGGGCAGCTATCCTTTGTGATCTGTTCTCAAAAGTCTGTCTGGAGCGGCATATCCCTGCATTATGGAAACAAGCCATCTATGTACCCGTATTTAAAACAAGGGATTGTTTGCTCCCCGAGAATCATCGATTACTTTCCCTTTTAGATATGACAGGAAAGCTATTTGCTGGGTTTGTCCTCGAACATCTGCAAGCATGGGTCACTGAGAACAAAATCCTGCATGAACTGCAGGCAGTTTTTTCGTCTACGATGCATTTCGAATGGATTGTGTCCTCCCACGCATTCCTCATCTTAGATATTTTGTCTCCCAGCTGTGCTGCTTCGGAAAATAAATGTCACCAGAGGGCGTTGTGCTCGAAGCCTCAGAGTTGTAGTCCCTCGAGGGCCGCGTCAACGTCATCCGCAGTACAAAGGGCTCGAGCCGCGCTCAGCTCTCTTTTTCTGAGCACTGCTTTGTCTCACAAAATGGCACATCAGTTTTTCTCCAACCACACCCAAGACGGGTTTTAAAAAATGTCTAAAGTGTGGTAGAAAAATTGCCATTACCGACCCCCATTGCAATTGCCTTTGGTGTTTGAGCCCTGACCATCGGGTCGACGAATGTGGTTCCTGTCAGGCTATGTTCAATAAGGCTCTTAAGGAACGGAGAGGTAAGCTGGCGGTGGGGGGGAATCTTATAAGTCTTCGAAAAGACAAAGAGATTCAGGAGGGTCGAGTGGAAAGTCTCGACACAGGTCGAGGAGATATAGGTCTAAGAGTCGCTCGAGGAAAGCCTTGTCTTCGTCCAAATAAATCAAAGAAGCGACGTCATATATCTTCTTCCTCCTCTTCTGAGAGAAGGGTTATTTCCTATCCTTCCAAGCACGATTCCCCTGAAAAATGGGAGGCCTTTAGGGCTTCGATGCTTAAAATTTTCGAGAAAGCGACCCAGAGCCCCTCGAAAAAAGCTGCGTGAAGAGCATGCCCCTGCCCACTCCAAAGGTGACAGAGGGAGATCAAAAACTAAGCATGTGAGATCTGACAAAAAGTCGAGGGTTTCATCAGGGGAAAGTTCTCTGACACTGCATGAAAAAAGGGTAAAATCACTGGTGCATAAATCAGGGGTAACGGATGACAAAATGGCGTTGAAGATCGACTCGACACAGCCTTCGACGACAGCGTCGAGTCTGCCATCGAAGATGGCCTCGATACCTTCTGCGACAGTGTCGAGGCCTCCTTCGACGACGTCATAGCCTCCTTCGAAAACAGCAAAGCCAGCGTCCATAGCATCGACACCTTCAACGCCTTTGTCGAGGCTTTCTTTAATCCCGATGCCAAAATCAACGCCTTTGTCTAAGCCTAGGTCAATGTCACCCCCTTTACCAGAGAAAATCTTCCATCCTCAACCCAGGCAAGAATTTTTCAGATCTGTCTGTTTACGAGGAGCAGTCCTCTGAAGCGGATGTTACTTCAGCTGGGGTTAGATTTGGAACCAAGGAGGTTCCTGAGGATGGCTGATCTTTATGATTGCCCTCAGATAGCCAGTGGCCTAGATACTTCCCCTGAAGTAGAGTTTGAGAGGCCAGACCCTGCAGATCATGCAGACCCTGGGTCTAGAAACCTAATGGGAAGAGTCAATGACTTCATGGGATGGAAAACAGCTTCCCCAAGATCCGATCAGGACGATATGACAGACATCCTTAATGAGGGACCTCAAAGGGACCCTGTTCTCCCTTTCCATAAGGCTCTGCAAAACAGGATGATGGTAACTTGGGATACACCAGATTTTGGGCCTGCAGTAAATAAAAAGTTTGTGGGAAATTACAGGCCATCCTCATCAGATCCTGAGTACCTGTCTAAGCATCCCTTGCCAGAAAGCATGGTGGTACAATCTGCATACTCCACTAGGCAGTAAGCTTATCCTTCAATACCACCTGACTGGGATGACAAAAAAGTTGATACTTGGGCCGGGAAAGTCTTCTCTTCGGGTAGCATGGCCCTTAAATCTACGAATGTAACTTGCACTTTGGCAAGATTTACATACACCCTGTGGGACTGTATGACATCAGCGGCTGAACACATCCCGCAGGGTGAGGAGCGGGATGGTTTCCTGGCGATAGTGAAAGATGGAAAGTAGGCTACGGAGGAATGCCTCCAGTCAGGATTGGACACTGCTGATAGTATAAGCAGGTCCATGGCATCTAGCACGGTCCTACGCAGATTTGAATGGCTGAGGAAATCTAGCTTTGCACCTCATGTGCAGGCCAGATGACTCAATATGCCCTTTGTCGGCTTGAGGCTGTTCGGCAGCAAGGCAGACAAGAGCTTGGAGAAGCTGCAGACCTCGAAAGCGGCAGCTAAATCACTTAGTGCCGCTATAAAACAGCCTCAGCAACACTCCTACGCAGGGTCATCTTCCTGGAGGAGCCATGCTTTTCGTTTCTACTCCTCTTTTGGAAGAAGGAGGGGACAGGCCAGTCAAAGAGGCCACAGAGAAAACCCCCTTGTGGTGGAAGAGGGAAGGGTGCTAGATCTGCCCCTTCCTCCTTAGCCGCTTTTGCAGCCGCTGCAAAGCCACTCTGAGGTCTTTACCCACAAGACCCCGTGGGAGGCAGGATAGCTCGGTATCTGAACGAATGGCTGGGCATTACGTCAGATGCCTGGGTGCTAGAGATAGTGACCCATAGTTATTGCCTTCCTTTTCAACAAAGACCTCAAGATCATCCACCGGGAGCCAATTCTGTCAAAATTCCAGACCCGCTCCTTGTGCAGGAGATTTCAACCCTGCTAGAGAAAGATGCAATAGAACATGTACCTGTAGCGGATAGGGTTGGTACTCCCAGTATTTTCTCATTCACAAAAAGGACGGAGGATTGAGACCCATCTTGGACTTAAGAAATTTGAACAAATTCCTCAGGAAGGACAAGTTCAAGATGGTGACCCTTTCTCAGATCCTTCAGGTTCTTCAGCTTCAGTACTGGCTGGTTTTGTTGGACCTTCAGGATGCTTACTTTCATGTGCCAATCCATCTCAAGCACAGAAAGTACCTGAGATTTGCGGTTGGCGGTTCTCACTATCAGTTTCGGGTTCTGCCATATGGGCTGACCTCTGCCCGAGGGTTTTCACCAAGCGGATGGCTATAGTGGCAGCGAGTCTCAGGAGAGTGGGGGATTCATGTCTACCCTTACCTGGACGATTGGCTAATCAGGGCAAGTTCACCCGAACAAGCCCAGGAGCATCTGACCATGACCTGCCACTTCTTACACAGACTGGGTTTCTCCCTCAATTACAAGAAGTCGCAAATGATTCCACGCCAAAGACTCCAATTCATCGGAGCAGTCCTGGATACTTCCTCAGGGAAAGCCTCGCCTCCCGAGGAGAGAGCTCACCACATTCTGCAGATGGTAAAATTTCCGAATGCCCAACATCTGCCGGCCTTCGTATTTCTGAGGTTGCTGGGCCTCATGGCATCCTGCATTTTTTCTGGTGCTAGATGCCAGATTGAGAATGAGATCCCTTCAATGGGCCCTCAGGACTCAATGGTCCCAATTTTCGGGGGAGATGTCAGATCTTCTGCAAGTCCCGGCCAGAGTGGCTCAAGATCTTCTATGGTGAGCTTGCAAGGAAAACAGCCTCAACGGAGAACCTTTTTCGCAACCATGGCCGGAGATAACGATAGTGATGGACGCCTCACTCACGGGGTGGGGAGCCCACACCAACAATCTGACAATCAGCGGTCATTGATCTCCATCAGAGTCCAAACTACACATCAACCTTTTGGAGCTGAGGGCAATCAGACTAGCGCTGAAGGCCTTTCTGCCCTCTGTATGAGGATAGAACGTCCTGATAATGACAGACAACACAATGGCCATGTTCTACCTCAACAAAATAGGAGGCGTAGGATCACTTCCACTGTGCAGAGAGGCAATGCAGCTCTGGTTCTCGGCAATGCAAGAAGGAATCTCTCTATCGGCAGTTCACCTAGCCGGAGAGCACAACACAGCGGCAGACGCTCTGAGCAGGAGGAGCACAGTCTCCCACGAGTGGGAACTAGCTCAGGAAGTCCTTCAAGAGATCTTCACCCTTTGGGGAACCCCTCAAGTGGATCTGTTTGTGACCGGTGGCAACTGGAAGTGCGAACAGTACTGCTCAAGGGAATTCCCCCCCCCCAAGATGAGCTCTAGGAGACGGGTTTGTGGTGGACTGGGTATTTCCACTACTATACGCGTTTCCTCCAGTCCACGTGATTCCTCATGTAATACGGAGGTTGAGAAAGTTCAGGGAAACCATGATCCTAGTTGCCCCGGATTGGGCCAGGAAGACGAGGTACCCGGACCTTCTGGACATGTCCATCTGCCCTCCAGTACGTCTTCCACAAAGAGAGGATTTTCTCTCGCAAGAGGAAGGTCAGGTTTTTCATCCAGAGGTCAAGACTCTCAGCCTTCACGCATGGTTTCTGAGAGGCTGAGATATAAAGATTGGGACCATCCGGATGACGTAATGTATATTTTGCTTCCTTGTATCGGTGTCGTGGGAACAAGTTCACTATCTGGTGCAGGAATAAGAATGTGGATCCATTCTTATGTAATACTCCTACAGTACTTTATTTCCTTTTACATTTAGCCAATTTGGGGCTCCAAGCTGGCACTAGTAAAGGATACTTGGCAGCGCTATCTATCTTCAAGCGGTCCTCAGAAGAGGTTTCTTATTTTAAAATGCCTTTAGTTACCCATTTTCTAAAAGGACTGACATGTGTACCCTCCAACGCCTTTTCAGGTTCCCATCTGGGATTTAAATTTAGTTTTAAAGTTTCTAATGTGTGCCCCTTTTGAGCCTTTACATTCTTGCCCGTTAAGGCTCCTCACTTTGAAAATGTTTTGCTAATGGCTATAACATCAGCCCGCAGGGTGAGTTGCAGGCACCCTCTTGTAAGCCTCCTCACATCATTTTCCATACGAGCAAGGTCATTCTAAAGGTCAAACCATCCTTCTTACCTAAAATAGTCTCTGATTTCCACCTGTCACAGAAGATTACCTTACCTTCTTTTTACCCTCCTGCACATGCAAGTGAAGAGGAGGAGAGATTGCACAGACTGGACCCAAAAGGGCTCTCAGTTTCTATATTTCTAGACTGGCAAATTTCCAACAATTTGACCAACTGTTTGTTGGATATACTAGACACAAATTGGGCCTTGGAGTGTCTAAGCAAACTCTATCCAGGTGGATAATTATAGCAATCTCGGAATGCTACAAATTGGCTGGGAAGGAGCCTCCAGATGGGCTAAGGGCCATTCAACCAGGGGCATGGCAACTTCCACGGCTCTTCAGAGTGGTGTTCCAGTGCAGGATATTTGTGCTGCGGCCACCTGGTTGTCAATGCATACTCTTGTGAAGCATTACTGCTTGGACTCTACATCATATCAAGGTGGCCTCTTTGCAAAAGCCGTCCTTCATTCAGTCCATGATTGAAATTTTTGGTACTCCCTCCTCCAAATTCTTACTGCTTTGGGAGCCTATCTAAGATGAGGAATACGTGGGAGGACACAATCCATTTGAAGAACAAGTTACTTACCAACTGTAACGTTCTTTTGACTGGATGTTCCTCCCACGTATTCCTCATCGACCCTCCCAACCTACCCCTCCGTACAGTTTACGCCAGTTGCACTCAAACTTCCTTAAGAGCCAAAGGACTTTGAAAGCCTGATCAACTGATGCGACCATTAACACTAAAAACAGAACTGAGCTAATGGGGGCGGCTCGAGCCCTTTATACTGCGGATGACGTCGACGCTTGATGGCGGCCCTCGAGGGACTACAACTCTACGGCTTCGAGCACAACGCCCTCTGGTGAAAAATGTTTTCCGAAGCAGCAGAGCTGGGAGACAAGATATCTAACATGAGGAATACATGGGAGGAACATCCAATCGAAAGAACTTTACAGTTAGTAACTAACTTGTTCTACTATTCGCAACATCTGTTTGTTAGACTCGTGATAGTCTGTGCCATTGCTAAAAAGTAGCCCATCTGTATATGTTACTTTTATCGATTTCCGCGCAGCATTTGATCAAGTTAATCAGGAGTTATTGTTGGAAAAGCTACGGGTGCTTCTTCAGATTATAGTGGCCATACACACAGGGACTACAGCACAGATTTGTTTGGGTAACAATGGACTTTTATCTGGGAATATGAGCATAGGAAGAGGGGTGAAACAAGTGTGCATTTTGGCCGCCCTACTCTGTAACCTCGACTTTGCAGATCTTCCCGCTAGAATTACCCTTTTTGCTAAAAGTTCTCTGAAGATTGGTCAATGTATTGCTGCTGCCATCCTTTATGCAGATGACCTTGTTATATGTGACCATTTATACTCCGGAATGAAATCAATGTTAAATGCCCTAGCATGTTGTGCAGATGAGCATGGATTAACTATCAATTTGGAAAAAACGAAAACCATGTTTGTTACCGCTAATCGTGTGAAAACGCTTCCCCTGATTACTGAACTTGGGCGAATTGAATATACTGAAACCTACAAATATCTAGGAATTTAAATGTCTAATATGAAGGGTTATCCAGAGACAGTTAAACACAAATCACGTAGAGCTAAACCAATGTCATTCATGGTACGTAGGTTATGATATGAAATGGCATTTATAACGTGCCTATACACAAGTGTTTCAAGGCGCGACGTGGCAAGGGAGGGGGAACAGAGGAAAGACAAAGACAACGATCTTACTAGGCCAGGTGATATTGAGTTTGCACAAGTGCAGGCGAAGGGGAAAAGTGCAGGGAGCAGTGCAGTACATGGGATCGACAATAAAAATAAATAGCATAAATAAAAGCAATAAGTAAAGGTGCGGCCAGCTGCTGGCAAGTGCATGGGTTAAGTGCAGATATCAGGTGTCAAGTGCAGGTAGAGGACTGTAGGGATACAGAAAACAGTCACCAAGTGCGGGGGTTGCCAGGGAGGCAATGCAGGTGTCAACTGGAGGGAACATGGTCCCGCGGTCAGAGGGTAGCCAGGTGACCGGTGCAGTTTCAGCCGGGAGTTCAGCAGGGGAGAGGAGGAGAGAAAGCAGAAGCAACAAGGAAGGTTTTGAGGTGCTTCCGGAACCGGAGATGGTTCTCCTCAAGTTTCAGGGAGGCTGTTCCAGAGGGAGGCCCCAGCAGAAGAAAGAGATCTACATCCAACTCGTTGCTTGGAGAAGCGACTGACCCTGAGGGAGTTGGAAGCGGATGAGCGAAGAAAACATTGCACAACATCTTGCTGGGTTCTCTGGGAGGCATTCTTGAGCTTTATAAACAATGGTTCTGCCCTGTAGTGTTATATAGATTGGAAGCATTTTAGATGCAGGATTTACAGTGGTTACATGTACTTGGAAGTTTTTTTTTGGCGTTGTCTCTTGAAACTTCCGCTTTCCGCCTCAGTTAAATATGTACGGCTCAAATTGGTATTGGCATCGTTAAAATCTGTGGCGCTCAAACGCAGAGGAGAATTGTTCTTCAAATCTAAAACATCACCTGCATGTCCCCTATTGACAAAATTAGCGGTCAATTACTGTCTGGAGCATGTCATGAATTAAATAATGGGTTTATGAAATTGGTGAAAGATCTGTTCGGCACGTTCAATTGGAATCCAGATTTCAGACAGAGTTCGTATTTTCAAAAATTAAAAGGTGCTTTTACACGTCGTTTGAAAAAAAAAAATGGGACTGGACTAATAGCTATGAACATTTACAGAAACTTCATTGTTCTAGTCAAGTCGAACAAGTTATACATACGTATATGAGACCCCAAAGTTATCTGTTGTGTTGCCCTTACCCTGAAGTACGACGGTTTAGATTGTTAATGCGCGCAAACCATATTCCTGTAAGAGCTATTTGTGGGGCGCAATGGAAAATCCCGAAGGAAGGTCGATACTGCCGAATATGTAAGATCCCTAAAAATATTGAAACAGTAAGACACTTACTGAGTGCCCCAAATTAGGCCCTCTCTATATGACCTCGATAAAAACATCTGCATTTTGGACTTGGTGTTTAAATACTGAAAGTGTGTCGACTCATATTGCCCTGTATAGAGTGTGGTGTTGAGTAAAAAAGTACCTTGAAGGCCCTAATGGTTGATTGTTAGTGTACGGTATGTTGGAAGTCTATGTGACCTTAAGAGTTTTTAGGATGTATAAAGTGTCATGAAAACCATAGATATATACCACTACAGAATTTGAGAGATACTTTCTTACATGTATGTATTAATTTTTTATTTTTCTGTAATAATTGTATGACAGATGATGAATTGGCAACATATTGTTATGAATTCATACTTTAATAATAATTTTAAGTTCATTTTCGAACTGAATACAGATAAATAAAAAATGATCAATGAAGTTGAGAAATAAATACTACTACACTATAAGTCAGACTTTGGCTCGGCCCACATGGACTGGGGTTGCTTTTCTGCTGAGTAAAAACCTAACCTGTGTGATGACTGTAGTGAGCAGACCCGTGAAGACCCGTGAGCAGATTTGGCCTTCTTATTTGCACTTCTTATTTGCACACACCAATATCCAGTATATTCTAGCATCGGTTTATGCATCCAGTAAGGGTCAGAAAGCTTCCTAATGTCAGTTTTGAGTTTCTTGGATGATGATATTGGTGTAAAAACCATTATGGGGTGATTAGGGGGACCCAAACTCGTTACTATGACAATTTAGTTAGCTGTTATAATTATTTGAACAATGGATGCAATGGTAGATGTAGTTTTGTGTTTATATTTTTTACTAATTGAGTATCAATATTTATTATTAGTGATTTAAATGTTTGCCAGCTATAAACTCAGGTTTAGCACAAACTGACATACTTAATAAATGTATGTTTTTTTTTTTTCAAAACAAATTAATGTACCCTTTTGTTATTCTGTAAGCTTTGTTTATTTTATGTTTTGAATAGTGGAGATGATTGCGAAACTTATTTTTTTATTATAAAAATGAGCTTTACAAATTATTTGTGAACCATATAATCCAGTGATTTTTTTTTTTTTTAAACATGCAGCTTTTAGTAATTTTCCCAGATTTTCTCTGTATAGAGGAACCCTCCAATTTTCAGGAGGGCATCTTCGACAGAAGCCGATCTGCTAACCCGCTGCAAGTGTTTCCTTCTGATTTGCGCCTTTTGTGCATTTTTAGGCCCTCATCTGGCTACACTCAATGTATGCAGTGGATTAGACACATCCCAGTTGGAGATTTATGCTTCTAAAAGTCTAGGTCAGCCTTCCTGCGCCATCCTGCCGACTCCACTGCTGTGTTCAGTTCAGCCTTGCTTGTTGGGACAGTCTGCAGGCTGTATGACTGCAGCTGAGCGCCGGTCCCACCAGGGTCTCCTCCCTTGCTGTCAGTAGCTACTGTTATCTGGAAGAGTGCGGGACACCACTACCCCATCTCATCTGCTCCAATGGCCGTCCTGGATCACCCCCATTGGTTATACCAGTGATTGAATTCTTTTTTTCTGGACTGCCACCCTCCTTTTTGCACATGGAAACAAGGCACAATCAACAATCACCATACACAAACTGATACGCTAGACACGAGGTTCAATTCCCAAAATCTAGGGTTTATTGCAAAGCAAATAGTCTGTTGGGCGACCGGATCTCATGTCTCGCAACGTGTGTTACCCAGACCTCGTGAGACGCAAGAGAGTGAACATTCTACAACAGTAACATATTAACAAAAAGACCATCATATTATCAGTTAGTGACACATCAAAAACCGCCCATAATGTATCTTCCTTAGCAAGGGTTCGGTGATTGACAATTAAGACGAGAATGACACCTTCTAAGACATTTATTCATCAACAGTTGCAATCTGCGAAGGCGCAGCCATTATTCTTTGTTACAGAGAACATAATGCACTTGTTCTGTGAGCGAGCTGTGTTCGTAGGAAAGACACATTCCAAGACCTGCTATCTCCTAATTTCTATTTGTGCGCTAGAGGTCGGCTTGATCTAAAGGGGCCCAGGGAGGGGGGCAGTGAAAGAGTGTATAATTCATGCCTTCAGCTGTCTATTTCTACAGTTTCTGCCATTTCAGTGAGACCAGCTGGCACCTGTTTGGTGATTAAATGCCTTTCTGCTTACTTTCAAGGACTTGTGAGGGAGGAAAACCGTGTATTTCTGTCTGGGCTAGTCTCTCAACGTGTAACTTGTGGCCTCGCTCTGTACAGGGGCAGAATGAAATAGAATCCATTTTAGCAAAGCGTTTGAACAGAAAAGCAAGGGAAAGCAAAAATGGCAAAATGGTGAATTCTGTTGGTACAAAATGGACGCTCTGTGGTTATGCTGACGATTCTGTACTGGCGATGCTGAGCATATGATGCAGTTGGTTTTCGGCGAACATAATATACCATCTATGCTATGGTAGGGTATTTTCTAGACTAACAAACCCTCCTCTTGACCGTAAGCCAAACGCATCAACCATACATCGCGTCTTCCTCTGACCATGTATATGATTCTAAACTATGCATACTACTGTAATTGTCATCGTCATCATCATTATTAATGGACATGAACTCTTTCATAGTTTGCATTTCGTGATTTGTATTCATATTCACCTTGGGAGTTTGTTTCATTGTTATCATGTGTACACATCCCTCAGTTATTTTGGAGCAAATGTCTGGCAAGCATTGTATGCAACAACAACATGTCATAACGATCCTGAGTATTATTACCTAAAGGGCAATTAGCTTCCATCCCCATGAGTGCATTAATCCCCAAAACCAGGAACTTATATTCAACTCCCAACCGCCTGTTGGGGTTGGAGGTCAGAACTCATAATGTGTAATTTTTTTTATTGCTTCAAAAATCGTAGGGGAGGAGTCACTTACAAATACGCAGCACGCTGACCCCACGATTTTGCAAACTCCCCCGCGATCAGCCAAAACTATATCAAGAGCCATCCTATTCTGTAATGTCATTAATCTAATTTCCTTCTCTTCCAGGGTCATATTATACAATATATCCGTTGTTCCATTTATTGTTTTCTCCAAAATTCTGGACAATTGTCTTTATATTATAAGAGTTTATTGCTTGGCCCCAAAATGGTATACATTATTTTGCTATGTCTCCTGCAATAAATCCTGCTTCTGTGGGATGTCTTAACCCACTAATCTAAGCCCTGCAACATCACTGTGCATTGCTGGCAGCAGAAACATCATAATGGCCACCGGAAAGTGCGCAGTGAAAACCTGAAAAATAGGCCACCATCTACTTTGTGCCTATGTCAGTGGTAACACAGGAGACCACTGCCAAACCCCATCATTTGGCTGCTCACAGAGAAAAATCATTGCAAAAGAAACAGAGCTGGTTTCAAAAATCCGTTTTTATTTGGTGTCAAATTTGCACAAATCATGGCTTACAAACCACCCAAAAAGATCCAACCTCCTTGTTGGGTGGTCAACATCATTCTCCCGCAAGAATCTACATAAATATAAGGTCCACAGAAGTGTATCTATATCTGAACAAAGTACACTTTTGAGGATTACTTGCTGGAAGAAATCTATCAAAAATGGGAGTAATACCGTTACTCGCATCTACCAGAAGCCGGCGTTTTAAAACCATTTTGTGTAAAGTTGAACATTGAACCCAAACTATGCCAAAGAAAGACATGTTTGTCCTGTCTAATCGACCCGTTTCACTCTTATTCCATTTCCCATAAAATAGTGCGCTTAATAATGCACACCATGCTGAACTGAGCGGCAATGGTTGTACATACCAACCCATTCCCTTCCCACCATGTTGCGGTTAATGCGTGCACACCCAACAATTGCTTCTGTTCAGGATTGAGTGCGTCATCTTTATTATCAAAAGTAACGTGTTATTACCATAACCTTCCCTGTGTCTCTCTTCCATTGGTGACAGAGTATAAGAGATTACATGGACCTGGTTTTCTGTGACGGAGGCATTACTAATAGGCAAAAATGCACCTAATGGATGTATTTCCTCCAAATACCATAATACCGGGACCACCAATACTGGCGCAAGTATACTCACAATGCACATTTTTTCCGGCAACTCTTTCTAGGTAATTTTATAGTCTCTATATTTATTACATCATCAGCGTTGGTGCAGGAGGGGGCAAAAGCAGGTATAGGCATTATGCGTGACTCTTCTTCTCCAACAATGTTCGTCGTGAATACTTCTTGCAGCAGCATCCGTTGGAACACCAACAAGTTCGAAAATGTTAACAAAGTGTTTAGGCCAGTTCTCGGCAGCCTGGATTGCTAAGCGTAAGGCAAGATTATCGTGCTCCAGCACATTGCTCAAGACTCCAGAGCAATCATCAATTGCCTTTGTACCATAAGCGCCCGCTTGTTTCACACGGGGTGATCGACAAATTGATTTGTATTTTCAAAGATAGCACTGGGAAGCCGTGTTCCAAAGCTCCCAGATTGGTACAACCCCCACGCTCCACTTCCCTAGGCCTCTGATTCCCAATTCATCCGTTATGGGAATAGAGGCAACAACAAAGCCCGCAAAGATTCGATCACTTTCGATTTTGAGAACGCAGATTGTACCTCATTGCTCCAGGTACTGTGTGATCAATGAACAGTGCGATCAATGAACAGTGCGGATGCACTTCCAGATGTAGGCTCAGTATCAGCCTGTGATGCAGCAAGTGATGAAGCAGGCTTTATGTCAGCCTGTGACGATGCAGATTCAGCTGGGCAAAGTTGGGCCACATTTAGCCCTTTCTCCTTTTTAGCAATCCTCTCAGGCTTTCTCTCAGGCTCAGGCAGAATTTGTGGCATTGAACTGGCAATGGTGTCTTTCGAGTCGGGGCAGCTGTTTCTTTCTGGTCGTCTGGATCAGCCAGTTCTTTCAATGGCGATCAAATTCTTGTGGGTGGCATGGATCCACACCTTTCGACCATCCACACGGACTGCAGTTTGCCTTGCCAGGAGTACCTGGTAAGGCCCCTGCCACCTCGGTGCAAGTGATGACTTCCTCTCAAAGTTTTTATCATGATCCAGTCGCCAGGCTGCAGACAATGCCCCGGGCCTGTATATCTGACAGGAAGAGCCTCCTGTACCTGCTGATGAATCAAACAAAGCTTCTGCGTTAAAATGTTCCAATATGTACTAAGCACAGGGTATTCGACTTCACTCAAACGCCTGGGCTGCGGCGCACACCACACATGAGCAGGTCTCCCCATCACGATCTCTTATGGGGAGAGTCCAGTCCTTGCTTGCACAGATGTGCGCATGCACAGCAAAGCTAAAGGCAATGCATCTGTCCATTTTAGTTTACTCCCTGAACATATCTTTCTAATCTTGTTTTTCAATATGCGTTCTGGCGTTCAACAAGACCAGCACTCATCGTGTGTCTGGCACAATAGAATCGTTTATCAATCTGAAGGCCTGCACAGATCTGTAATATCACAGCGGCAACAAAATGCGGGCCGTTATCTGACCATATGACCCGTGGCAGGCTGAATCGGGAAAAGTATTCTTTTAGCATAACTTTTGCTGTGCTCATTGCTGTGCAGTCCTTCAGCGGGTATGCCTCCACCCACTTACTGAACGCACACACTACCACCAAGATGTATTTTAGATTCTGACATCTTTCTATTTCTATGAAATCAAAATGGATAACTTCAAAGGGCAGTAGCTGTTCCTCTTCCAATATTGTGTTGCAAACATGTCATACAATTCTGAACTAGTCTCTCAGCATTTTTTCTTATGTGCGGGTTCTGCGATACTGTGGGCAGATGCTGAATAATTTTTTTCACGCATATATGAGTGGGGCTGTGAGCCATGGTGACCATTGCAGTTACGTAGGAGTTGGGCAGCATCCACTTTCTATTTCTTTGTCCACCCAGCAAACTTCTAAGTCTAATTCTGCGGAACCCTTAGCCCACCCTTTTATTTCATCAGCAGTTGCATCCGCCTGCATCTCTTTGACTGTGACAATCCCATTTTCTATCTTGCAGGGCACTTCTTGTGACTGTACTATCAACATTTTCATGTGTAAATCAGTGGCAGTTTGTTTTGCAATTTTGTCTGCAAATGTGTTTCCTTTTCCCACGTTACATGTTATTTTCTTATGCGCCTCGCATTTCATTATTGCCAGTCGCTTTGGACACGTAAATGCAGACATCAATCGCGCTATCAAAGGGCCATGTTGGAATTTAGTTCCATGTGATGTTAGGAATCCCCTCTCAGCCCAGTCGGCCAAAATTGTGCAGCACCCCAAATGCATACTGACTGTCAGTATATATGTTTACATTTAGATTTTCAGAAATTTCACATGCTCTTGTCAATGCTATTATCTCTGCTGCCTGCGCTGAATTGTATGGAATTCTTTTGCTCTCTACAATACTCTTTAGTGTCGTGATGGCGTAGGCAGCAGTTGACGTGCCATCAGGTAATTTAAAACAGGAACTATCACAAAACAGTTCTCCGTCTGGCTCTTTCTGTGGGGTGTCTGTTAGATCAATTCTCCCTTTTGTTTCTTCCTCAGTAACCATTAAACAATCATGGGGAGGTGATTCATTCTCACCCACTTCTTCATTGGGAGAGGGCATTAATTCTGCAGGATTCAAAGCGCAACACCTCTGAATTTGAAAATGTGGTGCAAACAGGACAATTTCATATCTCGTCAATCTAGCTGATGTGAGATTTTGCATCTGCGTTCTTTTTAAAAGAACGTCTACTGTGTGGGGCACCATCAAAATAAGGCGTGCCCCAAAACCATTCCCTCGGTTTGTTTTACTGACGCAGCAGCTGCAGCTACAGCTCGCAAACAACGTGGCAAAGTGCATGCTACAGGGCCCAGCGCGGAAGAAAAATAACCGCATGGTCTATTTCTTCCTCCTTGTTCCTGTGTCAAAACAGCCAGCGCGCAACCCTCATTCTCATGCACAAATAATTTAAAAACCTTTTCATAATTTGGTGTGCCCAAAACTGGAGCTGAGCACAGAGCAACTTTGAGCAGATCAAATGCATTCTGACATTCCTCATTCCATGGCAAAAGTAGGGCAACATCCTTTTTTGTTAATGCCACCATTGGTTTTACAATCATTGCGAAATTCGCTATCCACTGCCGGCAATATGAAGCCATGCCTATTATGGCTCTGACTCCTTTCTGTGTCTTTGGAATAGGCATACCAGAGATAATCTCTATTCTTTTTGGTGTCAGTCTTCTTCCCTCTTTCGAAAGTAGGTAGCCCAAATAGGCCACCTCCTTTCGACAATACTGACATTTTTTAAAAGAAGCTCTATGTCCATGCAATGCTAAATGTATCAACAACATGGCTGTTCCCTCTTTTCAAATTTCTTCTGAGTCAGCAGCAATCAACAAGTCATCAATGTATTGCAATAGTACACAACCCGCTGGTAGCTCTAGCATATCTCGTTGTTCTTTTAATGCTCTGCTATAAATACTTGGGCTCTCAGTTAAACCTTGTGGAATTTGTTTGAATGTGAAAGAACGCCCTCCTAGTGTGAAAGCAAATAGGTATCTGCTATCCTGGTGTACTGGAATGCTAAAAATTGCATTCTTAAGATCGACTACACTAAAATATGAAGCCGAAGCTGGAATCATTGTCAAAATGGTAGTGACGTCTGGGACCAATGGAAACTGGGGATCAACTACTTTATTCAACATGCGTAAATCAATTATGAAACGGAATGGAATTTCATTACCTCCTTTCTTATAAACTGGGAGAATTGGACTATTGCAAGTGCTACCAGTAATCTCTTCAATCACGTTTCTTATAACCAAATCTGAAACAATGCATTTCAATGCTTTCTTTCCTTCCACTGAAATTTTATACTGGGCGATACGCGGCAATGTTACTCCCTCTTTCAAAACAACTCTCACCGGCTCTATTTTCAAACAACCAACATCGTTATCATTCATCGCCCAAATGCAAGTCGGTACCTTACTTAACTCTATTGGCAGTGGTTTGGACAAGAATTGGGACACTGGCATTTTTGTTGTGAGATCGTCAAAAACACATCAGGAGAACAATGAGTAACCGCACTTAGTTTTTTCAACAAGTTTAAACCTAATAGATTCTCGCCGCAATTTTGTGTCAACAGAAACGGGCAAGACTCAGTGAATGAACCTAGTGTTATGGGTACTGACTGTGACACGGGACTAATTACTGGGGTGCCTGCGAGCCCTACTGAAACGTACTTTTGCCCTGACAGTGGTATCTCTTGAACCAAGTGATGGTCTATTGAGCACTTCTGTGCACCCGTGTCCACTAGAAAAGTGTGCTCCTTATTCCCAACTTTGAATTCTACGTAGGGTCCTTTCTGGTCAACGGGAATATGCACTGGTTCCGACCCCTGTCCTGGGCTGTCCTAGCGGAACAATACATCATCTGATGTAAAGTCACCTGAATAGTATGTATTTGAGTATCAAAAACATTTCCATCCTCGACTCTATTCTGTTGATTTTGATGTTGGTTCTGATTCTAGTTGCTATTTCCTTGATTATTCTGATTTTGTGGTGTACTAGTGTTTCTATTTTTCCCCTGTGCTCCCGGGCAACCTCTGTTCTGTCTTCTCGGGCCATTCCCATCTCTATTCTGCAAATGACCTCTTGTTAAGAAAAGCGTCTCGTGGGCGCTGAGTACCTGAACTTCCAGTTGATGGTCGTGGTGAAGTAGCCAGGCTGTCCGACTGATGGTTGCTGAATGTGTAACGCGAGGAACCAGCGCAACACCCACCCTGAATTCAAACAAGGTCAGTGGTGAACCAGCTCCCAACGCCACGGATGCGCACTTCCCTGATTTGCGTGACGTCGGGACAGTGCAAGCACTGACAGGGAAGGCGGGTCTTGACTGGATGGAAAATCCACAGCAGGATACAACAGCAAGGCTCCAAGAAGTAGCAGTAGTCCGATGAAGAGAACTGAAGTTGGCAGGTGCAGTAGAAGGATAAGTAGGCAGAGTAACTCCAGAGAAGGCAGGAGGCAAGGCACTGAACCAACAGGCAAGGAGGCAGGAGGGACTAGGAACCCTGGGGCAGAACAAGGAGAAAGAACTGGAAGGCAGGAAGGGAGCTGGGAAGAAGAAGGCCCAGGGAACCTACTGGCAAGGAAGGAATGAGGCAAGAATTCTCCCAGAGGCAGACAAGGGAAGGAAACACCAACAAAGAAGGACAAGGAACAAAAGGCTGGGAAGGCAGACAAGGTGCTACTCAAGAGTAACACAGGCGAGGACGCGATCAGGAAACAAACCGCGTTGAGACGCGGTTTGTTCAAGCAAACTGGCCCTTAATATAGGGCAGGCAGCACCTGGGAGGCTTGGAACGCAAGCCGTGCTGTCCCCGGGTGCTGACGCGCCCAAAACGAGGCTTGGGAAGCAAGCTTGCAACTTCCCGAGCGCTCTGTGGACGGCGCATGCGCGGAGGGCGAAACACGGCCTTCCGCGCCTGCGCGAACCACGCGAACGGGAAAACCCGGAAGCGGCATGAGCCGCAGAGGACCGAGGTCCCCCAACCTGTATCGGGGGTAGATGCGCCAGGACGGGAAGCGCCGGGACCTGAAGATGCGCCCCGCACCCTAGGTAAGTGGCATGACACTATGGCCCCTCCCAGAAAGGCCAGGAGCCCCAGGTTTCCAAGGTAATCGGAGATAGAAATCGCGAACCAGACGGGGAGCGTGCACATAACTGCGTGGTTCCCAAGTGCGATCACAGGCAGGGTAACCCTTCCAGTCCACCAAGTACTGAAGTACTCCCCGTCGTATGCGCGAATCACAGATCTTCTGTACTTCAAATTCGGGCACTCCACGGACATCAACAGAGGCAGGCTTCAAAAGGGAGACATGGAAGACAGGATGAACCCGCCAGGACTGTGGCAACTGTAGGCGATATGCTACAGAGGACAAACGCTTAGTAACCTTGAATGGGCCAAAATAACGGGGAGCTAGTTTGGTAGGTAGATTACGCACTGGAAGATTCTTAGAGGACAACCAGACTAAATCTCCCACCTGGAAAATTGGTTCAGGAGTGCGCCCTTTATCAGCCTGTTGTTTCATGCGCACCTGTGCCTCTGCAAGAGTACTGCGTGCCAACGAGTGTTGCTTTTGGATGGTGACGACCAGATGATCAGCAGATGGAATTGCACTGGGTGGTACAGGATGAAAAGGTACCAATCTTGGATGTTGACCAGAAGAACAGTAAAACGGACTGAGTCCGGTAGCGGAATGTTCTGCATTGTTATAAGAGGCTTCAGCAAGAACCGGATGTGTTCTCCAATTGGTCTGAGTGGCATTAGCAAAGCACCAAAGGTAGTGCTCCAAAGTTTGGTTAGTTCTCTCAGTCTGGCCGTTTGTGTGTGGATGATAACCCGAACTCAGGGCTCTGTGAATGCCTAGATGATTACACAACTGACGCCAGAAAGAGGACAGAAACTGGGATCCACGATCGGATATGATCTTTTCTGGTAATCCATGTAGCCTGTAAATTTCCTGGAAGAACGCCAAAGCCATCTGGGATGCTGTGGGTATCCTGGGAAATGGGACAAAATGGGCAGTCTTGGTGAGACAGTCTACAACCACCATGATGCAGGTACATCCATCAGATGGAGGAAGGTCAACGATGAAATCTGCGGCAATGGTATGCCATGGGTAGGGAGGTATCTCTGTGGGATGAAGTAACCCCAATGGTCTTTTCCTTGGGGTCTTGGTCTTGGCACACACAGGACAGCTCTTGACATACCGCTCAATTTCTTCGGCCCAACCTGGCCACCAGAATTGCCTGGATACTAATTCTTGGGTGGCCTTTATGCCACGATGTCCACCAACTCGGGAATCATGGAACCCATGAAGTACAAGAGTCCGAAGAGAGACTGTGGGAATATATAATCTGTTCCGATAAAAAAGCAACCCATTGCGTTCAGTGATCTGTGGTCGTTTCAAGAGGCTGGCCCGAGCTCGATCTGTTATGGTGTCCTGTACAATCGTCTGGAGATGAGGTGAGAGCGTAAGTAGAAAATGCTTCGGAGAGATCAATGGCTTGTCACTACAGTCGCTCTTAACGTCTCCTTCCAAAGAAAGGGATAAGGCATCAGCTTTCAAGTTCTGAGCACATGGAATGTAAATTATGTGGAAGTCGTAGTAAGAGAAAAAGAAGGCCCATCGGGCTTGGCGAGAGGTACGGCACTGAAGAGAACGTAAATACTGTAAATTGCGATGGTCAGTACGAACTTCCACCGAATGCCGTCCCCCGAAGAGATGATGCCTCCATTCTTCAAATGCTGCTTTTATGGCCAACAGCTCCTTCTCAATCACGGCATAGTTCAGTTCACTAGGAGTGAGTTTGCGGGAGAAATAAGCCACAGGATGTTCCATGCCGGATTCGGATTGCTTCTGCAGGAGAACAGCACCAACAGCGAAGTCGGATACGTCTGCCTCTACGATGTATGGTATCTCGTCATTGGGGTGACACAGAATGGGTGCTGTGCTGAAGGCTTTTTTCAAGGTGTCAAAGGCCATGGTGGCCTGCGAATCCCAAAGAAAAGGTACTTTGCTGCTGGTTAGTCGAGTTAAAGGAGTCGTTAGCTGTGAGAAATGGGATATGAACTGCCGATAGAAATTGGCGAACCCTAAAAACCGTTGCAGGGACTTCAGATCGAGAGGTTGGTTCCAGTCCTGAATGGCTTGTACCTTAGCGGGATCCATGAAGATGCCTGATCCACTGATCACATAGCCCAAAAACTCCATGCTTTCCTTGTGAAAAGAGCACTTCTCTGCTTTTGCGTACAGTTGATTCTGGGACAACCGTCGAAGCACCTCTCGGACGTGTTCCACATGTTGTTCCTGGGTAACGGAGAACATGAGGATATCATCCAGATACACCCAAACTGAGATGCCAATCAGGTCACTAAAAATGTAGTCCATAAAGCGCTGGAAGACGGCCGGGGCATTACACAAACCGAATGGCATTACCCGATATTCGTAATGCCCGAATGGAGTCTTGAAGGCTGTCTTCCATTCATCACCTTCCTTTATCCGGATCAGATGATAGGCTCCACGGAGATCTAACTTGGTGAAGACTTGAGCTGTTCGAAGTGATTCCATGATATTCCGGATCAAGGGCAGTGGGTATCTGTCTTTTCGCGTGATGTTGTTCAATTGGCGGTAATCTATACAGGGACGTAAAGTACCTTCCTTCTTCTTCACAAAGAATAAAGGAAAACCAGCAGGGGATTTCGAAGGTGCTATGTATCCCTTTTTGATGCAGTCAGCCAGATATTCCTGTAAGACCTGTTTCTCGGTTAAGGACAAGGCGTACACCTTCCCATGAGGTATCACCGAACCTGGTATCAAATCAATGGAACAATCGAATGTTCTGTCAGGTGGTAGAGGTATATCCCCTGGCTCGGAAAAGACCATCTGAAAATCGTCGTACACTTGAGGGATTGGCAACAATGAGCAAAGACCAGGTGGACTATTGCTTCTTGTAAGAGGTGTGGAGGTGACGATGTTCTGAGGCCTGCCAGGCAAGCAACAATTCCGGAGGCAATGAGCGGAAGCAAAAACCAAAGTGCGTGCTTCCCATTCGATAGTTGGATTGTGGCATAGCAGCCACGGTAAACCCAAAACTACTGAATATGAAGGTGATTTGATGACGTCCAGTGCGATTCTTTCACCATGTTCCTTGATCTGGATAAATAGACCCATGGTATGTTGACGTATTGGCCCCGAGGATAAAGGAGTCCCATCAATCACCTCCACGGGCAGAACATTCTTCCGGGAAAACAAAGGTATACCATGCCTTGCTGCGAAGGTTTCATCGATGTAATTACCAGAAGCTCCACAGTCCAATAAGCCAAGAACTTTCGCCTCTTTGTCTAACCATGTCAATTTGATCTCCAGAACTAACAAGACAGCAGGTTGCATGGGCTGAAACAAGGAGCAGGAGCCGGAAAGGACTGAAAGTGCAGGGAGACCTGTCGTTGCCTTTCCTATAGACGACAGGTCTTCTAGTTTTCCCACTTCCTTTGGGGGCATAAAGGACAGGTACCCAAGTAATGCCCGGCGGCTCCACAGTACAAACATAATCTTAGACTTCTTCGGCGTTTCCGTTCAGCTTCTGATAACGGACCCCTCACAGCACCCAACTGCATGGGTTCTGGACCGGAGTCCGAAGACCCAGGAATCCCGGTAGACGTGTTTGCTGGTCTGGGAAACAGCCTCTCAGCTCGACGTCTCTCTCCTCTTCGTTCTGCCAGTCTGTGATCAATCCGCAAAACTTGTTCCACGAGTTGCTGAAGGGTGTCGGGCTCTGGAATGTGTAATAATTCATCCTTAAATTCTTCTCTCAAACCCCGACGAAACAGAGTCTTTTGGGTTACTTCAGGCCACTGGGAATCGGTGGCCAATTGTCGGAAGCAACCAATATAGGCTATTATGTCCATGGCTCCTTGCTTGAGGTCCATCAATTGATTCTGTGCCGCAGAAGCCAGATTGGGTGATTGAAAAACCTCTAGGAACGCTTTTTCGAAGGCTGCAAAGTCGTTGAGAATGGGACTATTGGCAGCCACCAAAGGCGCTGCCCAAGCAAGTGCATTCCCAGTCAAATTACCCAGAATATACCCAATCTTGGCTTTGTCTGAGTTGAAATAGGAGGACCTGAAGAGGAAGTGTATTCTACAATGATTACAAAACTCGGCCACACGTCTCGAATCTCCATCGAATTTGATAGGTGCGGTATGAGCCATTGCACCTTCGACCTGAGGTGTAGCCCCTGTACCTTGTGCCGCCATCTGTCTTAGACCAATGTTCTCTTGATGGAGCGCAGTCATCTCGGCTCGAAGGGCCCGCATCTCTTCCCGAAGTTCCTGGGCTTCATCCATCTTGGAATCAGAAGGCAGGTATCTCAATCTGTTAAGAAAAGCATCTCGTGGGCGCTGAGTACCTGAACTTCCAGTTGATGGTCGTGGTGAAGTAGCCAGGCTGTCTGACTGATGGTTGCTGAATGTGTAACGCGAGGAACCAGCGCAACACCCACCCTGAATTCAAACAAGGTCAGTGGTGAACCAGCTCCCAACGCCACGGATGCCCACTTCCCTGATTTGCGTGACGTCGGGACAGTGCAAGCACTGACAGGGAAGGCGGGTCTTGACTGGATGGAAAATCCACAGCAGGATACAACAGCAAGGCTCCAAGAAATAACAGTAGACCGATGAAGAGAACTGAAGTTGGCAGGTGCAGTAGAAGGATAAGTAGGCAGAGTAACTCCAGAGAAGGCAGGAGGCAAGGCACTGAACCAACAGGCAAGGAGGCAGGAGGGACTAGGAACCCTGGGGCAGAACAAGGAGAAAGAACTGGAAGGCAGGAAGGGAGCTGGGAAGAAGAAGGCCCAGGGAACCTGCTGGCAAGGAAGGAATGAGGCAAGAATTCTCCCAGAGGCAGACAAGGGAAGGAAACACCAACAAGGAAGGACAAGGAACAAAAGGCTGTGAAGGCAGACAAGGTGCTACTCAAGAGTAACACAGGCGAGGACGCGATCAGGAAACAAACCGCGTTGAGACGCGGTTTGTTCAAGCAAACTGGCCCTTAATATAGGGCAGGCAGCACCTGGGAGGCTTGGAACGCAAGCCGTGCTGTCCCCGGGTGCTGATGCGCCCAAAACGAGGCTTGGGAAGCAAGCTTGCGACTTTCCGAGCGCTCTGTGGACGGCGCATGCGCGGAGGGCGAAACACGGCCTTCCGCGCCTGCGCGAACCACGCGAACGGGAAAACCCGGAAGCGGCATGAGCCGCAGATGACCGAGGTCCCCCCAACCTGTATCGGGGGTAGATGCGCCAGGACGCGAAGCGCCGGGACCTGCAGATGCGCTCCGCACCCCAGGTAAGTGGCATGACACCCCTTCCTTACCGTATGCACATTGGTTTAGTCCAAGTGGACCTCCATGCATGTTCGAGTAATTCCCTCTTCCCTGTGCATTTTCTCTACCCCTATTATTATTCGCTACCTGCTGTAGTAACACTCTCGTTTTCAGATTCACTCTATCTTGCAGCTCTTTTTATTTCTCTGTATTTACTCTATTTTCATAGTACTGGGCCATGTGTAATACCTCACTCTGTGATTTTGCTTGCCACGCACTTTCAGATGTCATTATCAAATTTTGGATTTGAGGTAACAACCCTCTCACATATTTGTCAACAAATAGTCTTTTCCCAGGTTCAGTGCTTAAATCTTGGCCACTAAAATCTGTAAACACTTCTATTGAAATAGTCAGTAGCCAACTCATCTTTGCCTTACACACATGCAGTTAGTTTGTCCCATATAATTCTTCTTTCAGGTACTATAACCTTCAATTTCTGTACTATTCGTGCCGGTAACGCTGACATATTTGACGATGGCTTTTCGGCAGCTTTTCTGTTCGCATCCTCTTTTATTACATTTTCCCAAGTAGCACCCAAACTATCATGATCATCTGCATTCCTAATTTGCTTCCATATATCTGCTGGGAGAATTACAGGGAATAATAGGTCAATATCGCTCATATTAAAAATTGCCGATTATAAATAGGATTCAATTTCTTTATAGAATCCCAACGGATTCCTTCTTATATCAGGGATAGTTTGTTTTATATTATTCACCTCTTGTCAAGAGAAAGGGACATGTACATATTGTGCTGTGTAATGTGCCTCTGTTACTTGCGCTGGAGCTCCATCGACACCTGGAGTTTCTGTTTTTGGCACGAAAGTGGGAGGGACTTCTCTCATTGGAAATATCGCACTAGCTTTTCCTCCTCTCTCTCTTCTATTAAGTACTATAGCTAGATCAAGGGATAGAGCAGTCTTTCCAGTTTCGGACAAACACGCTCTCTTATATACTGTCATTAACTCAGAGGGACAGCGGTCATTTCTTTCAACATATCTATCTTGCAAATACTCAATCATTACTTGTAATGCTTTCCTTTGCATCTCTATTGTGTACAATTCAAACGTTTCATACACCTCCAATATAGGAATACTAGCATCCATTATCCATCTAAGTGCTTCTCGCGTACATATTTTCATTTCTTCACCAACCGGTTTTGATGGCGGGCAAAATCGCTGCTGTACATATGTTGCTGACCCTCGTCTCCCTTTCTTCATCTCTTTGTACCGGAACCCTGGGGCAGAAAACATGTCTGAATATAATTCATCAAGTTCATCTTTAAACTCGAATAACCTGTCCACATGCCTCTTAATTTCTGAATCACTTTCTCTCAGTCGTGAAAAGGCATTCAAATCCTGCAACTTCTGGGGCGACACCATACCAGTTAATTGTTTCCATCTTTACATAAGATATTCTCCCATGCATTCCAACAATACCTGTTTTTCACTGAGCTTCCTATAATCATACATCGACCCCAGCGTCGATGCCTCATCTTTTCCATCGATATATATTTTTGCTTGTTCTTTCAACTCCCTCTTTCTCTCCTTGCTGACCGCACTGTGAGTTATTCTAGCGTACACGCTTTGTGCAGGCCGCGCTTCTTCAACGCTTCCTTCTCTGATGGCTGCGGATTCAAGCTCGGTAGGTGGAGGGGGGAGTGGGATCACGTGTTCAGGAGGGGCTGGTGCAGATGGAACAAATGGAAGGGTGGGTGGCAACGTGGGTTCTGGTTGGGCAATGGGCACTGATGCAATTGTGTCAATCTTACTTTTGGGGCGTTTTTGCCTCTTCTCATTTAAAATCTTATTGATTGGTTCATCTGATGCATGCAACTCTTGTTGAGGATATATTTTTTCTATGCCTAATTGAAGGCTCCTATCTGCCCTTCTAGTATCCTCATCCCACTGCTTTTCTTCCTGTTCTGGCGCTCTGTCTGCATTAGATTTGTACCTACGCGCATGTTTCTCTCTGCTTCTCAAGCAGAGGTTAGCTTCCTTCCTCCAGACTCTAATGACGTCAAATGTCGCAGGGCGTGCTTTCTTGCGCAGCAATACTGATTCCAAATGCTCTATTCGCGACATCTCAAAACTCCCATCTTTCAGCCATTGCAAATCTTCTACGTGTCTGGTCTGCCTATGCCAAATTTCACAAAACTTTATTGCCCCTACTCATACTTCACATACATCTCGAACCCTGGTGATGCTACGGGTGGCGCAGCCTGGCCAGTTTCCAAAGATTGTCTACAGCAGTGGAAAAATCCCACTAGACAGGAAGACAATTTCCCAGGCATGTTTGACCTTATTCGTACCTTACCCTGGGCGTTTGATCTTGCAAGAGCAACTCTTAACCAATATCAGGGCTGTTAAGAATCGGGGCATGACTCACCTGATCAATCAACTAATCTCTCAAGACGCAATTCGTCCGTATACAGACGCAACCAAGGATCGTCGTGTCTGCGTATCTGGCTCAATCTGCCTCGTTTCGGGACCCTCGCCTTCTTGCTATCTGGGCGGACTCGTCGATCAGGGAACGGCTGTGTACAGATCTGCAAAGGAGTCTCATCACTTTCACAGGGGTGCCCCAAACACCTCTCGATCCCGGCTCAACGGCCTCATCCTCGATTCGTTTTTTTTCCGCCTTCCTCAAATTTCAACGTACGCGATGGAGCAAATGGGGGAGAGTCCCTGTTCGGGCGCCATTTTTTGACGGGCCCTGGAGACCCTCGCACAAGGAAACAATGCACAATCACCATACACGAACTGATACGCCAGACACGAGGTTCAATTCCCAAAATCTAGGGTTTATTGCAAAGCAAATAGTCTCAGTCGGCCGACCGGATCTCACGTCTCGCAACGTGTGTTACCCAGACCTCGTGAGACGCAAGAGAGTGAACATTCTACAACAGTAACATATATACAAAAAGACCATCATATTATCAGTTAGTGACACATCAAAAACCGCCCATAATGTATCTTACTTAGCAAGGGTTCGATGATTGACAATTATGACGAGAATGACACCTTCTAAGACATTTATTCAGCAACAGTTGCAATCTGCGAAGGCGCAGACACTATTCTTTGTTACAGAGAACATAATGCTCTTGTTCTGTGAGCGAGCTGTGTTCTTAGGAGAGACCCATTCCAAGACCTGCTGTTACGCTCACCTGGTATCCACATGGACGCCACCCAGCCGAGTTACTAGCTGGTATGCTTCTCAGCTTTGCCCCGATGTGGTCTGCGGGGAAGGTTCTGCCTTGTGGTAGAATTAGGCGTGCTCTCCGTCCTGCCTTCTTTGCAGGGGTGTGTTGTCTTTCATGGGCGAGTGTGGTTCAGTTACTTCACTGATGCCGGCCCGTTTGATATTGTTCAGGTAGGTCTTATTGCTGTTCTTTAGTTTTATTGCTATCCTGCATGCCTTTCTTTGTTTAAAATGTCTCTTTTTTCTCCCTTAGGTATGCAGAGCTTCAGCACGGCAAATTGGCTTGGTTGAGCCCCGCCGGTAAATGATGGCGCATTAAGAGCGATATGATGCGGTAAGTAAGCGCTATGTGCAGCGCTGCGAAGTCTTGCCTTTGCTAACCTGTGTTTTTCTTCCTTGGAGGTCGCGGTGTTCTGCAGCACGAGTGGAATGTCCGGAGTGGTGCCAGCCGAGAGGCGACCAACCAGGTAAGCCTTTTGAGCAGTTTGTAATTTGTAAATGTCTCTACTGCTTTCTTTAATGTTGCCTCTATCTTCCTCTTTCAGGTCGTTCTGTCTGGGAGGCGTGCAGATTCGAGGAAGCTGTTCTCAGTAGCTGCGAGTGTTTAAAGATGAAGACTGCAGGTAAGATGCTGCTGCTAATGATGTTCCCTTTGTCTCCTTGCAGGTTCTGCTTCTCCGAGGTTCGAGGGAATAGCTGGACACGGTGAGCGTCACGTTGCAAGCTGCAAAGTAACGCGAAGCGTGTTGTCTTGCTCGGGTGTGGTTTAAATAGCCCCAACAAAATAGTCCAGGTAAAGTAGTCCCTAGGCTGCCACACCCAAAACACTAGACCTCATAGCTTGGTTCTTTGGTCCTAGAGTATGTAGAGTCCAAGATATCTTTGACTTCGAATTCTGGTTCTCCGTCAACAAGTATGGGTTTAGGTGGTGTCCCAATCCGTGTACCGGGTTGCATTGGTTTCAGGAGGGACACATGAAATAACGGGTGGATTTGTAGATTAGGTGGTAAATCCAGTTTCACGGCTACTGGGTTGATAATTACCTTAATGGTATAGGGTCCTAAGAATCTGGGATGAAAGGTCTGGGTTCCCTTGATGGGTACGAATTTAGCGGCTAACCAAACTTTGTCTCCTACTTGATAATCAGGGGCCTTTTTCCGGTGTTGGTCGGCGAATCCCTTTTGTTTTTCTTTGGCATGAATAAGGTGTTCCTTTGCCCTTTTGAAAGCCTGAGTAATGTGTGTGTGTAGAGTCTTTACCGCTGGCATTTCCAAGCTGGCTGGAAGGTCTAGTTCAGAGGTATGTGGATGTCTGCCATAAAGGGTATAGAAGGGCGTTTGTCCCGTGCTTGAATGCAAAGAATTGTTATGTGCATATTCGGCTATCCATAGTAGGTCTTTCCAATTCCTTTGTTCGTGGTGCAGCATGCACCGTAAATATTGCTCGAGTGTCTGATTGGTTCTCTCGGTTTGGCCATCAGTTTGGGGATGGTGACTGATGGATAGCCGAACGTCGATCTGCGCCATTGCACAACATTTTTTCCAGAAGTTTGAAACAAACTGGCTGCCTCAATCAGAGACCAGAACCGAAGGGAAGCCATATAGCTTAACCACGCCCTCCAGGAACACTTTTGCTAAAGTGGCTGCTTCTGGGAGGCCTTTGAGAGGAATAAAATGGGCCATCTTCGAGAATAAGTCCACAACTACAAGGATGGTGTTGAACCCTTTGCTTGGAGGTAGATCAGTAATGAAGTCAAGGGAAAGAGTGTGTCATGGAACTGGAGGAATGTCCAGTGGTTGTAGGAGACCAGATGGTTTTTGTTTCTGAGATTTATTTTTTGCGCAGACACCGCAGGACTGAATATACTGAATGATGTCCTTACGCCAGGTAGGCCACCAAAAGTTCTCTTTCACCTTAGCTAGGGTTTTGGCGATCCCAGGATGCCCTTTGATCAGTGAATCGTGATAGTTTGAAATAATATGCTGTTGTAATTCCTTCTTGGGTACATATAGGCGATCCCTAAAAAGGGTAGATGGTCCTTGATGGTATATTGTTCTGCTTGAGTTTGCCATGCGAGGAAGGCCTCAGGACTCATTGTCCGTTGGATTTCTTTCCGTAGTTCTGCTTGTGTTAAGGCTGTCGTGATACCCAAGAGTTTGTCTTCAGGTATAATAGGTACTGGGTCTGGGGTTGTATATACTATTTCATCTATGCCCATGCGAGATAAGGCATCTGCCTTTCCGTTTCTGACTCCTGGTCGAAATTTGATTACATAATCATATTCGGTGAAGAAAAGGGCCCACCGTAATTGGCGAGGACTGGGCCTTGGCTGCAGGTTTCGGTGGTCTGTGATGACTGTAATGGTATGTCTGGCCCTCAGAAGGTAGTGCCTCCAGGCTTTAAAGGCAGATTTGATAGCCAGGAGTTCCTTGTCCGTGATGGCATAATTAATCTCTGGAGGTGAGAACCTTTTCGACCAGAAGGCCACAGGATGTAGCTGGCCTGTTTCCGGGTCTCTCTGTGAAAGGACAGCCCCCATTGCGAGACTGGACGCATAAGTTTCAACGACATAAGGGCGGTCTGGACGAGGATGTCGCAGGATTGGAGCGGAGGTAAATCTTTGTTTAAGTTCCTGAAAGGCTTTTTCTGCTTCTTCGGTCCAAATAAACTTTTTATTGTATTTTCGTAATAGTACTGTGATTGGGTGCACAACCTGAGAGAAGTCTGGGATGAACCGGCGGTAGAAGTTCGCAAAGCCCAGCATGCTTTGTACCCCTTTCAGAGACGTCGGCGAAGGCCATTTCAGAATTGCATCTCCCTTGTGCACGTCCATTCTGATGCCTCCTGGAGTAAGGATAAAACCAAGAAACTCTACTTCGGTGACGTGAAAAAAGCATTTTTCAAGCTTTGCAAACAAGCGATGTTGACGGAGCTTGGTGTGGACTGAACGAACGTGCCTGACATGATCTTGTTTCGAGGCTGAGTATACTAAGATGTCATCTATGTACACTAAGGCGCATACCTCAATTAACTCCCTTAAAACGTCATTCATGAAATATTGGAATACCGCAGGAGCGTTGCATAACCCGAAGGGCATGACTTGATATTCAAACAAGCCGTACTTAGTACGGAAGGCGGTTTTCCATTCATCTTCTTTTCTGACTCGGACCAGGTGGTACGCTCCTCGAAGATCCAATTTGGTATACATCTGGGCATCTTTAACGTGGTCTAGCATCTCAGGAATAAGTGGCAAGGGGTAGCGGTTCTTCACGGTGATCGGGTTCAATGCGCGGTAGTCAATACAGGTTCTCAAGTCTCTTTCCTTTTTTGGTACGAAGAACAAAGGATGGCTGTGGGGGACTTCGAAGGACGGATTAATCTGTTTGCAAGGTGTACTGGTCTAAATAGTATTTCAAATGAAGGTTTTCTGGTTCTGTGAGAGCGTAGATCCTGCCGCAAGGGATTTGTGCACCAGGAACAAGGTCGATCTGACAGTCATAGGGCCTGTGCGGCGGCAATGTTTTGGCTTGGTCCTTTCGGAAAACATCCTGGTATTCACTGGGCAAGGTATCAGTTGCTCCCAGGGTTGATACTGTCGCTCCGGCAGTCATGGAGATACAGACGTCGGGTTTCTCCTCTTGGTAATAGCAGGCAGGGGAGCAGTCACCGGGGAAGGTTAATTTTCGTGCCTGCCAGTCTATCATTGGGTTGTGAGCAACCAACCATGGCATCCCTAGTATTAGCCTGAACTGAGGTGCCTTGATGAGATCAAATGAAATAGACTCCCGATGTCCGTCCTGGCACAGCAAGGTTACCCTGGCTGTGCACTGGGTTACTGGTCCGGAAGCGATTTCTGTCCCATCCATGGTAGTTACCTTGTCCATAGTTGGCTTAGAACACAAAAGAAGCCCCATCTCTGCTGCCAGTTCTTGATCAATATAATTTCCACTGCTCCGCTATCGATGTATGCTTCAACCGCATGCATTCTTGACGACTGTTGGTGGTTAATTAAGATCACTGGTATTGCAAAGTGCGAGGTCAGCAACTCTTTCTTCTCACTCGACAAACTGACCTCTACGTTTGTCGAGCTTCGTAGTTTTCCGATTCCTTAGCTTCATCCTTCTCTGTGGCCCCGACTGTTCTTCTTGGGGGTTTTACTGGACAGGTCTTCTGGAAATGCCCTGGTTTCCCACAATACAAACAAAGCTGCTGTTGTCTTCTTTTGTCCCGCTCTTGTTTTGTTAATGGAGGCCGTATCCCTCCAATCTGCATGGGTTCTACAGCATTTTCAGGTACACGGGGTGTGTTTTCCCTTGGTCGAACATACACAGTCCGAGGGTCCGTGTTAGACCGGTCTGCCTTTCGGTCCTGCAACCGGTGGTCTAGCTGCACGACCAGATTTATGAATTCTGCACAGTCTCTGGGTGGATCAACCACCTGGGCTAAGACGTCCTTTAATTCGCCTCGTAAGTCTCGATGGAATAACGTGGTTCTTTTGTTTTCTGGCCACCTAGCATCGGCAACCAGTCTGTTGAAGGTAGCAATGTACGTTAACAAGTCCTGATTGCCCTGTCGGAGGGACAAGAGTTAATTGTCTACTGCTTGTTCCTCGGTATGGCGAGCAAAACGTTTTTCCATTTCTCTCTGGAACCCCCCAAAGTCATGTAATAGAGGATCGTCATGGGTTACCAACCGCACCGACCAATCTGCTGCACTACCACTCAGGTATGATGAGACAAAAGCTACTTGAGCTTGGTCATTTGGAAATGCTCCAGGCCTACAAAGAAAATGAAGGCCACACTGATTGAGGAATGCCGCATACTGCCGTGGATCGCCTGAGAACCTTTCTGGTGGTGCCAGGGGAACTGTTCCAGGTAACGTGATCTGTACCGTAGTGGGTGGTATGGCGTGGTTTTGCATCGTTGGATTGCTTCCAGGTAGAGGCATCTGTCCTGCCTGTGATTGCAAGTATTGCCTGCTAATCTTTTCAGTGCGTTCTTTGGTCACTATTAGGTCTCTCCGGAGGGCACTAGTCTCTTGTCGGGCAGAATGAACCTCAGCACAAAGCTCTCTAAGTAATTGGGCCAATTGGTCCATTTCTGATGTCTCCATGGCGCCCAGGTGGATGTGTTATGGTAGGCTTCGCGTTCTGTTACGCTCACCTGGTATCCACAGGGACGCCACTCAGCCGGGTTACTCGCTGGTATGCTTCTCAGCTTTGCCCAGATGTGGTCTGCGGGGAAGGTTCTGCCTGAAAATACAGGAGGACTGTGTTCAAGGCTGACCGACAGAGGTAAGTATCCTCCCTCCACCCCCATATGATTTCAGCCCCTCTGGGACCCTCTCCTCACCTTGTGGTAGAGTTAGGCGTGCTCTCCGTCCTGCTTTCTTTGCAAGGGCGCCTTGTCATTAATGGGCGTGTGCGGTCCAGGTACTTCACTGACGCCGGCCCGTTTGATATTGTTCAGGTAGGTCTTATTGCTGTTTTTTAGTTTTGTTGCTATCCTGCATGCCTTTCTTTTTTTAAAAATGTCTCTTTTCTCCCTTAGGTATGCAGAGCTTCAGCGCGGCGAACTGGTTTGGTTGAGCCCCGCTGGTAAATGATGGCGTATTAAGAGCGCTATGATGCGGTAAGTAAGCGCAATGCGCAGCGCTGCGAAGTCTTGCCTTTGCTAACCTGTATTTTCCTTCCTTGTAGGTCACGGTGTTCTTCAGCGCGAGTGGAATGTCTGGAGTGGTGCCAGCCGAGAGGCGACCAGCCAGGTAAGCCTTTTGAGCAGTTCATAACTTGCAAATGTCTCTACTGCTTTCTTTAATGTTGCCTCTATCTTCCTCTTTCAGGTCGTTCTGTCCGGGAGGCGTGCAAATTCGAGGAAGCTGTTCTCATTAGCTGCGAGTGGCTAAAGATGAAGACTGCAGGTAAGATGCTGCTGCTAATGATGTTCCTTTTGTCTCCTTGCAGGTTCTGCTTCTCCGAGGTTCGAGGAAATAGCTGGACACGGTGAGCGTCACGTTGCAAGCTGCAAAGTAACGCAAAGCGTGTTGTCTTGCTCAGGTGTGGTTTAAATAGCCCCAACAAAATAGTCCAGGTAAAGTAGTCCCTAGGCTCCCACACCCAAAACACTAGACCGCATAGCTTGGTTCTTTGGAACCAAGCTATGTGGAAGCCTCCATGTTGGCTGATAACACATTAAGTAGTTCCCAAGCACATGTTTTTCATGGTGTATGAGCCTGGTGCCATAGGCGCCAGAAGTGGCCCCAAGAGGGTTTTGGAAGAGGATGCCAGGTTCTAGAGGCCTGAGTCCTGACTCCACCTGGCCAATGGGTTTGCCAGAGGGGGTTTTGGGTGAGGGTCGTGACATAAACTCAGAAGGCCTACTATCTAGGAAATGTAAAACAGAGCGAGAATAAGGGACCAACCTTATATAATCTTTACGTGTCAGATGTCGCGGAGGTGCTAGATAAAAACAACTTGCCCTCCCTGAAAATTGGTGCTTTAAAATTGAATTGGGCAGCGTAAACCGATTAATTTTTTGCTTGTAGACGCCACAACAGTGGGTCTGCAAAGACTAATCCTAGCCTTTGGTGATTAAAGATCAACCCGGCCAAGACAGTGATAATAAGAATAGCCAAAGGGAAGGCGAATAGGTGAGAGGAAGCCTAATTGGACCTGGGATAGCAATTTGCTGACAGTAAAGGACAATTTGCAATTTTTGAGGTATCCTGTTTTGGCAAAATACAGGAAAATATTTTATTAAAATTATTTAAAATCGAAAGCAAAGGCAATGTTAAATCAAATGAAGCAACAACTGGATTGCAAATTCAACACATTTTCACTTACACTGTGTAGAGAATTCTATAAAAGTAAAGCCTTTGCTAGTATTTGCTATTGGCTTGCATTTTGGCCAAAAGAGATGGAGGAGGAGTATAGAGGTATTGAAGGTATAATTAGGCGATCTATTCTTTACTTTCTACCCAAGTGTGTGCCGCTGCAGGTAATCGGATATGAGATCGGGTTGCAATCTATTGTAAGTTTAGTTGCCTGGAGAAAACTATGTCTGCTCAGAAAGTGCAAGACCGTGCGTCAGGGGTCTTTATAAGAATTGCTGGGAACAAATGATACGGTAGGGTTCATTAAGGGGCTATGGGAAGAGTGCAGGACTATCTTGGAAAATGTGGGACTGTCCTTGAAAACGAGCCAAACTGGGGTAAAAATTTTATATGAACATGGATTGGGAGAGGAATAGATTGGAGATTTTGGAATTCCCGGATTTATGCTCAAGTGGTATCGCCACAAAAAATTCTGGGCGTATCAGTGTAAATTTCCAAGTAAGAAAGTGAAAATAGGGTTTATGAGGTTTAAATTCAATGTGCTTACAACAAACGAAATCAATTCCATTCACAATTGAAGAGAAGGTGTAAATTGTATGTGCAGACATTGTACAAACTTGTGGGAAATTGAATCACTATTTAACTTGATAGTGTTATGTCCTGAGCTCTTGTATAATAGGTTAACTCTGATAATTGTTTACTCTACTGGTGACTGCGGATGTACTATCTTTGAGCCAGTTTGAGTAATGAGACTTGGGGCTTGATTTCACACCAACTCTGCGCCTTACATTATTTATGACACGCGGAAAACATGCACTGCATCACTAACTGTGATAACCTCTCACAACAAACACTGTGGATGGGAGTAATCGCAGGGTCTGTCCCACACTGCCTTGTGGAGAATAGTGGAGTTGTTGCAGAGTTAAGCAGCCTCGCAGTCTGATAACGATGGCAGCAACAGCAAGACTAAAGCACACTGAAGAAGGACGCTGCCTTCGGAGTGGACGCACCAGAGGCGAAGAGCAGCTGATGATAACCATTCCAATCCAGCAAAATCATCCACCCCCGCCTCAACGACAGATAAACACCAGTCAGGCAAGAGGGGACCCTTCGATGGCAATAACACTTCCTCGATCCCCCCGCTCAGGTCACCCCATCGTCACCAGACAGTATTTGAATGGCCACCTCAGAACTCTGTCTCGAGTGCACAGCTCAAGAGCCCTGTTAACATCCAGGAAAAATATTCGGCTGACCCAGCAGTCCCGTGTGTGGCCTCCCGGTTACAAATTGAAAGGTATAGCTCCATGAAAGGAGAGGACTCCCCCCGCGACTTAGTTTCAGGTCCCGGTGGGGAAACACCCCTAAGCGAAACAGAGGGGAAGGGTTGCGACCAAAGTCACGTATCCCCTCAGGAACTATTGAAATCGATCGCTGTGGCGAGAGACTACGAATCCCTGCCAAATGAGAATGCTGGCCCTACCGTGCCTGCTATGGTAGACCATAGCACACTGCAAACCAATCCAGCCCTGAAAATCCAAGTGGAAATTCATCCGCTGAACGCCACGAAAGTCTTATCAAGTCCTCAGTATGACTCGGACGTCCCCGATTTCCTCTATGATTGTGAAACAGCAGCTGACACTGACTCAGCGGCAACTCATTGTCAGCGAGCTGCATCAGAATACATTGGCACCTACTTTAAACAACCAGTCACAGGCCAGTAGCTTGACTCCCTTCCCGCAGCTCTCGGACACACGGTCCGACCCTGTGGCAACCACAAAACAGGAATCGCCCTTGAACACTCCACCACAAAATCGACGACCAAGTGGGACCTCATGAGACAGCAGGCAAAGATACGCCCTCCAAGAAACCAGATATGTTTGCAATAATGTCAGCCATCACGATTGCATTGGCACCATTTGGTAAACTCTGAGGCGCTAAACTAAACCTTAAAAGACCACACTACGATGCCTGCATTAATGCACACAAAATTGCCATACATAGAGGGTTACCTCATGGCGACAAAGGCATGGAAGGCCAACACGAAAGATCAATGCACCCTCACTACAACCTTACGGGGAGAAGACTGTGCTACAGACATAGACCAATTAGATCTGGCTCAATACAATAAGCCACGTTCTTCTATTGGAACCCAAACAAACGAAACCCAGACATCCGTTAAGAAATGTGAGGACAGGGCGTCCTTACCACATTTAACGGTATTTCTAGACCCTACGCCTTTAAACCCAAAAGGGTTAAACAAACCCCAATCAAAATCTGAAGGTCAAGAAAAACAAAGAAAAACAGACCAAAAGGGGGAAAGACCAAAAGCCCCCGCTAAAAATGGCAGTGAAGGAACACAGCCACTTGTGCAAAAACCCAGCTCTAGGTCTCTACTAAATGTAAACACTAAACCAAAGCTAACAATGTTCCCTGCTAAACCACAGAAAACACTGTGGCTAATTGAGGACAAAAGGAGCGGGATGCCACTCGCCTGTCATGAAACGCCAAGTGGGAACAGTTCCAGAGGTGCCACTGAAGATAAACGAGTTGCTCCCATATTTGAACAAAGAAAAATACTGCGTGGCAAACGGAAACTGTCACCAAATGATCAACAATCATCACAAGAACAAGAAACAAAGAACGTGACACCATCAATGGACGAGAGCAAAGCCTCAGTCGACCTAATGAACATCAGTCAGTATACCATTGGAGATTCGGAATCTGAACTAGTTGATTCATTCTAGAGGGAAAGAAAAATTGACATTAATAAACGAGTCTCACTATCAGTGGAACCCAAACACAAAAGGGCTCTACTAGAACCGGAATCCCCAATTTTCTTAACCATGGAAGACAAACGCAAAACAATCATAAAAGAATATAAAAGAACAAACATCATCTCAAGGTCAGATCAGCCTAAGTTAAACAGGCCTTCTGAGGGGACATCACCCACAAGAGATAAAAAGTGGGCGTCAAAGAGAACCCCTGAGACTAGAAAACGAAGCAATGAACGCAACAATTGGAAAACAAGCTACAACCGTATAGCAGTTCAGAATCATAAGATCAGACGAAAAGAAAGCACCAAAGGAGCTGGCTCAAGATCGCAAACTCCTGAAGTCAGTACAACAGGTTCAAGACACAAAACGAGGGAGTCATCACTATTTTCCCACAAAACAAGGTCCACAAGGACTCTAAAACTCGAACGGATCTTGGAAAAAGGGGATACATTAATTCTCAATCGAAAAAAAACAATTAACCTGTTCCAACATATCTTGCTCTTGAGATCCCTGCGATCAGAAGACCTAAATATTATTGAATTCAGTCAAAAGGGCCGCACAGACAGCATTTTTATTCACATTACATCTCTAACAGTCAAACACTTGCTACTTAAGCAGTGGAACACTTGCAAAGGCTGGGATACAACATGAGAGAAACTAACCAAGATGAACAGGGCAAGGGGAAAGAGGATACATCAAGACGACCCAGTGAAAGTCACAGGAAACATACAAGGCGATCGACAAACTACAGAGACACCAATACTTTTGATAATAAAGCAAAAGGTTGAAAAAGTTCATTAGTAAACTTCACTTCAGAGCATGAACGCAAAACATCTAGAGAGAGGAAGGAGCCTGGTCGAAGATGCAGCTACATAAAACGTGATCTTGAGGACCGAGACATTTCCAGAACCGCTTCAGCGGATCTAGCCACCTGGGAAGACACTCTAGACACCGAGTGAATCCCACACGGCCCCCTCCCAAAATTCAAAGTCAACGTTTAGCCAAGACAAACCAGGTGTCCACCAAGAACCCTCAGCTACATAAATCTTAAAGGACAAAGAAACTAAGTGATGGGCTTGGATCCCAGAGGCCCTGACGAAACAACTACCACAGTAGCAACAAAATAAAATGTCCAACTGTTCACCAAAAGAACAAACCTCGGGAAAAAGTAATGGCGATCAATACCTAACTTTGGGCTCGTGGCACACCAGAGGTCACCGACACTTAACACCACCTGGAGGCATAAACCTGGGAAACTTTGACTTACTATGCCTCTAGGAGACCTGGCTAATGGCCAGTCAAAGCCTTGAGGGTTACGAAATTACCAACTCCCCTGCGGTTAGAGGTTTGAAGGGTCGGCCTCGCTCAGGACTACTGATAGCAGTACGATCTGGAAGCACCCTGTGTCTGAAAAAAAGCTTGCTGTCTACAACATTAATACACGCAGCGCTGCTTTCCTGGAACCGTTCAACACCTCATTCAACGAAAAGACCGGAAAAGCTAATTTAATTAATTAATTAATGTCTATTGGAATCCAAAAACACAACCAAATAAAGTTTTCCTAAGCGGAATAGCATCAGTGTTTGATGAGGCTAACGCGATGGATTTCAACGCTATTTCCCCGATACCAGAGAAGGGACAACTGAGTTCGACAACCTGACAGGCATTACTTGAACAAATCAGCACCCAAGAACCGGGGCCTCGAATGGTCAGATTTAATGGAAATCAGGGACCTTTATAACTTACACTGAACTACCAAGGCAAGCAAATCCTGCACACCATCGTGGGAAAGGGATGGTCTCGGAAGGATAATCGATCATATCTGTTTCAAAAGACCTATTCGCATTGGCAACCTCATTTAAAGTAAAAAACCCATAAAAGTGATCATAACATACTGATATCCTTGTGGAGAGACCCACGACCTGACAGCTTGTCCATCAAGCTTCAGTAGAACTTTGTGGTCAAAGCACACGCCTAAGATCGACCCAAGATGCAATAAGCTCTATTACTAAGCAGTATGTCGAAGCGAACAATTTAACAACACATCATTTAAGCCTTCCTATGGTGGATTATCAACCACTACTTTCCCCCTATCAACAACAAAGAAAAATGTGGGGTAATCCGTGTGATCGACAACTTCACATCTACAATTCAACCTTACGGGAAAAGAGAAAAATAATGTGACGAGCCAAGAGACGAGCAAAAAAACAACTGACCGTGGAAATCAAACTGGCCACAACAGCGACCAAGACTTATAAGACTTGGCAAATAGGATACCGGCGAGTACTCTATCAAAGGGACTCGGAAACAATGCTTTGCGCCGTGTGCAACAGACAATCCAGGGACTTCTGGACATTAATAAAATCTACGTCAAAAACCACTGACGCAATTCTGTTAAACAATGTCAGTGAGTACAAATGGATAAGCCACTTCCCTGACCTCTTTGAACGACCTTGTGCGGCCCTGGAACTAAGTCAACACCCATTGACGGAACCATTGGATTTTGAGGAAGATAACAAAGCTCAACAGATCAAGAGCTCCAGGGCCAGATGGGATTACAAATCTGGAACTGAAATCCAATCCAGAGGAATGGGCCGACTTCACCTTTGAAATTATCAAAAGATGTGTTGCCACGAAAACAATACTGGGGTGTTGGAAAACCGCAAACATAGTTCTGATCTTAAAAAAAAGACGATAATACCTGCCCGAAGATCTACCGCCCAATAGCCCTGTTGGACGTGGTTGGTAAACTATTTGGCTCACTACTCTGGACAAATTCCTTGCTTGGGTAAAAGATGCAGGTTGCCAAGACCCATACCAATCAGGATTCGTAAAAAACCAAGGCACCATAGCCAATATAATGTTGATTAGTGTACTAAAGGCAAAAATAATGGCGGGCCACCCGAGAGAAATTATTATAAAAACTCAGAAAATAGAACTGCCCAAACTCGCTCATGGGCCCCATTGAAACCCTGCATTCTGAAACATCATGAGAGTAAGGCTAAACGGAGCAGGATAACTCTCTGAATCAATTAAGACCACCAGAGGGGTTAAACAAGGGTGCCCACTGGCACTGGCACTCTACAACGCCTACATGGGTGACATCACTGAGTTAGAAGAAAACTCAAGATCCTTTCCGCCAAGCATATGGGAAGAAAAGATGACACGTCTCCTATACGCGGATGATATCATCCTACTGGACCAAACTGCAATTGGCTTGCAACGCCAGTTAAACGCCTTACTTCAGTACACAAAAGACAATGATTTGGAAATCAATACTGAAAAAACAAAAATAATGATCTTGGAAAAAAACATCTAAACGTACTGAAACATAACAGTGGTACCTAAAGGCGACACGTCTAGAAATTGTAACAAGTTTCAAATAACTGGGAATTACACTGAATAGGATGCAGGTGACACTGTTCGCAAAGATTAAGACCTTAACTGTGCAAACCAAGACAAGAGAGAAAAAATTTGGACGATTTTCTCTTACCCCTGTAATACATTTTTACAAAGCTAAAGTAACTGCTATAATCTCTTATGGAGTAGAGGCGATGTCAGGAACGCATGAGAACATTTGGAATAAACTTGAAGGATATTACTGGCGCAAAGTTCTGAAACTCCCAGCGTCTACACCAATAGCCTCAATTAGAAGCAAACTAAGTTTGTTGTCACTAAAGGGAATTATCACCAGTTACTCACTTTTCCTATATGGTAAGATCCTGCGAACCCCACGCCCAAAAGTCTTTGAAATAATCAAAAAAGAAATGAAGGGCGGCAGAAACAGGATGTTAACCAATTGGGAAAAAAAGAACATAAACCTTTTGGATGAAATTGGTAGTTCAGAGGAAGAATTGGCAATTAACCCATCAAAAGTAAAACAAAGATTAAAAACATGGGACTGGATCCAAACATATGAAGTGGCAATGAAGAATAAGTTAACATCACATTTACCACCGAACCCAAAAAAAAAATCACGAAGTATGGAAATATCTGACTAAATTCCCGGACAAAATGCTGCGCTCTACATTCCTGAAAGCTCACCTGAATGTCCTCAAAACACGAGATTCTAGCTATCAGAGGACTATCGGCAACCAACGGCTGTCGACATTGCAGAACAATAAACCAGGTCGAAACAATCAGACACCTTTTACTGTCATGCCCTGGATTAAGAAAAGAAAGAACCATCTACCTGGGGCAAGGTTTGCAGGCTTCCAACATTAACGAGGAGGAAGAATGGTGGTACAGGCTGATAAGCAGTGAAAAAACATCTTTGGTCATAGCAGTAGCATCACTCCTTCGGATCATCAGCTTGGAGCAAGAGACAGGAACTCTGATTTAAGACAGGGAGAATAACTGATTTCTTCTAAAATTCTGAACTTTCACTTGATTGACCAGACCTGCATATGAAAAGTACCTATTTAATTTAACAGACATGTCATGATGAATTGATGATTTGAAAGCCTTGTAAAAGTTCTCAAGTAACAATTAAACCAAGTAAATAAAAAAAATAATAGGTAACACTATTTTAGAGATTTGGTAAATACGGAATGGCTTCACAGAGAACATTTTTGGTTAATGGTGCTACATAGAGAATCAATGAGATTGAAGTAAGAGGTCTAGCATTTATAAAAATAATGAAAAATGTTTTATGGTAAATGGTTGATTAAACAGTGTAATTCAGGGTATATTTGTGGCTGTCTATAAAATGTAGTTGTATAATTCTTGTAAATATTTTGTTTAATGTTGTTTTTTAAATGTTTTTATAAACTATATACAAATAAAGGAACTAAAATATACATATATATATATATACACCAAACCCCTCTTTGACCTCCTCGATGTCCAGGATGTCACCTACACTAACTACCCGGATGACACCCAAATCCTCTTACCCATCTTTGGCAACTATAATACTGATTCCAATGCGCTAAACAAACTATGCCAAACCATTTAGGCCTGGATGGCACAACACAGACTATGCCTAAATGATGAGAAAACGGAACTACTTCTCATAGGTACACTACATCGGTTAAACACACTCAGTGGCTCATACAAAGCCTTTTCCATTGACTGGAATACAATCACTGTTGCCAAAGAGGTAAAGACCCTGGGTGTATACCTAGAATCCACGCTATCGCTAACTAGACAGGTAAATGCTATCATATCGGCAGC